>NC_141346.1:66951956-67551956 GCF_057382095.1 Aulonocara sp. 'chitande type north' Nkhata Bay
GCTTGAGTTCCTCTGTTAGCCATGACATTTTGTTGGTTCTCTCTCTTCAGGTCCCTGTAAGTGTTTGATCTAAAACATTATATTTATTCTGCTTTGATTGTTTTGTGTGCTGAGGGACATTGTTGCACGATCCACTTTTTCTTATCACTCAAATATCCTGATACTTTCAGAAAGTTGGAGAGCTCTCCTGGCTTGCTTAGTCTTTGCTCTGTACTGCAGTACTTGCACTGGTTTCACTGGACAAGTCTGCATGTGAATCTACAACTGATCTGACATTGTGGCACAAACACAGTAAACAAACACTACGAGCACCTTGTTTCATGTGCAGTGGCTTTCTTCTGTTACTGAACGCTGTATGAAAAGCCTCTCACTGCCAGCATCCTTCCAGCCCCACGACAACAAGACCAACTCACATCTTCACAACACCAAGAATTTTTCCCCTTTTCTTTGGAGCAACTGAGAAGCCAATAGGATTGCAGCTCAAACTTGCCCACAGTCCTGCTTCATCACTGCTCACTCCTACCTGTGTTGGTGCTCAGTGGACAGTCATAGCCTGCTGCTAGCATGAATGCTAAATGTACTGCTGTGGATGACCAGCAGAACAAGATGTTGTCAGTTTGACTGTTTGCTGTATTTAAAGTGTTTTTCTCAGTTCGTCTGTATTCAAAGTGCATTCGGGGCTTTAGCTGACAGCTCTTTGTGCTAACAAACTAAACTCTCTTAGTTTAAGCCAGCAGACTTTACCAAACACAAAGGCTGCTGCTGCCTCCATGGGTTAGCTTGTGTGACTGGTGTTTGCACCAATGAAATCTAAATCACACTAATGTGTCCTCCAAGGGGTTTGGTGGGAGCACTGAGTGAAACATAAGAGCTCTGGTAAAATAACAAACAGGGCTGTGAGAGCAACTGAAGTGATAAAAATACTGTTTAAAGATAAAAAACACTTTGATGTTCTCTCGTCACCTAACAAAGTCCAAACCCTGTGAACTATTTTAGCTTTAATAACTGTGGATTCAGGTATCCTGAACCCATCTTTGGACATTTGTAATTAAATATTTTAAAACTCCATCAGAGACTCCTGATGTGGCTGTTTGGAGAAGGAAAAGAGGGACAAAGTGGAGCGTCGAGCTGAGGCTTCATTCACTGCAAACCTACAGTTATGTTTCCTTATTTCTGCTGTTTGCATGTTCACAGCTGAAATAAAGCTGCCTCTTTGACTTCATCCTGTTGTGTTTGGGTCCAATCCTGCCTGCCACACAGCGCTACAGGACAAAGTCTAAGCTTTTTATCTTTTTAATGAATCTTTGGTCATATTTATCCAGGAAAACACAAAAATGTAAAGGAGTCATCACAGTTCTCTGACCTCGTTGGTCCAGGTTCAGCACTGAAGTCTGGAGGATAACCTTTGGACCCATCACTCCTCACAGACGGACAGCTGGATCCTGCAGACTGTGACCTCTGACCTCTGCAGACACAAACATGTTTTATTCAATGATCAATTCTCTGATAAAGTGATTGAAGCAGCTGTGGTCACACAGACTGCAGATAATGCAGCTGTTTCCTGTCAGTAACAGTCCTCTTAGATTAGAGTTCAGCTTTTTACAGGAAAACAAATGTCCCTGAATGCAACAGTGAGACACAGTCTGCCTGTGTGGCTGTGATAGCTGCCGTTAGGAGCGCTCATGTGTTTGCAGTTAGACGAGGAGATGTTACCATCATGGACACGTTAACAAATCCTGCAGCATCACGTGGCACAAACACTTTGTGTTCCTGTCATCTGCAAGCAACAGGAAGTTCATTAATAAAGGCGGGATGGAGACGTGACTGTGATGGTTCTCCTTCATCCAGCTGTTACACACATCTGGGCTCACACGACGAGCCTTTGTCTAATACAGCAGCTGCTCTCTGAACACTTTTCTGAAGAGGAGCTGCACAAACCTTTGTTTGCTTTCTAGAGCAGCGTATCAAAGTCAAACTACCCACTGCTAGCAGCTGTTTCTATCATAGTTTACGATCCAGATGTGTGAGGTCTAGATTTACACCTCTGATTAAAATACATAGTTAAAAACAGCCAATTGAGTCCAAATGTGTCTTAAAACCAGATAAACTGACAGTTACAGCTGAGCCTGTGTGTCCTTGGAGACACTGCTCTGCTACAGAGATGCATTTTAGAAACCAGGAAACATCAAAATCATTTAAATCAGAGAGTTTTTGTTACTAACAGCTAGAGCTGGGCGATAGAACGATAACGATATGTATCGCGATATAACTTTTACTCGATAGAGAAATTAAGCTATCGCGATAGACCTCGCCGCTCTTGTCCTCTTAAAAAAAAAAAAAAAAGGTCAGCCAATCCAAATTAAGTAGCGCAGAGCCGAACCAATCACAGCCGCAGCGTCACGTCGCGTGACTTGTTACGTACAGCACAAGTGCCAAGCCGCACGTGTGTTTGTTTGGGAAGCAGCCAGCGGATAATGGAGCCAGCGCGTAATGGAGGAAATGAGTGTGCCGACTAGAAAAATCAACCGAGCGTGACCGAAGAGAAAACAGATGATGGTTCCAATGCCGGAGAGATTGTCGAACGGAAGAGCCATAGAAGTTCCATAGTGTGAAGGTATTTCGGCTATTTCAAGTCTGACAAAAAACAGAGTAGCGTGCACTGTAAATTGTGCCGAAAGCAAGTCTGGAAATACAATAAACTGGTGCATGCGTCACACTGTGCGCCACGTTATTGTTTCGGTGAAATGAATTTCTTTTTTTTTGTCCCGTTTGGATCTATAGCCATCAGAATTGTTGTCTTAAGGCCAAGAAAGATGCCAAGCGGATTTATTTTACCAAGTGGATCATCATGGCCTTGCCATATTGGTCCATTTGATTGACCTTTATTATAATTATGAATTTGTTTTATTTTCAGTTGCTACAAACGGGACAGACATGACTGTGGGATAGGACAGGGGGAAAGAATGAAAGAAAGAGGGAGAGAAAAAAAGAAAACCAAAGGGGAGAAGAGACGGTGAGAAGGGGGGGAAGAGAGAAAAAAACAAACAAACAAAAAAAAAAAAAAACTCCTGGGTCACCTGCGGTGAAATGAATTTCTACAATACTGTTACTGTTAATTCTACTCTCTGCAGTGTTTAAATGCTTACATATACACACAGTTACTGTCCCTCCACACATACGACTCGGTTCTGCTTCTATGCCCCAGCTTTGTTTACTTTTTCCCACCGAGGCTTCTAGACTTCTGATTGGCCAACATTTCTGCACGGTTAGGAATCTAGCTCCACCTGCTGCTTTGGCATGTTCATAGCAGCGTTTTCCTTCATTTCTGCCTTTATGTGTGGATGGGATTATTTTTTAAAACGAAAACGGAAAATTTCCGTTTTCAAAAATACCCGTGTACGTGTGGACATAGCCTCAGTCTCTGACTGGAAGCGCTAATTCGTCATTCGGCTTTTGTCAGACTAAAGTAACTGTTAAAACTGTTTGAAAAGCTAAGCTATACAACAAGGAGAGATTGAGAATTTCCTTTTAGTTCTCAGTTTATTTGATATTGACAAAAGTTAGTCAGTTTTGTCTGTTCTTCTGTAAAACAAACTAAGATTTATTTTTAGAATTAACATTTTGTTTCTAAGTGGAATTGACAATTTAATAGTCTGTTTTGTTTGTTCTATTTTGAAACTTAAACGCTTTAGCGGCTGCCTTTTGTGTAGTTTGCAATATTTGCCTTTATTTATCTGAAAAAGTCTCATGTTCCTTAAGTACATCTACCCTGTTGAACTTATTATGGGAAATAAATATTTAAATAAAAACAAGCTGCTGGTTATTTCACATTTTACTTGTGAGCAACGGCACATTTAAATCTTACAAATATAGTTATTTGGCTTATATAGTGATAGATATCATTATCGCCTGAAATGAAAAAAACATATCGTGATATGAAAAAAATCTCATATCGCCCAGCTCTACTAACAGCTCACCTCTCTGCAGCAGACACAGGCTGGGATTTAAAATCAATGCCTCGATGATTGGACCGGTCACTCTTTAAGGACACAGAGCTGGATGGTTTCTCATTGACGCTAAAAGTAAGTGAACATGAAACATGTGTCACATCCAATGTGTGCAATACATTACATAAAAAGTATAAACAAAGTATGTAAATAGTATATTATTTAAATCGTTAAATAGTAAAAAGCTGATTAAAATTTCAAACATTTTAATACTGATATGAACTTACTTTTCGTCAGATGACTTTTTTCGCCCTAAATTACGAAAGAAATGCTTCACCCGTTTGCTCTTAGAGGACACACTTCTGGGTGGAGGTCCAGGCTGGTTCCTGTGAATAATGATGGAGCAGTGATGTGAGTGCTGAGCTGTGACATGGAGAAGAGTCATGGACAGTTAGAGATGGTCATCTCACCTCTGAGCTTTGGTCTGGCTCTCATGTTCCCCACACAGAGTGCTTTTAGAGGGAGGGACTCCCTCCTCTCTGTCCTCACACTGATCCATGCTGCTCAATTCACATCAGCTCACACACACTTTCTACCTTCACCTGCAGAGGAAACACAAATCATTCATGTGCACATCAACTGAGAGCTGCAGAGGTCGTGTCTGATGTGTTGGACTAACATCCATCTGAGACGCAGCTTTCATCAGTTCACTACAAAAAGTGTCACAGAGCCCAGTTCAGCCTCCAAATCCTCCATTACTGTAGTCCTACAAAGCAGCAGGTCAAACATGGCTGCAGAGAGCAGCTTTATGTCAGTAACCATGTCCAGGACCGAGCTGACTGCTTACAGAGTTCATACTCTAACTGCTAGCTGCTCTGCTAGCTAAGCTAACTCAGTAACAGTGACTCTGACAGCAGTTACTGTGGAACAGCGGCCGAGCTCAGGACACATTCAGTGTGTTTAGTCTGAGTCCTGGACTCTGATCCAATGGATTCAATCCAGCTCAGAGTTTCATGTGTTCATCAGAATAAAATACATGTACTAATATAACAGAAGTAATGCTCTGAATGCAGGACTGTAATGGAGGATAAATAAGGTTTTTACAGCCTGAAAGAAACATTCAGTTCATATATTTGTAGACAGTGAAGCAGTTTTTAATACTGCAGCTGTTTCCTTCACCTGTGTGTGTGTGAGCCACACCTTTATGTGCTGCTTTAGAAATATGTGGTCTGACTGCTCAGACTGAGTCTAGGAGGAAAGTTCACACGCTGGAGAAAGTTTTGTTCCTAACTTTGTCAGAGTTCGGCTCCAAAGACAAAGAAGACGGAGCTCACAGTCTGTAGATGGTCCTCAGTGTGTGTGTGTGAAGCCAAGAAAGCACACAGGAGTGTGTTTATGTCAGCAAATCAGTGTGTGTGAAGAGTCTGAGGGAGTGTGTGAATGAGACTCAACACTGAAACCAACAGTCCAAGAAAAGCGTCTGGATTTCTTTAAGTTTAACTTAAAGAAATCCAGCCTGTTTACAATGTGTTACATACTTAAAAGGATAAATCAATATGAAGAACATGAAAGTAATTTGGGCTAAATGTGGAAGGAAAAATCTTCATTGACATTTAGTAGTGCTGTATATTGCTGATTATCCTGATTTGTTGTTTAGTTTTGCATTGTTACATAAAGATACATGTTAGAGGGACTTTTGGGTTGTTGGCGCCCTCTTGTAAGAATAATTAGATTGCAGATAAGGGGGCAGGTGCTGAGAAGAATTTTTTCTTCTTGATCAGGACGCTGGGACTGAGAACAGGAAGTGGCTCAAACGTCACAGTTTCATAACGTCACCCTGAACTCCACTCACGGAGTTTCTGTCGCCATTGTAGTTTTTAAAGTCCAGTGATAAAGGCGGGTCTTTCTGTGAATCCGCACGCTCATTGGCTAATAGCTCGAGATTGACACATCGTTATCCAATGAGCGTGCGGGAACTTCCGACATAAAGTTGTTTCCTTTGAAAAACCAAAGTCTGATTATTTTTGCCTCCACTGACGGAGCCTGTTGTTCCCGCCACAGAGACACAGTAATGTCAGAGCGGTGTTAACACTCACCCTGCCTCAGCACAGCTCTCACTCTCCTCCTGCTCTCTCACACTAAACGGAGGCTCAGCTAAACTCACTTCCTCTCTACTTACAGGAAACCAGCGCTCAGAGGAGCCGACCGGCCTCACATTTCACCCACAGACACGAACAGCGTGGAATTATTTTATGTCATAAGAAGAAACATATTCATGTTAACACTCACCTGCCTCAGCTCCACCTTCTTCCTCCTGCTGCTCTGAATGGAGGCTTTCACTTTTCCTACTGCTCCCTAAACACAGAGGATGCTGGGACTTGTAGTTTTTTCCTTCCGGTGCGGTCTTCCTCTTTGTTTGTTTGTGTTTGTGTTCAAGTTATTTCGATCATGTAAACATCAACAAAACACGTGAAGCCACACAGAGTTTGTATGTCGACGTGGGTAGGAGGGTTTGAGGGTTTGGGGAGGGGTCAGAGGTCAGAGGTCTCTCAGTCTGGACAATCCACATTGATGGCTTTGCAACTTTCAACGTGTTTGTGGGTCGATTTGGATGCTCCAGGTGTAAGAGCAGCCACTCAGCCTCTGCTGCAGATGTGTGTCACAAGTTCATCTAGTAGTAGGCTATGGCACTTGGCCACAGGTGGGAGCAGTGGACTGGTATTAAAACCCGATTCTTTGATCCCCATGATAGAACAGCGAAAACCCAACTCAAAACACTCAAAACATTCATAATTCTTTATTCAATCATCTTCCGGATGAGATCAGATGGGCCCAATGGCAGTTGCAGGATCTCTAACATTAGAATCTAAAAATGTGTCTCATATAGGTGTTATTTTGGTACTTTACACGTCACACAGTTTCAACAACTCCTTATACGGCACAAGTTCATCTTTTCTGTCTGGCTTCCCGTATTTATTAATATGCTTGTATATTTCTACACTAACTTCCTGTTTTTCAGTCTGGCTGAGCACTTAGTTTGTGAGTCAAAAGTGGCCTTGCTTTACAAACATTCATTATTAAAGTACATAAAACAATATAATCAGAAAATAAGCACTAAGAATATAATAATTACGTGACAGTTCTCCCCCTTTTCATGTTTCCTAAGAAACACGACATAATTCCTAATTTATCCCATTAAGTTTACCTGCATGTTAAAAGGCTAAAATATAACAAAAGAGATTATGCTAAACAAAATGAAACTTTTCAATTGCCCAACCCTATCGGTCCCCTCAACGGGTTGTATGTTTTCAATGTTTCCTTATTATTCCGTCATAATTACTTCTATCCACAACAAATAAATCAAGCTCTAAGACAGCACCTGTGAAATGTGAAATGTCCTAAATCTACTTCCTACACCCCCTTTTTTACCCAGAATCCCAGTTTAAACCCACTCCTGACTTCCTCAGTGCTCACTGTAAACTCCAAACAGATACAATTAGCTTTTCTGGTAAAAGGTCCTAGATTATTTTGTCAATCTTTGGAAACATCCTCTACAGAGTTTCATTTTTAAAACCCCTTTAACAGGTTGAGCATATCCGGCCTGAACAGTGTGTTTGGGCAATTTACATAACATAGAAATCCTACAACTATTCCTAAAGTCCCTCTCATTACTCTTCATTACTTTTATGCTCACATTTAACCTGTGTCTAACGAGCTTTTAATCTCCTAAACAACACATTTTCTGGAACTATGGTTCTCTGTGCTTCTTTTGGTTCCCCTTTCTCTGGTTGGTTCCGTTCGGTCTGGGGCTTCCGGGATTCTCGCCACCAATGTGGTCGCTGTGGTCCTGAAATCTTCTCCTGTAAAGGATAGAAAACAAAACGCCTCTCTCTGCTACACCTCAATAATCTACTGTGTTCATCTATTGTTCCCTTAATTATTCAAAGTTGGTTCAAAATATCATGTTCTGGGCTCTGTCCTTTATATTAACTTTACTTAATCTTTACTTAACCTTAATTTACTTAATCTCAATGTTCTTTATGTGTGTGAGCAACACTTTTAATTTTATTAAACACACCCAGGGTCAGATATACACCATCACCCTATCAGCATAAAAACAGACAGAGACGTTCCTCTTTCTGTCACATTCTTCCATACATGGCAATTTGTTTCACCTTCCAGATGATTCCTGGGGACTTACAATTTCTTGACTCTTCTTCTGTCACTTGTTACTAGGCAGCTCAAATGCAGTTAGAAGCAAAATGAATTCCAGGCCCTCGGCCTGGCCTATGTTTAAATCATTTGTGTTTGTAAGCGTGTATGCGGTTTAACCTTCTGCTGCTCCAAGTCACTTACACAATAGATCGTCGGGACATCGCGCCTGTTACGAGTTCAAATATTGGGGATGGATACAAGAGGAAAAACCACAATAACAACACTGGTCCGGCCGGGTTGAGTCAAACGATGATTTTAATAGTCACACGTGTGGGAGATGGACACTGTATGCAGACAGCCTCAGATCTCAAAATGGTGGAGCATTGATCAAACTCTTATAGCCTCTGGTGCCCCCACCTTATCATAAAAGCCTAAACATTCACATGCTTTTCTCTCACACGGCGCCTAAGCTACGACCTTGGCTCCCTGTTTATCTGCTCCTGCTGAGATGGGGCAGAAAACTCCAGCATGTTCTGTTCTCTTCTAATCAGACAAATAAGGCGATGACTTTCTGCAAACAGTATTTCTTATAACATCATAAAACAATATCATTCATCCACAATAAATCAGCAGTCTAATGTAATGCAAATCAGTTTAACTAATGCAATAGTTATCAGCTTCTTCTAATTCAGGAGAATAATGCAAACTAAAACTACATAATAATTCACAATCTTTAATTAGAGGTATAACATGGCATAAAATAATATTATAACTTAACACTCCCCCTGTTGAGCTCGTTAGAATAATGAGCTCACCAACACCCTGTAATCCAGTGTTGCCGGGTTCATCTCTTCTCACTCCTGAGGTCCTTTGTCCCCCTGTTGGGCGAACCATATGTGAGATGACCTCTGTGTTTGCGCAGGTCAGATGCAAGAAAAACTATTATTCCAACAATAGCAGGTACAGATGACACCCCCCAGTTCTCCCACAGCTTTATTTGGTGCTACCTTATACCCTCCAGACGTACTCAGACTAGAACCTCTGTCCAAAGAGCTTTTAGCCTTTATTTTATTGCTGCAGCTACCAGTGTCATCCAGTTGGGTGATCCTCTGCTCTTCATTCTTCAACCTTAGGGGTTAGACAACCCTTCAGTCGTGGCACAGATCAGGGGATTATTCTGCCCCGATTTCAAACAACGATCTGTGTATCCTCCAGAAAAAGGAACCGGAACGTGTCCCCCTTTTTGCCCAAAAGCCTCTCGAACCTCGTTGGTCTGGTGTTCCCGGATTTCCCCTTCATGGTTATTGCTGTGTTTATGGGATCCATTCTTTTGTGGTGACTAGCCGGAGCCCAAACGCCATGACCCTTGGACCCAGTTGGTGTCTCGGCAGTCACTGTGTCTGTCTCTGCTGCGAAGGATCCTCGCATCTCTGTGACCTCGTCTGGTGTCTGTTCCTGTTTCTGTAAGAGACAGAAAACCAAAACACCTCTCTTCCTAACCCTAATAATCTAATGTTGTTATCTACTGACCTTCTAGTGATTCAGACTTGGTTTAGAATATTCAGAATGTCCCAGGGACTTATTCTAATCATATCCTATGTGTGTGTAAGTGTGTTTGCATTTAGCCCTCTGCACTCAAGGCATTTCCTACACTTTATCAGTCCGGACCATCACGCCGAACGAAGCTTATGACCTTCAAAAGGCCGAGTGCCAACTCATTATAAGCACATTTGCAAGGTGTCTCTGAAAATTACTTAAACCGCTCACATTAAGAAAAGACATCAAAAACAAATTAGCCATTTTTAATCCTCACATTTGCCCCCCAAAAGTCATGTGTTTGCTTCCGCCTACTGTCCCTTATGGAGACACAATATTGCAGCTACAAGGTCTCCCAGGTTGTTAAGTTGATCTGCGTGTGATGCTCTGACTCAAGAATATAATCTTAAAAGAATCTCGTTTAATTAACTACCACTACTTAAAACTTGACTTAACGATATAATTGAATAAAAGATCACAAAGAATAACATGATATCAGTGTTATGTAAGCGCGTGCGGCCTTCTATGCTCGAAGTCACTCCACACCATAGATCAGCCAAACATCGCGTTGACTGTAGCTTTTAACCCTTATTAACTTGAGCACAACTCTATAATGAGCAACAAACTGCAATATGTCTGAAAATGATCATGGTTACACCTGCAATAGAAGATCATTTGATTATCCTGACACCGGTGAATATACGATTAAGAAAGAAGATTAACCTGCGGTTATAATAATCACTGGAACACAAACGTTAGTACAATGTCAAAAGCTTCAATAAATGTTTAATGCAATGCTTGTTATATGATTCTGATGCAATAATAATGCTGATATTAAAATAACAGTAAAACACCCCCTTTTATCCCGTTTAACTTGACGCATAAACGTTTATAAATGCCTCTTTTAAATTTTATTTCCCCCTGTTTTCCCCTCACTGACCACAGCAGGGGAATCTTAGTTTTGAATCAGCCATGAATCCAGCTCACCTGATTCATCAGTGAGCTCCACCATCACTGGCGTCTGACAGGGTGGCGCTGCATACTCTTCCTTTAATGTCACTATTTTCAACCTGTTGATTAGAGTGCTTAAACCTGAAGTCGACTACGTCCACAACAAGTCAATACAGCTGTAAATGTGGCCAATTATCAATCTATTACCAATCAATAACAACAGATAGCTTTTATTTTATGCATGCTTTCAGTCAACCACTCACCCAGAGGATCTCCAATCCCAGGAAATTCCCTCTCCTCATTCAATGAGTCTGTCCTCCTTCCATGCCCTGGTAACTGGTCCATCCAGAGCCATATGATCTCAAAATATACATACAACAAGCCAAACCACACCTTGGTCACACCAACCCTTTTCCGCCCTGAAGATGTTCAACGCCATCTTAGTCTGGACTGTCAAATTGACTTTAACGCTGACTGTTCCGACAATCCATTTTATAACGTTTCCTGGTCAGATTCGCCAATCTCTGCACCAGGGTTTTAATCGTTTTGCCATTTTCATTAGTTGTTATTTTTTATTTAGTTTCGACTCCAGATTTTCAATTTTTACCAGTTGTAATTAGTTTTTACCAATCATTTGCTAGTTTAGTCTAGTTTTTATTTTCTGAAAATCCTTAATTTCAGTTTAGTTTTGATTAGTTTCAGTTATAGTTTTAGTTGTGTTTTGCAAAAATTAAGTGTAACCAAATCCCAGTTCCATCATATCAATCATGCTCTTCCGCTTATCCTTGGGCAGGGGTGCCCAATCCCGGTCCTCAAGAGCTACCGTCCTGCAGCTTTTAGATGCATCCTTGTTCCCACACACCTGAATCAAATGAATGGCTTGTTATCAGGCCTTTGCCAAACATGATGGCATGCTGAAGAGATCAAACCATTTGATTCAGCTGTGTTGGAGTAGGGATGCATCTAAAAGCTGCAGGATAGTAGCTCTCGAGGACTGGGATTGGGCACCCCTGTCCTTGGGTATTGAGACTATTACCTCTCGCAGCACCGGGTGCTCCTAATTTTGGTTCAAGTGAATTGATAACCTTTTTGTAGGCGATTGACTCACACAGTTATTTAGATGTCCCAGTCCTTATCCGGGGTTAGCTGTTTTCTGGGGATGCTGGTTAAGTGGGGGAGCTCTTCAAGGAGGGGGAGTGTGCTCCCCCTAATGAGCTCTTCAAGGTAAGCTAGGTTAACCTTCTTGTGTGAGCTTTTCAAGTGCACTTCAAGGTTTGTGGGATTTTTCGTGTCATAAATGTCCCTCATAACCCCCTGATGACCCAGTAATTCATTTTTGCGCACTGTAGTACACATTTAGTTTTTTCTTGTAGCTCTCCTACTCTACTTGCCACTCCTCTAAGTCCTGATGTTTCTTAGAGAGGACAACAGTACCTTTAACCTTATATCACATGTGTGGGGGTGTGGCCTTGCCAATTGTTTTTCCCACCTTTTCAAAATGGCTGGCATGCCCACAAGCACATTTTATGGAAGAAAGAAAGGTAAGCTTGATATTTACATTTAAAATGTTTTGTTAAACTCAGATTTTTATTAATTTTCAAAAATAAACATCTAGTAAATAATTTGAGGGGTCTTTAAGAATTAAGCTTATTTAGTTTCACAGAGGAAATGACTAATTTATTAATGTGTACTCTAGTGCACGTCAGGACTTTGTACTTATATTTATTTCACTTTTTCCTAGTAGACAACTCTTTGACAAAGGCAGAGAGAATTCTTAACAGAATAATTGAGCGAGATTCAAACATAGATTTTTCAGAAGATGAGAGTCATGTGAGCCAGATATGAGAGGGTGAGAACCCAGTAGGAGCCACACAAAGATTATCGAGATGCAGTGGCAGATGTAATAGAGAAAGACACAGGGCCACCTGAAATCTGTCATCCTATCTGGTCCGAAACCAACATGTAGGAGAATCTGGAATTTTTGATTTTGAGTTAAAAATAAAATATGGGTAAAATGCAGAAATGTTTTCCAGTAAAGTAAAAAATAAGAGTCGCATTTATAGCTGAATCCATGACACCTAATTGTTTCTACAAGATCACGTCAAGTTACCAGTGATCTCAATGTGCGAAAAGAACTCTCAGTATCTGGAGTTCAAGCTCCTCCTGGCTGAGAAACCTGGGACAAACATGTGAACAAGACCTGAATAGTACCAGTAATGAAGAGTTCTCTCCAAAAATCAAGAAAAGGAGGCCCCAATCAGATGAGAGTCTAGCAAAATATGGTTCACTCCACTGGCCTGAAATGGTTAACAGTCCAAGGCATTTCAGTTGTAGAATGGTTGGGTGCAACAGTAAAACATATGTGAGATGTGGGAAGTGCCAAATGTTCCTTTGTGTGTCCGAATAAAAAAATCACAGTACTTCCTCAGATATCATAAATGAATTGACTTTTGTGAAATAGAAAGCCATAGGTTCAGGAACAAGTGAATAGGTTCACTTGTTCCTGAACCTATGGCTTACAGCTAGTGAAGTGTCAGTGACTTCTAAGTTGATCCCTAATCTACATTTTTGTGATATTGATATATAAATAAGTTTTTTAATATCCTGCTTACAAAAATTTCAGTGGAACATGTAATTTTCTTAAATAGCTCTTGAATGTTGTTAGTTTCACATTCGTGATCAATGAACTCCCCTTGTGCACTGTAGTGCACATGTTGTAAAATTTAAATAAAATTAGTTAAAAACAATTTTGTTTTTGTAATGTGTTTTTATTACTGTCCCAACACTTGATTTATCTTAAAAAGAAAAAAGAAAAAGAAAAAATGAAAATACTTTTCCTTTTTTTCTTTTTCCTTCCTCCCTGGGTCTCAGGAGGACATTGTGTCTCTTTCCACTACAAGACTCTTGCTATATCTAAAAAACAGTCATATTCAAAGTAATCCTAAATTGGACTCTGGCGCTTTCTCCCGACTTTTCCTGACATGATTCTGCGCGTCGACGGAGCAGCAACACAGACGACTCGACAAACTTACTGCGTTGACTTCTATTGTAGGGCACGCACACATCAATGAAACTAAACACATTTTGCTATAAATCCAGTTAATTTTAGTTAGTTTTGTGAACATTCATTACAGTTTTAGTTAGTTTTCCTTTTTGTTTTGATTTTATTTCCGTTAACGTAAATGTTTTTCCACTTCTAGTTTTCGTTATTTCATTTGTTTTCTTTAATAATAATAATCTTGCTCTGCACACTGGAATAAACATAATCAACATGATCCACATTTTGCTGCGTATCAATTCACCATGTTATCGATTCAAGTGCTCCATCCTTATGTGGTTTGTGACATTATATTTATCTAAACCTCCACTCTGTCTCCAAATGTTTGAAGAATTTTTCAAGTTCGGGGTCAAATTTTGAGAATTTGACCATAAGTGAAAGTTATGGTGTTATCACCCCCTTTGGGGCTTACCTTTCCCAGTTTTGATGATATTCCTCCCTATTCTTTGCCAGTACCCCCTTTCGGTGGCGAGAAACTGTTGGTGTGATCAAGTGGGTGCTGTAAAAACAGAACAGTCACCAGTCATGTACTTCATACAAAATTAGCATATATCGAACTTCATATTGATCCTCTGAGTGTAATGGTACATTTTAATTTGAACTTCTCAAAGCTAAAAACAATATTTTTCTTTATCTTGCTCTTGCTCTTGTGCAGCACCACCCCTCAGCACATGCCCCTGTCGGTTCTATCTTACTTTTAAATTGCTGACTATTTCAAGAAAGTGCCCAAAAGACGGGGACCAGTGTTTATCATTACATATCTCCATTTTGAGTGTGACAAGTCTATCATTCCCCTGTTATTCATAGACCTCAGTGGAGGGTTTTTTTTTTTTTTTTTACCTCTATAAAAGTTAATTGACTCTTTACAGTGGCCCACTATGGTTAATAATAATCTGCTCACTTATGAGTGAAATCAAACCTTTTCTTCACTTTAGCATTTAACATTCCCAACCATATAATATGATACATTAATCGAACTACAGCTACTAAAACACAATTTTCTTAATGTAAACATCAGTAACTCAAAATTAGCAACCAAAGGGTTCAGTCTGCAGTTCACACTCATGTGACGCTACAGCCTCCCCCTTTAGTCTCTGTCATCCTTCTGTTCTTGCAAAAACAAAACAAAGCAAGACAAAACCTCCACCCTTCTTTTACAGGCTGGGTGAATTGTTTGTGGACATTCACTAATCCTAAAGTCGGTACCGTTTTTGTCTCAGTATCAAGTCAGTTAAAACTTTTAGTCGTCAGTCCGTCACAGTCCAGTCACATGCATACATCCACACACATTCATACCAGATATTACTGATAATGGAGTCTCACGCGCAACCTATTTGAGCCTCCCTCATCAGCAAGATGACGTCATCATTTTAAAGGAAACAGTTCCTTGTTTTAGGACTGGATTGACTCACTGCAATCCTTTTAGGCTCAGGACTTCTCATTCGATCAGTGTCCCATATAAGTGAATTTCTCCCAAGCCCATTATAATCATGGAGAAAAATACTTTGCGACTGTTTCCAGTAAGAATATTTTATAGCGCTTTAAAGTTCAATCTCTCAGGCCTGGATTAAAGAGCCGATTTGTTAAATCAGGAACTCACAAAATACCAAAATATCACCACCGGTGGATCACACCTCTCTGATGTTCTTATCTCAGTGCACTGTAACAAAAGCAAAAACAAACGTAACCAATAAAACACTCATATAATAACAAATACTGGGGCCCATTGCAAACATGTCCAAGCATAAAACCATCTTTCTCTCTCTTAGAGAAAGAAAACAATCCAAACCTCACTGATAGAATCAACCTAGTGTCAAACAAAACCCAAAGATCAACCAAAACTTCACCAGAAAGTTTTCCTCCCTCCCGGGACAATATTGTGTAGGCATACAGGTACCGTAACTCCTTTTTGCACTGACAAAAACATGTTGGATTGACTTAAATAGTGGACACTGGTTGCACACAAATGCTTTGCTTTGGCAGAAACTTAAACAACTGAGTTAAATCAACACAACCTTTTCATATTCTCTCCGAAATAAAACTCACACTGTTAATTCATCATTTTCACTCTGTACCACTGCTCCTTATCAGGCTGTGTGAAGCACCGTAAACAATTCAGTGGAGGCCTTAAGCCATAAACAGACATCACAGACATTGTTTTCATAACAAACTGCTTTAGACCTTGTCCCCTAAATCTACACAGATGCCCTCTGTGTGGCATGAAATGCATTTAACCAATAAACAATCAATGGCTTCTTGTTGTTGTAACCGACTCCATATTTGGATGTTTGTGTGCAGCATTTGTTAGTAAAGCATTCTTCATTGCATCAGCGTGTGTGTGTGTGTGTATCACTTCTCAGTGAATTGAATCAGCATTTTGATTTTTTTGCACGTGTGTGTGTCGTTTCTCACTCAATCAACGAGTGCATATGTGTGTTTCTCTTCATTCTGAGTCAGTGCATGTAGATGTGTGTGTTTGTGTGGGTGTTTGTGTTCATCACTTTCCTGTTCTGGTGTTCTGGGTGAACCGCAGCCTGAAGCGTGCCCTGGGTCCTGCCCTCCTCCTTTTCAGTCTGTTTGCATCCGTTGGTGCTGCTGCTCAAAGTTCTGTCCATACTGGTTCTGGCCCCAATTGAGGCAGTCCTTTTCTCCAGTGTCCTGCATCTTCTCCTTGTTCCGCTCCTCCTTAACTTGACCCTTTTGCTTCTGTAGCTCCTTCAGGGCTTGCTCCTGCTGTTGGAGCTTTTTGTCAGGTTTGGCGACCTCCTGCTCCAGCAAGCTCCGGCCTGATTCCAAGTCCTGTGTCTGGGACTCCAGGCCTGATGGGTTCGATTATCAGCCAGCTCCTCCTGAGCCATGCTCAGTTCCTGCTCTGATGCCTTGAGCTCTTACTGAGGGCAGAAACCTCAGAGTCTTTTCCGTACAGGTCAGATTGAAGTCCATTGATGTTTCCCTTGCTTTGCTCCATGGCCTTCTACAGCTCTGCTGTTCGGCTCTTCTCAGAGGTCAGCTCCTGGCCGAGCCCCGACACCTGTGCCTTCAGCTTATTTTCTCCTGGTGCTTTTGTCCATTCCGAGGTGCCTCCTGACCTCAGTTACTCCTCCTGTCTCTGGCACGCCCTTTTTGCTGCCCGATCATCCGTGTTGGTCCGTCACTGTCCTGCACAGTTTTAATGCAGAATTGTTAAGGTCAGCATTGTCTTGCTCAGCCTCACTTTTCCTCCGGGCTTAATGGGCGTCTCGTCACAGCTCTGTCAGCTGAAGCTGTCTGGAAATCTCCCCCGTGTAGTGAAACGGGCCTTGGATTTAACGCTCGCTGTCTCCGCTGCATGACATCGTTTTCCTGCAGCGCTGTTGACATTTTCAGGTTGTTGTTGTGGGTCCAGCTGCTGTAGCATTTAGTCAGGGTCACATCAAAGCAATGGCGTGTCCAGCGGGGTGGCCTGGGGGGGCACAGGCCACCCCCCCCCAACCAGACTGGCCACCCCAGGTGCCACCCCAAAGGCAAAACAATAAAATTCAATCAAATATCAAATGTACGATTATGTTTTCACGGTGAAGCTCAGATATCCGAGTGTAAGTGAATGCAGCATCGGCTTCTGCGCTATGCGCATCACGTTAGCAAAGGTAGGAGAGCCAAGCACGAAAGACGGCACTGCAGGAAACAATTTTTCGGTGAAAGAAAATGAGGACAGAACAAATGTCCCGGTAAGTAATATTAAGTTTGTTGAGTTTAGTAAACTTCGGTGAAATTAGAATCCCAAGGAAAAAATAACACTTAAAGAATTTTTGCAGCCGTCGAATATTTCAGACAGTATGCTACTGAGCAGCTAACATAAGAGTTATGAGTTATAAGATGCAGGTCGATGTGTAAAAATAACTCAGTTGTTTGGTGGTGGCTATGGCAGGGCTTCCACAGAGGCCAGCAGGTGGATGAGGGAAGGGGAGGCAGGAGGAGAGCTCCGAGGCGGCCACCAGTCCGAGTGTCAGGTGAACTGAACTTCAGGTAAGAAGTTATGACCTGCAGTCTATCTGGGTCAGATTTAAACTAAGTTTAGCTGGAGTTTATTTTCGTTGTGCTGACTTTTTACTGTCAGTTGCAATAACTCGTACTGCGTTCTAGCCAGCTTGATGGAGTTTTTAGGTGGGTGGGTGCTATGATGTTACTGATAGTGAACTTTATTTTATTCATAAGGTTAGTTAGTAGAGTTGCCAACGGCTCCTTAAAAAATGGACTGGTCCCTCATTCAGAGAAAATATTACACGTTTCGTATTGAGCTGAGAAGAGACGCAGTTTGTCCCGGACTTTAGCTAGAATGGAAAAAGACACAAAGCTGGAGTTATTCTGTCTTTACGCTGCACAGCTGCCTCTTCTTCTCTCATTCTCTCCCCCTGCCTCTCCTGTTGCTACTTCAATCATGAAACTGATCAATGATCAGCTGATCGGCTTTTCTCTCTCATTTATTTATCGCCCACTTTGCTGGTCATGATGTCGGATTGTATATGTGGTGAGAGGGAAACATGAAGATGAAACCAGGAGATGTCCTTACTGAATCATCAGAGCTGAACAGGTGATGGAGAAACAGGTTTACCTTTTAGGTGACATGAATGAGTTGAAGGGAAGTTATGAACTGTTTCTGAGAGACAAATAACACCAGGATCCTTTTCTATGTAGCTGACAGCTGGTAACTGTGCAGGGGTGGATCTAGCAAATTTTTGCCAGGGGGCCAGGTAGGGCATTAACAGGGAAAGGGGGCACAAAGAAATACTTTTCTTTCTTATTCTCATTTAAAATATCTAGCTTTTATTAAATAATTATCTAAATCTTACAACCAAAGTTTTTATCTGACGTAAAATGTATAGAAATCATACATATACCAACAAAACTGTACATCACTGTCACAACAGCGTTTGTTTTCATTCAAAGTCTTTATGGCTTTACTACCTGGTGGGCCGGTCTGTAGTCAAAATGCCCGATTTTCTGTACCGGTCCAGCCCTGCAGGTTAATACTGGCAGTGTCACCATGCCAGCTGACTGTATTTCATCATCAGCCAGTGTTGTTCTTTATCAATATTACCAAAGTTTACCATAAGGAAGCAAAGAAAGTATTTACTTGCTTTCAGGTTTTATTCAAATATTAGTCTTTTCAGTTGTTTCCCCACTTTTTCCCTGTTTCAAAATCAAACACCAGTTTGTGAGAAGATTATCTTCTTTTTTTAACAGGCAGATAAAGTTTTGCATTGGCTAATTTGTCAATTGTTTGCTACAAATGTTCGTATTTTAATATTAAAAAATGTTTTTGCCCAAAACATATGTGCACTACATGTCAGTAAAAACACTATGCAAATATTGCTGTCCTTGAATGCTGAGTAAACACTGACAAAGCACTGATTGTATCTCTTGTACTTTATCAACGCAGTATCTAAAAACTTTGCACCGGAGTGGTTAAAATCTCATTCTAATAAGAGTTAAAAGCACATTCGGTTGTTAGGTTTACAGTGTTATTGAATTATGGTTAATGGTTGGTAGACATTTTTTTTAAACATTATCTGCCAATTACATCTGCCACCCTTCTCCAAATCTGTGCCCCTACCTGGCCCCCCCAACAAAAATTTTCTAGACACGCCACTGCATCAGAGATGGTAGAGGAGAGAGCAAAGATGGTAGGGTGGGGAGAGCAGGAGTCCAGGGTCAGCTTCGGCTTTCCGGGCCGACAAAGCAGCCTGTAATCAAGCATAAAGAGAAAAAACAAAACAAACACAAAACAAAAACAAAAACAAAAACAAACGAACAGGAAAATGATGTTATTTTGGCTTTGTTATTCAGAGAGGGGAGAAACAACGGGGCCAGGCCCTGTGTCAGCCTTTTCTCCCCCTTTTTTGTTTTTTCTCACCATATAATCCACTCATGACCCACCAAGCTGACAGGATAACACAGGTACATGTTAAAATTCTTAAGATCATGTTTAAAAGCCCAAAAATGGACTTTTCTTCCATTTATTAATCACTTGTATTAATCAATCAGCAGAAAACATGTCACAATTTGAATCTTTTTACCACTAAATTTGTCGTGTCTTCACTGGTTGGTCAGACCAGTGTCTTTTTTTGAAGTTAAGTTGTTGTCCTGCAACCCAGAGAGTTTATTTGTTAGTATTGGATAAACTTTATCATTTAACAACAGGTGTATGTTAAGTTTCGCTGCTTTAACCTTGTTGGAAAATCTTCACGTGTTCATGGATGTGAGCTGTTTCTTCATTGCGTGTATGTGTGTTTGTAGGTGGGTTAATTTAACCTTTTTTTTTTTTTCTCAAACGAGGCATTCCTCTAGCACCTGCCTCTCTCACATTACTCTGCTTGTGTGTGTTTTTGTTTCACCTTTTTGTTGTGATGCTCCGGACGCCTTCCCAACCTCCACAAGTCTGTTGGCCCCAATTTTATGTCTTAAAAACTTCTCTTACTTTCTCCTTTAATTCTCTCCTAGCTGCTGTCTTTTCCATAGCTGCTGATACTTGCTGAGTTTGGTTTCCATTACTATAATTTTGCTTCGGCCGCTGTGCTTGTGGGGGCAGTTGGTCCAGGCCCGTAGCCACCTGTATCAACACACTAAGAGATTTATTTAATATCATTTTCATCACAATCTTACTCTGCCGGCTGACTTGCCGGTCTTAATCATACACGATTTGTCTCTTTTATATCAAAACCCAGCCAAACATCAAACATTCAGCGTAGTCATTCAAAACCTTATTGGTAATATTATAATCAGCAAAATCAGCGTTTTAATTACAGGCATGTATCATTGTTTGTGATTACGTCTTTTTGCGCTGATTCTGAGCTGCAGGTTTTGTCTCTCCAACCAAAATTCACCGAGCTGAATTTTGCTGTTTTGCTTCCACGACTATTAAAATCACACTCCATGCACAGCTAGCTCTCTCTCTCTCTCTCTGTACTTCAAGAACAGTTTCCCGTCTCCAATCTCTGTTTTCTGTGTTATTCATTCACTTCTGCTGTGATGTTCACAATTCTGAGGAAGTACTGATAAATGATCAGAATTATAATATTTCTGACTGTCTGAGGCTAAGTTGAATCGAATCGGGACTTTGAAAACCGGAATCAAATGGATTATAGAAATCAGTGATGATACCCAGCCCTAGTGAGCAGCCTAGGCACGACAGAAGTGGATGTAGCTGTAATAGGAAAAGAACTATTGCTAACTTTTCTGTTAAGTTAAGGGGGTAGGGACAGGCTTAGGGCGTCGGGGGGTTCCCCGGAGGCATCTTCCTTGGGGGGCTCAACCCGGGGTAGCGGTCACGTCCGGTTGGGGGCTCTGTTGGCTCTCAGGTGACTGTTTCCTCGCGGCTGCGTGCAGCGGGGCTAGGGGAGGGTCTGTGCTGACGGACGCGGGTTACTGACCTGGCAACCTGGCTGCCCCTGGGTGGGTCCGGGATGGGCGTGAGGTTCTGGGGGCGCTCCGTCTCTGGGCTGGGGCCCGGGCCGGGCCTCGGGGGCTTGGGTCCTGGTTGGTGTGTTGCCGGGGTTGTGGGCGGGTGGGTGCATGGGGGCCCGGCCCTGGAGCAGGGTGCCGCCGGTGCGTCGAGCCGCCTGGGGGGCTCTTCAACTGGTGGGGGGGATGGTCACATCTTGCAGGAGCTTTCTTCTCTTCAGGAACTCTCTGCAGGAGGGGGAGATACAGGAGAGGTGGAGGAAGATCTCAGCCTGGGCGTTTACCGTCTTATGTAGTCTGGAAGATGTGTGGATGGTGGGGTGGGTGCAGTTTTCTCTGTGGTGGGGTTGGGTGGACTGTCCAGGGCTCTGTGGAGCCGGAGGGCGCTACTGCACTGGGCCCCAGTCTGATGGGCCTGGGCCCCCCTTCCCTGGCGGGTCGCGAAGGGTGGGAGTGCCTACTGGGGTCAGCGGGGGAGCTGGCCCCAGGGAGGGGTTACCTGCCCCCCCCTCCCTTCCTTCCCTCCCCATCTCCAGCTGCCTCCCTCTTCCCGCTCCTCCACAACCACTCACACATGCAGGGCCTTGGAGTGGGGGTATGTCACCAGGGTGCAGAGGAGGCTACCCCCCCCCCCCCCCCCCCCTGTCCCCTTCTGGCTGCCTCTGCCTCAATTTTATCCCACAACTTAGACATTCACATTATTCACACTCTCATTACACATACATATACATATAGGATCTTGGGGGTGGGCACAATCACGGAGTCCAAATTACCATCAGGGTGTATACCTCACCCCTGACGTCGTTGCCCACCTCTCAATTTTAAATACACTTAGTAATTGAGGGCTAGCAGGAGGGACTATGCGCTTACCTGCTGCTCCTTGGCAGGTAGCTCCATGCCCTCCTGGGTTTTAATTGCACCTTAGAACACATATGCATCAACACTACAATGAGCGGGTGGAGGGAGGTTTGGAGTCTTCTCCCACCCCCATTCTCTGCGGCCTGCTGGAGCGGGAGGGCTAGTAGGAGGAGTTGGCCGTCCGACTGCGGTCTGGGGTGTGGGGCCTCCCTGCTGCTGCGGAGTCGGGGTGGTCTGCCTCTCCCCACCGCAGGGAAAAGGGTAACACCACCTGGGTCTGGGTGCAATTCCCCCCTCCAGGGGCAAGGGTACCTAGACCCGGTTTGTAGAGTACGCTTGGGGAGTGTGATTGTGTGTACAGCGTCTCTTTATGTCTGTCTCCACGTTGGTTGAGTGTGGAGTGAGTGCATATGAGAGCATGAGGGTGGGAATGGATGTTTGTGTCTGTGTGTGCCCGTATGTCTGTGTCTATATGTCAGGTTGGGTATCAGACGCCACCTCTCTGGGGACACCTCAGGTCACGGGCGCGTCACTGCAACTCCCCCTGACTTCTGCTCCGCGGCTGCTGAATGAGCCCTCATCTGGGACTCTCCTCAGCTCTTACTGGAACAGTGGCGCGGCTGCCCCTCTGTTGGTCTTCCATGGTCTCTTGTGTTCTGGGGGCCTCTGGATGTCTGGAGTTTTGATCTCCTCCATACCCACTTCACACCCTGGAGGACGGGGCTGTGGCCCCCCCACACTCCCTAGCAGATCATTACATGGAGAAACCTTTGGAATGCAAGCATGCTGATCCACACAGGTATGCACACATGGGTATTCACAGACGCGGACTAAAGCTTTCTTGGCTGCTGCCTCAAAGCACACTGTGCGCTGTCTATCTTGCGTGCTGCACAATATCGTTTATTATTTAGTAAATATTGATATCTATGACTAGCTAGTTTATTGTGATGGTGCTTTGTTTTCTCTATTATTATGTTGCTCTTTGTTGTTTGCTGTCTCCTCTGTTTGTTTTTTTTGTTTGTTTGTTTTTTTTCTCCATACAGGTGACCCAGGAGTTCTTTTTTTTTCTCTCTCTCTTCCCCCCCCTTCTCACCGTCTCTTCTCCCCTTTGGTTTTCTTTCTTTCTCTCCCCCTCTTTCTCTCATTCATTCCCCCTGTCCTATTTATTAAAAAAAAAAAAAAAAAAATGACAAAGGATGAACTGAAGCTCTGCCATCACGTAATGTCGCATACTGCTGTTTCTGATGTCATTTAAAAAAAAAAAAAAAAAAAAAAAAAGTTAAGGCCTGATCCTTCTGAAATTCATAGCCAGTGCTCTGACACAGTGTCATCAATCTTTGAATGCTGAAAAAGCACAGTGTATCCAGAAAAACACATTATATTATATCAATTATTATAAAATTTGTGTGCGCCTAACTTTTGTGCTGGTACGCCTAACTTTTTAAAGTTAGGCGTACTGGTACGCCCATGGCAAAAAGTTAGTCTAGAGCCCTGACTCTGCTTCTAAATTGATTTACCAGCTGTTAGAGCATGAGGGAGAAGCGTCTCTTTACACTGTGGAAGCCAACCTACAACACCTTATTTCCAGTTACCCCTGGTTATTGGACTCACTGCATCCGCTCGTACAGAATTTTGTTCTTCACGAGCTTCACCTACACCCCCCTGCCGCTACCGCTCGCCTGCTCATGCAGTGATATCATCAGTGACAAGTCAGGTGATAGAGGCTAATGCAAAATGGTGTTTCAGTGAGGCAGAATTTATTATGACAATACATTTTTTTTAAATACTCAGTATGAATTAAACAGGTTAAAGGTCAATGCTCTGTTGTAATATAAAGACAAAATGATTGACAGCAGCCCAGCAATATCAGTAAAACGCAAATTAGCCACATGGTGCAATGTAAGGAGCTCTGTGATTGGTTAGGAAAGGACAGACTGGCCACCTCGATTTTTCTTCACTGCACATTGATCCATAGCTTTGCTCTGTAAAGGCTAACAAAGTGCTTTTGCTTTACAAAGACATTCAGCGTCGGTATTCACTCTTTTAAAGTGTCACTGAACACTGGAGTGAAATGGAGCCCTGATCCTCAGAGTTTTATTGCTGCTAACATTTCTTATAGATAGCACAGATAGTGCCCCACTGCAGTAATCACTCATGTCTAGATATTCCTGTTAAAAGGGAGTTTTTCCTCCCCACTGTAACATGGCAAACATAGCAAACGGATAATCCAGCTGAAGCTTCAGACAGCCGTCAGACAGTGAAACACTGCCATCTGCTGGACTCGAATAACAAAGACGCTGCTTTGACGGGTGAGGGAGTTTCAACAAGTCTGCAACGACTCAAACATCAAACTACAGAACTATTCTAGCGGACATGGTGCTTTAATGGCTTCCTTAACGCAGGTCAGAAAGGATAATAGAAACTCAATAAATTATGAAATACAAAACTTACTGGTTCACTGCACACACAAAACGTCTCTTATTAGCACAACACTGCTCAGGGCTCAGAGTATATTCCTTATAACCTATTAAACCTTAGCATGTTATTTTGAAGTGTTACAGGTGAAACAGCCAACCAGTGAAGTTAACTGTAATTTCAACATTGAGCTACAAAAACGTTTTTTTTAAATTCTTTTTTTTAAATTTCTTTTTACAGTTTTGCAATTTTACACAAGTTTTATCATCAGTGTCACAATGACTGCTGCTAAAATTGAGTATGAGCTTTTTGTTGGTCTGATTAAAAGGTTAAATGTAAAAGCATAATTTAAACATGTGATGTGAGGTCATTAATTACAGTGCAGGTGTCCTGCTTTAGGATCATAAATTAATACTTCCAAAACAGTAAAGTTGTAGAGAATCTATGTTCATTATCGTTGCTAATCATGGAAAGACAAAGACGTCAGACTCTGCTGAAAAATTTTACACCCTCCTACTCTCTGCACACAGCGCTCTGAGGGACCTTCCAGGATCGGGGATTTTATTTATTTTGTTCTTTTTTTGGTCTTACTGGTTAGTAGGTGGTGATTTTGTACCTGGTGATCTCACATTTGGAACATAAATTGCTTTGGAGCAGATTAGGTTCAAAGGATAACTTGGCTCTTGAAGTTAGCCGGATAAGACAGCGTTCTGCTTCACAGTTGAGGCCTCAGAGAGTTGTTGCTAACCAAAGTCTATCTTGTACGGCCATGCAGCATCTTATGACATTTTGTAACCTGAGCAGTGAAATGATTGCTGTTTTAGTGCACATACACTGTGTGGGGATCAGTATCAGGACAATAAAGTTATGGTGCAAAAAGCTGCATCTGGTCAGAAGGAAAAGCACGCACACTTGGAAGACTTGACCATTTGCACAAAATGAATGGCTGACACTGGACAGATGAGAGAATGTGGATGGTCACACCCTCGTGCATTAAAGAGGGCTTTCAGTTCATTGAAAACACAAAACCAAACACACAAAAGACACAATGAGACAGCTGATCAGTTTGCTTCACTAAATCATCGACACAAGCCGTGTTGTAGAGGGTACTGTAGCCGTGGCAGGTTATCATCTTAATGTGGCCCTGACACTCTATCGTACGCCACAAAGCTGTGAATAAATGAAAAGCAAAGAGGCATCATCACTAACATAATAACTGTAGAAGTTATCCCGCTGCATTACATTTATCAGGATATCGTAATAAATGTTCATCATATGTTGCTTTGACCCATCATTGTTGTCATTAATATCGGTACGTGACACTGGACACTTCCTGTCATTCATATGTCATGACTTTGTGATCAGTGTAGCAGCTTGAAAATAACTGCTTGGTTAACAGCAGGTGTACAGGCAGGTGCTCTGATCAAATAACATGTTTGGCTAAAGAAACAGAAAATAAAAATATGTAAATAGGAACACCCACATCTCTACTTCTTCTTCTATTTTCCATTTCACACTTACAAAAAAGTTCTCCTGCGTAGGTGTTGAGACAAATATATGTCAATTTAATACTTCAGACAGGCCCCAGAGCAGGTCTGAACAATTAGTCGACTTAAAATCAAAACTGCAATTTGAAACCATGCAATTAGCAATTTTGCAAAGAAAACTTGGCTAGGCTAAGCTAAGCTAACTGTTAGACAAAGTAGAGGAGTTGGAAGAGTAAAGGATTCTGGTTAACTCCAGTTCAACTTAACATTAAATTAAACTGACAAATATCATGTTTATATTCATATCTTAGTCTTTTGATGAGCTCTATCTTATAAATCTATTAGACTCAGACGAGGTCGGCACAGGGACAGGCCTCGGGGGTCCAGGCCCACCCGGTGAAGTCCTTCCTCCCCAACATCTTCTGATGTACTTCATTTATACATTTTGGTAATGAAGTACTTAAACTACCACCTCACTGATTAGTTATTGCAGTGTGAGCTCAGTTCAATTAATCAGGTCACAGTAGTTTAGCACTTCTACAGCAATCATGCAACCAGCATGACTGAGGAGGACACTGGGTGGACGGGCTTTGCAGGTCAGACTTTGAAACTATCTTTTATTGTCATTATGCCAAAAGCAGTGAAATTATATGCTGTCCCATTCAGTGCAAATAAAGAATCTGTGTTTACTGACAGGACAAAGCACTGAACATGATTTCATCTGTTAACCTGGACAAATTCCAAAACAATTCCTTATTATTTCTTTTTCTTAAGTAAAACCAGTAAAAGCTTCTACTTCAAAAATATGGACTTAACACTGAGATCCTGATATTTGAGACCAGTTGAATTTAGATTATCTTTTTTAGTTCATTCAGTTTGCTGGTTCTAACGACGACGGTCTTCATCAGTTTTAATGTCACTGTGACTCATATCTCTGCATGGCTGTTTTGTTCTGAGTGCACTGTGACAATTAAGTTAAGATCCAGTGATCAGCACAGCAGCCTGGGAGTGACTGCTTGGTTAACGACAAGGTTTGCAAGACCTGATCAAATGTCACACTGGAAATATTTTGCAAGTGAAACAGCAAAAGCAAATGAAAAAATGTAAATATGTTAATTGGACCACCTACATTGTTTCGAGAGCAGGGGTGAACTAAAGAGTGCGATCCATCACTTCAGTTTCAGCATATAATTTCTATTTAACACTCAAAAAAATCTGTTGTACAAGTATTAAAAATATATTCACAAATGAAATTTACATGCCTGAGATGAAAACATTACTCATACAAGTTGTCAGGTAAAGTCTATAGCACTGTTACATCTAAATATGGACACTGAGCTGGGACTTAACGATATCACAGATCTGAGCCTCTGCACCTTCACTATACGTTTGTGTATGTCAGGCCTGTCCTGTATCTCTCCACCACCTGATCCAACACACCACCAAATCCTGATCAGCTGATCATCTCTGCTCCTCTAATCACCTGAATATCCAAGTATCCGAAAGTGTCCATCGATCTGACAATACAATTGTAAAACCGATCATTGACCTGTGCCCTAATGTGTTCTGTGCACTTGTGAACACACTTCCTTATGGAGTACGTTTATTAAGGACACTCTTTCATTAGCACACAGGTTCAATAACACAACAAATAACCTCCAATAAACCTTTTAATAAACTGTCATTGGAGGCTGATGTGTTCTCTCTTGGCTTGTTTTCTTGTTGTGTGCCACACAGAAAATAAATGCATGGTGTCTTAACTCACTGATACTGGGATATCAATGAGCACAGAGTCCAGCCAACGATGGCACAAAGTCAAACCTCCTTCAAGGAAACTGGAGAGTCCAACACTGGCATTGAGGCTACCCCAACAATATCAATATGGTGTAACTTCCTGCTCTAACTCAGGCTCCTTCCCCACAAGAAAGATGATATTTTATGTACTCGAAGTCAGACCTGGAATCTGCGGGTCAGACTTCCTGGGCCCCCGACCTCTGAGATTTTCATGTCTTGTATTTTATAATATTTATCTTTTGTTCTCCTGCCAAAATTGTAAACACTGTCATCATGCCATATTGCACTGTTGTTCGATCAGCTTCATTAAATATACTTTTATATATACTTTTATCCTTTGTTTTGTTATACATCCATTTAAATCCTCATATGAAATTATTACAACCATCTGGTAGTAAAACTAAAATAAAAAGATTGTTCAACATTTTAACTGCAAATGGTCAAAACACTCACTTTATTTGCCAAAAATTATACTTAAAAAGGGGGAAAAAAGAAGTGTTAATAGTTTATTTGAAAGGTCAAAATATACCAACACATCTTTTTATTTTAAATCTATTTGTTTGTGCATTAATTTTTTTTCTAAAGCCATATGTGGAAAAACAGGCTGCATCTACATGCAGGTTCTTGTGGTCAGTGGTCATCATATTTGCATTATCTTTCTGAGTCACAAGCAGGGAAGTGTTAAAGTTTCCTAGAAGTGGTGGGCCAGTGATGTAGGTGTGGATGCAAAGGATTATTTGAGGTGGTGCTGATCAGAAGTATAAAAATCAAAGTGTCCAGATCCAAACACACTTTGTTCCTCTGTGACAGAAGTGAACTAGAACTCACAGCAGCATCTGAACTGCAGAAGAGATCTCTGCTCATCTCTGTCTGCATTCCTCTTTTGGTAAGAACTTATTATGTATCATTTAAAATGAATTTCCTTTTAAAGCTGGGCAGCAGGCTCACGTTGAACATCTCCATAAACTGTCATAATTCTGCTGCTACACTAAACACTGCATTCGGTGAGCATACTAAACTTACGTAAGCTGTATATTTGCACGGTGAGAGACCTGTTTTTGCTGATTTGTGTTCAAATACAACAAGATCTTATTTAAACTGACTGTCAGATGTTGCCTATCCAGTTATGTAATGAACCCACTATATACATTAACCACAGACCCTTCACGACATCTTCATCACCTGCTGTTCCAGACAACCAACTTATACCTGAACCACTGCAGGTTAATCATCATCATTAGTAAAGGAAAAAAAAGGTGAGTGTTTTAATTTGGAAAAGCTTGAAATAAAAAATCCTATAAATTACACAAACAGATACGAATTGGAGGAAAATCCATAGTGTCTTGAGTTCTGTTTGATTTTTATTTTGCAGTGTGTCATTGTTACTACAGAGCACACTGAAACATATGACAGGAAAGAATAACTGAGTGCAGAAAGGCATTTATATTAAATCTGATTTAAACTTTGTTCTCAATGAACCGGATCTATTATGACCTGGACTTTTATCTATAAAATGGGCTTGTGAAACCCAGAGAAAAACTCTCTCAATATATCTGGAGATATAAATATATATTTATCCAAATCACATCAAGTAAAAAAGGCAAAATGACAAAATTAAAAAAAATAATAACAAAAAGTATAAATTAAAACACAAAATTTTAAGGCAAAAACAAATATCTTGATGTCTTAATACGATGAATATAAAATATAAAGTAATACAACAAGGTTAAATATCTAAACATTTAAAGACAACTACTTCAGCTTTTCAAAGCTTCTTTTTCCAGTTGAAAATTACATCATCACACCTGAATCTGCTTCCAGGAGCCGTCCAGATCAGGCTTGTTCAGGATATTTAGAAATCGTCCTAACAGTTGAAAAATAAAAAATAAACAGAGAACAAAGTAATATATATGATTAGAAATAAATAAAAAAGAAAACTATAAATAAAACGACTTCTTTCATTTAAAGAAAAAGGTCTATCAGTCCTCTTGTCGTGTGTGTTTGCAGCTCACAAAGACGACTTACTGAGCTTCAGGATCCAAAAGGATGTATCTGCCAAATTCTTAATGTGGAAAAATGTCCATGTGTTTTCTTCTCCAGGAGACGATGAAGACACTGTTTGTCTGCATGATGCTCGTGCTGCTCTTTGCTTCCGGATTTTCCAAAGTGAACAATTTTCAACCAAGCGAGCACCGACCTGAAGAAACACCTTATGAAAAGTTTAGAAGACAGCATGTAGATGCTAAGATGACTGAAAAGCTGTGTAACACAGAAATATCAAATAGGAATATCTACAAAATTGACAACAGTTGTAAGGAAACCAACACATTCATCCTCAGCATTCCAGCAAAGGTCAAATCCATTTGTAGAGGTGATGGGAGGTACGATGAAAATAGCGGCATGACGTATAGTACCGCAACGTTTCGCATAATTAAATGTAAGCTAAAGCATCAGGGAGCCAGGAAACCCAGCTGCCAGTATGAAGGCAGGCTTCTCACTAACAGGATCATTGTCGTGAAATGTGAAGGGAAGTTACCTGTGCACTTCGATCGGGACCTTCTACCCTCTGAGCGCAACGATGGCGAGCAACTATGAGGAAAGAGTGGTGTGGAGGGGGGGCGTGGTCTGCGATGCTGCTGCAGGTGAGATGGATGTACCTGCGCTGCATTTGCTATCACACCTCGCCAACTTAAAAGGCTTTGTGCTGTCTGAGTTGTTGGTGTTGTGGATGTGTTGGCTGGCAGTCCACAGACAGACTGATTTACACAACTGTGGAAAAAATAAAATTAATAAATAAAAACAATTGGAAAACATAGATGTGTCATTATTTCATATAGATTTCAAATAACATACCATTTGATGTCAACATGTTTTAGTTGCATTTGCAGTGCTCGTGCTGTTATATTCTTATGATTCTGTTCATTTTATGAGTGTATCCTTCAGCCTTGCTTCACATATTTACTGCTGCTTGATCAGCTTTAGTCCTGCTAGCATCAGCACAGGTAGAAACAGATCACACATCAGAGAATCGGCCGTGCATCTAAATGCAAATGGAAACTAAAAATGAAAACATAGATAACTGAGCTGAACTTCATAGATCTGAAAGTTGACCAAAGCATACATAGTGCTAAAAATCAGGTATCGGGAAAACACATTATTTTATATTATGCTGAAGTCAATTGTTATCCTTTTTTAAAACTATATCATATAATAAAGTCTGTTTTGAAGTTTACTATGGTAAAAAAAAATATTTTAAGGCTCTTCAGATATACTGTAACTTCATAGCTATGAACCATCAAAGCATTTTCATCATAAATATAAAACTTCATTAGGTAGATCTGTTCAAATACTCATTAATGCAAATATCTGATCAGCCAATCACATGGCAGCAACTCAATGCAGGTGTAAAAGGTGAGGTCTAAAAAGAACCTTTAAGAAAATATGAATCCATCTTAATCAGTCTTTAATTATGAAGCAATCGCCTAACTCCCTCTGACAAACAGACCTGTGGCAAAATTTATAAACCACTTTTGACTTTTTCCAAGGTGAACATTGTCTGGCAGCAGGTGCCCTTCCCCTCCCAGATCACGGTTCATATCTGATTTTCAGCTCTAAAGTTTATTTTTCTCTTCATAACAACTGTGCAAAGGATGATTTCTGAGGATGATGACTCATTTAAAATGCTTGGATGCTGACAATTATGCAGAGTCAGGCATGGAAAGGCTGCTCTTTGTGACAGGTGGGTGCTGTCATACATGGGTGTAGCTGCCAGCTGTCCTCGAGGCTTCACCTCTGCTAAACGTGTGTCTCTGAACTTGACCTCGTCTCATAAACTCTCCTGTGATTTTTATTTTGCATCCTTGGTTATTCAAATGAATGATTAATATATTAATATAAATCTATACAGATTTGTCCACACTGGATATGACAGTAAGAGTTAGTAAAGCTTTGTTAACGTGTCCCTCTACAGCCTGTTGTTTCTTAGTTTCACCAGTGAAACTGAATTAAAAACAAAACATAGATGACATATTGTCGCCTAGGCAACCACCAAGCTCCCAGTGCCTACAGACATTCACTAAAACATGCTGGTCATTGGATCGTTTGAATAAATACCTTTAACTAAATATCAATGTTTCCGACATGTCTTAGTTTACATTATTACACAGTTATTATGAGAGAGCATGTCTAATATTTTTCCACTAAACAGTCGTCTTCTCCTTTGGTTAGGTTTGTTTGTAACAACCATTTATAAAAACTTGTGTTTTGCTTTTGTTTTATTTTTAACTGCAATTCTGGTCGAGTAGCTTTTATAGTGTTAATTCAACATATACTACAAAATAAAATGACTTTTTTTAAAGTACATTTGTGGACATTTTATTTTCAAATTATCCAATCACAGAATCAAATGCACAAAGCCTGTGATGTCATCAAAGGCACAAAGCTTGTGATGTCATCACATTCTGTCATTGGAAGGAGAAATTCAGTCAACTGTAGCAACTCTTTGGTGGCAGAACTACAAAACAACCTGTTTGTTAAAACCAAGATAAGGAAGACACAGAGACGCTGAAGCAGACGCTGAAGCAGACGCATATAAAATGGCAGAAGCACAGATGGAAGTGGTCGTGAGCCCAAATATAACAGTTTTGCAAAGATCGGAAAATGACCTCAAAAAAGCCCAAACACCAAATCCTGAAACACGTCCTCTGGCACAAGTTCAAACAGAAGTGGTCGTGAAAGGCAAGAAAAAAAGGGGGCAAAAACAGAAAAGAGTGGCTGAAGAACCCAGACGACCGATTACTCGGGCGTATGCTCGGGCTCTTCTAGAAGCCCAAAACAACGTGGCTGATGGAAGCAACCTGAGAAATGAAGAAGTGTCAGCTTCCGGCGCCCCCCGTGTGTGTACTGTGTACTGTATTTATTCTTATTGTATTCTAATTTTTGCGTCATAACTTTTGCACTGTCCACTTCCTGCTGTGACAAAACAAATTTCCCACGTGTGGGACTAATAAAGGTTATCTTATCTTATCTTATCTTATCTTATCTGAAACCCTGAAGGAACCTCTGAAAGGGAAAACCCTGAATCCCTCCCTATGTCAGAACCAAAGGACGACGTGAACATGGAAACAGAGGCAAACATGAATAACGCCAGTGGACAAAACCCTGGGCCAAATGGAGGGACGTGGCAACATCAGCCAAATCCCAGATTTATACCCCATCATGGCAGAGTCCAGTATGATTCATGTTGTGAGATTGCTGCTCTCAGGCATCAACTACAAGCTTCCCAAAACCACCAGAACGAGCTTTACTGGAAACTGGTAGCTGCTAATAAGAGGGCTTCTTATTACCAGTCTAAGGTGACCAAACTTCATGCACAGATGATCGCCGACAAAAAACAGCATGAAGAAACAATTAAAGAGCTCATAGAGCAACTGGAGGAGGCTAATGATAATAATAATCCTGATAAGAGCAAAACAGAGGTTCAAGCAAAGGACAACCAAGCAGTTGTCATGCTGGATGACATGATCCGTGTCCTGCACGAAGACGTCAGCGACCCTACCACAGAGCAGTGTGTGGATTCTTCTACACAAACCACAGAGGCTTCACACACGGACTGTGTAGGTCTGAAGGAGGCTCAATTTGAAGTCCAATACAAGACTCAACAAGAGCAAATAGGAACACTCCAACAACAGCTCCTAGAAGCTCAACACCAACTCAAGGAACAGGAAGATAAACATAGGCAGGACCAGGAGACACTGAACATGGAAATCAGTGAGCTTAAATCCCAGCTCTGCTCCAACAAGGAGCTTCATGACATGAAAGTAGAGACTCTTTATCAAGAGTTGAAAGAAGTCAAAGCGTCCTACATTAAAATCACACAGGAGCAAAATGAACAAAATTCCAACACAGCAAATGGAAAATCTGAGCTTCTGGTGGAAAAAGACACCAAAGAACAGGACAAGGAAGAAGAAGAAGACTCCCTGACATCAACTGAGATGTCTCTGCATGACTCTCTACAACAAATAGAAGACAGAGAGAAAACGATAACTACCAATCCAGCTGAACTCGAAACTGAAGCTAAGACTGTGCCAGAGAAAAAACCCAAGAAGAAGAAGAGGAACTGGCTGCGTCGGCTTTTCAGCTGTACCAGTCCACAGACAGACTGATTTACACAACTGTGGAAAAACTAAATAAATACAAAAAAAAAAACCATTGGAAAACATAGATGTGTCATTATTTCATATAGATTTCAAATAACATACCATTTGATGTCAACATGTTTTAGTTGCATTTGCAGTGCTCGTGCTGTTATATTCTTATGATTCTGTTCATTTTACGAGTGTATCCTTCAGCCTTGCTTCACATATTTACTGCTGCTTGATCAGCTTTAGTCCTGCTAGCATCAGCACAGGTAGAAACAGATCACACATCAGAGAATCGGCCGTGCATCTAAATGCAAATGGAAACTAAAAATGAAAACATAGATAACTGAGCTGAACTTCATAGATCTGAAAGTTGACCAATGCATACATAGTGCTAAAAATCAGGTATCGGGAAAACACATTATTTTATATTATGCTGATGTCAGGGCTCTGAGTGCGGGCAGGTGGAAATGTGGATCCAAATGCAGGACTCCGAGACGAAATGTAACTAAAACCACAGCTTTTATTGCTGGCATGAAACAAAAACAGAAACCAAACCATGAAACCAAGCAGGAACACACAGGCAGGGTCTGAGGGTACGACGCGACACCAAGCGTGGGAAAACACAGGGCTTAAATACACAGGGTAGTAATGAGGGAATGGGCCACAGAAGGGAGACACAGCTGGGGGAGCTGAACTTCATAGATCTGAAAGTTGACCAATGCATACATAGTGACAACACATTATTTTATATTATGCTGAAGTCAATTTTTATCCAATTTTATAACTATATCATATAATAAAGTCTGTTTTGAAGTTTACTATGGTAACAATTCATCTTTTTAGGCTTTTCAGAAACACTGTAACTTCATAGGTATGAACCAACAAACCATTTTTCATCATGAAAATAAAAAATAAATCTAAAGGAGATAAACATCACAACTGTTCAACCAAGCATTAAGTCCATTTTGAAACAAAGAACGATGTACACTCAGCCAATCACATGGCAGCAACTCAATGCAGTGTAAAAGGTGAGATGTAAAATAAAACAATTAAAAATATTAATTAATCTTAATCAATCTTAAAATATGAAGCAATCTTCTAACTCCCCTTTACATACAAAGCTGTGGCCAACCTTACAAATCATTTTGAATTTTTTCCAGCCGAGGCGTTCAAAATAACCAAACTGCTAATAGTCACGGTTTAATTTGGGCAGCTGCCTGCCTAATATAATGTAAAATCATCACAATATTTTACACAAAGAGAGTAAATGTATCCTTGTACTCAGCTAAGACAGCTGGGCTGCTGTGGCTTGTGTTTATGTTCAGAGTGACATCTGATTTAAAAGCAGGGTTGCGGCTGTGTGCAGGCAGGATGAGGACCCAAACGCAAGCTCACGGAGGCAGGAATGAACTCAAAACACAGCTTTATTGCTGGAGAGAAAAACCATACAACCTAAACGAGGAAACTATAACGTAATACACAGAGAAACACACGGCCATGAATGAGGGAGAACGCGACACAGAACTGAGGGAGACGCAGACATAAATACACAGAGGGTTAACGAGGGAAGTGGGAGCACACGGGGAACACAGGTGACACTGATAATCATAACAAGACACGGCAGGAGTGAACGCAACACTGACGGGAGACTGTCAAAGTAAAACAGGAAGTACACGGAGGTTCAGAGAGGAGGAGAGACAGCACGGGGAGAGCACGGACATAACGGGCTGGGAAAACATGGAATAAAACACAAGGAGGGGAAACGAGGGCTCACAGATAAACAGAGGGGCACACAGGAGGTAATCAAATAAGGAACATCTTAACAGAAGCCATGGCATAAATAAAGAACAACACACAAAACATACGAAAACTAAGAATGCTGGGCCAACATGGCCCAGGATCATGACAGACAGCAAAAGACACTGAGCAGCATATCAGTCAGCATGGGAAAAATGCCATAGATTTAAGGAACCAGGCTAAAATAATTGGTTTCTAGTGGGTTCTATTGTAAGTGCTCTATATTTCAGCATGACATACTGTATGCATCCTACACTGAGAACCCTTGAAGCTGATCATCAGGGTATGCTGTGTACTTCTTACACAGAAGATAAAATAACATGCAAAGATTTTAGATGGTTGTGGTTAGTCCTTACACACAGATGTAAGGTCAAAAAAAAAAAAATCACCCACAATGGATCGTTCACAGACGCTGGTCCAGTGGAACCCACTTCCACAAAGGCTGCACCTGCTCTGGCAGAACAGGAAGCATCAAATACATAGTAGCTATTTTCATAATTAAAACATCAACTATAGGTGTTCCCAAAATGTGCCATGTTGTCTGCACACCTGACAGTTCAATAAGTCCTGTGTTGATTACAGATGGTGGTTGTTTCCAGAAACAGCACTTGCATAAAATAAGTACAGAGCACTTTATGAGCCAACCTGCTTCTTTAATGAGCATTTAGGTTGTTTGTATTCAGTGTTCACAGATAATATGATCATTAAAAGGGGGGATCCACTATGTCCTTCTTCACAATCCTGTCTGCCAACTTTAAGAAGAAATCAGAATGACGCAGAAGCTTTAAAACAGTGTTCAGAATAATCAGTGATGCTTTTATCTGAACTGATGACAGATAAAGATGAGTGTGAGTGTGGCAGAAGAGTAAGTTCTCCCTCTTTCTTGGAAGTATACAAAAGTCTGTTGTTTATAAAAAGTTCATAAACAAACAACAAGTTCTTACAGAATGAGACGTGAAGCCTGGAGATGAGCAGTTCAGACACGCTGTTATTAAATTCTACCTGAGCAGGTTATAGTTCACCTCAGTTACGGAAGAACAAATAACGCTTGGCTCTGGGAGCTTCAGTTTTTATACACTGTCGTAGCACCACCCTAAGCCATCATTTGCATCAACACCTACATCACTAGCCCAGCAGTTCTAAGAAACTTCTCTGTTTGTGGTTCAGAACCTAATGTGACACCAATGACCACAACAGCATGCAGCTGCAGGTTGTTGTTCATACCTGGCTTTACAATAAAGAGCCACGTTTGCAGGCAGCTATTTGAAGTTTTGTGTAAAAGATCATTTTTATATAAATAAACCAAATGTGTCTAAATATATTAAGTAAACAATCAGAATAAGAACATTTTGAAATAAAATCCAAAAACTGCATCTGGCTTAGTTTTTGTTGAATAAATAATGACCCTGTGTAATATGTCATGTATTGTATATGGAAGTTGTATTTGTACAATGAAGCCAGGCTTTCTTTGTGTTAGCTGCCTGACAAAACCTAAAACTCTAGTCAGAGATTAAGCGAGGGACTGCTTCAGAAACAGCCTCTTTATACATGCTGTGATGACACAGTCATGCTTACATCTCACTCACACTCTGTGCACTCATATAAAAAAATCTTTAAAAAAAAAAATCACATGACTCTTCTTCCACACAACATGATCCCTGAGTGCCGCCTGCTCCAACCAGACATGTTATCACAGTGCAAAAGCTTACAGCACCTGGTATTCCCAGGCAGTCTCCCATCCAAGTACTGACCAGGCCCGACCCTGCTTAGCTTCCGAGATCAGACGAGATCGGGCACGTTCAGGGTGGTGTGGCCGTAAGCGAGGGACTGCTTCAGAAACAGCCTCTTTATACATGCTGTGATGACACAGTCATGCTTACATTTTTATGTCCTGTATATAAGTTGAATTGTCCAAAGCACAAAAATGTTGGACTTCCAAATGGTCCTAACACTACGGTGGCCCCTAGAGACAAAGCACGTACAAACTCCAAAACACTTGCAAACTCCAAAGCACATGCAAACTCCAAAACACATGCAAATTCCAAAACACATGCAAACTTCAAAACACTTGCAAACTAAAAAACACATGCAAACTCCAAAACACGTACAAACTCCAAAACACTTGCAAAATCCAAAACACTTGCAAACTAAAAAACACATGCAAACTCCAAAACACGTACAAACTCCAAAACACTTGCAAAATCCAAAACACTTGCAAATTCAAAAACACTTGCAAACTCCAAAACACAACGGAAGTGCTCCAGGACGCTAGGGGCAGTGTTGAGCTCGATTTGCAAAATAAACGGCAAGTTTGTCTGTATGGGACGGTCTAGTCTCCGTCGCGCTTCCCAGGTTGCCTAGCAACCATGATACTAACCGCTGGAAACGTGTCATACAACTTGGTTTGACAGAAATGAGGGAGAATATATTTTGTTCATTTGTTTGTTTGTTTCTACAAGAGCTTTGTGTGATTTGATAAGTATCTGAGGCTGAGACCACAGGACAGTAAAACATGATTTTTGGGCTTCATTTCTGTACTGAACAGTTATTTCAAGATTAGTTAGTAAATAAGAATTAGCTGATGTTGTTCATGAGACTAAAGTCATATCACTTTGGTAATGTAAATATAATATGGCCAATATTATAGTTATTATATTAATCATTATTAGCTATTACAGCAGTGAACATGAACTCTGTGTCAAATACTGAGCTTCAGTACAGATTCAAGTTGCAGTTATTTATATGTCTTATCACCTTAAATCTTCACTCAAAGACAAGTATCTTTGACAGTGCATATATAGGTGTATCATATATAAGAGACAAATGTTGTTACTTCAGTATGTTGGCATTACTAAATTTGGCTCATTGCTTGCATATATTTATAAAAAGAAAATGTACAAGCTGTGATAACTGTTTCTGATAGAATGAAGAGTTGACTGATATATGAAATATTCCTTTATTGGGTGAGAAAATCAGACCATGTCATAACTGCTGTAAGTCACACAGAATAGATATCAGAGCCTTAAACAGGCTGACTTCTGCTAAATGGGTCAAACTGGGCAGAAAGTATACAAACACATAACATCCTTATAGAATGTGATGTAACACTATAGATCAACTTACCTCAGAATATATAAAGCATATAAACAATTACAGCAATATGATGTAACAAACACAGCAGCTACTGATCCAAAATACTCAAAGCTTCATAGAACTGAAACAAACATTTATTTTTAGCTCCATTCTGCTGCTGATACAGACTTTAGGTTTCTGAACATTAAACTTGTTGCTGCCTTTCATAGTGTGTAACTTGAAGGCCCTGAGTACTTTCTCCCACACTGAAAACACTGGGAGGATCACATTATTTGAACATTACCTAATAAGACTGATTCAGGACAGACAGTTATGTTAAACTTTCCTAGCAGTCCTTCACAAACAGGGAACAGTCTGTCTATTCTCTCCATCTGTCAGCTGCTGCTGGCTCTTCCTCCTCCTCTTCCTCACACACTGCTGAGTTTGTCCTGGTAGATCATCAGGGCTGCAAAGCCTCACAGATGATGTGCAGCAGTGGGTCCCTCAGTCTGTCCTCACTCTGGACACTTGCAGTTGTCACACATGGAAATCAAATGTGTGATAAGCTGCAGGATTCAAACACAAGTGTAACTTATAAACACATGTTCATACTTTTATTCCACAATCAGAGAGAAAGAAACAGAGAGAGAGTGCAGGACAGACAGACGGATGGCAGTCTCAGGTGTATACACTGCTACAAAACAGCACAAAAGAAGGAGGATTTAGTGTTTGTGTTATTACGAAACAAGAAGAGTTCCCAGATGGTGCAGTGGACACATGTGTGACTGCTGTGATTAAAGCATCTTTCTTTCAGCTTAACGAGTGAACCGTCGGCTCGTTCAAACACACGTTAAAGTCCGTTTGGCTCGACACGACCGAACAGAGGCAGCAATATAACACAGCTAACATTAACAGTGCAGTGAATCCTGCTTGTGCCGTGATGTTCAGGACTGCAAACCGAGCAGAATCACTGACTTTCAGCTTGTTGTGTTTGTGGATATATGACTGACTTTAATTATCCACAAAATCATCACAATCTCTGTAAGATTAAGGTCGACTATATATATATTTATTAAAGTAAAGGCTTTAAAACCAAGTTAATTCTGAAAGTACAGAAATCGCTAATGTCAACTTTCCCGACATGTGGCCAACAATAATGGTTTAATGTTCTTCATTAAAAAAATATTTGCGCATAAATAAGTGACATTATATTCAGTACTTACTTCTGAAAGTTTACTCTTCCTCCGCTCCGCTTCCACCGTTTTTTTTCGGCAAAATTATCCACACCACCACCGCACTGGGATACGTTGGGCCATGAAGGCTACACCGACCCATCCTTAAAATTCAGGGAAATTAAGGACGCATTTCAGGGCGGCATTTCGGGCAGCCTTTGAATTGGGAAAGCCTTCTCTTGTCGCTGTGACGTAATCGGCCTTAAAATGCGGCCTTTAAGGCTGCAAACCCCAAATCCGGTCATTGGTACTTCCTGGCTTGTGTAGTTACTAGGTAACAAAAGCTCAACACTGCCCCTAACGTCCTGGAGCACTTCCGTTGTGTTTTGGAATTTGCAAGTGAAAGAAACTCCGTGCCGGGTCTGGTCCATGGATCGGGTTTCTCCGAGGCGTGGGCTTAGCTTTGTCTTTACCCTATAAGATTCAAAATTATTCTTAAATAACACTCAGCAATATATTCTCAAGTAACACTCAGATATGCCGTCAGCGGGTTAGTTACGACATCGGGAGCAGTTAGGAGAACAAAATGATACAGAGACTGTTCAGATTGCTTTCCCAAGATCAACTCAAAGTTTTATTCTTTTGTGCAGCGGTATTTATAGGCAGAAAGGTTCGTGTGTCAACAAGTTTCAAGTTAAAACCATATAAGGAAGTTCCCCCTCGCTCTGAAAGGGGCCTTCTACAATCGTATCTCAACATACCTTTGACAGGTCCGTTAAACACTAGACAGTTAGAATCCTTTGTTCTACAATTGCAGTAAGATGCACTCTCAAGGCCTATGAATCTTATACAGAGGTCTCCTACATCCTGAGTTCCTGACACAACCCAGATGGTCTTCACATAAACATCTTCTGCAAGGGAGTGATAAGTAAAAGAGTGATTTGTTGGTGTTTTCCTTCCAACCTTAGTATCTACTTTCACACCATAAAATCTTGAGTTGACAAAGCAAGAGAAAATGACCGTTAACATAAAGAGCCTTGTTAAGTCACAGAATCTTCTGTCTAATATCATCAAAAAAGAAGTACCCAGTACATGCTCCCATAATACTAAAATATCTAACAGTTCCCTTCTTTATTATTACACAATAATAACACAATATAAAGGCAAAATGTAATAACATAATCTAAAGAAAAATCATAAATGTAACTTGTCCTCCGAGCAAGCTTGATATCAAAATCCTAAGAAAAAAAAAAAGAAAAGAGAAAAGAAAAAAAAAAAACTTCATTCCCTTCTTGGATAACGGAGTAATTCACAACCTAATGCTCAATATATACATCAGGATCATCATTGGCGACATCTGGCACATCATCTGGGTCAATTTGTGCCAATTGCAAATACATTGAGGTAGCTGTAATAGTAGCTATACGGGTCATCATTGAGCGTATACATGGCATCTGTTTTGCTATTTACTGATTTTAGGGAACGTGAGGAGCGTACTAGGTGGGTGTCTTGCCAAATGGAGCATGAGGTATTGTCAGCAAAATATGACCTGCAAAAATGTGAACATGGTTGCAGTCTACAATACAAAATAGCAAAGAGAAATCCTAAAGTTAATGCGATAGATATGATAAATAACCTAAATATATAAGAAAAAACACAGTTCTTCAGTTGTCTCCTGGCCTGGTCCCAGGTTCGAGAGACATCGAATAAGCGTCGTATGATGACAATGGGCATTTCATTTTCTCCATTATCAGGATGGAATGAGTCTAGCTTTATCAGATTAGACATCATGTGGTACTCTCGGCTTTCTGTTCCTGCTGGATGTTCGAGTACCTTGTTGTTGTTCATGTGGAGGATCAAAGAGCTCTCTGAGTCTTGGCTCTTTCAGGCGTTGTGTGTTAATCAGTGATTGCGTGTGTGTATGTATATTGGCTCCGGGCGCTGGCTCATCTGAGTCGTCGTCTGCTTGATCCGACGCCTGAGATGGTCCAGTGGGGCTGCTCTTAACCCTGCTGGCGTGTATCCACTGTGGTTGTCCGTCTGTAAGGATGCTGGTTCTCGTCACTGCAAGTACAGTCTGGGGGCTGGAATACGCGGCCTCCCCGAGTGTCCTTGGTTTTAGCGACTTCACCAACACCGCGTCTCCTGTTTTCCACGGATGGGTTGGATCTGTAGAAGGGAGAGGCTGAGAGAGACAAACTTTCTGATAGTTATTATTCAGTGTTTCTACCAGATTGTGAACATAGTCGGACAATGCAGTGTCTATGTCCCCTTCCAATAGCGGTGCCCCTCTGGAGGCTGACCATGGTGTTGGAAATGGTCTTCCCATGATTATTTCAAATGGAGATAATTTGGTTGCTGCGGATGGAGTCATTCTAATCTCGCAGAGGACTTGAGGAAGTAATTTGACCCAGGTCATTCCTGTTTCTATCATTGCTTTAGTCAGGCGATTTTTTATGGTCCTATTCATTCTTTCTACAACTCCTGAACTCTGAGGGTGGTATGGCACATGATATTTCCAGTCTATTCCTAGAGTTTTAGCACACTTTTGAATTACTTCTGATGTGAATGAAGGTCCTCTATCACTGTTAATTTGGTGAGGTATCCCGAATCTGGGTATTATTTCATTGCACAACTTTTGACAGACTACTTCTGCAGTTTCTTTTGATGTTGGATAAGCTTCTACCCATTTACTAAATTGATCCACTATTACCAGTAAATACTTGATGCTTCCTTGTGCTGGCATATGTGTAAAATCAATTTGTAATGTATGAAATGGAAAATCTGGTTGTGGTAAATGCTGATGTTTTGCTTTTGGTCTCCCTACATTAGTTCGTGCACATGTTAGACAGGTTGCTAATATGCTTTTTACTGCATGTGATGTTTTCTCAATTACAAATCTTGATTTTATTGCCCCTATTACCCCTCTTTGTCCGACATGACTCACACCGTGAAAATGTCGGACAAGGACTGGCAGTAGGGAAGATGGGAGGGCAATCAAACCCTCAAGATTTTTGTATAGGCCATCTCTGTCATCTAAGGTACAGTCATTATCCTCCCAATAAGTGTAATCAGATGCAGAGGCCTGCTCTTGTATAAATTTTAAATCAACATTTGTTTCTAAATAGTCTGGGAGTGTAACAAGTGGCAGCTGTAGGGGCACAGATAATACTTCCTGTGGAGGTGGGAGCTGTGACGCAGCTGCAGCCTTGGCAGTCACGTCTGCTAGGGCATTACCCGTTGCTTTGTCTGTGTCAGCTGTACTGTGTCCTTTCGTTTTAACGACTGCAACGGCCAATGGTAGCTGTATAGCCTGCAAAAGTCTTTGAACAAGATCAGAATTAGCGATCGGTTTTCCGTCAGCCGATCTAAATCCTCTTTGTCTGCACAATGTGCCAAAGTCGTGTACGACGCCAAACGCATAACGGCTGTCCGTGTAAATTGTCACACGCTTATCCACATGTAGCTCACAGGCGCGTATTAAAGCCATGAGCTCTGCTTTTTGTGCTGAGTGAAATGGTAATGAGTGAGCCTCTAGTATGATGTCAGGCAATGTCACCACTGAGTAGCCACAAAGAAATGAGTTGTCATTCGGCCTTGAACAGGACCCGTCCACATAAACCGTGGCTGAGTCTGGGATAGGTGTTTGCTCTAGATCTGGACGTGGTGCTGTGGATTCCTGTATACGTGTCATGCAGTCATGAACGTCAAGCCCGTCTGAGCCATCCTGTCGGTCAGAGGAACACAGCATACGGATCAATAAATGTGCTGGCGAATTGGGTGTGCTGCTCGCTTTTATAGTGAGATTTGCTGTGGAGGTCAGTGTAGCTTCATGACCTGAGCGACGTTGTGCAGTCATAGGTTGTGTAGTTATGTTTGCTAGAATGGTCGTGACCTGGTGATTGGTGTGTAGAATAGTGTCATGTGAGAGTGTGAGCTTCTCGCAGTCCCTTATCATGATAGAGCAAGCTGCTACTGCCCTCAGGCAGGCCGGCATCCCCTGAAAAACCACAGGCAGCACCTTTGAATAGAAGGCTACTGGACGGTAGCCACTGCCATGCTCTTGGCCCAGTACACCTGTACAGGTTGTGCCGTTCTCTGTGACGTACAGATGGAATGGTAAGTGGTAGTCAGGCAGACCTAAACAAGGGGCGGAAGTCAGCGCTCCCTTTAATGCATTGAAAGAGGCAGTCATTTCTGTGGACCACAGTATTTGAGGAGGCTTGCCTTTTTTACAACAGTCACGCAAAATGTGGTCATGAAAAGAACAGTCTGGTATCCACTGTCTGCAATAGTTCACCATGCCTAGGAAGGACAGCATTTCCTTCTGTGTAGTGGGCCGAGGGACGGAGGTCACAGCTTTGACCCTGTCTGCAGTCATGGAACGTTTTCCGTGAGACAGTGTGAATCCCAAATATTGAACAGAAGTCTGACAGTACTGCATTTTCTTTGCCGATGCTTTGTGGCCAGTCTGTTGGAGGTGCTGGAGAAGCATGTGTGTAGCAGTTTGACATAGTTCCTCACTCGGAGCACAGAGGAGGAGGTCATCCACGTACTGTATCAGGGTACAGCCCTCCGGAGGAGTGAAGCTGTCCAGGGTAGCACGGACCACCATTGAGAAAGCAGCAGGGCTATCTACCATGCCTTGGGGCAGACGAGTCCAAGTGTACTGCTTATTTCTATGTGTGAATGCAAATATCGGCTGTGTCTCTTCATGCACAGGCACTGAGAAAAAAAGCGGAACACAAGTCCACCACAGTAAAATGTGTAGCTGTGGATGGAATGGATGTCAATATGCTGGGAACATCTGGGACGAGAGGTGGCAGAGGCATAATGACTGCATTAATTTGCCTTAAGTCTTGTGTGAAACGCCATACGCCAGGTTTGTTAGGCTTTGGCACAGGATTGACAGGAGTGTTATATGGAGATACTGTGGGCTTTATTACTCCTGTAGTCAATAAATCTCCTATGATGACATCTAGAGCTGCGGCTTTTTCGGCGGAAATGGGATATTGCTTGACATATACTGGCTTGTTGTGTTTCAGCTGTGCGTGATAAGGTGTACAGTCAATAAATCCCACATCATTCTCACCTTTTGACCATAATGTCATATTCTGGTATCCAGCTGGCAACGTAACTGCAGAAATAGTACAGTGGATAGGGTAGGTTAGATCTATGTGTCGACATGGTGTAGTTATGTCATAACCTATGTCTGAGTTATGTGACAAAACCACTGTTTGACCTTCACTGGTGTGAGCAGTTATCATGTTGTTGAACAGTGTGAGAGAGACAAAAGTGTGGCTCCCAGGTGTGGGGTTACCTGGTAGTGGTGTCTGTACACGTTTTTGGCACAGTGTGTGACATGGAGTACCGGACAAAAAGATGTTGAGTTCATTCTCTGCTGAGGCGTCCAGCTGACACAGAGGCTGTTCCTTCTCCATGATGTCGGTGCATAGGGCAGAGAAAACATAGTTGTTATCAATGTCAGCAAACATTTCACCCTTTGTGTTAAATGAAATACACAAATTCATCTTTGCCATTAAATCTCTGCCTAATAGATTCACAGGCGAGTTTGGAATAATTACAAATGGATGATATGTGATTTCATCTGGTTTTGGGCCCCAGCGTGTCTTTAGAGAATGAGTTTTAGGGCATCGCACTACAGTTCCGTTAATTCCCATAGTGTTGATACACACAGAGGAAACAGGCCCATTATAGAATTTTCCAGACAGTGAACTTTTAGTGGCTCCACTATCCACTAAAAATGGGTATTTCTTACTATCTATTTCTACCTCTAGTATGGGCAAGTGCTCTGTGTTAGGGGACAGTTGCAAATGCAGCATCGTGTGTAGTGCTTCACACTGGTGTCCCTCATCCTCACCTGGGCCTCCCTATTGGCGGTCCAGCTGGGAATTATCAGATGATGGGAAGAGATCATGGTGGGAATTGTAACGCACCCTTTCCCATTCTGATTCATGCTCTGGGTGTCTGCGGCTGCTGGAAAACTGAGCTAAATTTGTACCTCTAGCTTGTCTACCTTGTAGGTTAAAATGCGGATTATAAGGCTGCTGCCTAGATGTGGGGCCATTATTGCGTGCTTCCTGTTGTTGCCAGTTACCTTGACTGGAAGAGCTCTGCTGACGCCTATTGGCAGGAGGCTGCAAATTTGCATTCCCTAAACCAATGTCCAATCTTTCCACAGCAAAAACACACATCTCTACTCTTATCTTTCCGCCCTCTGAAACCTCCCTGCTGTACTCCTGCATACATTAGTTTCTCACTTTCTTCTGGATCTGCAACATCAAAATTCAGCATCATTTTAACACTTTTAGCTTTCGTGGTAGTAGGGAAAAGTTCTGCACTGGCCTTCAGTTTTACAAGCTTTAAAAAAGCATCTTTACTCAGTTCATAGAGATTATTAGTAGCTGTCACTTTTAGCAACTGAGAGCATTCAGGGTGGATATTGTTCAAAAAGGTAGTAATGAAAATCTGATCATTTCCATCCTCAGGCATGCATGCCTCATTGGTCCAACAGTGCACAAAGCGTTTTATGAATACTAGGATAGATTCATCAGGCTTCTGTTTACACATAGTTACTGCATTTAAGTCAATTTTGTCTCTGGACATTGTTAGCAGGAATTTCTTTAGATTCCTAAAGAAATTGGTGATTTTGTCATCCTTTACCCACAAGAACTCTGCAGTTGTGGATGCTTTATCATACTTTGGATCTAATTCATCTATCTCTTCTATGAGTTGTGACTCGGTTACTCCAGGAATGCATTGACACAATATGTACCTGTAATCCGGACCACCCAAGTGGTGATATCTGGTACTTCTCTGTAATGCAAAGACAAAGGCTGTAGGATTTTTAAGAGGATCAGGAAGCTCTTTAATAGTTACCACTAATTCTGAGATTTTAGGGGGCTGAATACAACATTGATCTCCTATTATCATAAAGGGGTAAGTGTCATTGACGTCACTAGATTTTGATTCTGTTTGTTTACTACCGCGAGTGTTGGTGTAAGGACCTTCGTCATTCTGGCTTTGTTTTTCCTTTTTCCTTTTTAAATAAGTCTTTATTAGAGTTCTGGTAATAGGTATTTCTTTAGCTACCTCTAAACCTCTAGCCACGATATCGTGGCGTTTCATATGGGTGTCTATGGTGGACACCGCCTGATGCAAAAGTTTTTCTTCACAGTCGTCTAAATTGTTTTTCATAAGTTCCTCACATTCTTCTTTCAAAAGTTTTTCTCTTTTTCTATGTTCTGCTAATTCTTCCTCGTGGTGTATATATTGTTTTTCCTGATTTTGTTCAAAGAGGTGGCTAAGATCCGTTGCATATGATTCAGGTTTTTCGTCACTTTCTTTTAAGCTGGTTAGATCAGAATGCTGACGTTGTGTGCGTGCAGCTGCTACAGCGACTATTAATTCGGTCTCATCTTCGTAAGGGGGTGGGGCCGTAGGCTGAACGGCTGGGCATGCAAGACTAGCTTTTCCTGCGGTAGATTTATGTTCTATGCTAAAGCCTGCACTAGCTTTATTTAATGTTAAAGCATCTACACCTGGTTCCGGTCCCTTTTTCCATAGTGGTAACATTCGATGTATCACGTCACGGCATTCTATCATATATTTTCTACAGGATTTTTTAAGCAGACTACTTTTCTTATCGCAAATGGTATTCAACATTTCTACTGACCTGTTTTCTGGCGATAATCGTTCGGGATAGGGCTCCGGAAATAAATTAGAATGCATTGTACTTACAGTTCTTAAGTTGTAGAAAAAATCAGTCACGTAAGCACTTCCACATGTTCTGGATACGTAATCATGGAAGTCTTCACCAATTCGCGGACGTGGGTTACACGTAACCGGAAGTGGGAGTCGTACTGAGCCGTTATTTGTGACTTTATATTTTATTTTTTTTGGTTTTACAGTTAATTTCGATTTTTCATCGGACCTGTCTGAGGTCTTTGAATTATTCTGACCCATGTTCAGTGATTTCCAGAGGGGTTTACACTCTTGAAGGATTTATGTTAGTATTTTTGCTGTGGCACAGCTGAGGTTACTTTCAATCTATTGCTAGCGATTTTATCTTTTCTTCTTTTTTTTGGGTGAGCAACTTCTCACTTAACGAGCAACTTCTCGCTTTTTTAGCATGCGTTTTCAAAACAACAGGCAACTTCCTGTGTCTTTCTATTTTAATTTACTTAGTAAGTGGATCACTGAGAAAGGTATAACACAGTCTTATAAATAAAAAAAGACACGTATTTACCTTCGTCAGCGGATCCCACTTCTGACACCAAAGTTGAAAGAAACTCCGTCCCGGGTCTGGTCCGTGGACCGGGTTTCTCTGAGGCGTGGGCTTAGCTTTGTCTTTACCCTATAAGATTCAAAATTATTCTTAAATAACACTCAGCAATATATTCTCAAGTAACACTCAGATATGCCGTCAGCGGGTTACTACTACTGCACATTCACCCAGTGTATATACTATATATATATATATATATATATATATATATATAAATAATGTTCTTCCCCTACACCCCCCCCAAATTTTTGCACTTGTCGAGGAGCGTGTCAGGCCACATTTCACTGTGTGTTATACTTGTATAACTATGCATGTGACAAATAAAGAACCTTGAACCTTGAACCTAGTTACGACGTCGGGAGCAGTTAGGAGAACAAAATGATACAGAGACTGTTCAGATTGCTTTCCCAAGATCAACTCAAAGTTTTATTCTTTTGTGCAGCGGTATTTATAGGCAGAAAGGTTCGTGTGTCAACAAGTTTCAAGTCACAACCATATAAGGAAGTTCCCCCCCGCTCTGAAAGGGGCCTTCTACAATCGTATCTCAACATACCTTTGACAGGTCCGTTAAACACTAGACAGTTAGAATCCTTTGTTCTACAATTGCAGTAAGATGCACTCTCAAGGCCTATAAATCTTATACAGAGGTCTCCTACATCCGTGAGTTCTGACACAACCCAGATGGTCTTCACATAAACATCTTCTGCAAGGGAGTGATAAGTAAAAGAGTGATTTGTTGGTGTTTTCCTTCCAACCTTAATATCTACTTTCACACCATAAAATCTTGAGTTGACAAAGCAAGAGAAAATGACCGTTAACATAAAGAGCCTTGTTAAGTCACAAAATCTTCTGTCTAATATCATCAAAAAAGAAGTACCCAGTACATGCTCCCATAATACTAAAATATCTAACAGAGGAGATGGATGTTTCTCTGTTATTGTGCCACACAGAGGAATAATGATCAGAACAGAAAAGACTCCAGGACTGATCATTTCCACCAAACACACACTCATCACTCCTTCCTTTCCTTTTGATTCCTCTGTAACTCACTGATATCCAAGCCCTCCTCGTCCACTCGACCTCCCAGTAACAGCGACCAGTCAGACCATCTCTACACAGCAGCTGTTCACAAACATCAAATCTGTCTGGATGATCAGGATATGACTGAACCTCCTCCACATGTGTCACCTTCCTGTTGTTGTCAGACAGTTGGAGCTTTGTGTTCAGTGTTTGTGTCGATTGTGAGTTGACAGGAATCTGATGGAGAGAACAAACACAATCCAGCTGCAGTTATTGATCCATCATCTGTTCATTGATTGACCCTTTGATGATGACTCCTGACATCAGAATGATGAAGATGGTTGAATGTGTGCTGCTTTGTTTTCATGAATCCCGTTAAAAACACACTTACACTTCCTCAGACCTGGTCTCAACCACCGGACTCCAGCAGGCTCCACCCTGAAAGGAGGAGGGGGGTCAGAGCAGCACAGTCAGCATGCACACATGGACATTACATGGCTCTCACACACACACACTGTTACACACTGATAAAGGAACAGTCCAACATTTTGACACATAAATGTTTAAACTTCAAAAGAGCAAAACTCATAATCACATCACATTTAATCTCCTTTATTAAGCACGATGTCCAGGGAGCATTGACATGTGCCACAGTCAAGGTTCAACACACTGTGACATTCATGCTGTCAGGGAGTGGATGCATATTAAATGTAAAGACTGGGACTGGCCACAAAAACTGATTCAGTACAGGTAGAGTGCAGCAGCCAGTGCATCACATATTTGGAGCTAATGCAGCGGTCATCACACCACATACTGCTTTCTATGTAAAGGAGCCTTCATTCTCAGATTAGGGCTGTTTGTGACCATAAAGTCTGTCTCACAAGGGCAGCCACTGGTCCAGGCGAGGATACCTCCACAGTGGGATGTCTGAGGGTGCAGACATGGGTGAAGTTAGGACCAGGTGCCAGTGGACCTGTGGACCTCAGGAGATAGGAGTTATTGTTTCACTCCACCAAAAGCAGGAGAGAAAGATGTTTATTAATAATCCGTCTAATTAATAAATGCTCTGTAGAGCAAATTTGTTCGAGGTAAACAAACATAAATGATGGAAACAGCATCAACCAATCACAATGCTGCACTGCAGGAGGAGGTTGTGATTTGATGCATGTGATGAATATATTTATTTCTTGTTCTCGTAACAGGAAAATTATCTTTTATTTTTGCATATTTATACTAACATAAGTGCATTTAAAGGCTCGTCATCTTGATTTATTTATTCAGAAATGATATCAAACAATAATACAGGGAAACCTTGAATTAAATGACACAATTCTTGGTCATTGATGGTGTTACGTTTCGGTGTGTCAGTGTTTTGTTTTTGCATGACTTATGTATTTCCTGCTTTACTTTGAAAGTCTGTGTTATCTTAGTGTGTTCAGTTTACGTTTCCCTGTCTCGTCAGTTCTAATTTGCCCCAGCTGTGCTTCCCTCCTGTTGTCCATTTTCCTGATTGCTCCCTCTATGTATTTAAACCCTGTGTTTCAGTGTGTCATGGTCGCGATCTCCCCCGTGTTGTAAATAGTTTGGTGTTTTGTTGTAAATAAATAGTCTGTTGTAAATAGTTGTGACTGGGTTTGTTAATACTTTCGTCATGGGATATTTTCGTTTTGGGATTTTGGTGGAGAGCCTTCGTGGTTTTATTTTCCTTATCTTTGTTTTTCTACGTTGCACCCCGGTTGCCTAGGCCGGGGTGTAACAGATGGTTACAGCTAACAGTGTCTCTGGGACCACTTTTGACAGCATTTGACTGAAGTGCTGGTTGGCTGCAGGGCCACCATGAAGGCTCTTTCTGGAGCTCTCAGTGCTGCAACACATATCAGCCCTGCAGACTGCAGGGTAACAGCACCAGTGGTTGTTAATGCTACATCCACTTCACAGTCAAAAACACGCAACCAGTGACCCGGTTTCCTCCACCAGCTCCATCCCTTTGTTTATTAATCTCTTCTTTCTGTTGGAATGATTATTTCTTATTATAATTTGAATTTCAAGGTTCATCAACCAAAGTTAATTCACTTTGACTGCATTCTATTTTTCTGTTGTTTTCTACTAACTATTATCACAAAGTCCAGAAGATCAGTTTGATATTTTAGCACAAACAAGTTTCAGTAGTAAACGCTCAGAAGCAGCAAACTAGCAGTGCAAAATAGCCCATTTTAGTAGGCGGCCAGTTAAGTTGAGTGACCTAGTAATCCATTTACTTTTACTAATATTTGTTTTCTAAGCTGGGGAAACAACTTCCCCCTAATTCTAGTTTATGCTGGGCCAGGCTAAACATGTCCTGGACATGGTCTCTGCACACAGATAAAACTTAAAATAAATAAAGAGAGTGAAAATGTCAGTTCCTTTCCAGAGATCAGTTTGAACAGGGTGCACCGTTGTTGCTGACACAGATTTTGTCCTTTGAGACCCCATACAGACATCTACTGTTTAAGTTAGACCAGAATGGGAAAAATGTTCCTATATGTGTGATTGTTCAAATAACACTGGTTTCCAGCATTAAGTAATCAGACAGAGCCAGTTTCCTCATCTATCAGACACTGTTTGTGGCTGTAACGGCCATCTACATACCTCATAGTGTCCAGTCTTAGCTGCTCAAGCATCTTCACTCCTGCCTCTCCTGGGTTATTGTAGCTCAGGTCCAGCTCTTTCAGATGGGAAGAACTGGAGCTAAAAGCTGAGACCAGAGACTTGTAACCGTCCTCTGTGATCAGGCAGCCTGACAGCCTGCAGACATGACAAATACTCTTAGAGAAGAGAGAAATGGCTAAATGCAAACAGGAAATTGCAGCCAAAGATGAAACAGGAGTTAAAAATAGCCATTAGTCAATCTAAACCTTAGATTGTAAACCTCTAAACCTCATCTACTGAACATTTCAAGAACGCTGACCTGAGTGTTTCCAGTTCACAATATGGACTTTTCAGTCCAGAATAGGGATGGGTATTGATAAGATTTTAACGATTCCGATTCCATTTTCGATTCTGTTTAACGATTCGATTCTTTATCGATTCTCTTATCGATTCTTTTTTTTTTTTTTTTTTTAAAAGAGAACACTAAGGTCGATTAGCTTAGAACTTTGTTTTATATCTTCTCTTTGAACAAGATAGAAATTTAGGAGTAACATGGCCTTACAAACCCAACAGTGAGATCTTAAGAGATCCAGCCTACGGCTCTTCAATGGGGTGTCACAGGGTCCCCAGGAAAAAAAATTGTAAATGTAAAATAATAAAATAAATATTCTTCTGTAGCAATAACAAAGTATAACATAAATTGTTCTGTGGCAATTACACAAGAATATCCAGTAATGTCCCTGCCTACAATTAAACACATTCACTTACCAAAAATCGGGGGCATCTGCTGTGGCAAATGGGTGCAAGCCTTTGACCACAAACTTAGACACTGCTCGGTGACATTCGTCTATCCTGGCCTGAAAGGAGACGCTACCGGTAGACTGCAGCAAGAACTGCCTGCGAGTGCCAGCCAGACTCTGTCTGTCTCTCTCATCATGGTCACCTACATGTACAGTAATGGCAGGTCTTGTAATAAGGCAGATTGCGCTAACATAATATGCACTGTTAGTTGATTATTTACCTGCCGCATTAACGGGAGAGGACGTGCAAACGTTACCGCTGCTGCTGGGTTGAGAGTCACGAGTCCGGAGCGGAATTAAAAACACGTGTCATCGCGTGTTTTGTGAGCAAATGCTTTTGCATATTCGTAGTGTTTCCTCCCTTAAATGAAATATCTACTTTGCAAGTTGCCCTGTTGTCATCGGTTCTCATAAAGTATAATCAAACTTTTGAGCGTTTGAGCCGCTTAGGCGCCGTGTTTCCTGCCAGGTAAATGACGCTCCGCAACGTGGTGACGTCATTCGGGGCGACTGGAATCGATAAGGGAATCGTTTGCAAAAATGGCAAACGATTCCAAGGAATTGAAACAGTGGGAACCGGTTCTCAACAAGAACCGGTTTTCGATACCCATCCCTAGTCCAGAAGACAAAACTTTCACTCCAGAGTCATTCAGGTCTTTGTTACTCAGGTCAAGCTGTCTCAAACTAGAGGGCTGGGAGCTGAGTAGTGAAGACAGAGTTTCACAGCTTCCCTCTGAGAGATTACAGACACTCAATCTGAACAGACAATAATGAGAAAAATAATAATGTTAAACTTTGTGGTCTGAACGTTTGACAAAACATGATCTAGATAAAATATCATCTCTATAGAGGTTAAATCATGTGGAGGGTTAATTAATCATCAATAATCAATCAATTAGTCATCATTAAATAATTAATTAAATGTCATTAATGAATTAAGTTCAAAATACTTAATAAATTAAATATATACATAATTGATTTAATGCCATGTAATTTCCAATAAATTAATTAATTTTTTTAATGATGTTTAAATAAATGTAATTAATCAATTAATAACACATATAATAAATTATTTAAGAATCTATTTATTTAATTCATTTTCGCCCTTCTAGCCCTGCAGCTGTGCATGTGCTTACATATCCACTGGTATGTATCCTACAGGTATTCTAACAGCAGTGCTCTGAACATTAAATGACCAGATGATGTCAGTTCTTCATAATAAGAAGTTAAACGAGGCTTTGTGTGATCTGCCTTTGGGTGAAGCAACAAAGCTGGAAAAATTGGACACATTCACAGAGCTTTACCACACCATCACTAGACAACAATTGAATTGTTTTAACTAAAAACAAATAATCAGAAAGTCTTCTGCCTGGTCTCGTACCTCTGTGTTTCTGTAACATGAATAATGAGCTGAAATTCTCCTCACGACACCACCGATCAGCTCGAAGGGCCCTCGAGTTTACCTGCATGCGTCCTGTTCACCTGTCAGCTGTTTACCACCTGCTGCTTATTCAGGAAACACGCCCACATTACCTGGTGACAGTCACAGTTTAATGCGGGCCGCTGTTTGTCAATATAAAAGAATTTAGTTCCAATATTGTGCACACAATTTGCAAATGTACCGTATTTTACAGACCATAAGGCTCACTGGATTATAAGGCGCATTAACCGAAACAAAAATGTCGCATAAGCCAAACTTTACTCAGCTCATTCTTCTTGCTTCCTCCAGTTCCGTACCATTGATTCATTAATGTTTAATTCTCTCAAAGCTGCTTTATTTCCATGTTGGGAAGGGCGATGGACACTAAGATAACTACAGAATACTTTATAAGTGAACCTGATGCTTTAATAAGGATTTGGGCTATTTGCATTTAAATTAAATAGATTTATTGACAGACATCAATTAAATAAGTAAACTTGTACCTCAGTAATATAGTTCTGCCACTTATCTGCTCTAATGACTGGAAATCTTACAGTCACTTACTTCACTGTTTTTGCTCCTGAGCAAATCAGTTTGTTTTAGATTAAAGTTGTTTCATAACTGCATCATTTTACTGAAGTTCAATGTGTCAGCGGAGCACATGTGGAACTGAACCATTCGCTTGTCTTAATTATCTGATGTTTATATGTGTTACACTTTTTTAATCTTTAATTTTAAATTGAAACTAACATTTAAAAACATTTGGTACAATGTGGAAAGAGGAAGAGTATTTCCACCAGGAGCAGAAACGTCTGACTCAGCATGACGATGCTGTTGGTGGATACTGAAGAGCTCAGCCTGTCAAGACAGGATTAGGTTATCGTTTTTAAACATGTTTATTCAATTATATTCTGAGGCCAGTTATCTGGTATAATCTTTGGAAGTCTATTAAAATAAAAATAAAATCAGATGTGTGGACTTTTGGTTGTTTTTGTTTTGTTCAATAAGCAGATGTTGGTGTTTCAGCAATGCAGTAACTTAAGTTTAAAAGGCTTGTTAGAAACTATGAAACACATCATACAGACTTGTGGACATTAGAAGACATTATGTCTAACAGGCCTTGTACAATTAATTGAAACAGCAACATTATCTCTTTTATTAAAACATGCATATACACTAGTCACACTGCTTATTGAAAACCCCCCAACAAAGATCAGATCTTAATCAAACTTTATTTTAGAATACAGTTTAATAACATTTTTTTAAGGCAGTTTAATAATTTTTGGAGCAGGCTGATCAGCAGTCTTCACTATCTACAAACAGCATGAACATGCTGTGGTGAAAATTCTCTCTTTCCTCCTTAAACATCTTTTTAATGTTAGTTTTAATTTAATGCTTGTTTCAGGAGCATAGTCTTAACTTAAAGTAACCATGGTCGGACTTGAAGTAACTCAGGTCAGCCTTTCATGAACCGAAAACTCAGAGCTGCCAACTCTAGTTTATGGCAAAAACATAGCTGTACAGCTTGTGTCATCAATTTGATGGCCCCAGCCTTGATCTTTTGACCCTACCGGAAGTACTCCGGAAGTGTCTAATCGATTCCAGATGTGTGACATCCGGTGGGAAAAAAAATTTATGTTTTCTCCCTTAGAGGGAGGGGGTCTGTGGAGGGAGGAGAATAAAAACAGAGGGGCCGGCGCACACTTTTCTATGCACAGACAAGCTGGAGCCTTTCACTCTGCAGCCCTGCCAGGGAAGAGATCTGCTCTCCCGACGCCGGACGCATGGGAGGCAGTGGCGACTGGTCCTCATCGGTGATCAGCGACACCCCCGTCACTGTCTACAGAAACAGATGCGATGCAGCTGATGCTCCGCGGAGAGTAGAGAAAAATAAGAGCATCTTCATGTTCCGCAGCCAGATACCGGCACCGAGGAGCTTGCGGGGAGAATGGCCTCTACCTTTTGAGGGGTGTGGAAAGTGGGGCTATGTCTTCATATACGAGCTAATAAAGTACAATTGGATAAAGGATTTTGAAATGCACTTTAATAAATTGTTTTTTGAAATGCAGAATTTATTCTATAATTCATTATTTAAGCACAGAATTCCTTATTTCGATCCACGTGGCTCTTGTGGTCCTCCATACAGGAGTAGCAACGTGAATTAAATAAATACATCATTAAATAATTCATTAAATGTGTCAGTAAAATAATTAAAATAGAAAACAAACCAATAATTGATCAAATATGTAATTAACAGACTTGAATTGTTTATAAACAAATATTGAAACATCCATCCATTCGCTTCTCCTTTTCAGGGTCGTGGGGGGCGCTGGAGCCAATCCCAGCTGTCATAGGGCGAGAGGCGGGGTACACCCTGGACAGGTCGCCAGTCTGTCGCAGGGCTAACACATAGGGACAGACAACCATTCACACTCACATTCACTCGCACATTCACACCTAGTGGCAATTTGGATTATCCAATTAACCTATCCCCACAAGCTGCATGTCTTTGGACAGTGGGAGGAAGCCGGAGTACCCGGAGAGAACCCACGCAAACACGGGGAGAACATGCAAACTCCACACAGAAAGACCCCGGCCTGATGGTGGAATTGAACTCAGGACCTTCTTGCTGTGCGGCAACAGTGCTAACCACCGTGCCACCGTGCTACCCCGTATTGAAACATTCTAAATGAAATTAATGGATAATTCATTAATATATTTATTTAATTGATTATGTACTGTTGCGGCTCAACCAACCAATGGCCGCGGCAGGCTAAACATGAGGACAGACATGACGCACAACAATAAACGCATAAAATACACTTCTGTACCATTTGCTCCTTTTATTCCACATGCAACTGTCCAATATATAAATCAGCACATGGTATTAACTATTAAACAAATGTACAGACTGCACAAACAAATAACTGCAACTCTCCAATAACTGCACGAACTACTATGTCAAATTACAACCTGGTCTATGGCATCAATTAGTGCACAAATATACAAAAACCATTAAGTTCCAGTTAAAATACATCAAAATCGCTCAAGCTGCGGTCAACAGAAAGTTTTGCCTGATGCTCACCCTACCTTTCTGCTCATCAACATCAAGTGTTGTGAACAGGTGAGTGCAACCACATTTATCATCTACCACACCCATGAGACACGCCCCACACCCGTGCACCAATACTGTGAGTCCATTTAAACCAACCCACTTAGTCAGAAGGAACAACTCATATGGCTCCTACATGTACATTTTTAAATTAACTAATGAAATAATTAATTCATTAGTGATGTCTTTATTTAATACAACCATAAAATTATTGATAGTTTATGTAAAATAAATTTAAGACATCAATATTAAAGGTTAAATTATGATAATGAATACATGCAACTATAACTAATGACATAAAAATGAGGATTTCTTAAGCTGAAGCCAAAGTGCTGACTCATTTTTCATGTTACTCTCAAATGTTTTCCCTCATAACAATAACATAATTACACTTTAGCCACAAGAGGGCAGCAGCGTTAATATAAGTCACATGTATATAAAGGTACAGTGATTATATTACAGTGATTTTGACAAAAACAAAACAGAAGTTGATGGCAGTGTGTTTTTCCATGACAGAATAATTACGCACACCCCACTTTGCAGTTATTTATTTGTAAAAATTTTTTGGAATAATGTATGATTTTCGTTCCACTTCTCACGTGTTCACCACTTTGTGTTGGTCTTTCACGTGGAATTCCAATAACATTGAATCATGTTTGTGGCTGAAATGTGACAAAATGTGGGAAAGTTCAAGGGGCCGAATACTTTTGCAAGCCACTGTAAAGTTCACTATCAGTAACATCATAGCACCACCCAGCTGTATAGAAACTTCGTCATGCTAGCTAGTAGCAGTACGAGTTATTGTAACTGACTGAAAAAAGTCAGCACAAGGAAAATAAACTCCACCTAAACGTGGTTTATATCTGACCCAGATAGACTGCAGGGCCCAGTTTCAGGAAGCCGGTTTGGAAAACTCAGAGTGAAAAACGACACTCACGGTTGAGTAACCCCGAACTGTCCAACTCGGAATATTCGGTTTCAGAAAGGCTGATAACAATTAGTTCAGTCAACGCAGAGTTGCTTTAACCCCAAGTGAAGCGCGCGGACGAGGATACATAAAGCCCTGATAAGCGGAGCACAGATTAAGCGAGTCACCATGGAGACGGAGGGAAAGAAGGCGCGGTCAATGTATTTCACAGCGCTTGAGGCCGAAATTCTGATGGCAGTATATGCCGATAACATGCAAATTCCGCGGAAAAAAGTAACACAGCCTCAGCTGCAAAAGAAAGGGAGCATGCATGGCAAAACATAGCCGACAGAGTCAATGCGTGAGTGTTAATATAAACATTGATCGAGGGATTTCCACCCATTTAACACGTTATTTTATCATATGTTATTTTATTTGTTATTTTATACATTTTATTTTGTGATGTGATGTGAGCGCAGGTGCAACCCAACAGGCCCCAAACGTTCCTGGCAGCAAGTAAAAATGAAATATAAAAATATAGTCCAAACAGGTAAGGTGTAATTGTATTATGAGCCATAGTGCTTGGTCTGTTTGTCCCATGTAAATCAATTGCAGTTAGAGGCTACATTAATTTTCTTTCTGTAAGCACTTATTGAAATTATCTGAGCACATTACAAGTACATATTTGCTTACTCTGTATGCTCAAATGTGGCCCGTTATAGCCAACAGAAAAAAAGCGGAGGCCCGAAAAACAGGTGGGGGTCCTCCACCACCACCACTCACAGAGGCTGAGCAGTTGGCCCTCAGCCAAAACAGTGGGCGCCCTGTGGCTGAAGGCATCTCTGCGGGGACATCCTCTGAGTCAATAACCCCGCAAGACACAAGTGCCTACATAGGGGGTAAATTCAAAATAATACATGATGTGCATACATCCTTTCTTCACAGTCACCTTTGCAGTGCTACTCATTCATTTGATAAACTCTTTACCATAATGGATTATTTTGTAGTGAAGTTATTTTCCTACTGATTTTGCCTTCCCTCAGTCTTGGTTGTCTTTGAGAGCATAATGACAATGAAGTGTAAGGTGATTGGTATGTTTGTTAATTGCCATTTGGTCCCTTGTAAGTTATAAGTGACCTGTATAAACCTCATATTCTATCAGTTGATGGTGGTGGTGTACTGCATCTGGTGCAGCCTCCTGTTGAGCCAGACCAACATGCAGTTGTGAGTAATACTCCACAGATTATATGAGTTTACAGTAGAACAGCAATGTTGTTTATTTCTTTACTACAGGAAAATAATGAAGAAACATTGACAGCTGTTACAGAGGAGGAAGCAACAGAGACACTTTATGAGGTTTACATCTTTTAATACTTTGTGTACAGGAAATACAGGCGACCAATAAAGCCAGTTGAACAAAAAATCTGTTTATTCTTCTTTCAACATGTTGAGGTGATGGGTCAAAGGAAATGATTGTGACATATGGTGTCTCTGACTGCGCTTCCATCTTGTATGTCCGTGGGAGGGTCAGGATGTTCATGGTTTGGATCACTGCTGATGTTTGGTTCAGAAGGACAGTGTTCTCCTCTAATTGTGGCAATGTTGTGAAGAATCACACATGCCACAATAATGTCACATGCCCTTTCTGGGGTGACCCTGAGTCTTTGCAGGCACTGGAACCGGGCCTTAAGCATTCCGATAGTCATTTCAATTCTGGCTCTTGTCCTGCAATTAGCCAGATTATATCGCTGCTGTGGGCCCGGTTCAGGGTCAGGGTAAGGGGTAAGCAAATAGGGTAAACATGGATACCCCCTATCACCAAGCAAGTAGCCAGTGAACTCTCCTAAGACAGAAGGGTACACTTCAGTTCAAATGTCCCTGAAGCAATTGGTCTTTATATATTTTAAAGTATTCTCAACTCACCATGTCCAAATTTTGTGCTCAGTGTACATTCACGGAATATTTGTGAGTCATGGACAGAGCCTGGCCACTTGGCTTCCACATTTGTGATAATGTTGGCAGCATCACATATGATCTTCACAGTGCAGAGAACACAAATTAGCATCCATTACTATGATGAAATAATTTGTTAGTTTGAAATGCTACAGGGAACTATGTACCTGTACATTAATGCTGTGGAAAGACTTCCTGTTCACATAGTCTCCTTCATTTACTGAAGGAGCAATGATTGGAATGTGAGTGCCATCTGTACAGCCAATCACGCCTGGGAACCCTGAAAATAAATGTACAATTTAAGTAGTAGTCCAAGTATCACCACATCATACATTAAGTTTTGGTCATCCTGATACCTGCAATTTTGTGGCATCCCTCTTTGATAAATCTTGTGGGTCTATGACCGGGGAACACCACAGACGAGTACAGGAGACGTTTCAGTGCAACTGTAACATTCCTGACTGCCCGACAGACGGTAGCCTTGGAAACGTGCTCAGCGTCACCAATATTATACAGAAAGCTCCCGTTTGCAAGAAACCGAAGTGCAATACAAATAATATGCAATGAACTGAGAGCATGTCCGCGATGTGTCACATGCGTAATATATGGCCTGAGGATGTTATCCAAATAAATTATAGATTGTGCTGAAAAACGGTAACGTTCGCACAGACAATCATCAGGAAATGATAAAATGTCCAAACGCGCTCTGATCACTCTCTACCGGCGGAGAGCTCTGCGGAGAATTTGGGCTTCAACATCTACTGGCTCTTCAAGGAAGTGGCACGCCATGTCCGACACTTCCTACTGTCAGGTTTCCGACAAAGGGGCGGAGACAGTCAGGGTTAGTTGTAGTAAACCTGCTAGGGGGCAGGTTAGCTTCACGGAGTGTGTCGTCATAGTGACTCACTCAGGCTGCAGCTGAACTCGCTTTGTGAAACCGAAAACCCAGAGTTTTCGTTAACTCAGGGTATACTTACTCAGTTTTTCCACTAAACCGGCTTCCTGAAACAGGGCCCAGGTCATAACTTCTTACCTGAAGTTCAGTTCACCTGACACTCGGACCAGCGGCTGCCTCAGGTCTCTCCTCCTACAGGGTTGCCGACCCCTGCTCTAAAGCATCTGATTTGGATTCCTGAGATCAAATATATTTTCCTTTGGGTTTGTTTTCTTCCCATTTGTGGCTTTAATGTAGTGTTACATCCTGTTTGTTTGCTTCCATCTGTATACATGTCCAGATTCACTGTTATGTTTCTATTCTTACATTGCTGTGTGATCACTGTTCCCTCTGCTGACTGATGTGACCTTTTGTATCTCACACTGATACTTGTCATATTTGTATCTGCACCTAAAAGATAAAAATAAAAAAGTTTTCCATGCTAAAAACCAGCTCCACCTCCTGCAGTTCTCCCCCTGAACCACTAGGTGTCTCTGTTATTTAATGAAGACGTGCAGCACAGCAACCACAGCAGCGCTCAGATCACACGTGTCCTGTTATTATGTATAAAAGCATGAAACAGGTGAGACAGGTGGGATCAATATTAATGTTGTGGAAATATATGAAAAAGCAACAGAAGAGTGAAAACATTTCGTGTTTCTAGAAAGATCTTTCAGCTCACAGCTGCTCACAGACTGTATTTACAAGTGACAAACTGCAACTCCACAGTACATCTACAGTATATATCAAATATATTCTGTATTCAAATCTATTGAGTGATGTTTGAAAGTCTTTCCAGGTGAGTTTGATCCAGGAGGGTCTGAAGCCAGAGTCAGACAGAGACTGTGCAGAGACTGTAGAAGGACAGAGCAGAGCAGTCCAGATACACTGATGATCCTCTGTCAGATCCAGAGGGACACACAGGGATGATGCTGGACTCTACATTGTGTCTGACAATGGAGCTGTTCTCAGAGCAGTTCACTCTGCAGCACTGACAGTCATCTGCACTTCTTCTCATTCCTCTGTCAGTCACTGCTGGATGAAGCTCTCCTCTCCACCTCCCAGTAACATGGCCCAGTCAGAGCGTCTCTACACACAAGCTGCTGCTGCTTCAACCTCTCTGGATCATCAGGACACAGCTCCTCCTCTCTCAGCACACACACCGTCCTGTTTACCATCATCACCTCCACCTGCAGAGAGAAGAAGGAAGAGCAGAGGAGATAAACGAGTGTTTCCAGAGACTCTTCATCAGCTGTCAGTCAGTGATGCAGCACATCCAGTATAAAGAGCAGCAGGGACTTCAGTGCTGGGACTGTACTAGGACTCATTGTTGTTGCTTCACTTTTTCTATCTTTGGATTTTTATTGAAGTTGATTAAAATGTTTTTCCCTCCTAGTTTGAGTTTGGACTTTCATTCATTAGAAGAACCTTGGTGTGTCCACTCTGAGCTCTGTAGGAACCCCAACAACAAGCCCAACAATCCAGATGGACGGTTCCAGCTGTTAATTGGAGGAATTCCATCCAAACATCTGCTCTCACTAAATTCTTCCTCACCTACAGACTGTGTTCTTCACTGCTTTAAACTTGGAAATGAATGCAGTCATTGGTCTGCGTGCTGCTTTGTTCAGAGAGCTGATTGGCTGTTGACAGCGTTTTATCAGAGCGTATCAGCCGTTACTATGGTGACCATAAAGGTCAGAAACAGGAAGTGTTTGTATCCAATCCTGAAGCCTGTCACCATTCTCCTCTCACAGCTTCACTGAGAAGCTGCAGCTTTACAGGAAACACTGGATCTTTGTTTCATACTGACAATACTGCTGACAGCACCACCCACTCACTCCATCACTCTACTTACACCAGAGTCTTCAGTCTGTAGTCTGGACTCTGCTGAAGATCAGACAGCTGCTTCACATCTGGATCCTTCAGGTTGTTTCCCCACAGCTCCAGCTCTCTCAGATGGGAGGGGTTGGACTTCAGCGCTGCTGCCAGATAATCACAGCTGATCTTTGACAAATCACACCACCTCAATCTGTATAAACAATGAAAGATGTAAGTTTATTAGACAAAGTGTGAGCTTGAAATCATTCAGTGTTTCATCATCTGTTCAGAGCTGAAGAAGGTTCAGAATGTAGAAGTTTAGAAAATGGAAACTCCAAACAGCTGAAGCCAACAAGAAGCAGCTTCAAACAGGAAACTGTGCAGAGTTTCAGACTACAGTGGGGCAAAAAAGTATTTAGTCAGCCACCGATTGTGCAAGTTCCCCCACTTAAAATGATGACAGAGGTCAGTAATTTGCACCAGAGGTACACTTCAACTGTGAGAGACAGAATGTGAAAAAAAAATCCATGAATTCACATGGTAGGATTTGTAAAGAATTTATCCGTAAATCAGGGTGGCAAATAAGTATTTGGTCACCTTAAACATGGAAAATCTCTGGCTCTCACAGACCTGTAATGTCTTCTGTAAGACGCTTTTCTGTCCCCCACTCGTTACCTGTATGAATGGCACCTGTTTGAACTCATCATCTGTATAAAAGACACCTGTCCACAGCCTCAAACAGTCAGACTCCAAACTCCGCCATGGCCAAGACCAAAGAGCTTTCGAAGGACACCAGGAAAAGTATTGTAGACCTGCACCAGACTGGGAAGAGTGAATCTACAATAGGCAAGCAGCTTGGTGTGAAGAAATCAACTGTGGGAGCAATCATCAGAAAATGGAAGACATACAAGACCACTGATAATCTCCCTCGATCTGGGGCTCCACGCAAGATATCATCCCGTGGGGTCAAAATGATCATGAGAACGGTGAGCAAAGATCCCAGAACCACACGGGGGGACCTGGTGAATGACCTGCAGAGAGCTGGGACCAAAGTAACAAAGGTCACCATCAGTAACACACTAAAACGGCAGGGAATCAAATCCCGCAGTGCCAGACGTGTTCCGCTGCTGAAGCCAGTGCATGTCCAGGGCCGTCTGAAGTTTGCCAGAGAGCACATGGATGATACAGCAGAGGATTGGGAGAATGTCATGTGGTCAGATGAAACCAAAGTAGAACTTTTTGGTATAAACTCAACTCGTCGTGTTTTGGAGGACGAAGAATACTGAGTTGCATCCCAAGAACACCATACCTACTGTGAAGCATGGGGGTGGAAACATCATGCTATGGGGCTGTTTTTCTGCCAAGGGGACAGGACGACTGATCCGTGTTAAGGACAGAATGAATGGGGCCATGTATCGTGAGATTTTGAGCCAAAACCTCCTTCCATCAGTGAGAACTTTGAAGATGAGACGCGGCTGGGTCTTCCAACATGACAATGATCCAAAACACACCGCCCGGGCAACAAAGGAGTGGCTCCGTAAGAAGCATTTGAAAGTCCTGGAGTGGCCTAGCCAGTCTCCAGACCTCAACCCCATAGAAAATCTGTGGCGGGAGTTGAAAGTCCGTGTTGCTCGGCGACAGCCCCAAAACATCACTGCTCTCGAGAAGATCTGCATGGAGGAATGGGCCAAAATACCAGCTACTGTGTGTGCAAACCTGGTAAAGACCTATAGTAAACGTTTGACCTCTGTTATTGCCAACAAAGGTTATGTTACAAAGTATTGAGTTGTATTTTTGTTATTGACCAAATACTTATTTGCCACCCTGATTTACGAATAAATTCTTTACAAATCCTACCATGTGAATTCATGGATTTTTTTTTTCACATTCTGTCTCTCACAGTTGACGTGTACCTCTGGTGCAAATTACTGACCTCTGTCATCATTTTAGGTGGGGGAACTTGCACAATTGGTGGCTGACTAAATACTTTTTTGCCCCACTGTATATGTCCTGATGCAGCCAGTTGGATTTTGGAGATTTGAATCTCTGTTCTGTGACTAAGTCCTTGAATCATTTCTTCCAGCTGGTCCAACAAGACAGACTAAGTATTGGACATGTGTTGTGGCTCCATTAGGGGAGCTTCTAAATGTGATGTGATGGCCCCTCTGGGTCTGTCAGGTCACAGGACTGAAGAGAGCTCAAACTGGGCACACAGTTGTTCCAGTCTGGACCAAAGACTCTATACTGGGACTGAGGTACTGATTTGACTGCACCCACTGGGACTTTTTAAAGGCTCATGTTCTCACTTCGATCATCGATTTCTACTTACATTTCTTTCTGGGAAAAATGGGGATTACTTTGAAAACAGGAAGTATTTTCCCCAATAAGCAGCCCTGGATTAGTAAATCACTCCAACATGTTCTCAGGCAGAAGAAGCTGTCTTGTTATGAGGGAGAGAAGAAAAAGATTGAGGCACAGAAACTTGTTGAAAGAGAGATAAAGCAGCTAAAATCAGGTGTAAAAGTAAAGCAGAGGATGAGCTGAATAAAGGACACTCAAGGCTGGCTTGGAAAGGAATGAAGTCCATGGTGGGGATGCAGAACAAGGAGCAAAGATGAATGTGATGCTGAATCAGCAGAAGACTTGGACTCATTTGATTCCAGCTTTGATATCATTGATTTCAATGAAGAGCTTTATGATTGTAGCAAAGGGCTGGTAGCTCTGAGAGTCCCACTGATGAGGTGTTTGTGTGGAAATCTCTTAGTGGGACCAAAGAGAGAAAAAGCTCTGGTCCTGATGCTGTGGGAGGGAAATGATTGAAGTGTGCTGTGAGGAACTGACTGGGAGATTTTCACACATTTTCCAGTCCTCCTTGGAACAACAGGAAGTTCCCAGCATATGGAAACAAAGGTTAAGTGTCCTATGGCACTCAGTGATGATGGTGCTGTGGCCCCACCACCTCCACCTCTTTGTAAAGGAACTAACTGTCATCTGAAGCTTCAAATGGAACTAAGACTTCCTCCACTAGGTGGCAGTGTCTGATGAGAAAGTGTTAGTGGAGCTGGCCTGGAGTCAGAAACAGGAAGATGCAGGATTTGGGCTGAAATGGGGAAAAGTGGTTAGCACTAGTGCCTGAAAGCAAGAAGGTTGTTGGCCTTTCTGTGGAGGTTGGATGTTCTCCCACAGTCCAATGAAATGCTGCTTAGGTTCATTGGTGCTTCTAAATTGGCTGTAGGTGTGGATGTGAGAGAGTGCTTCTCTGTCTCTCTCTGTTGGCCCTGTGATGGACTGCTCACCTGTGCAGGTGGACCACGCCTCTTGCCCTATGACAGCTAGGGCACGGGCTCCAGCCCTGTGAGCCTAAGCTGAATAAACAGTTAGCAAAAATGATCCATAGATGGCCTGAAATTCCCCAGTTAGCAGTTTGGTAGATAGCTATGACATGCTAATCCCATCCAGCAGCTGTATTCTACCTGTAAGCTGATCCCTGCTGAGCCAAAGCACTTTTTCATATACAGATTACAACCTTTAATAGAAACCTATTGGTCAGCATCTTATTAGCCTGCTGTTAGCTTCATTCCACAGAAAACTGAGAGAAACTAACAGAGTTGATAAAGAATAAAGAGAAATGTGCTGATTTAAAGCCTTTGAAGTGCTTCAGATGATCTCTGTCCACTTCTGTCCACTCATTCATTCATGTAAGCTTTCTAATGCAGCTTTGATCTTCACAGTCTGCTTCATGAAACTCATTCTAACCCTGAATGTCAGAGTGTTCCTCCTTCTCTTTCCCATCATTCATGCTGGCAGTGGAGGAGATTTGGATGTTGGACTGTGTTTTGGATGATGTGTGTATGTTTGTGTTGGACTGCTGTCTGTAAAGCAAACGCACATTTTGCTTTGGATTTCAGTGTCAGACAGACTTTAAGGTGCAATGAAGAGTTTGAGAGTTCCACAGTGAATTATCCAGTGGAGGATTTTTCTTCTTCTTTGAAGGTTTGAAATGTGAACATTGTTCTGCTGCAGTCAATGGACTAAACCAGAGAAGAAGAAAACAGACTTTACCATGAAGATCCTCAGTGTGGATCAGTATAATATCAGCCTGATGTCTGCATTTTAGTGTCAGCACAACTTTCACATCATATTCATCTCAGCACAACTAAAACATGCTGACTGACCCCAGAGTTTCAAGTCCACATCCTGGACTCTCCAGGAAACCACACAGATGCTTCACTCCTGAATCCTGCAGCTTGTTCTTGTTAGTCGACCACCAGGAGTCATTACTCAGGTCCAGCTCTCTCAGATGGGAGGGGTTGGAATTCAGTGCTGCTGCCAGATAATCACAGCTGATCTCTGACAAACCACAGTCCTTCAATCTGTATGAAGAATGAAAGATGTAAGTTTATTAGACAAAGTGTGAGCTTGAAATCATTCAGTGTTTCATCATCTGTTCAGAGCTGAAGAATGTTCAGAATGTAGAAGTTCAGAAAATGGAAACTCCAAACAGCTGAAGCCAACAGGAAGCAGCTTCAAACAAACACAACAAGAGAAAAAACTCTGAACGTTTCACATTAAAGTCGTACATTTATCATAAAAACAGGACAAAGACTTGAAAAAGTCGTGTTTTTCCTTCCAGGAACCACAAGGCTTCACTTTTAAAGGTGAAGTGTGAAAGAAATGGACATATTTGAAGTCCAACACCTTTTTCCAGTCACATTATTAAAGCAGACAAACTACAAGCTCATTTTCATTCCAACAAGTCATCTTCTGACCTGGACTAACAACACTGGTCTCTATGTGCAGCTGGCTGTGAGACCAGTGCTCAGGGAGCGTCTACAAAGTGCAACACTGAAAGAACATCACACACTCATTTGCTTCCAGCACTTTCAAACAAACATCTACTGTAACTCCGAAATGACAACACAGGCACGGCTTCTTCAAGACGGGCGCTTCGCTGCATTTATTGAACGCCGTGAAAACTCGTGGCCGCCTGCCACTTCGGAGGTCCTAGAAGAACAGCTTTACAGTCTTGTGCATTCTTGTACAGCTGGTAGACTAACCCGGCCTTTGCAGATAGCTCGCTGAACTCCTTAGCGTGATTATTAAACGTGGGCTCCCAGCCTATACTATCACGCCCGAACCTCGCGATAATAGCGGTGTAACAAAACTTGTTCTTTGTGACAAGATAAACACACCTTTACAATATTGACCACAGAAATGTACAAGCAAGAACATTTTAACTGCTGGAACCATCTATGAAACTTGTTTATACATAAGCCATTTCTGTGACACTTACATCTACTGTCATTATTGTCACCAAACTCTGTGGATCCTTTATTGCAAATTCAAATGGGATCAAATGGTCAGACAAAAGAAGGTTATGAGGAAATATGATGAAATGTTGTGTATTAGCAGCAAGTTATTGAATCATTTTCCTCAGAAACCAAACAAAATGATTGACAAACATGTTTTACAAACTCAGTGTTGGACTTGGATCAGCAGGATAAGCTGATGTTTAAAGGCATTTGAGTCTCGCTGTATGAGAGTCCAGTTATTACTCAATATTTATGGATGATGTTCTTTCAGTGTTGCACTTTGTAGACGCTCCCTGAGCCTCACAGCCAGCTGCACATGGACCAGCTGACATTACCCAGCATTAGAGGCGGCTGTAAAAATATGGATTTTCCTATTTAAATGGTTTTAATTTGAATAAAGCGATGTTGATTCATTCAATCCTGAATCGATTTTTAATATAAATGTATTTTGCCAGAATCTCAGGTTAAAGCTCCCAAAAGTATTTCAACAACAAGCAAACAGATAAAACAGTAAATGAGAGCAGCTAAACACACAAAGATGGAAACACAGAGCGTGGATCGTTCACTCGACGGCACGTACACGGACACGCCATCGGGGCTGAAAGTGGACAGCTCACAGATCCTGAAGCTGCAGGTTTCATCTGTCTCCAACCAAAACTGACTGAACCAGCAGCAGAAGAAGATCCAAACTACGCTTTACGTTTGATGAACATCGTCATGAATTCTCTCTGACTTTGACGTTTACTTCCTGCACAGCTCTCTCTCTCTCTCAGTGTACTTCAAGAACAGTTTACCTTCAAAAATCTGTTTCCTGCATTATTCACTGCTTATTACGCACCAGTCTGCTGTTGTGTTCACTGCTGTCGGCCTCCGAAAACAAAGCCTCATTTCTGCTGTTCAATACTGAAGAAATTTAAACCTTTTAAAATGATGACAGATTACAAACTCTCAGCTGTGTCTGTAATCAAACCTCTGTAACTTTGCTTCACTTCAGCAGCATCAGCTCATGTTCACATGTTGATTCATGGTTTGCTTCAGTTTTTGATGGACTGCAGAATATTTTGAAGGTTATCTGCTATAAAAAGCCAGAACAGGAAAATCTGCTTCATGTGTTTCTGTTTGATCCTCAGTGACTTTGACACAAAGGCCTCTGCTGTGATGATCACACCTCTGATCAAGTCTCACAGTGTCAGCTTTGTTTTTATACATATGGATATGTGCTGATAAATGATCAGAATTATAATATTTCCCACTGTCTGCTGTGTGCCATGACCTTTGACCTGCTAAAAACAGTCAGCTGTGGATTATTCATTGTTGTGTCTGATACTTAGAACTGTGAGGAAGAACACTACACAGTTAATCAGGGTCCCCTCTCTCTGAATCAGGAAAGGTGGGCAGGCCGCGTGTGGGCCGCGGGCCATACGTTGAGTATCACTGTTTGAAAAGTGAATATTGTTCTGCTGCAGTCAATGGACTAAACCAGAGAAGAAGAAAACAGACTTTACTATGAAGATCCTCAGTGTGGATCAGTATAGAGACAATAGAGACACTTTGGACACTCATTCCCCCACCTCTCCCCCCTCCATAGAGCCATCACCACCTTCAATCACTTCACCTACAACACCCCCCTCCTCACCCCACACAAAAGAGGATTTAACACCACCTCCTCCCACCACAACTCTTCATATTCATGAAGCAGATGTGAGGAAGCAGTTCAAGAGTCTGAATGCTCGAAAAGCTCCCGGCCCAGACGGTGTGGCTCCTGCCACCCTCAGACACTGTGCAAACGAGCTGGCCCCAGTGTTTTCTGGCATTTTCAACTCCTCACTGCAGGCATGTCATGTGCCTGCCTGCTTCAAGTCCTCTACCATAATCCCTGTCCCCAAGAAACCTAGGATCACTGGACTAAATGACTACAGACCCGTGGCTCTGACATCTTTGGTCATGAAGTCATTTGAGCGCCTGGTTCTCTCCTACCTCAAGACCCTCACGGCCCCCCTCCTGGATCCCCTGCAGTTTGCATACAGAGCCAACAGGTCTGTAGATGATGCAATCAACATGGCCCTACACTTCATCCTGCAGCATCTGGACTCCCCAGGAACCTACGCCAGGATCCTGTTTGTGGACTTCAGCTCTGCCTTCAACACCATCCTTCCAGACAATCTCCAAGGCAAGCTTTCCCAGATGAATGTGCCTGATCCCATCTGCCGGTGGATCACTGACTTCCTGACGGACAGGAAGCAGCATGTGAGGCTGGGAAAGAATGTCTCGGACTCCCGGACCATCAGCACCGGCTCCCCTCAGGGCTGTGTTCTTTCTCCTCTGCTCTTCTCCCTGTACACCAACTGCTGCACCTCCACCCACCAGTCTGTCAAGCTAATCAAGTTTGCAGATGACACCACCGTTATTGGACTCATCTCGGACGGGGATGAGTCTGCCTACAGGAGGGAGGTTGAACGTCTGGTGTCCTGGTGCAGCCACAACAACCTGGTGCTGAATGTCCAGAAGACAGTGGAGATTATTGTGGACTTCAGGAAGCACACAGCTCCACTCCCCCCATCATCCTGTCTGACACCCCCATCACCTCTGTGGACTCATTCCGCTTCCTGGGTATCACCATCACCCAGGACCTGAAGTGGTCACCTCAGTCATTAAGAAAGCCCAGCAGAGGATGTACTTCCTGAGGCAGCTGAAGAAATTCAACCTGCCAACACGGACGATGATGCAATTCTACACTGCAATCATCGAGTCCATCCTCACCTCCTCCATCACCGTGTGGTACGCTGGAGCCACTATCAGGGACAAACAGAGACTGCAGCGTGTTGTGCGCTCTGCTGAGAAGGTGATTGGCTGCAGACTCCCATCTCTGCAGGACCTGTACACCTCCAGGACACTGGGGCGTGCAGCTCGGATCTCAGCTGACCCTTCTCACCCTGGACACAGTCTGTTTGACCTGCTCCCCTCAGGCAGGAGGCTCCGGTCCATTCGCACCAGAACCTCTCGCCATAAGAACAGTTTCTTCACCTCTGCTGTCGGACACATGAACAATAACCATATGACTGTTCCCACCAGTAACACATGACCCTACGCTGTGTTCACTGCATCATTCCATGTTTGTCACTGATCACCACCTGCACTCATGTATATATCATGTATATATCTATCCACTTAGCACTTTTAATTCTTATTCTTATTTTTATATTTTTATGACAGTATGTTTGCACTGAAGCACCGCAGCAATTTCCTAATGTTGTAAACCTGCTCAACATTTGGCAATAAAACCCTTTCTGATTCTGATTCTGATAATATCAGCCTGATGTCTGCAGTTTAGTGTCAGCACAACTTTCACATCATATTCATCTCAGCACAACTAAAACATGCTGACTGACCTCAGAGTTTCAAGTCCACATCCTGGACTCTCCAGGAAACCACACAGATGCTTCACTCCTGAATCCTGCAGGTTGTTGTTGAAGCTCAGGTCCAGCTCTCTCAGATGGGAGGGGTTGGACTTCAGTGCTGCTGCCAGATAATCACAGCTGATGTCTGACAAACCACAGCTCCACAATCTGTATGAAGAATGAAAGATGTAAGTTTATTAGACAAAGTGTGAGCTTGAAATCATTCAGTGTTTCATCATCTGTTCAGAGCTGAAGAAGGTTCAGAATGTAGAAGTTTAGAAAATGGAAACTCCAAACAGCTGAAGCCAACAGGAAGCAGCTTCAAACAAACACAACAAGAAAAAAAACTCTGAATGTTTCACATTAAAGTCGTACATTTATCATAAAAACAGGACAAAGACTTGAAAAAGTTGTGTTTTTACTTCCAGGAACCACAAGGCTTCACTTTTAAAGGTGAAGTGTGAAAGAAATTGACATATTTGAAGTCCAACACCTTTTTCCAGTCACATTATTAAAGCAGACAAACTACAAGCTCATTTTCATTCCAACAAGTCATCTTCTGACCTGGACTAACAACACTGGTCTCTATGTGTAGCTGGCTGTGAGACCAGTGCTCAGGGAGCGTCTACAAAGTGCAACACTGAAAGAACATCACACACTCATTTGCTTCCATCATCCAACCTGAAGAGGAAACAGAGACGCCTCCCCTTCAAAGTAAAAGCTGCTCCTTTTGGACACAGTATCAAAGAAAGTCTACAGTATAACATAGAAAAGACAGAACAAAGTTTTGGTTGTTTTTAAATTGTGCAGAAATGAAACTACACTAAGCTCAATTATGTGACAGACATTTCATCCCATGTCAGTTTGGCCTCATCCTGGGCCGGATTATCCAGCACACACTCTGACCACAGGCCCAGGGGCAACGCACAGCTGGGCTCCATCCAAGAGACAGGAAACAAACCAACACAATAATAAAAAGCACCATGTGATCTTCTTACATCTTCAAGACAAACATAGTTAAAACATGAGCATATTTGTTTCCTGATAAAATGATGTGACAGGTAGAACAGAGTAAAGTGGTGGTGTTACAGCCTTTCTCCCCTCTGCTGCCGAGGCTGTTAGTCTCTCCCAAACTCAGCTACAGGACTTCCAAATGAATGAAAGCAGCAGAAGTGGCTTTACAAATGAAAGAGGAAGAGGAGAAGAAGAGGAGAGGGAGGCCACCCTGACCATCACTCCAGCTGAAAACATCACACTTCCATTAAAGTTGGTGAGAAAATGTTGAGCAGGATGAGCTGCTGGCTAATCTGGAGGCTGTAGCAGCAGCTCACAGTCACAGTGGATTTCCACTCATGAAAAAGCTCTGGCTGCTTCATTTCTCATTTCGTATCAGAGACTTTAATGCTTCAGTGAAGCTGTACTGTGATGCTTCCTTTCCATATTCAGCCCAATGTGCTCTGTATTGTTTTATGTAGGTCATCTAAACAGGAATGAGCAGCTCATTTCAATATAAAAGGTTGGAACTGTAAAGAAAACAAACAGAGCTCAAACTGAAACTGATTTCAGTTTTTCAGCTGGAACATTTTAGTTGTTCCTTTTTCAATACATACATAATTATATTTACAGTAAGTCTTATCATTCCCCTTTTCCCTGCCAGTCACCGCCAATGTTCCCTCTAATGTTTCACGTGTCTGAGCGAACAAAAACTCCCTGAGCGATCACTTGGACCACTGTGAGCAACAGCAGACGTGTGCACTGTGGTCACACCAGCATCGAATCCATCCAAGTTACATGGTTTACTAAAATAATCAAATTACAGCATTTACATTTATGTTAGACTACTTTTAATTAACTGTTTTAGCCCACTTACAATGAAAATTAAAAAAAAATCTTGTTGATGACCTGTGTAGTATGTTAACACTATTGGAAGTAAAAATAAGACAACCAAGAAAACCAAACATTGCAGATATTTTTATCATAACTCTGGGTTTACGTGGCCTATCAACACAATTTAAAAACTGGTATGAAGTCCACACTTTGTCCGTCAATTGTTCCGTCTGTCCTGCTCACATCTCCAATTGTTGTACACGTTGTCATTAACGTGGCTTCACTCCACATCAGCCGCTTTGCTCGCTAAAACACTGGTGTCGGCACATAAGGACGCTGTCATAGCCTGTCAGCGACGTTGATTAGCTGCATATATACGAATGTGAATCGCATTATTGGCTGGATTATGGGATAAGGTGGCATCGTTCTAATCCCATATGGGAGCAGCCAGTCACTGACTGACACTGCAGAACAGAATTGTTAAAGTTTTCATCCATCCATCCATCCATCCATCCATCTTCATCCGCTCTATCCGAGGCCGGGTCGCTGGGGCAGCAGCCTAAGCAAAGAGGCCCAGACCTCCCTCTCCCCAGCCACCTCCTCCAGCTTATCCGGGGGAATACCAAGGCGTTCCCAGGCCAGCCGAGAGATATAATCTCTCCAGCGTGTCCTGGGTCTGCCCCGGGGCCTCCTCCCGGTGGGACATGCCTGGAACACCTCACCCAGGAGGCGCCCAGGGGTCATCCTTGTCAGATGCCCGAACCACCTCAGCTGGCTCCTTTCGATGTGGAGCAGCAGCTGCTCTACTCTGAGCCCCTCCCGGATGGCCGAACTTCTCACCCTATCTCTAAGGGAGAGGCCAGCCACCCTTCGGAGGAAGCTCATTTCTGCCGCTTGTATCCGCGATCTCGTTCTTTCGGTCACTACCCACAGCTCGTGGCCATAGGTGAGGGTAGGGACGTAGATCAACCGGTAAATTGAGAGCTTCGCTTTTACACTCAGCTCCCTCTTCACCACGACGGACCGGTGCAGCGTCCGCATTACTGCAGCTGCAGCCCCAATCCGTCTGTCGATCTCCGGCTCCCTTCTCCCATCACTCGCGAACAAGACCCCGAGATACTTGAACTCCTCCACTTGGGGCAGGAACTCATCCCCGACCCGGAGTGGGCACTCCACCCTTTTCCGGCTGAGAACCATGGCCTCAGATTTGGAGGTGCTCATTCCCGCTGCTTCACACTCGGCTGTGAACCGTTCCAGTGCGAGCTGGAGGCCCTCACCCGATGAAGCCAACAGAACCACATCATCCACAAAAATCAGAGATGAGATTCTGAGGCCACCAAAGCGAAAGCCCTCCGCCACTTGGCTGCGCCTAGAAATCCTGTCCATAAAAATTATGAACAGAACCGGAGACAAAGGGCAGCCCTGGCGGAGCCCATCACCCACCGGGAACGAGTCCGACTTATTGCCGGCAATGCGAACCAAGCTCTTGCAATGGTTGTATAGGGATCGAATGGCCCGTAGCAATGGGCCAGACACCCCATACTCCCGCAACACCTCCCACAGGACACCCCGAGGGACACGGTCGAATGCCTTCTCCAAGTCCACAAAACACATGTAGACTGGTTGGGCAAACTCCCATGCACCCTCAAGTATCCTCGAGAGGATAAAGAGCTGGTCCAGTGTTCCGCGACCAGGACGAAAACCGCATTGTTCCGCATTGTTAAAGTTTTCATTTTAATTTCAATTGAGATTTGATTTTTTTTTTGTGCGGAACACAGATTTTCTGTGTGCAGAGACCGTGCCAGCCGTGTGCACGCGCGCAGCTTAGAGGGAACATTGGGCACCACCACAGTTCACTTCAACAAAACTTTACTTCAGATTTGTTTTCATGTTTTGATCCAGTGATGAGAGCTGTTTCCCCCATGTCCAGTCCTTGTACTAAGCTAGGCTAAACATGTCCAGTGCCTGTCTCTGTGCAGCTTTTAATCTGATGTTAATAAGGTAGAAATGGAGGAAGAAGAAAATGACTTCATCAATCAACATGCAGCTACCAACCCAAATGGTGACGTGGTGGTTAGTTATTACTGTTGTTTATGATCCCCTACATTATCCTACATTCAAATATATTCTCCAGCTACAATAGTGTTTGTGTTCTTAAAAGGATTTCATGAATGTGTTATTGTTCATGTCACATCTGTATGAAACAAAGAGGAAGTGAGATTTATCCTTCATGATCACAAACTGTTCCAGCATGTAAACCTGAGATCTGTGTGGAGCAGCTGACCTGTACGATGTGCTCAACACAAACATTATTTACCATCAGTTACTGTGTGACTGAACCACGTGGGTGTACGAAACATCGCTTTTAGTTTTAATAGCACATGGCAACATTCAGACGTGAATCTATACAGTAACAATTTGATTTGTTACAGTGAGCAGACTGTTGAAGGGAACGATGAGGGGAAACTGTAACAGCAGCAACAGAAACCAGGAGACAAAGCTGAGGTCTGGGTTCCTCTATGCTACACACAGCCTCCTGCTCCTGTGCTTTAGTAAACACATAAATATCTCCAAGTATACTTACTTCAGAAACTCTATTAAACTCATTACAAGTTTACTTCAGCTTTAAATTACTCACAATATCAGCACACATGAGTAAACAAAGTAACTCACACAGCTACTGTTCAAGTTTAGTCATCTTTAATACAAATATACCTCATTATTATGAATCTCATAGCTACCTGCTCATTGAACTGAACAATAATTCTGTTTTACCATTAAAACAAAATATGTGACTGTAAAAAAATCTTCAGACAGTAATTAATAATCTCCTAAGCAATCCAAAGATAAAGAAAAGTTCACCTGCCAATTCTATAAAGCTTGGTTGTTTATACAATAATATCATTTAATGATCAGCAGTGGGGATGTTTGGATCCTGACCTGAGAGTTTCCAGTGTACAATGTGGACTCTGCAGTGCAGCAGACAGAAGCTTCACTCCTGAATCCCGCAGGTCATTGTTACTCAGGTCCAGCTCTTTCAGACTAGAGGACTGGGAGTTGAGAACTGAGGACAGAGCATCACAGCTTCTCTCTGAGAGGTTACAGCCACTCAGTCTGGAAGAAAACAAACAAACAAATTAATTAAATCAGTTAAATGAAACATTTTTTAATGCCAGCATGCAATACAATCATTGGTTAACTAAATAGCTTCATTAAAACACAACTCTTCTTCTATATGAGCACTCACTCCTTGTAAGCTCCACCTGCTCCACCTTCTGAGTCAGAAGACATGAAAACAAACTGTAAATCTAGTAGAAACATGATTGGAAATCTTCTCAGATCCATTTGTACATTTAGAGCCTGATCCTGAAATATAGCAGCACGGATATTCACAGCAGCAAAGGGTTCTTGCTGATCTGAGCTGGCTTGGCCCTGGTTTATTGAAGATTAAAGAAAGCAGAATCAGCTGTTCAAAACCCCACAAGGCTGCCCACTGTGACTGAAACGATGGCACGGGTCGTGACTTCTCAAAATGGGCTCATTGAACGCAGCACGGATAAGATCTTGAAGAAGCTCATGGCGGTCGTGAGTTCTCAGACTTTGCTCTTTGAGCGCAAAACTGATAACCTCTCGGAGAAGCTCGTGGCTCTCCAATGGGAGATTGCGAGACGAGTGACGGACTGTTAGATCAGCTGTGAAATTGACATGCAGTTGTTCGCACCAAAGAAAACCACCATCATTTCATGCGGCTAACATACCGGCGCCAGCTGTGGTCTCAAGGCTGGAGCTGAACATAACAAATCTCACCCTGATAACAGACGGTGTTTAGGCTGTTCCTTTCCATCCTAAGCATGCTTATCCCCTCCCGGTGCAGACGGTGGGTCGAGGGGACCAGCGCTAATGCTGCAGGCCCGGATGCGCTGTCTACACCGGCTGTCTCTCACCTTTTACCCATCCCTGTTGCTTGTCATGTGTTTCTATGGCGTATTAAGAGTTTTCATGTGCTCTGCGCTAAGGTCATTTTTTTTCTGTTCTCAAACTGATCTCCCTGTTGGAGCTCAGTCTGGGGGGAGTTCTTTTTTCTCCTCATCTTTCCTGATGTTGTGCATTTTCTGCTGTTCGGTTCCGGGTCGCTGCTCTAGCGGCTGACCGGCCAGCTACCTGGCCTGACGTGTCTTCCCAATGTGATGTTTGTGTATTGTATGTACAGTTGGCAAGGTCAGTATCCTAATTGCGCCTTGAAAATAAATACAGTGTTCTGAATCTGAATCTGAAAAGATTACAGAAGACGACTCTGTTCAGTAAATATTACGCTCATGCTGTCAAGAAATACCAAAGGTAGGTAAAACTCTGGTTGTTGCAGCCATCCAGTATGACATGCCTTGTACTGTCCTGCTGCAGTTTGTGACACCTGGTGGATGAGTTGTGAAGGATGATGAAACAAACACTTCACTCAATGTTTTTCTTCTAAACTGGATGTAATTTTGGCAGCCGAGAGAGCTGAGAGATCCTTATCATTCAAGATTGTGAAAAGATTCTCTACTCAGAGAATACTGGTGATTTTAGATGAGAGAGATGATTTGGAAGATGATGAAGGGGAAGAGTTTTCAGAACTTGAGGCCTTTTGTCTTCACTGTATAGGAAGACAAAACGCGTAGTGAGGGTGTGCTGGGAACGTCTAGCAGAGGCCCCAGTCCGCGAGATCTTCAACGCACACCTCCAGCAGAGCTTCAACAGCATTCCGAGGGAGACTGGGGACATTGAGTCCGAATGGACCATGTTCAGCGTCTCCATTGCCGAAGCTGCTGCATTGAGCTGCGGCCGCAAGGTGCTTGGTGCCTGCCGTGGTGGTATTCCCCGAACCAAATGGTGGACACCAGAGGTGAAGGGAGCCACCAGGCTGAAGAAGCAGTCCTATCGGGCTTGGTTAGCCTGTGGAACTCCGGAGGCAGCCGACAGGTATCGACAGGCCAAGCGGAATGCGGCTCGGGCAGTGGCTGAAGCAAAAACTCGGGTGTGGGAGGAGTTCGGAGAGGCCATGGAAAAAGACTTTCGGACTGCCTCGAAGAGATTCTGGCAAACCGTCAGGCGTCTCAGGAGGGGAAAGCGGTGCTCTACCTGCACTGTGTATAGTGCTGGCGGAGCGCTGCTGACGTCGACTGAGAAAATTGTCAGGCGGTGGAAGGAATACTTCGAGGACCTCCTTAATCCCACTGACACGTCTTCCGAGGAGGAAGCAGAGTCTGGGGATAAGGGGAATGACCCGCCAATTTCCGGGGGCGAGGTCACTGAGGCAGTTAAACAACTCCTTGGTGGCAGAGCCCCTGGTGTTGATGAGGTCCGCCCCGAGTTCCTGAAGGCTCTGGACGTTGTAGGGCTGTCCTGGTTGACACGCCTCTGCAATGTTGCGTGGAGATCAGGGGCAGTACCTGTGGACTGGCAGACCGGGGTGGTGGTCCCCATCTTTAAAAAGGGGGACCGGAGGGTGTGTTCCAACTACAGGGGGATCACACTCCTCAGCCTCCCTGGGAAAGTCTATGCCAGGGTGCTGGAAAGGAGAGTTCGTCCGCTAGTCAAACCTTGGATACAGGAGGAACAATGCGGTTTTCGTCCTGGTCGCGGAACACTGGACCAGCTCTTTATCCTCTCGAGGATACTTGAGGGTGCATGGGAGTTTGCCCAACCAGTCTACATGTGTTTTGTGGACTTGGAGAAGGCATTCGACCGTGTCCCTCGGGGTGTCCTGTGGGAGGTGTTGCGGGAGTATGGGGTGTCTGGCCCATTGCTACGGGCCATTCGAGCCCTATACAACCGTTGCAAGAGCTTGGTTCGCATTGCCGGCAATAAGTCGGACTCGTTTCAGGTGGGCGATGGGCTCCGCCAGGGCTGCCCTTTGTCTCCGGTTCTGTTCATAATTTTTATGGACAGGATTTCTAGGCGCAGCCAAGTGGCGGAGGGCTTTCGCTTTGGTGGCCTCAGAATCTCATCTCTGATTTTTGCGGATGATGTGGTTCTGTTGGCTTCATCGGGTGAGGGCCTCCAGCTCGCACTGGAATGGTTCGCAGCCGAGTGTGAAGCAGCGGGAATGAGGATCAGCACCTACAAATCTGAGGCCATTGTTCTCAGCCGGAAAAGGGTGGAGTGCCCACTCCGGGTCGGGGATGAGTTCCTGCCCCAAGTGGAGGAGTTCAAGTATCTCGGGGTCTTGTTCGCGAGTGAAGGGAGAAGGGAGCCGGAGATCGACAGACGGATTGGGGCTGCAGCTGCAGTAATGCGGACGCTGCACCGGTCCGTCGTGGTGAAGAGGGAGCTGAGTGTAAAAGTGAAGCTCTCAATTTACCGGTTGATCTACGTCCCTACCCTCACCTATGGCCACGAGCTGTGGGTAGTGACCGAAAGAACGAGATCGCGGATACAAGCGGCAGAAATGAGCTTCCTCCGAAGGGTGGCTGGCCTCTTCCTTGGAGATAGGGTGAGAAGTTCGGCCATCCGGGAGGGGCTCAGAGTAGAGCAGCTGCTGCTCCACATCGAAAGGAGCCAGCTGAGGTGGTTCGGGCATCTGACAGGGATGCCCCCTGGGCGCCTCCTGGGTGAGGTGTTCCAGGCATGTCCCACCGGGAGGAGGCCCCGGGGCAGACCCAGGACACGCTGGAGAGATCATATCTCTCGGCTCGCCTGGGAACGCCTTGGTGTTCCCCCGGATAAGCTGGAGGAGGTGGCTGGGGAGAGGGAGGTCTGGGCCTCTTTGCTTAGGCTGCTGCCCCAGCGACCCGGCCTCGGATAGAGCGGATGAAGATGGATGGATGGATGGATGGATGGGACAGAGAAGACAGGGAGGGAGGGAGAAGTGAGAAGAATAACACACAGGAAATGGTCTTGGGCACACTCAAACCAGGCCCTGGAGTCACGACTTTAACTTTCAGTGCATGGGTCACCTGCTCAGCCTGGTAAGCTACAGCAGTCAGCAGTGTATGAGTTAATTTGAAGACAATGATGACTATAAGTCAGGTAAAAAAAAAATACTTATCATCAACCAACAAGGGGAAAACAGTGAGCTTGAATGACCAAGCTTTGACCAAGGGTGGCTCACTCCTCGGTCTTCTTGCCCAAGGAGTGAACCACCCTGCATGGCTATCAATGTGGTGCAACCAAGGCCATCACACAGTACAGGCCATCCAAGCTGATTTTTAACTTTTCGTCCCAGATACCACCTTAAAAATCATCTAGATTAGGATATGTTGGCTGATCTGAATTGTGTTATAGATCCAATCACAACAAACAGAGAGCTGTTGTGTGTCCAAGGTGAACAAGAAAAATATATACATGCATAAAGTCAATAAAGTCAGAAGGTTTGCTTTAGACTGTGCTGCAGTTTATCATCAAAGACTGACAAACAGGCACCATGCTGCCAATAAATGGCTTCAAGTTTGACTTTAGTTTACTTTTTTTGTTCTTTTTTTTTAATCAAGATTAAATTTTATAGCAACCACAGCAGAGATGACCAGGGAAGGTGTGCTTGAGAGGATATAGCTAAAACAGCTGGTTTCAGACTGAAGATGAACTGAGGTGCTGCACCCAAGCCTGCAGGTTCAGGGAGGGACAAACATCTGCTGCAACCAGATTGGAGTGAGAGAGCAGGCCAACAACAACAACAAAGAAACCACAAAAACACTGTGGAAGACCAAAGCAGAGTTTAGTTTAAAGTGTAACTAAGGATGTTTCTGTGGCTGCCATGATTCACTGAGTAATTCAAATGCTTTCTTTAATGCGGGACCCACCATGCATGTAAAAGCAAGTGTTTCAACAATATTTGTGACTAAAAATAGACCTGCAGTAGAAATGTATCTAGGAGCATGCATGTGAATATAAAGTATCACAACATTAGGCACATGTAGTCTAAGTTTTTAAACAAAGACTGATGACATAACAGCAGCAGTGATGATCAGAGTTCATGGTGAATCCAGCGTCTCGAGTTCTGGAGGCATCAAAGAGGTTACAGTTGTATTGGAGAAATCCCAAAACTTTACAAATTCATAAAAAGACAGAAAGCCTGGTGAAATAAATTACTGACACAGTTGGATGTTAAAAGTAAAGACATGAGTACAAATGTACTCACAGAGCTTTTTTAGAGGCTTTGACCACTGGCAGCAGCCTCAGAAGAGCCTCATCTGAAGCAGAGTATTTCTTCAGGTCAAACACATCCAGATCTTTTTCTGATGACAGTAAGATGAAGACCAGAGCTGACCACTGAGCAGGAGACAGTTTATCTGTGGAGAGACGTCCTGATCTCAGGGACTGTTGGATCTCCTCCACTAGAGAACGATCATTCAGTTCATTCAGACAGTGAAACAGATTGATGCTTTTCTCTGCAGACAGATTCTCACTGAGCTTCTCCTTGATGTACTGGACTGTTTCCTGATTGGTCTGTGAGCTACTTCCTGTCGGTGTCAGCAGACCTCGTAGGAGAGTCTGATTGGTCTGCAGTAAAAGACCCAGGAGGAAGCGGAGGAACAAGTCCAGGTGTCCATTTGGACTCTCTAAGGCCTTGTCCACAGCACTCTGGTGGAGAGATTGTAGGTTTGGTTTGCTAATTAACTTAGACAACATTGAGATTCTCTGTTGTTCTTCCAGCAGATTAAGTCCAGAGTTGATGAAGGTCAGATGGACATGAAGAGCAGCCAGAAACTCCTGAACACTCAGATGGATGAAGCCGAACACCTTGTCCTGGTACAGTCCTCTCTCCTCTTTAAAGATCTGTGTGAACACTCCTGAGTACACTGAGGCTGCTCTGATATCGATGCCACACTCTGTCAGGTCTGGTTCATAGAAGATCAGGTTTCCTTTCTGCAGCTGATCAAAAGCCAGTTTTCCCAGAGACTCAATCATCTTTCTGCTCTCTGGACTCCAGTGTGGATCTGTCTCAGCTCCTCCATCATACTTGACCTTCTTCACTTTGGCCTGAACCACCAGGAAGTGGATGTACATCTCAGTCAGGGTGTTGGGCAGCTCTCCTCCCTCTCTGGTTTCCAGCACATCCTCCAGAACTGTAGCAGTGATCCAGCAGAAGACTGGGATGTGACACATGATGTGGAGGCTTCGAGCTTTCTTGATGTGGGAGATGATCCTGCTGGCCTGCTCCTCATCTCTGAATCTCTTCCTGAAGTACTCCTCCTTCTGTGGGTCAGTGAACCCTCTGACCTCTGTCACCATGCCAACACACTCAGGAGGGATCTGATTGGCTGCTGCAGGTCGTGTGGTTATCCAGAGGCGAGCAGAGGGAAGCAGTTTCCCCCTGATGAGGTTTATCAGCAGCACATCCACTGAGGTGGACTTTCTAGGGTCAGTTAGGATTGTAGTTTTGTGGAAGTCCAGAGGAAGTCGACACTCATCCAGACCATCAAGTATGAACACAACCTGGAAGTCTTCAAGCCTGCAGATTCCTGCTTCGTTAGTTTGATTAAAGAAGTGATGAACAAGTCCCACCAAGCTGAACTTTTCCTCTTTCAGCACATTCAGCTCTCTGAAAGTGAATGGAAATATGAACTGGATGTCCTGGTTGGCTTTGTCTTCAGCCCAGTCCAGGCTGTATTTCTGTGTTAAGACTGTCTTCCCAATGCCAGCCACTCCCTTTGTCAGCACTGTTCTGATTGCTTCATCTCTTCCAGGTGAGGCTTTAAAGATGTCTTCTTGTCTGATTGTTGTTTCTGGTCTGTCTGGTTTCCTAGATGCTGTTTCAATCTGTCTGACCTCATGTTCATCATTGACCTCTGCAGTCCCTCCCTCTGTGATGTAGAGCTCTGTGTAGATCTGATTCAGAAGGGTTGGGCTTCCTGCTTTAGCGATCCCCTCAAACACACACTGGAACTTCTTCTTCAGTGCAGATTTAAGGTTACGATGACAAACTGAAGCTTGAAGTTCTGATAGAGAAGAAAAATAAACACTCAATTCCAAAAATAACTAATCTTTAAAACATGTTGCTCCATCTTCCATCTCTGGAACATGTTCATTCATCCAGCAGCTTAAATCCTTTTTGAATCCTCTTACTGCTCTGCAGACGGTCAACCAGCTCCTCCTGCTTCATTCTCCTCAGGAAGTCCACTGTGATCTTCACAAATGCCTCTCTGCTGCTGCTTCTCTGACTCTCTAAGCATTCTGGGTAACCTGGACTCAGAACCTTCTGGATCTTCTTCAGCTCGTTCTTCACAAAAGTGATGATGTTGTCCTCCAGCAGCTGGAACAGAATATTTATGAATGAGTCAATCAGACTGAAATCATGGAGCCAAACATCAGATCCATGTTGGACACACTGACGATCCACTGGTCTACAAAGAGCAGCATGGAGATGACTGTGAACAGAACAGATGTAACAGTAGTTGTTGTACATGTACAGACCATAAATATGGAGTCCAGCTGTGTTTGATGCTGCTGGGCACACTGACCACTGGGAACCTCTGAGCTCTGCTGGTCCACTCTGTGGAGGACCCATGAAGGATTAGATCAACACAGGATAAAGATCCAGGAGTTTCTGCTCAAATAACTTCATCTGAATCAAGTCTGTCAAGTTTTAAACTCTCAGATTGTGAACATATCAGTAATTTTCAGTCTGTTTTCATGGACGTCCTTTCAGTGGTGATGTCAGGGATGATTTTGAAGAAGCTCATTAAACTGAACCATCAGCAGATCACTGCTCCAAAACCAGAACATGATCCGAGGTCTCCCTCAACCACCAGAACACCAGCTTTACTAACGTGGTAGATCAGTGTAGTACAGATCAATAACTGATGAGTCATTTGATCAAAATCACTGAGTGCTTCACGTTGACCCTCTGATGTTTCTGTAGACATTTTGCATATTTAATGAATGTCTGACAGTTTTACATTCATTCTATGAACACAGTGGAAATGTTGTGTTATAGTCTCCATGTTGTTTCCAGCATCATAAATTCTTAAGTTCAGAAAATTAGATTCTTTTTTCACAGCTGAAAAACAACAACATTTATTCTCTATTGAAATCTGCATCGTCCACTCCAAAGGTCACAATCTGAAGGTAACATCTGGTTTTGTTCCCTGTGATTAACTCTGAGCATCAGTATGGTGGGATTTATCCACTACATCCACACCACTGTGGTTCAGTGTTGTCCTGATGGAGTCTCATTAACAGCAGCCAGTATGATCCAGGCTTTAACTGCTGGGTCTCTTTGTGACCTCTCAGACTGTTTAACAGATCAGACACAAAGAGAATCAGAGCAGCTCTGTTCTTTAAAGACAAACATGAACCCACTCAGGTCACACTTTCCCCACAGATATGAGCATCACTGTCCTCAAACAGCAAATGACCAAGTCGAACATTTGGATCTTTTCTCTTTCATTGTTTTCTTTTTAATGAATCTTTGTAACAATCTGAGGATGTTTCAGGTCATATTTATCCAGGAAACACAAACATGTAAAGGAGTCATCACAGCTCTCTGACCTCGTTGGTCCAGGTTCACCACTGAAGAGTGGATTTAGATGTTTGGACCGGTCACTCCTCAGAGACAGACAGCTGGACCCTGCAGACTGTGACCTCTGACCTCTGCAGACACAAACATGATTGAAGCAGCTGTGATCACACAGACTGCAGATAATGCAGCTGTTTCCTGTCAGTAACATCCTCTTAGATTAGAGTTCAGCTTTTTACAGGAAAACTGGACAAAACTGATTTTTGTTACAAACTCGTTTTCATTTCCTCTCAGCTCACAAACACAGTCAGACAATCAACCAGAGTCAACACTGATTATAATGTCAGTGCAGAATTATTTCTGTTACTCAGTGAGTTCAGCTCTCTGACCTCGTTGCTCCAGGTTCACCACTGAAGGCTGGATTATGACCTTTGGACCGGTCACTCCTCACAGACGGACAGCTGGACCCTGCAGACTCTGCTCTGTCCTCCTCTTCCTCCATCATCATCTTCAGTCAGTCTGAGAGGTAAACCACAAACACTCAGTGAGTTCACATTAGCAGAAGTAACTGAGTTACAGTCGCTGACCTCTGACCTGTCATGTGACCTAGAAACCAGGTCAATATGTCTGTAGGTTCAGTCATCCAGGTCATGTGATCTAAGGAGCTTGGAAAGGAAAGAGACGTCTTTAAGTTTCTTGTAGACGTTTCATCCAAGAAGCTTCTTCAGCTCTACAACCAAACGGTGGAGAGTCCCAGATATTTAAACCTGAGAGGGAAAGAGACGCTCAACATTGATCATGTGATGAGTCACATGATCAATAGTGGGCCAACAATATAACAACAATATAAACACTTATTTCAAGGAGGAAACTGAGAGCCTTTCCACCAGGAGCACACACATCTGGGACACAAAAACCAGGACCACAGACATCTGGAGCACAGACATCTAGAGCACAGACACCTGGAGCTCAGACACCTGGAGCACACACATCTGGAGCACACACATCTGGGGCACACACATCTGGAGCACAAACATCTGGAGCACAAACATCTGGAGCACAGACACCTGGAGCACAAACATCTGGAGCACAAACATCTGGAGCACAGACACCTGGAGCACAGACATCTGGAGCACAGACATCTGGAGCAGCATGTCGACGCTGTTGGCTGAGATCCTGAAGACTGAAGTCCAGGCAGCTCCAGCAATGATCCACTGATGTGTTTTTATTCCATGTATGAATGTTTTTATTGACAGAGATGATGTTTGTGTGTCAGTGATGCAGTGACTGTTGTTGTTAACTGTACAGGCTGGTTAGACTCTATGAAACAGATCATACAGATCTCTGCATGTTAGAAGAGACTATTAAAGGTCATGAATGAGACAAAGGCAGGGAGGCGTCCTTTACAGCTAAACAGCAGAGTGAGAGAACAGCCAGCACCTCTACATTTATCACATTATACAGCACATGTATGATACTGACACGGATGATAAGAATTTAGCGATTCTGATTCCATCATTGATATTACTTATTGATTCTCAGTAGCTCTGCTTTGACACTCACCACCATCACTGAGCAGCATATCAAAGACATTTGTGCACATTAACTGCATGTTGTGGGTCAAATGTTTGTGCATGTTGGAGGCATTTCCTCTTTGTTGTGATCAGTGTTGGTCATTACTCAAAAAAGTTATTATTACACATATTACACAAAACACTTTAATCAAAAGTAATGGAGTACGTTACTTCATTACTCCTCATAACATTACTTTGATGTTACTGTGTAAAATGAACAAATGAGCATGTAACAACATAAAGCTGAGGTACAGCCCCACACACCAACACAGATCCTGATGAGGTCACGTGATGTTTCTCTGAGTGTTTATGAACACAAATCAAAGATGAAACAGCACAAAGACACTTCAAAGTGATTCTACTGTAGAAACATGAACAGGTAGAAACCTGCAGCCTGACTGCTCATCACTTTGTTACCTGTTCAAGTTCAGCAGCAGCAGCTCACTTTATCACGGTGCTGGTCTGGGGTCAGTGTTTACTCAGCTTTAACGTCACTCTGGCTTCTTGGCTAGCTTAGCGTTAGCTTAGTGTTAGCTTAGTGTTAGCTTAGCTTAGTGTTAGCATGCTGTGTGCTAGCTTAGCGTCAGAGCTCTGCAGGTGTCTCGTGTGTAAATATTAATCACAGTGACAGTAAAGGAGGTAAAGGGCTGTGACGTCATCACGTATGCTGCGTCCTCTGTGGGCTCTGAGTGAACTCACAAAGTACAAACTACAAGTACACAAACAGGAACGTAGCTCAGAGTGGCGGACACACTCGGCCTCGTTGGTCCAGCTGTGAGTCCGTTACCGTGAACTATGGAGCGGCAGATTTGTGCTGAACTAAGCTGCACACAGCTGATGTTAGCCAGGAAAACATTACACACTGACTTTAATGGAGAGACCGGAAATACAAACACACACAGTTTGTTGTGTGAAGAAATCAAACATGAGCTGAACAAACAGTAAAGTTCCTAAAGACAAACTGTTGAAGGAGGAAACAAAGCAAACTTACAGTTTCTTCACACACCAATAACAAGCTCCACTCCACACCTGGACACTAAACACACAGGTGAGCTGCTTCCTGGAAGGAGGCGGGACTCCACCTGAAACTCAGCACAGGTGGGAGGGGCTCAGCTCTGTGTGTGCTGATGTGTTAACTTTAAAAATATGCCGTCTGACTGCTCAGACTGAGTCAGAGTAAAGTTCACATGCTGACGTGTGGAGACATGAAACCTTGTTGTAGCTGCAGGTGTGAACACACTGATCCCAGATCAGCTCTGCTGTATTTGTAACATGAACATTTCTGCTGCAAAGCTTCAAATGTTCAGCATGTTTCTCTGTTTCCAGTCTATAGATCCAGTCACACTTTCTACCTTCACCTGTGCAGTAAAGACTGAGAGCAGAGCTGAAACCAAGCGTCCAATCAGTGAGCAGCATCAACACCTGAGCTTCATTCAGACTCTGTTATTGAAGATGTTGTTGGTACAAAGTTCATCTGCTGCTCACATGAATCCATGAAAGATTATGTTTCTTCAAAGCTCATTTCAACCTGTTGAAGTCATGAATGAAAGTGCAGACTGAGAGTGGATCACATGATGTTTGAGGTGTGTCATGTGACATGTTCAGTATTATCACACATGTCTAGATTGTCCCTGATATCATAACTGCTCAAACACTGATGATTATATTTGAAGAATTATTACTGATGGCAGCAAAGTTTGAATGGAGCTCTCTGTCTGTGCTGATTTGTCGCCCTCTGGAGGTCAAAGCACAAACTGCATGATGTCACTGTAACCACCACAGTGACAGGAAGTGTTTTTATGGCTGAAACACTGAAATGATGCTAACGGCTGTCGTTAGGCTCACAGACAGCAGTGCTGATGTGTTCATGTCAAACACTGGCTTAGGTCAGACTCCTTCATCCTTCTCCAGCGTGAGGCCGCCCTCAGACCCACAGGAGCTCTGACCTTTGACCTCCTGACCCTAACCATTTTAGTCTTGTTGCATCTTTAAATGCAAATCCATCCAAACTGTAGCCGAGCAAAAGAAGCTGGAAGTTGTTCCAGTGTTGTTGTAGTGGTGAGGTTGCTACCCAGTGTGGTTATGGGGTTTAAATAGAGTGGCTATTGGACGAATTTCACCAGTGTCACCAATTTTCTAAAGAAATATATTTCAGAAGGTGCTGTTGACATGAAAATCTCCCCAGATGTGGCAACAACCCATCAAATCCACACATGCAAAGTAATCAAACCACGTTTCCATAGATTATGTGTAATAAAGAGAAATAAGACAGGGAAAAAGTCTTGAACACACTTGCTGCAGTTTGTTTAATACTTTGTACAAAAGCCTTTGTGTATGATGACAGCATCAAGATGCCTCCTGTGTGGACAAATTAGTCGTACGCATGTATTCTGTGCGCTGTGGGTGTGGCTCTACACAACGTGACAGATAGTCTCCGAGGTAACCACCATGAGATGCTCAAATGCTCTTAACTTGCACATCACATGTGCTCAGATGTTTCTCCACATCAACAGGGCCCCTTCTATAAACTGTGAGGATTCAGGTCAATGGAAGAAGAAATGACATCAAAGTTTATATTAAATAAACTGAAAATAACAAACCGAAAGCAACAAATGAGTTTTGCATCAATCATTGGTTTTTAATTTGAGATCTTGGTAAGATCTTGATTAGCATTCAACTTGGTAAAGTTGAATGCTAATCACAAACTGCTAATGAACTTCTACCATGGAGCTCCTTCTGCTGCACACTGTGGTTCAGCTGCTGTGGAGGACAAGAGGAAACTGCAGCGGGTGGTGAGGGCAGCAGAGCGGCCCTGGGCCTGACACTAACCTCCCTCAGAGACATTTATATACTGGCAATGTCGTCCTCAAGGACCCCCTGGACACTCACTCCACCCCCACCCCTTCCCTCTGGTAGGTGCTACAGGTCGATCAGGTCAATGACAAACAGACTCAATAAAAGGTTTTACCCACATGAACTTACAATGCCCCACTGTGTGTGTGTAGAACAAAGATGTGAAGCAGCATAAGACTCACATGTGATGCTGTCCTACATGCATAGAACTAAGTGACAAAGTGATCATGAAATAAAGAAATGTCCCATCACAGATGTTTTGCCTGACAGCTGTGTTCAGCTCACAGAATAAAGAGTTTGAGTCCCTCACTGACTCAAACTCCTTCAGTGACACTTCCAGCCTTGCAGATTAGTTTGCTGATCCTGATGCATCTCTGGAGCTGATGCTGTCCCCCAGCAGACAACAACAACAACATAGATGCTCTCACTAGTCCACTTTACCCTCTAATCACATCTCTGACATCTGCAGGTTGCTCCAGTAGAGACTCTTGTGCAATGCCAGGTGTTTGTGTTTGTATTTGTCTGTAGGTACACATTAGATATGACCATAGACGCACACACACAAGTGAACACAGGAGCACAGATGGTTTCCATCTCCACCTGCTTCCATCTTTCTTCACACACTGTGAGGATGATGAAGAGGTTTCAGGACGAGGTGGTCAGCAAGCACAGGATAAAGCAGGGCCATGAAACTCTCTCGTGCAGCAGATGTTTAATAAGACTCAGCTTTAGGCTTCTTTTTCCACCTGGCAGCAAAGTAACAGCTTCACTAATGTGAACAGTCACAATGTTAAACGTTTCTATATTTTCATATATTTTTATACGCCATCTGTTGATGCTGCAGAATAAAGTCTGTTAACAGAGTCCAGGATGTGTAGAACAGGTCCAGCTCTCCCTTTACTGTGTCCACTTTCATCAGCCCCTGTGAAGTGACACAGAGTGCATGTGTGTCTGTCAGCTGTTGTTTATTGTGAAGAAGACAGATGGAACAAATGAACACACACTTTTAGAGAAATCTGAAAAAGCAACACTTGCTTGGGCTCCTTCTGTGCTCGTCTTTATTAATGCTGATCTTTCTTTCCTGTTTGTTCTTTGGCACAAGCTTCAGTCTTTTCTCCCAGGGCTCCTTCACACTTATAAATACACCTACATTCATTTATACACAAACATCATAAAACAAAGGGGCTGGCTTTGTAAAAGAGGACATAAGATCCTCTCTCAACAGCACATTAATATCAGTGATTTATGTAGGCATTGCTGTGTGACAGGTTGACTTTTCTTGCACACCCACTGTTGTGGATAGGCGTAGCTTTGGGTCACGTGGTGTCGGTAATAGTAATAGTGATTGCTGTTCACGTCCCGAGGGAATTTTTGTGAATGGGTGATGGGAGAAGTCGACTTTTGCTGACCGCTCAAGCTTAGAATGTTTATTTTGATCACTGTTTTTCTACGGATTTTAAGGATTTGATAACAAATAAAGAAGTTTTTAATCTGGAACTTTGACTTACGTTTTGAACAGCGGGTGCGTCAACATTATTCCCCTATTCAGCTGCTCGTTGACTCAAAGGCTTGACAGTCGCCAATACCCACCAAATGAGGGCGCACATGCTTCCACGGCCACTGGTGACTGCACACATCCTTTCAAGGAAGCATTTCATTCATCCCTAACAAATGGAACAAAACACTGTGCAGCGTGTTCAGGTTTGAACGTGGCCCTGGCCTCTCTCTGCATCCACCTGCATCGGCCTTCTTGTGTGTTGTACCTCCAACAACCCAACAGCACATCCACTCCCTGCTGAACTGCTTGGTAAAGTTTGAATAAATTCTACTTTCCTTGTAGGTACATTTCATCTGTGAACTCCTGAACTCCTTTACAGCAAAGGCTGCAACTCACTGGAGGTTATGTCACCATGAGAAGATTTTATTATTTTCCAGAATTTTTTAGGATCATTCAGATGTTTAGTAGTTTTTGAAGGACAGGATTCTGATTTGGCCTTTTTAATGAAGGAGGCTGAACGATTTCCGAGCTGTCACGAATCAGCCAATCTGTTCCAGATTTAGTTTCTCTGGCCTGAGCAGCATCCCTGTTTTTAAGGAGACTGCATAGCTAAAGAGAAAACCAAGGATTGTTTCTGCATTTCACTCTAAATCTTATGGAGGACCACAAGAGCCACGCGCATCGAAATAAAGAATTCTGTGCTTAAATAATGAATTGTAGAATAAATTCTGCATTTGTACATTCATTTTTGAATTCCAATTTAATAAACTGCATTTCAAAATCTTTTTTCCATTTGCACTTTAATAAACTGCATTTCAAAGTCCATTTCCCTTTCCTGTTCGCTCCGGGATTAGCTGCTGGATTAGCTGCTGGATTAAGTCTTCGATTAACAACTTCCTTGAGGCTATTCAAATTAGCCACACCGTGGGATGTAAGGAGCCCTCTGATTGGTTGGTCAGACAGAGGCTGTCTGCCAGCCTGGATTTTTCTAGCTCATAGCTTCGCCCTGCTAAGAAGCCTGTGTTCTTGTACAAAGGCCGTTCAGCCTCGGGATTTACACTCGGTTCGACACGGATATGTGAAGAATGAAGGGACCCTGCAGCGAAACGGAGAGCACAACTTCTGACTGAGTGCCTGTTTATGCAGTCTGACCACCTGTGAAGGTAACGTGCTAACGTGGCTAATGCTAGCATCACCGCACGTAGCCCCGTTATTTTAAGGTCATCTTACGGTGTGTTCACACCGAACGCGATGGACGCGAATAGAGCGTCAGGTTTACATGTAAAGTCAATGGAAAAGTGCGATGACACGCGATTGCGGGTCCCGCGAAAATTCGGAAGCAGATTTGCGTTGCGAAAACGCGTGAAACGCGCGTCAGTGTAGCGCGTCTGGCGCGCTTGACTCGCGAATAAAGTTTTTGTGTTGCATTTTGTGCATACGCGCGTTTCGCATCTACCGCTCGAGTTGGAAAAATCTGAACTCCAGCGTCAAATCGCGCCGCGACAACCAATCAGGAGCCTGGTGACGTGGCTGTGACCTAGGTCAAAGGGGCAGATCCAGCCAAAGCCCTTCATTCTTCAATGGCGGGAAGGCTAATCAATGCTGTAGCAAACAACCCGGAGCTGTATGACACCAGCTGCTTTCTGTACCGAGACAGGAATATAAAGGACCGAGCTTGGAGGAAGATATGTGAAGAGATCGGGCAACCTGGTAAGTTCATTCATTTCTCTTTTGAAAGTTTTCACTGACCCGGGGAAGCCGCACAAAAGCTAGCAAGCCACCGCTATTTTCCCACTGACGTACAAATACCGTTCTGGTTTTATGCATGTTGTCATATAGGAATATATTTTATTGTTTATTAATAAACAGCACACAGTGGTCCCGCTCATCTGTCACTGCTTCGCTTTTTTGCTGATTTTTTTATTGCACAGTATAGCATTGCATTCTGCAGCCTGATTGACAAATCTGCTCCGTGTCGTCTCTCCTGTGCTTGCCAAATTTATCTCGTTTGGTTTTGAAAACCATCACGTCCAATAGAAAAAACAGCACAAAAACACCCATAACTATGACCTTCATTCGGAAATAGACACCTGCACCAGGAGGGAAAAAGGCGCACGAAAGTGGCAGGCAGATGAAGACAAACTGCGGCATAATAATACTTTTACGTTTTGCAATCTGCAAAGGTTTGCACTTTGAGAATCAATTGTGAGAACTGTGACCAATGTTCATGTGTGTGGGGAAAAAGTGTATAAAGTGCGTGGCAAGGGGCTAGTTATTCTGAGAACCCCTGCTGCAATAAATGAGGGACCACTGTCTACTCTATGATTATTATATTCAACCTGTTAACATTTAATACTGTATTGATAGAACCAACTGATTCTGCAGCAGAGCATCCCCTGTTGCTTCTCCTGGCTCCCCAGTCCCTGAGCTCCTGCTGCTGCACCACAGGTATGTAATTGTAGCATCAGATGTACAGCAAGCACTGATAGCTTTTTACTCGGTGGGATTCCCTTGTGATCACCTTTACTAAATGTCTACAACCAATCTGATTATATCCTGTTTGTTTGTTTTTTGATGTTGAAATTAAAATCTAGTAGCAGTCTTCTCATTTCTTTGTGTTTTGTGCTGTTTTACAGGCCCACAGAGGAGGACGGCTCCGAGGCAGATGAGGGACGGTCCATCGGTGGTGGAGCTGGCCATCCTGGAGTCCCTGAAGAGGCCACACCAGTCTCCAATGGAGCATTTCCTCCTCAGCCTTGTTCCTGCTCTGGAGAGCAGCTGGGTCCTTTTTATTCCTGTCTCTCTGTAAATAGTTATATTTTATATATTTATGTTTAATGTATTTCTGTGTGAGAATTTTAATATTATTTCAAATAAATTTTTATAATGATTAATGTATCAGTTCTACTACATTGCAAACGTTGGCACACGACTTGACACATGTAGAATTTATTTCATACTGGGAGTGCAGCATTATTAGGCAAGTTGTGTTTTTGAGGAATAATTTTATTATTGAACAACAACCATGTTCTCAATGAACCCAAAAAACGCATTAATATCAAAGCTGAATGTTTTTGGAAGTAGTTTTTAGTTTTAGCTATTTTAGGGGGATATCTGTGTGTGCAGGTGACTATTACTGTGCATAATTATTAGGCAACTTAACAAAAAACAAATATACATTTCTGACATTCAAAAACAAAACAAAAACAAATCAGCGACCAATATAGCCACCTTTCTTTGCAAGGACACTCAAAAGCCTGCCATCCATGGATTCTGTCAGTGTTTTGATCTGTTCACAATCAACATTGCGTGCAGCAGCAACCACAGCCTCCCAGACACTGTTCAGAGAGGTGTACTGTTTTCCCTCCTTGTAAATCTCACATTTGATGATGGACCACAGGTTCTCAATGGGGTTCAGATCAGGTGAACAAGGTGGCCATGTCATTAGTTTTTCTTCTTTTATACCCTTTCTTGCCAGCCACGCTGTGGAGTACTTGGACGCGTGTGATGGAGCATTGTCCTGCATGAAAATCATGTTTTTCTTGAAAGATGCAGACTTCTTCCTGTACCACTGCTTGAAGAAGGGGTCTTCCAGAAACTGGCAGTAGGACTGGGAGTTGAGCTTGACTCCATCCTCAACCCGAAAAGGCCCCACAAGCTCATCTTTGATGATACCAGCCCAAACCAGTACTCCACCTCCACCTTGCTGGCGTCTGAGTCGGACTGGAGCTCTCTGCCCTTTACCAATCCAGCCATGGGCCCATCCATCTGGCCCATCAAGACTCACTCTCATTTCATCAGTCCATAAAACCTTAGAAAAATCAGTCTTGAGATATTTCTTGGCCCAGTCTTGACGTTTCAGCTTGTGTGTCTTGTTCAGTGGTGGTCGTCTTTCAGCCTTTCTTACCTTGGCCATGTCTCTGAGTATTGCACACCTTGTGCTTTTGGGCACTCCAGTGATGTTGCAGCTCTGAAATATGGCCAAACTGGTGGCAAGTGGCATCTTGGCAGCTGCACGCTTGACTTTTCTCAGTTCATGGGCAGTTATTTTGCGCCTTGGTTTTTCCACACGCTTCTTGCAACCCTGTTGACTATTTTGAATGAAATGCTTGATTGTTCGATGATCACACTTCAGAAGCTTTGCAATTTTGAGACTGCTGCATCCCTCTGCTGTCACGGCGAGTGAGATGAGCCGTGTGGAAAATAAAGGAGGATCCAAACGCAGGCACCTGTAAAGGTGTGATGGTGGTTTATTAAACACAAAATAAAAATGGACAAAAGGCGAACCGAACAAAGACTAAACTATACTGGGAACAAACTGAGTACAGAACACGAACCTGAACATGAACGAGAGCGAGCAGAAACAGATTGACAGCAGGGAAACACACAGATAAAGCAGGGTGGATATACAGATGGACCAGCAACTACAAACACAGAAGACACGACTTAAATACACTCAGAGAATCACAGGGAGATTACACACAGCTGGGAGACACAGCTGGGAGTCATTAACGAGACGAGAGGTAAATCTGAACACACTCACATGAGACGCAGACCTTCACAATAAAACAGGGACAAGAAACCATCACACTAAGACGCAGACTCGACATAGAGAGAGAGACAGAAAATGACACATGGAACTAGACATATACTAAGCAGACACAACCGAAGAACAAATCTTAAACACAAACAGAAACATGAAACTCTAATAATAAACATCATAATCAGCATCATTAACACAACAAGAGAACAAGAAAACAATCCCTGATGCAAAATTAAACCAAAACATAATAAACTCAAAATACTGGGTGGAAACTAGGGCTGAACGATTATGGAAAATAATCTAATTGCGATTTTTTGCCCCAATATTGCGATTGCGATGCGATATGCGATTATTTTTTAAGGTCTTTGTCTTCTGTATTATTAAACAAAGACAAGCAATACATCATATAGTATGGCCAATACTATATTACATTAATTTTAAACTGTTCTTTCCTGGAAGACAGACCTCTGTTATGATGACATGAGGTGATGCATGAATTGATGACTGTCATTTTTATTTAACTTCTTCAATCACAACAGTATATTTGAACATACACAATAGTTTATTTTTAGCTTACAAACATCTGAGCATAAAGTGCTGACAAGGAACCCTGGTGTAAACATTAAAATGAAAGTCAGTACAATGTGCAGATTGCAGAAATATACATTAAAAAAAATCAGTGGCTTTACCACACTCAGTTTTTCGACATCTGTGAACTACTAGACAGTCATTCAATTAAAAAATAATATTAAATAAATAAAACTAATAAATAAAAAATACACACATCTTACTGATCTCTGCAGTCAGTAACATTACACATAAAGTGCAAACATAATAGCAATTGTATAAACACACACACAAACACGCCTTTAAAGTTTAAAGGCGTGAAATTGGACGGTCTAGCCTTCTGATTAGCTAATCAGAAGGCTAGTTCTGATTAGCGTCACCGCTGTCTCGGTGGAGTTTAATAAACTCGGCCGTCTGCTTCTTGCTATCTAAAATATAACCAGACACTGGTGTAAATTCTCGACTGTCTCATACTTCTGTTTAATAAGTTTTCTGTTTGACGTTTAGTCAGCTGTGTGAAAACCAAGGAGGAACCCACCCGGGGGATTAATAAAGTTTTATTTTATCTAATCTAATAACTTTAATCTCAGCCAAACCGATTTACTCACGAACAAACAAAACACTGAAAAAAGCCCAACAATAACATTTTTAGGTTGTCTAAGTGACTTATATATTACGTTTAACCCGAGCAGCGAAACTCCGCGGTGATCTGAAAATGATGTGCCGGGAGTTGTGCCGTTCTCAGCCGCATCAGTAATCCTCGAGCTCCCGGCTAGCTGTCGAGCTGGTGGGTAGCAGACGCCTCTGAAAACGTCGAAGCACTTTTGCAAATATGGGATATCTTGATAAACCGAGCAGATATTTGATGTTTACACAACTACTTTCTCGCCTGAAAATATGTTAAAAGTTTATTTTGTGACCCAGAAAGATTAGTATGAGTAATTTTAAAACTTAGTAGCGGCCGCCATTGCTGGAAACTGGAGTTTGGCTGGGCCGCGCTATGAATTCTGGGATATGGTAGTAATTTGGACAGCCTTATAATCGCAGTATAATCGCAGCCTTTGCGGTTAGAAAATTGCACTTGATCATGTCGCGATATTATCGCAAATGCGATATATCGTTCAGCCCTAGTGGAAACTGACCCAGAACCGTGACATCTGCAAGACATCTCACTATTTTTGAATTTTCTGAGCCTGTCAAGTCCTTCTTTTGACCCATTTTGCCAAAGGAAAGGAAGTTGCCTAATAATTATTCACACCTGATATAGGGTGTTGATGTCATTAGACCACACCCCTTCTCATTACAGAGATGCACATCACCTAATATGCTTAATTGGTAGTAGGCTTTCGAGCCTATACAGCTTGGAGTAAGACAACATGCATGAAGAGGATGATGTGGACAAAATACTCATTTGCCTAATAATTCTGCACTCCTCATTATACTAATGACAAAATATACTAATACAGTGGGATGCAAAAGTTTGGGCAACATTGTTAATAGCCATCATTTTCCTGTATAAATCGTTGTTACAATAAAAATGTCAGTTAAATATATCATATAGGAGACACACACAGTGATATTTGAGAAGTGAAAAGAAGTTCACTGGATTTACAGAAAGTGTGCAATAATTGTTTAAACAAAATCAAGCAGGTGCATAAATTTGGGCAACACAAAAAAAGAAATGGAATAAATATTTAGTGTATATCAATGTGTGTGTCTCCTATATGATATATGGGGTTCCTTTGGGCGTGCTTCCCATCCAGAGCTGCACAGCACAGAGGGAAGTTCCAGCGCTCCTGGAATCCCTCTGCGATGGACCGCCAGTCTTCAGTTGAAGGCACAGCCATGAAATCGTCCACTAGACAGTCCCAGATGGCCATCGCTACCTAGGGGATGATCTGGCTTACCGTGGACACACCAACTCGAAAACTAAATGCGATGGTCCTGAAGGAGTCCCCAGTGGCAAGGAACCTGGACAAAATTGTTTAAAATTAGTATTATGTGTACTGCAGGTACAAAATACATTATTGAAATTCCAAAATTACAAATTACAAAACATAAATCTTACATAAAACATTTTGTAATTATAAGGATAATTACATGATATATATTAGATATAATCTAAAACAGTCTGCAGTGATTATATACAAATATTCGACTATCTCAGAATTAAACCAGGTCTAAATAAAAAGGAGTGAGTATCACTACAAAGGTTAACTCAGTGGTCCTAATGCTACAGTTTCATATCAGCAAACACCGAGCGCATACATTGATATGACACCACAGCCATGCTATCAATGCAAACACTGATAACAGCATAAATCGAATTAAATCAGGACTTGATGAGACTTCCTGAGTATCACTAGAAATATTATAAACAGTCGTCTCCGTACCACAGTTTGCTATCAGTAAACACCAACGGCATTCATTGATAGCATAGCACATCCATGTTAGCAGTGTATAAATGGATGGTTTAGCATATATTAGCACAGGTATCAATAAAGGACTACCGTATTAAATACTTTTACTAACCTCAGGCAGACGGACAGGCGCTCTGCAGGTGGGACTGAGCGCCTGTAGTTGGTGTCTAGGCGGGCGATTCTGGGACCGACGTGGGAAAGCAGGTCCTCAAACTGGCCGAGTGAAAGACGGTGATATCGCTGGAACCGGCCGTCATCCAGGCGCAGCTCCTGGAGCAAGTGGTGAAACTCACCAAACTGCTCACGCCTCTGGAGGACCTGATGGACCCAGGTACGGCGAGGACATCTTTTACGCCGCTGCTCTGCTCTCCACAGTACATAGAGAAGGGAGACTCTCTCTTCAAGCGCTAGCTCGACAGCTGCCATCTTGCAAAGATACCGTCTGGCACAACTTCCTCCCACATTCCTCCCACATTTCCGGTTCACGCGCGTCAAAATATGATATTTTGACACGCGATGGATTTTTCTTGGACACGCGTAGAGGTGCGAATGTGCACGCGTCAAATTAAGGGTGTTTGGGGCATTTTTGTTCACGTCCATCGCGTTCGGTGTGAACACACCGTAAGGTGATCTTCATTGCCTTGATGTGTTTTTATTATCAGGTTTAATTCTTTGCACTGAGCTGTGGATTCAAACTGTCTCACTTCTGATTCTCTCCAAAAAGAATTTCACATGTAACAGTTTGTATATGTGTGTTTTCTATTCATTCATGTAATTATTAGTTTATGTATTTCTCTCTCTCTCTCTCTTTTTTTTAAATTTACCTTTCTGTTATGATGCTCTGGACATTTCTAAACCTCCACCAGTTCAGCCTCCATTTTCAATCCAGCTCCCCACACGCTCTCACTCAAACTCGTCCGGCTTGAGCTCTCACTGGTCCTTGTCCCTCTTCTCACAGTTTCCTGTGTGGCCTTCAAATCTCCAGCAAACACAGGCCCAACTCAGCTGTTTCTTCTTCTCTGTTTCTTCTCTCTTCATCTTTTCTTGTCGGTTAACTCCCAGCATGGCAAATATCACGTCCAGTGCCTTCACACAGTCATGTCACTGGTTAAGTTCCCAGCTTGTAATTCAAAGCTCATGTTCCATCAGTGGTGTTCATACATGCTGCTGTTTGACCCTTCAGTGTTTTAGGTCAGTTGCACTGTCTTTTGCCTGCTGTTAACTCTTCAAGTCCACGGTGTTCTGTCTGTCTTCTGTCTTCATCAGGAGATTGACTGTCCTTTAAGCTTCTTCTCAGGATAAGGACAGAATGAGAGGTCAAGCTGTCAATTTTTAAGCCAAAGCCTGTTTGTCGTCCCAAATCTGTTAATCTATCATTTTGCCGCTGTACTTATGTATTGAGGTTGAGTAAGTCCATGGGCACCTGTATTAACACACTAAAACACTTGTTTAATATCATTTTCCCACACATCAGCCAGTTCCTTTTATGAGCATGCAAAGTTGTTCACTTCCTGCCAGACACAGACACACTCTCTTCTCTCAGACTTCCTCTTTTCACGCACTCTGCCCTGAACCCACGATCTTCACCCCAGTAGTGTTATTATTACTTATTTGTTATTTTGTACAAATCACACAGAATCACTCAGATGCAGTACCCACAACGTTCACACACTTAGAATCACACACTTGTGATAAACTATTTTCATCAAACATGCTGTTTAGAATCAGAAAGAGGAAGTAGACCGCACCCTGTTAAGTGCGTATACGACCTCAAACTGAAAGACAAACAATTAAAACCTCTAATCAATTCTCACATTACACACCAAAATCAAAAATAAATCACACCAGCATTTATTACTGAAATTCTTGCCTAGTTAAACTTGCTATTTAAACAGAGATATTTGTCTTCAATGCCTCTGTGTGTGACCTATAGCAGAACTATGTTTACGTATTTTGCCTGGCAATGCTTTTAGAACTAGGGTACGTGCTCATGTCTGCAGTTCTCCGTTTCCGGAAATGTAAAAATAAAGATCATTTTTTGAGCTTTGACCACTCTGAGTCGGAAGTCTTTCTCTGTCGCCAAAAGAATTCAAAAGAACGGAATTTAATAATTGGTGCCAGTGACCCAGAGTCTTTTGCGGCTGAGAGGACAAATTTGGCTTAAAGTGGAATCTGATATGAGGCGAACAGGAGACATTTTACAGCTTGACCTCTCATTCTGTCCTCATCCTCAGAAGAATATTAAAGGACAGTCAATCTCCTGATGAAGACAGAAGACAGACAGAACAACACCGTGGACTTGAAGATTAACAGCAGGCAAAAGACAGTGCAACTGACCTAAAACACTGAAGGGTCCAGCAGCATGTATGTTGATGGAAACATGCGCTCTGAATTACGATGTTCATATTTGCCATGCTGGGAGTTAAGCGCCAAGAAAAGACTGAAAAGAGGAAGAGAGAATGAAGAGAGAAGAAGAAACAGCTGATTTGGGCCTGCGTTTGATTTGGGAGGCCACACAGGAAGTTGAGAGAAGAGGGGACGAGGACCGGTGAGAGGCGAAGGCTGGACGTGTTAAAGTGACAGCATAGGAAAATTGGGTTGAACATTGAGGCTGAATTTATGGGGTTTAGAAACATCCAGAGCATCGCAACAGAAAGGTAAAGAAAAAAAAGAGAGAGATAAAGAAATAAATAAACTAATAATACATAAATTAATAGAAAAATAGAAAACACACATGTAGAAATTGTCACATGTGAAATTATTTTTGGAGAGAATCAGAAGTGAGACAGTTTGTATCCACAGCTCAGCGCAAAGATGAAGGAATTAAATCTGATTATAAAAACACATCGAGGCAACGAAGACCAGCTTACACTCAATATTAATATGAATACACAACATACACGCAATGAAGACATGCTTACACTCATGAATGTGAATACATGACATAAATGCTAAATGGTGTAGATTTAACACACTTAAAGGCTGAAGCTGAGGAATAACTCAGGAAGTTGCAGGACAATAGAGTGACTGTTGTGAAGAGGAAAAAGAGACTGGAAGGACCAACCAGTGATTAGAAGCTGTCTGTGTGTGACCTATAGCAGAACTATGTATACCCATTCTGGCTTCTAATGCTTTCAGACCTGAGCGTGTGTTAGTGGGTAGAGGTCTCCGTTTCCGGAAATGTACAATAAAGATCATTTTTTGAACTTGACCACTCTGAGTCGGAAGTCTTTCTCTGTCGCCAAAAGAATTCAAAAGAAGGGAATTTAATAGTCACATAGCATCGATTTGTCACATGGCATCGGTATGTTAGGTTTTGGGATAAGAACGTGTTGGATGGTTACCTGTCTTGGTCTGGTGGAGGTCTCTTCCCATAAGAAGACTGATGACTTTTTCATTAACACTGAAGTGTTTCTTTCTTCTCTCCCCTCAGATGACGTCACACTATAACCAAGGACACCTCATAGGGGATCATCTGATTGTGGCTTCTCTAATAATCTTTCTAATAGTAATATTGTTCACTGTCATGTTACAGAGTGAAGTGAGATTAGTGCTGTAAAACTTCCATAACACTGAACAGATGCCACCACAGATATGTTGAAATCTCAGTCAAAACTAGCAAAAACAACTGAAATCCATGAATCAGAAATGCTGATTGTTGAACAGATAATTCAGTCTGTACATGAGGAGGATCCACTTTAGACTAAACTACATACAGAAACACAGGAACCAGGGCACAGTGTAAATCCAGGAGCTCTGTGTGCAACAGCTGACCTGTATGAACACAAAACACTGATTGAAGTCCACGTTGATGCTTTCTGTCTGTTTAACTTTTACATTTGAAGCAACACATTTTACTTCAAACACACAGATCAGGTAGAAAACTGTGGATTAGAAAACAAATTCATCAAGAAGGTCCTGAAGCAAGAAGTTCATCATTGCATAGAGTAAGAAAAAGGACATGAATCATCCCACGGGTCTGTGCAGTCGTTATATTATCATCACCTAAATCATGTCTGCATACTGTGTGTGTGTGTGTGTGTGTGTGTGTGTGTGTTGCTTTTTTAAATCTTCTACTTAGAGTTCAAACTTGGATAGTGATAAAAACTTTGCACTGCTTCATTTAATATTTAATTGAACACATCTGTGGTTGAATTTGAATCTTAAATGTTTTGATTTCAAAGATGTGGTTCTGATATGAAGGAACAGAAAGTCAATTGTTGCCATGGATACAGTGAGACAGACGCCTCAGACCCTTATTTTTTTATTTCTTTGACTTTTTATTTTATTGATTCATTTCTTTATTTTTACATTTTAAAAAGTGTATTTGTCTGAATGAACTAATCCCCATTTCCCATGCTTTGTATCACTGGTCATACTGGGAACAGCCATAGAAAATGTTTGTAAAGAAGAAATCTTAAACATGAGCAGATTCTCAGGCGATTTCTGTTTCCTAACCATTGTTTCAGTGCACACGTCCCATCACTACATGTGTGTTAAAGATTTCTTTGGGATCAAAATAATCCACTGACAGTTATCAGTACAAACAGAATGCAAAATCAAAAGTTCAGACTTCAGAGTTACTAAAACAGAGATCTGAGGAAAACTGGTTCTTCACACAACTTTTCATGTGTGAACAGAAGAGGTGGTTTCATTTTCACATGTAGGTGTTGCAGTGAGGATTGCAGGGAGACATTTGCTGAATAGCTGCAGCTCTGCTCCTGTAGACTGCCTCTGAATGTGTGTGTGGTAATAAAGTCAATTTAATTAAATGTCACCTGTGAGGGAAAACTTTGTGTTGACTGAAGAAAGTTCACTTCTCTTTCATTGCAGCTCCACTCTTATTTTTGATGCACTCATTTGTTTAATAAATGATTTCAATGATTTTGTCACACCTCTGCATTGTCAGGTCGGAGCATGTGTGCTTTTGATGAAATGCTGATATGATGACGCTTGATTGGGGAAAGATTTCCACAGGTGGTGTTGTTGGTCTCCTTCTTCCAGTTTTCTTGTTGCTGCCTCTCTCCTCGCCTCAGTTGCTGCAGCTGTATCATGTATGTTGTTATGTTACATACAAAGAGGAATTTGTGACATTAAAGAGTAAAGATTCTTATTCTTAAATGAAGATGAATAAAGGTTTTGTGAAATAACTACTGAGTTCTGGTGACGTCTCTGGATGCCTCGACGAATAAAAGAACCGGGGTAAAACTGATTTCGTAACAATTTATACCTATATTTCTGTATTTCTCTATTTATCTGAATATTTATCTATCATAACTGTTTCTACACTCACTTTATATGAGTGCTTGTTGTTTCTTGTATATTTGCTGCTATGACAACTCAGTTTCCCTCCTGGATTAATAAAGTTTCTCTGATTCTGAAATACAGTGAGCCATTATATTTGTAGTTTCTAACAAACAATATAAAGGCTCAGAAACCGATAGAGCCACAGCACGTCCCACTGGCACCTGAAGGAACTTTTAAACAAAGGACTTTGTAATTGAAGCTTTATTTATACAGGTCGGCTCATTGAGACTCAATGTCTCATTTACAAGAGAGACCTGTTCCAGACAAACATATTAAAATTACAACAATAAAAGAAAAGTTTGTGTAATGTACTCAGTCACATTAAAAACGAGAACAAGTTCCCAGAGATGGTTTCACAAAAACATGTGTACGTCTTTTGAAGTCTGCAAGTGAAATCAACGGAGAGCCTTAAATCCTTCGGTTATGTTTTCCATGAAGACGGAGCAGAAAAGGAGAACGCCTTCTTCCCAAGCTCTGCATGAACTGATGGAACAGTGAATGTAATGATGTCCTGAGACTGCAGGCTGTGACTAAACTGTTTGCCTAACATGTACTCTGATGAATAGGAGGCAGTAACCCAGAAACAGATTGATAGATAAAATGATACTAATGGACCATCCTGTGTAAGACCAATGAGGACCAGTTAACCAGAGAACACAGAGTACAGTGGTGTGTTAAAGGTTTACAGACAGTTATAAATCTTAATGCCCCATGATGGACAAAATCCAACAGATGAAGAGAGCAAGCAGAGTCATTCATATAAATCATGTCACTGTAATCCAGGGCAGGTAAAAAAAAGGTGGCAGCAACAAGCTTTTTCCTGTGAAACATGATCTGTTCCTGGAAGAGAAGCCCAACTTCAGCCTCAGTGTCTTTATTAGATGTTCAATGTGTGGCTTATAGGAACGACTGTCATCAACCACAATACCGAGGTATGTGTACGAGGCCACAGTTTCAATAGAAATACTTTGAGCAGATACAGGAGAAGGAAATAAAGCCGGACCCTCTTTCTGTTTGTGAACAACATGACTTTGGTTTTTTCTACATTTAAAGCCAGTCTGAGCCAGCTGAGACTGAATACTATCAACAGCTGCTGTAATGGTTTGAAAACTATGTTGATGGTATAAAATGAACAGATGCATCTAGATTTTGTGCCACACCGTTGACATAAGTAGCCCAGGACAGAACCCTGTGCACTCGTTTAGTGACATTTAAAAAGCTGGAAGAGAGACCATTGAGCTGAACGCACTGCTGATGTCCAAAAGAACATTAGAGAAGCAGCCAGCTGCTCGGTCTGAAAGGCCTATTTCCAGTAATCTCTGACATAAAATGCTGTGGTCAGCAGCTCAGCTCATAAACCAAGGGACTGGGAGCAGCTGCTGCTGAGTGTTGCTGGAGTTCCTGTGCTGTTAGATCCTCATCCTCTCCACGCAGCTTGGAAGTAGGTGAAGTTGTGCCAGAAGAGTTTTTGTTGTGGTCAACAGTGTCAAAGACTTTGATAGATCAATAAAAAGAGCTGCACAGTAGTTCTTTGCATCCAGCGCTTCATAGACGTCTTTGAGAACTTTTACCGAAGCAGTTCCAGTACTGTGCAGTTTCCTAAAACCAGACTGGAAGGGAGATAAAATCCTATTTTCATCCAGATAACTTTGAAGTTGATTATTTACCAGCCTTTGAAGAACCTTAGATAAGACACAGAGTTTGGAAATTGGCCTGTAATTACTAACTGTTGAAGAATCACCAGCTTTCAGTGGGGGAGTACAGAGGCACACTTCCACATCTGTGGTAAAGCCTTCTGTTGTAGAGAAAGATTAAAAATATAAGACACTGGCTCAGCTATGATATTTGCAGCCAAGTGCAAGAAGGAAGGAGAACGATTGTGAGGACGAGTTTCTGGTGTTGGGGCTATTCAAAGCCTTACAAACCTCTTCTACTGTGACAGGTGTGAAGGAAAAGCTATCAGTAAGCAGGAACTACGAGCAGAGTTGTGTGCAAGAGGTTTACCATCAGATACTGTGTTGAACAAAGAACAAGAAGCAACAAAGTGTTTGTTAAAGCAACATTTCAGTTTTGTGTGACACAGGAGTGGAGTCGATATTTAAGTGAGGAGGAAGCTCTGAGGAGTCACAGCTGGCAGAGACACTTTATAGTTTGCCAAAACCTCCTACGGTCGTTTGGACTGTCAGTCGTTAAAGTAAAAATAGTTACATTGGATCTTGATGATGGAGACAGTAATCCGATTACACAGCTAATGAAAACGTAGCCAATCAGCATCAGAGCCAGACTTCCTGCCCAGGCCTGGTTTCTCTCATGTAGGAGATCGGCCGGTACTGAACCAAACCAGGCCTGTCCCGACCTTTCACCCTGACCTGGCAAAAAGGGGCGTGTCTGTCCACAAAGTAGACACAACTCTCCTGTAAATGTTCCCAAACTGACATTGTCAGCCTGTTTAATACGACCCCAGTTCAAACTGATGCGGGCTCGGAGCGTGAGATTTTAGTGTTTCTCACAGCACCAACTATGCAGTGATCACTCAGGTCGTTGGCAAAAACTGCAGACGTGGAAAACTTACGCAGCATATTAGTTAAAAAAAGGTCAATAAGAGCAGATTTATCTGGGTGTTTAGGATCAAGGCGTGTGAGGCTTTAAATAATTTGAGTCAGTTTTAAAAACAAGCAGCGTGCCTTAAAATCATCAGACACAGAAGAAAGCCAGTCCCAATGAAAATCATCCATCTGAAAGACGTCATTAAAATGCAGCTCAGATAAAAGTTGAACCAGAGACGGTGATGTGCTGGGGGAAGCAGGTGGAGGCTGATAGCAGCCAACAACAGTCTGATTTCCAAACAGATCAATAGTTAAGGCCAAGATTTCAAATGGCTGAGGTGCAGATGGAGAGAACAAGACTTGAGCAGCAAGACAGACCTTCACATAAACTTCCAGACCTCCGCCTTTTCTGGGACAGTCTGAGTGCTAAATGTTAAATCCATCAGTTGCTACGTTTTTATCCAGTAAAGATTTGGAAAGTCTCAGAGACAACAATGATACCAGCACCGCTTGAACAGGCCTAGATTCCAATCATATCCATGTTAGGAAGCACACGACGTGATGCACGTGTAACCCAGACAGTTTTTAACATCTGCTGGTGTTTCACATTCAGCCAGAGGCCCAGGGTTAGGTTGGATACCAGACAATAATAAAAGCATCGTTATTAGACTCTAGAGCTCGTTTATAGCTGACACCACATGTAGAGTTTAAGTTCACACAGAGACGATGACATTTTTCTAAAACCAGCAAACAATAAACAAGAAATGTAACAAGAGTTTCAGAAGAAGCTGTTTTACAGAGAAATGATTCCCTGAAGACAAAATTATTATTATCATCTTTATTTCTCCAGGTGAAACTTTAATTGAGATTAAAAATGTTGTTTTCAAGAGAGACCTGGCATCATGGCAGAAAGAGTCAGAAATACATCATAATTCAAACAAATACAAAATAGGAAAAACATCCTACATAAAGTTTCATTAACAGACTTTGAACAATGGACTTCAAACTTCCCCCCAAAACAACAGAAACACATTTGAAGATAATGAATGACATTTATCCCTCTAAAGAAGGACTTAGACTACAATTTAATATGAATGAGAACATGTTCATAAATGGATGCAACCAAAGATTTCATCAATCCCTGATTTAGAAACAACAGAACATTTGGTTTGATTTCACAAGATAAGAATGACGACTGAGTTGGAAGATTGTTTTATGTTTAGTAAAATCTTTCATACATAAAGTCGGATTACAAAATCATCCCCTAAGTTTGTTGTTTTATTCAAGGAACTGAAATTATAGAGAAAATCTGTGAAATGACTTAAAGAAAACAAACCACAAAAACTCTATGATATTCTAAACCCCCTGGTTTAGGTCGGCAAAACTTTCCTAGATCCGCCCCTGCACAGTTACCAGCTGTCAGCTACTTAGAAAAGGATCCTGGTGTTATTTGTCTCTCAGAAACAGTTCATAACTTCCCATCAACTCATTCATGTCACCTGAAAGGTAAACCGGTTTCTCCATCACCTGTTCAGCTCTGATGATCCAGTAAGGACATCTCCTGGTTTCATCTTCATGTTTCCCTCTCACCACATATACAAACCGACATCATGACCAGCAGCTTTACAGCTGTGGCTCCAGCAAACATCAGCTGATACTAGAAATTAATGTTAAATAAATTCTAACAACAGCTGATCAAGCTTAAACGTGCTGCTGTTTAGCGCGACATCCGCTGGTTTCCTCTTTCTGGCGCAAAGTGGGCGATAAACAAACAAGAGAGAAAAGCCGATCAGCTGATCATTGATCAGTTTCATGATTGAAGTAGCAACAGGAGAGAGAGGGGAGAGAATGACAGTGTAAAGACACAGAATAAATCCAGCTTTGTTCAAGTTCACTATCAGTAAAATCATAGCACCACCCAGCTGCATAGAAACTCCGTCATGCTAGCTAGTAGCAGTACGAGTTATTGTAACTGACTGTAAAAAGTCAGCACAAGGAAAATAAACTCCACCAAACTTGGTTTATATCTGACCCAGATAGACTGCAGGTCATAACTGGCCGCCTCGGGTCTCTGCTCCTCCTGGGTTGCCGACCCCTGCTCTAAAGCATCTGATTTGGATTCCTGAGATCAAATATATTTTCCTTTGGCTTTGTTTTCTTCCCATTTGTGGCTTTAATGTAGTGTTACATCCTGTTTGTTTGCTTCCATCTGTATACATATCCAGATTCACTGTTATGTTTCTATTCTTACATTGCTGTGTGATCACTGTTCCCTCTGCTGACTGATGTGACCTTTTGTATCTTACACTGATACTTGTCATATTTGTATCTGCGCCTAAAAGATAAAAAGTTTTCCATGCTAAAACACAGCTCCACCTCCTGCAGTTCTCCCTCTGAACCACTAGATGTCTCTGTTATCTAAATGAAGACGTGCAGCACAGCAACCACAGCAGCGCTCAGATCACACGTGTCCTGTTATTATGTATAAAAGCATGAAACAGGTGAGACAGGTGGGATCAATATTAATGTTGTGGAAATATATGAAAAAGCAACAGAAGAGTGAAAACATTTCCTGTTTCTAGAAAGATCTTTCAGCTCACAGCTGCTCACAGACTGTATTTACAAGTGACAAACTGCAACTCTACAGTACATCTACAGTATATATCAAATATATTCTGTATTCAAATCTATTGAGTGATGTTTGAAAGTCTTTCCAGGTGAGTTTGATCCAGGAGGGTCTGAAGCCAGAGTCAGACAGAGACTGTGCAGAGACTGTAGAAGGACAGAGCAGCAGCAGAGCAGTCCAGATACACTGATGATCCTCTGTCAGATCCAGAGGGACACACAGGGATGATGCTGGACTCTACATTGTGTCTGACAGTGGAGCTGTTCTCAGAGCAGTTCACTCTGCAGCACTGACAGTCATCTGCACTTCTTCTCATTCCTCTGTCAGTCACTGCTGGATGAAGCTCTCCTCTCCACCTCCCAGTAACATGGCCCAGTCAGAGCGTCTCTACACACAAGCTGCTGCTGCTTCAACCTCTCTGGATCATCAGGACACAGCTCCTCCTCTCTCAGCACACACACCGTCCTGTTTACCATCATCAGCTCCACCTGCAGAGAGAAGAAGGAAGAGCAGAGGAGATAAACGAGTGTTTCCAGAGACTCTTCATCAGCTGTCAGTCAGTGATGCAGCACATCCAGTATAAAGAGCAGCAGGGGCTTCAGTGCTGGGACTGTACTAGGACTCATTGTTGCTTCACTTTTTCTAATCTTTGGATTTTTATTGAAGTTGATGAAAATGTTTTTCCCTCCTAGTTTGAGTTTGGACTTTCATTCATTAGAAGAACCTTGGTGTGTCCACTCTGAGCTCTGTAGGAACCCCAACAACAAGCCCAACAATCCAGATGGACGGTTCCAGCTGTTAACTGGAGGAATTCCATCCAAACATCTGCTCTCACTAAATTCTTCCTCACCTACAGACTGTGTTCTTCACTGCTTTAAACTTGGAAATGAATGCAGTCATTGGTCTGCGTGCTGCTTTGTTCAGAGAGCTGATTGGCTGTTGACAGTGTTTGATCAGAGCGTGTCAGCTGTTACTATGGTGACCATAAAGGTCAGAAACAGGAAGTGTTTGTGTCCAATCCTGAAGCCTGTCACCATTCTCCTCTCACAGCTTCACTGAGAAGTTGCAGCTTTACAGGAAACACTGGATCTTTGTTTCATACTGACTGTGTTTAGTACAATACTGCTGACAGCACCACCCACTCACTCCATCACTCTACTTACACCAGAGTCTCCAGTCTGTAGTCTGGACTCTGCTGAAGATCAGACAGTTGCTACACATCTGGATCCTTCAGGTTGTTTCCCCACAGCTCCAGCTCTATCAGATGGGAGGGGTTGGACTTCAGTGCTGCTGCCAGATAATCACAGCTGATCTCTGACAAACCACAGCTCATCAATCTGTATAAAGAATGAAAGATGTAAGTTTATTAGACAAAGTGTGAGCTTGAAATCATTCAGTGTTTCATCATCTGTTCAGAGCTGAAGAAGGTTCAGAATGTAGAAGTTTAGAAAATGGAAACTCCAAACAGCTGAAGCCAACAGGAAGCAGCTTCAAACAAACACAACAAGAGAAAAAACTCTGAATGTTTCAAATTAAAGACTCTATACTGGGACTGAGGGACTGCTTTGACTGCACCCACTGGGACTTTTTAAAGGCTCATGTTCTCACTTAGATCATCGATTTCTACTTACATTTCTTTCTGGGAAAAATGGGGATTACTTTTGAAACAGGAAGTATTTTCCCCAATAAGCAGCCCTGGATTAGTAAATCACTCCAACATGTTCTCAGGCAGAAGAAGCTGTCTTGTTATGAGGGAGAGAAGAAAAAGATTGAGGCACAGAAACTTGTTGAAAGAGAGATAAAGCAGCTAAAATCAGGTGTAAAAGTAAAGCAGAGGATGAGCTGAATAAAGGACACTCAAGGCTGGCTTGGAAAGGAATGAAGTCCATGGTGGGGATGCAGAACAAGGAGCAAAGATGAATGTGATGCTGAATCAGCAGAAGACTTGGACTCATTTGATTCCAGCTTTGATATCATTGATTTCAATGAAGAGCTTTGTGATTGTAGCAAAGGGCTGGTAGCTCTGAGAGTCCCACTGATGAGGTGTTTGTGTGGAAATCTCTTAGTGGGACCAAAGAGAGAAAAAGCCCTGGTCCTGATGCTGTGGGAGGGAAATGATTGAAGTGTGCTGTGAGGAACTGACTGGGAGATTTTCACACATTTTCCAGTCCTCCTTGGAACAACAGGAAGTTCCCAGCATATGGAAACAAAGGTTAAGTGTCCTATGGCACTCAGTGATGATGGTGCTGTGGCCCCACCACCTCCACCTCTTTGTAAAGGAACTAACTGTAATCTGAAGCTTCAAATGGAACTAAGACTTCCTCCACTAGGTGGCAGTGGCTGATGAGAAAGTGTTAGTGGAGCTGGCCTGGAGTCAGAAACAGGAAGATGCAGGATTTGGGCTGAAATGGGGAAAAGTGGTTAGCACTAGTGCCTTAAAGCAAGAAGGTTGTAGGTTGAAGCTTGTTGGCCTTTCTGTGGAGGTTGGATGTTCTCCCACAGTCCAATGAAATGCTGCTTAGGTTCATTGGTGCTTCTAAATTGGCTGTAGGTGTGGATGTGAGAGAGTGCTTCTCTGTCTCTCTCTGCTGGCCCTGTGATGGACTGCTCACCTGTGCAGGTGGACCACGCCTCTTGCCCTATGACAGCTAGAGCACAGGCTCCAGCCCTGTGAGCCTAAGCTGAATAAACAGTTAGCAAAAATGATCCATAGATGGCCTGAAATTCCCCAGTTAGCAGTTTGGTAGATAGCTATGACATGCTAATCCCATCCAGCAGCTGTATTCTACCTGTAAGCTGATCCCTGCTGAGCCAAAGCACTTTTTCATATACAAATTACAACCTTTAATAGAAACCTATTGGTCAGCATCTTATTAGCCTGCTGTTAGCTTCATTCCACAGAAAACTGAGAGAAACTAACAGAGTTGATAAAGAATAAAGAGAAATGTGCTGATTTAAAGCCTTTGAAGTGCTTCAGATGATCTCTGTCCACTTCTGTCCACTCATTCATTCATGTAAGCTTTCTAATGCAGCTTTGATCTTCACAGTCTGCTTCATGAAACTCATTCTAACCCTGAATGTCAGAGTGTTCCTCCTTCTCTTTCCCATCATTCATGCTGGCAGTGGAGGAGATTTGGATGTTGGACTGTGTTTTGGATGATGTGTGTATGTTTGTGTTGGACTGCTGTCTGTAAAGCAAACGCACATTTTGCTTTGGATTTCAGTGTCAGACAGACTTTAAGGTGGAATGAAGAGTTTGAGAGTTTCATAGTGAATTATCCAGTGGAGGATTTTTCTTCTTCTTTGAAGGTTTGAAATGTGAACATTGTTCTGCTGCAGTCAATGGACTAAACCAGAGAAGAAGAAAACAGACTTTACCATGAAGATCCTCAGTGTGGATCAGTATAATATCAGCCTGATGTCTGCAGTTTAGTGTCAGCACAACTTTCACATCATATTCATCTCAGCACAACTAAAACATGCTGACTGAACTCAGAGTTTCAAGTCCACATCCTGGACTCTCCAGGAAACCACACAGATGCTTCACTCCTGAATCCTGCAGCTTGTCGTTGATGCCCAGGTCCAGCTCTCTCAGATGGGAGGGGTTGGACTTCAGTGCTGCTGCCAGATAATCACAGCTGATCTCTGACAAACCACAGCCCCACAATCTGTATAAAGAATGAAAGATGTAAGTTTATTAGACAAAGTGTGAGCTTGAAATCATTCAGTGTTTCATCATCTGTTCAGAGCTGAAGAAGGTTCAGAATGTAGAAGTTTAGAAAATGGAAACTCCAAACAGCTGAAGCCAACAGGAAGCAGCTTCAAACAAACACAACAAGAGAAAAAACTCTGAATGTTTCAAATTAAAGTCGTACATTTCTCATAAAAAGAGGACAAAGACTTGAAAAAGTCGTGTTTTTCCTTCCAGGAACCACAAGGCTTCACTTTTAAAGGTGAAGTGTGAAAGAAATGGACATATTTGAAGTCCAACACCTTTTTCCAGTCACGTTATTAAAGCAGACAAACTACAAGCTCATTTTCATTCCAACAAGTCATCTTCTGACCTGGACTAACAACACTGGTCTCTATGTGCAGCTGGCTGTGAGACCAGTGCTCAGGGAGCGTCTACAAAGTGCAACACTGAAAGAACATCACACACTAATTTGCTTCCAGCACTTTCACACAAACATCTACTGTCATTATTGTCACCAAACTCTGTGGATCCTTTATTGCAAATTCAAATGGGATCAAATGGTCAGACAAAAGAGGGTTATGAGGAAATATGATGAAATGTTGTGTATTAGCAGCAAGTTATTGAATCATTTTCCTCAGAAACCAAACAAAATGATTGACAAACATGTTTTTACAAACTTAGTGTTGGACTTGGATCAGCAGGATAAGCTGATGTTTAAAGGCATTTGAGTCTCGCTGTATGAGAGTCCAGTTATTACTCAGTATTTATGGATGATGTTCTTTCAGTGTTGCACTTTGTAGACGCTCCCTGAGCCTCACAGCCAGCTGCACATGGACCAGCTGACATTACCCAGCATTAGAGGCGGCTGTAAAAAAATGGATTTTCCTATTTAAATGGTTTTAATTTGAATAAAGCGATGTTGATTCATTCAATCCTGAATCGATTTTTAATATAAATGTATTTTGCCAGAATCTCAGGTTAAAGCTCCCAAAAGTATTTCAACAACAAGCAAACAGATAAAACAGTAAATGAGAGCAGCTAAACACACAAAGATGGAAACACAGAGCGTGGATCGTTCACTCGACGGCACGTACACGGACACGCCGTCGGGGCTGAAAGTGGACAGCTCACAGATCCTGAAGCTGCAGGTTTCATCTGTCTCCAACCAAAACTGAGTGAACCAGCAGCAGAAGAAGATCCAAACTACGCTTTACGTTTGATGAACATCGTCATGAATTCTCTCTGACTTTGACGTTTACTTCCTGCACAGCTCCCTCTCTCTCAGTGTACTTCAAGAACAGTTTACCTTCAAAAATCTGTTTCCTGCATTATTCACTGCTTATTACGCACCAGTCTGCTGTTGTGTTCACTGCTGTCGGCCTCCGAAAACAAAGCCTCATTTCTGCTGTTCAATACTGAAGAAATTTAAACCTTTTAAAATGATGACAGATTACAAACTCTCAGCTGTGTCTGTAATCAAACCTCTGTAACTTTGCTTCACTTCAGCAGCATCAGCTCATGTTCACATGTTGATTCATGGTTTGCTTCAGTTTTTGATGGACTGCAGAATATTTTGAAGGTTATCTGCTATAAAAAGCCAGAACAGGAAAATCTGCTTCATGTGTTTCTGTTTGATCCTCAGTGACTTTGACACAAAGGCCTCTGCTGTGATGATCACACCTCTGATCAAGTCTCACAGTGTCAGCTTGTTTTTATACATATGGATATGTGCTGATAAATGATCAGAATTATAATATTTCCCACTGTCTGCTGTGTGCCGTGACCTTTGACCTGCTAAAGACAGTCAGCTGTGGATTATTCATTGTTGTGTCTGATACTTAGGACTGTGAGGAAGAACACTACACAGTTAATCAGGGTCCCCTCTCTCTGAATCAGGAAAGGTGGGCAGGCCGCGTGTGGGCCGCGGGCCATAGGCTGAGTCTCACTGTTTGAAATGTGAACATTGTTCTGCTGCAGTCAATGGACTAAACCAGAGAAGAAGAAAACAGACTTTACCATGAAGATCCTCAGTGTGGATCAGTATAATATCAGCCTGATGTCTGCAGTTTAGTGTCAGCACAACTTTCACATCATATTCATCTCAGCACAACTAAAACATGCTGACTGACCTCAGAGTTTCAAGTCCACATCCTGGACTCTCCAGGAAACCACACAGATGCTTCACTCCTGAATCCTGCAGCTTGTTGTTGTAGCTCAGGTCCAGCTCTCTCAGATGGGAGGGGTTGGACTTCAGTGCTGCTGCCAGATAATCACAGCTGATCTCTGACAAACCACAGCCCCTCAATCTGTATAAAGAATGAAAGATGTAAGTTTATTAGACAAAGTGTGAGCTTGAAATCATTCAGTGTTTCATCATCTGTTCAGAGCTGAAGAAGGTTCAGAATGTAGAAGTTTAGAAAATGGAAACTCCAAACAGCTGAAGCCAACAGGAAGCAGCTTCAAACAAACACAACAAGAGAAAAAACTGAATGTTTCACATTAAAGTCGTACATTTATCATAAAAACAGGACAAAGACTTGAAAAAGTCGTGTTTTTCCTTCCAGGAACCACAAGGCTTCACTTTTAAAGGTGAAGTGTGTGTGTGTTTCTCAACAGGTGATCCAGGTGATCGATATATGCATTTTTTATTTTTTTTTTATATTATTTTTTTTTTTTCCTGCCCATTCTGTTGGTTTTTGTTTTTTGCCCTTCTCCCCCGTCCCTCTTCTCAGCTGTTTCTCTTTCCCTCTTTCTTTCTCTACTTCTTTCTCCAGTCAAGTCTGTCCCGTATACAGCAAGTGAAAATAAAATAAACAATAAATGGTGAATCAAATGGACCATTATGGCAAGGCTGGGATGGTCAATTTGGTGAAGTAAATCCGTTGGGCATCTTTCTTTGCCTTTAGACAATAATTCTGATGGCAAAAGAGCCAAACGGGACAGGCAAAAAAAAAAAAAAAAGGTGAAGTGTGAAAGAAATGGACATATTTGAAGTCCAACACCTTTTTCCAGTCACATTATTAAAGCAGACAAACTACAAGCTCATTTTCATTCCAACAAGTCATCTTCTGACCTGGACTAACAACACTGGTCTCTATGTGCAGCTGGCTGTGAGACCAGTGCTCAGGGAGCGTCTACAAAGTGCAACACTGAAAGAACATCACAAACTCATTTGCTTCCATCATCCAACCTAAAGAGGAAACAGAGACGCCTCCCCTTCAAAGTAAAAGCTGCTCCTTTTGGACACAGTATCAAAGAAAGTCTACAGTATAACATAGAAAAGACAGAACAAAGTTTTGGTTGTTTTTAAATTGTGCAGAAATGAAACTACACTAAGCTCAATTATGTGACAGACATTTCATCCCATGTCAGTTTGGCCTCATCCTGGGCCAGATTATCCAGCACACACTCTGACCACAGGCCCAGGGGCCACGCACAGCTGGGCTCCATCCAAGAGACAGGAAACAAACCAACACAATAATAAAAAGCACCATGTGATCTTCTTACATCTTCAAGACAAACAGTAAAAACATGAGCATATTTGTTTCCTGATAAAATGATGTGACAGGTAGAACAGAGTAAAGTGGTGGTGTTACAGCCTTTCTCCCCTCTGCTGCCGAGGCTGTTAGTCTCTCCCAAACTCAGCTACAGGACTTCCAAATGAATGAAAGCAGCAGAAGTGGCTTTACAAATGAAAGAGGAAGAGGAGAAGAAGAGGAGAGGGAGGCCACCCTGACCATCACTCCAGCTGAAAACATCACACTTCCATTAAAATTGGTGAGGAAATGTTGAGCAGGATGAGCTGCTGGCTAATCTGGAGGCTGTAGCAGCAGCTCACAGTCACAGTGGATTTCCACTCATGAAAAAGCTCTGGCTGCTTCATTTCTCATCTCATATCAGAGACTTTAATGCTTCACTGAAACTGTACTGTGATGCTTCCATATCCCAGTGAGGCCTCCATAATGATTTCAGCTGTTCTGTACACACACTGTGTGCCCTGTATGGCTCAAAGTCTCTGCAGCCTGTTTTTATCTGCTATCATCAGATCTTCATCATCCTCATTCACATCCCTCAAACACTCTACAGCCTCATCAGCACTGACTTCATCTTCACTGACTGATGGAGCACAACATGAACCTGTGGAGGCTGAAACACTGTCCTGTCAAACATCTCCCCGTCACCACTCCACTTCTGTCAGCCTTTAAATGAACCCTGCTCAAGTCTGTCACTTCTGTTTGGAGCCAAAAGGAAAAACTGTTGTTCAGTCGTTTGGAAAGACAACATTTCTGAAAGCACTCAAACTTCTTCACATTTGTCTTCAGACACATCCTGAACATTTAGGAACTGAAGAAAGTTTCAAACATCAATCAAAGACCTGAAATATAGAAAAACTACAACAGCTGCAGTCAGTGAACTCACCTCAGAGTCTCCAGTCGACAGTTTGGACTCTCCAGTCCAGCACACAGAAGCTTCACTGCTGAATCCTGGAGGTCATTATTTCTACTCATGACCAGCTCTGTCAGATGGGAGGGGTTGGACTTCAAAGCTGAGGCCACAACTTCACAGTGAGACTCTGAGAGTCCACACTGAGTCAGTCTGTGATGATAGAAAATATAAAATGTGTTATTATAAAAGCAGAAAATCTGCATTATAAACACAGACTGAATGTATATGAAGACAAAACAGAGTGAGGTCATAATGTGATGAATCTGCTCTTCACATCTGTGCTTCAGCTCCTCTTACTGTGTTTGACATGACACAACGATTGAGTCTCTCTCAGACCTGCAGACTTTTAATGAGAATCTTTGTTTGGCTTTAATCTGCAGATGAAGGAGGAAGATGGTGTCACATTTAGGCTTCCATAATGTCCACAGTCTGTCACTGAGATCTGATCCAGAGTCAGAGTGAAGACACACATTTGGACTGTTTCCTGTTTTGACTCCAGAACATTTTGAATGAGTTCAGCTCAGTGAAGAGTTCCAGCTGGAAAGATGATCTCTGTTTGCTACCTGCTGTCAGGTACGACTGTTCACGTCCACACGCAGGAAAAACCTGCTGACTGTTACCAAACGGAGCAGAAATCTCATCACTGGACAATAATGATGAATGAACTCAGAGCTGCTGATATCAGATCTGATTTCAGGGGAACTAAACACAGAAATGATTGGCTCATTTTAGCTTTCTGAGCCATTATCTGCTGCTGTGTCGCTAGTTGGCAGAAAATGATTTGTATTCCTGTTCAGGGCTTCAGTGTTTATGAGTCCAGATCCAGGTGACAGCAAGTCAAAATGATGTTACCTGTCTGTGTCCAGCAGCAGCCTGTATTCACTTTGAATATTGTTATAACCTGACATGGATCAGTTTGGCTTTGATTGGTTTGTAAATGTCACTGTTTCCATTGGACCTGAGTGACGTACAAAGACAGAGAGGGAGAGAAAGGAGAGAGAGGATGGAGACAGCAAAGAGAGAGCAAACACAAACAGGTGAGAGTGGACAGGTGACCAAGGTCAGCAACCAATCAGAGAGCTTCTGTTTGACCCACAGTCACTGATGATGACTGCACATAACCAAGCAGTGTGTTACTCTGATATCAAATATGGATCCTGCTCTTATAATAATGATCATCAGATGATATTATTGTGTTATTTTGTAGCTGAATACGATGTTTGTGTGATTATCAGTGAAAGAAGCAGTGAGGAGGATGGAGAGAGAGAGAGGACAGAGGGTGAAGTTAGAAACACTAAAAGGATTTTTCATGGATTTCATGGATGATTTGATGATTTCCAGCAGGACACTTAAACATGTCAGTGGACGTCCTAAAGAACATATTCACTGATATGAAACGTGTCATTGAACAGGATTAATATCAGTGGAAACATGGCGGAAACAGCTGTGACTGCATGGATGTGACACACTTCAAATCTGTTCTCCACTCTTGGATTTGGGATCCATGGAGCTGCTGCTGAGTCTGTACAATAAAGGAATGGTGTGGAAGGTTGCAGCGTACGGACACAAACACTTTGTCGTTACAATCTGATTTTATTTTCAACATTAAACTATTAACCTACACTGATCAATGATGTTAATGATCACATCTGGACTCACCCAGCCTTTCTGCAGTTCCTCACAGCTGGAATCAGTCTCTGTCGTCCCCGCTCTGATGTTTTGTACTTCTGCAGGTCCAACTCATCCAGAACCTCCTCTGACATCTGCAGCATGAAGGCCAGAGCTGAGCACTGGATCTCAGAGAGTTCCTTCTCTGACTTCAGGAACTCTTGGATCTCCTGAAATAATGAGAGGTCGTTCATCTCCATCAGACAGTGGAAGATGTTGATGCTTCTGTCAGGAGAGACTTCATCACTGTTCATCTCCTTCAGGTTGTTGATGACTCTCTGGATGGTTCCTGGACTGATCTCTGTCTGACCCAGCAGACCTACTAAGAGTCTCTGGTTGGACTCCAGACAGAGGCCATGAAGGAAGCGAACAAACAGGTCCAGGTGGCCATTTTTACTCTGGAGGGATTTCTCTATGGCTCGTTTAAGGAAATCATCCATAGAGGACTCGTTGTATTTTTTTCCCAAAAAGTTCTTCAGCACCTTTGTCTTCCTGCTGGTGTGACAGTGGAACATGTAGACTGCAGCCAGAAACTCCTGAACGCTCAGATGAACAAAGCAGTAGACTGGTTTCTGGAAGATCACACACTCTCTTTTGAAGATCTCTGTACAAACTCCTGAGTACACCGAGGCCTCTGTCACATCCAGACCACACTGCTCCAGGTCTTCTTGGTAGAACATGATGTTTCCTTTCTCCAGCTGTTCAAACGCCAGCCTCCCCAGCTTCAGAAGAACTTTCCTGTCAGCCTCCATCAGCTCCTGTGGACTCGTCTCATGTCCCTCATGGTACTTGTTCTTCTTCCTCCTTGTCTGAACCAGCAGGAAGTGTGAGTACATGTCAGTCAGGGTCTTGGGCAGCTCTCCTCTCTGCTCTGTAGTCAACATGTGCTCCAGAACTGTAGCAGTGATCCAGCAGAAGACTGGGATACTACACATGATGTGGAGGCTCCTGGATGTCTTCATGTGGGAGATGATTCTGCTGGACAGCTCTTCATCACTGAATCTCCTCCTGAAGTACTCCTCCTTCTGGGCGTCAGTGAAGCCTCGTACTTCTGTTAGCCTGTCAACACATGTAGGAGGGATCTGATTGGCTGCTGCGGGTCGGGAAGTTATCCAGACGAGAGCCGAGGGAAGCAGATTTCCCTGGATGAGGTTTGTCAGCAGCTGGCTGACTGATGACTTCTGTGTGACATCAGACAGCAGCTTCCTGTTGGTGAAATCCAATGAAAGTCTGCTTTCATCCAGGCCGTCAAAGATGAACAAAAGCTGAGAGACAGCCAGCTTCTCTGCTGTGACCTTCTGTAATGTTGGATGGAAAACATGGAGCAGCTCCAGAAGACTGTACTGCTCATCTCTGATCAGGTTCAGCTCCCTGAATGAAAGCAGAACCACCACACTGACATGTTGGTTCTCCAAGCCCTCTGCCCAGTCCAGAGTGAACTTCTGCACTGAGAAGGGTTTTCCAACACCAGCCACGCTGTTGGTCAGAACCACTCTGATGGGTCTCTGTTGGTCAGGTAAGGCTTTAAAGATGTCCTGGCATCTGATTGGAGCGTCATGGAGGGCGTCCATCTTGGAAGCTGTCTCCAGCTGCCTCACCTCATGTTGGGTATGAACCTCTTCACTCTGTCCCTCTGTGATGTAGAGCTCAGTGTAGATGGTGTTGAGGAGGGTTCTACTTCCTGTTTCATCACTTCCTTCAGTCACACGTTCACATCTCCTCCTCAGACTGATCTTGTGTTCATCTAAAACCTCCTGCAGACCAACATCTGCTGAAAGAAAGAAAAACAATGAGACTAAAGAGAAAGAAAACTCTTCAATGTCTGAACAACACAAGAAGTCCAGTTTTCAGAAATGAGTCCATCAGTAGACAGATGTTCAGTCTTACTTTGTACACAGCTGCTCTGACTGGCTGTCTGCAGTCCAGCTCTGCTTCTGGATCTTTCTCCACACTGGGGACAGGAGGAGTCTCCTGATGAAGCAGACTGGTCCCAGTATGAGGAGATGCACTGTCTGCAGAACCAGTGTCCACAGCTGGTAGAGACTGGATCCTTCAGGACGTCCTGACACAAAGCACAGGAGGACAGCTGCTCCTCCTCACAAACACCACTCCTCTTCCTCCTCCTCTCTCTGTGAACACATTTCTTTATCACTAAAAACATTTACTGTCAGTGAAAAACATCCAGATTTGACCAAACTGCAGTTCCTCACAGTTCCTTTGATTTCATCAACACTAATGAGCTGCTCTTCCTGTCTGCCTGTCTCATTAAACACTGAGTGATGAATACAAACTCAACACTTCCTGCAGACTTCCTGACTTCACAATAAAAGCTTTCCATCAGAGAGACAGTTATGACTTTCACTGTTTTACAGCTGCTGTGTGCAGCTTATCTGTGTCAGTTCACTCTGAAGCAGCTTAGAAGTGTCCGTGTAGAGCCGTGGTCTGACACACAGAGACTTCTGATTTTCTCTATTTAAACAAACATGATGAAGATGAGCAGGTTTCTCTTCTAGTATAAACTCTGTGTCTCTCTGGCTGGCTCATGATGGCTTTTCAGGTTTTATGTTTTGCTCTCTCCTGCTATGGTTTTGCCTGCCTGGGTGGAGCTTGTAATGGCCTCTCGCTCTTGGTCCACACAGCTATGATGATTACACCACCTGTTGCTGACCCACCTGGGCTTACCGGTAACCATTTAACGCTGCGGCATGAAGCAGTTTGTCGCTGGGACATTGACCCTCCTGTGTTCATGATCTCAGCTCCTTGCTAAGAAATCTCTCTCTAAATTCACCAGTTGGGTTAACTTTGTGTATACTTTGAGTAAATATTTCCCTGGACCTGGTTACAGATGCTTACAGTGGGGCAAAAAAGTATTTAGTCAGCCACCGATTGTGCAAGTTCCCCCACTTAAAATGATGACAGAGGTCAGTAATTTGCACCAGAGGTACACTTCAACTGTGAGAGACAGAATGTGAAAAAAAAATCCATGAATTCACATGGTAGGATTTGTAAAGAATTTATTCGTAAATCAGGGTGGAAAATAAGTATTTGGTCAATAACAAAAATACAACTCAATACTTTGTAACATAACCTTTGTTGGCAATAACAGAGGTCAAACGTTTACTATAGGTCTTTACCAGGTTTGCACACACAGTAGCTGGTATTTTGGCCCATTCCTCCATGCAGATCTTCTCGAGAGCAGTGATATTTTGGGGCTGTCGCCGAGCAACACGGACTTTCAACTCCCGCCACAGATTTTCTATGGGGTTGAGGTCTGGAGACTGGCTAGGCCACTCCAGGACTTTCAAATGCTTCTTACGGAGCCACTCCTTTGTTGCCCGGGCGGTGTGTTTTGGATCATTGTCATGTTGGAAGACCCAGCCTCGTTTCATCTTCAAAGTTCTCACTGATGGAAGGAGGTTTTGGCTCAAAATCTCACAATACATGGCCCCATTCATTCTGTCCTTAACACGGATCAGTCGTCCTGTCCCCTTGGCAGAAAAACAGCCCCATAGCATGATGTTTCCACCCCCATGCTTCACAGTAGGTATGGTGTTCTTGGGATGCAACTCAGTATTCTTCGTCCTCCAAACATGACGAGTTGAGTTTATACCAAAAAGTTCTACTTTGGTTTCATCTGACCACATGACATTCTCCCAATCCTCTGCTGTATCATCCATGTGCTCTCTGGCAGACTTCAGACGGGCCTGGACATGCACTGGCTTCAGCAGCGGAACACGTCTGGCACTGCGGGATTTGATTCCCTGCCGTTGTAGTGTGTTACTGATGGTGACCTTTGTTACTTTGGTCCCAGCTCTCTGCAGGTCATTCACCAGGTCCCCCCGTGTGGTTCTGGGATCTTTGCTCACCGTTCTCATGGTCATTTTGACCCCACGGGATGAGATCTTGCGTGGAGCAACAGATCGTGGGAGATTATCAGTGGTCTTGTATGTCTTCCATTTTCTGATGATTGCTCCCACAGTTGATTTTTTCACACCAAGCTGCTTGCCTATTGTATATTCACTCTTCCCAGTCTGGTGCAGGTCTACAATACTTTTCCTGGTGTCCTTCGAGAGCTCTTTGGTCTTGGCCATGGCGGAGTTTGGAGTCTGACTGATTGAGGCTGTGGACAGGTGTCTTTTATACAGATGATGAGTTCAAACAGGTGCCATTCATACAGGTAACGAGTGGGGGACAGAAAAGCGTCTTACAGAAGATGTTACAGGTCTGTGAGAGCCAGAGATTTTCCATGTTTGAGGTGACCAAATACTTATTTTCCACCCTAATTTACGAATAAATTCTTTACAAATCCTACCATGTGAATTCATGGATTTTTTTTTCACATTCTGTCTCTCACAGTTGAAGTGTACCTCTGGTGCAAATTACTGACCTCTGTCATCATTTTAAGTGGGGGAACTTGCACAATCGGTGGCTGACTAAATACTTTTTTGCCCCACTGTACCTGTGACTCCCGTGTGTGGCTGTGTGAGTGCAGAGCAGGACAAGAGTGACTGAAGAGGTGTGAGTGTGGACTCCCTTCCCTCTTTTCCCTGGAGCCCTGGACCCCCTCCCCAACTCACTGTACATATATAGAGCACTGTGGTTCACCTCTTTGGTAAATAAACTGTCACCTTTTTGTTTGTCAGAACTCAGTCTGTGCTTGAGTTCCTCTGTTAGCCATGACATTTTGTTGGTTCTCTCTCTTCAGGTCCCTGTAAGTGTTTGATCTAAAACATTAAATTTATTCTGCTTTGATTGTTTTGTGTGCTGAGCGACATTGTTGCATGATCCACTTTTTCTTATCACTCAAATATCCTGATACTTTCAGAAAGTTGGAGAGCTCTCCTGGCTTGCTTAGTCTTTGCTCTGTACTGCAGTACTTGCATTGGTTTCACTGGACAAGTCTGCATGTGAATCTACAACTGATCTGACATTGTGGCACAAACACAGTAAACAAACACTACGAGCACCTTGTTTCATGTGCAGTGGCTTTCTTCTCATTCTGTTACTGAACACTGTATGAAAAGCCTCTCACTGCCAGCATCCTTCCAGCCCCACGACAACAAGACCAACTCACATCTTCACAACACCAAGAATTTTTCCCCTTTTCTTTGGAGAAACTGAGAAGCCAATAGGATTGTAGCTCAAACTTGCCCACAGTCCTGCTTCATCACTGCTCACTCCTACCTGTGTTGGTGCTCAGTGGACAGTCATTAGGGTTGCCAACTCCCTGAAAAATAAATAAGGGACACCTCGTGGCCAGGGCCGGGCAACCTAGTTGTCTTCACCCTTCCCAGTGTGGTGAATTTTTTAGCTCTTTTTTGTGTGTGTGAAATTATTTTTTAACCATTTGACTTGAATTTGATTTAAGCAGATGCATATTCTATTCTTTGTGATATGACCATATGGGAAACAAATGATCATTTAGCCATTTATTTTTAGCTCAAAATGACAACATTAACACAGTAAAACAGGTCTCTTTCTTAAACAGAAGCCTGTCATGCTTAACTTTTGAGAATAAAAGTAAATCTTTCTTTAAAAGAACTCTGTCCTGCTTAACTTAAAATTATATAAATTAATAGAAAGCAATAGAACGAAAAATATTCTTGTAACAGTGCACATTTAGTGCATTTAGTGCAATTGGCTTCAGCTGAAGTATTATTTCAGCTTTTCTAATGCTAATCAGCTGCTCCTGTTTGTAAACCCTCTTGTTCCCATGATTACGCATCATAACTCATCATCATTATTCATCTATGTATTACTTTTATGTATTAGTCATCTATTTGTTGTAATCATCTATCCTTGCAGTTGTTTATTACACAAAATAAATTATATTATCACACTTCTGGCCACATAGCGCTGATATTCACCGCACATGCCCATATTAACCTTAACCAGAGGGTTTAAAAAACAAACCAGTGTTTACATACCATATCTGTTTCTGCCGTGGCCTGGTGGACAACAAATTGGTTAAGGGTTCCCCGAGCTTTCACGCCCCTCATGTTCTTCATGTGCCCACTATTAGAAGCATGCCTATGGAAAAAGTGCGCCGGCACACAGTGCAGTGCGCTTTATATGTGTTATCGTGCACTTTTCCAGCCAGGCGTTTTCCTTTTCCCATTCCTCCCTGTACTTTTGCAGCCTTTTTTTCTTTCTCTGAGCGAACAAACATTGCTGCTCTGATGCTGGGCTCACACTGTGCGATTTTTGGCCCATTTTGAGATGATTTTTGAGTCATGCGACCGATTTGGCGATCGGCCCAATTTTGGCCTTCATCGTGCATCGTGTAGTATACGTGGGGTAACGAGAAGCGATTAACACCTCACGACCAGCTCCCGATCATCAATCGCTCGTGAGCGTGTCACCACAGCCATTCACACTGCTCACGCGCAAACACGTAAACGTCGGTGAAAAAGACGGAGCAGCACGGCAGTGCAGCGTGTGATCTGGACACAAGCGATGGAGGCACAACTGTAGAACTTTGGAAAGCTCATCAGAGCCTTTTCGATGTGGCATCACAAAATTATCACGACCACAACAACCGTGAACATAGTTGGATTTACATTGCTGCTCAATCACAGCTGCCTGATCAATGTTTTTCATTAGCAATTTAGCAAAGTTGATGGTGGTGGTGTGTCTGTGTGAGAGAAAGACAGAGGGCGAGCGCGACAGATTTTCTGTTATAACCTTCATTTTATGGAGGCACAGTGTGAGCACTCAGGTCGCATCAGAGCATCGGGCGGTATAGTGTGAGACCTGCATCGTGACCTACCAACTGCGAGTCAATCGTGCAGTTTGAGCAGGAGCTGAATAACGTGACTGAAAAAATCGCACAGTGTCTGCCCAGCTTTAGGTGTACTGTCGTCCGAGACTTGCACCGCAGTGTCGGCGTTTGTTTCCCTGTTGGCCATGCTTCTTGTTGTGGTCATCTGTTGTCTTCCGGTATTTTCTCCGCAAGCGACCTTTCCTCGACCAATGAGATGAGCGGTAATCTGAATTGTCATAAGTGTGCTGTCAGCTCATTGGTCACAAAGCAGGAGAGGGGCTGGGAATTATGTTTTCAAACAAAGCGTTAATTCCATAAACATTTATAGACCACTTTTGATTCTCACTGTATTACGGGACAAAGTGCGTCCCTTATTAGCTCAATACGGGACGTGTGCTTTTGTTTCTAAATACGGGACGATTCCGTTTTTTAAGGGACGGTTGGCAACCCTAACAGTCATAGCCTGCTGCTAGCATGAATGCTAAACGTACTGCTGTGGATGATCAGCAGAAAAACATGTGGTCAGTTTGACTGTTTGCTGTATTTAAAGTGTTTTTCTCAGTTCGTCTGTATTCAAAGTGCATTCGGGGCTTTAGCTGACAGCTCTTTGTGCTAACAAACTAAACTCTCTTAGTTTAAGCCAACAGACTTTACCAAACACAAAGCCTGCTGCTGCCTCCATGGGTTAGCTTGTGTGACTGGTGTTTACAGCAATGAAATCTAAATCACACTAATGTGTCCTCCAAGGTGTTTGGTGGGAGCACTGAGTGAAACATAAGAGCTCTGGTTAAGCCTCATCAGCTGCATGGCTGTCCACCCTAGTCCAGGCTTTAACTCAAATCTCTGATTGGCTTTCTAACAATTACCTTGTTAGAACAAGACAGAGACCATGATCATAGCTCCTCCTGATCTATATTCTAAAATCAGTCAAGTTGTTGCCCCTTTCGGTTCTTCTGCTAAGCCAAATATTCGAAATCTTGGAATAATATTTGACTCTTCTTTGGGCCTTGACTCACATGTAAAGTCTCTGTCTCGTTCCTGTTTCTTTCATTTAAGGAATATTTCTAAACTGCGACATATGGTCTCCTTAGCTGAACTGGAAAAAACTGTCCATGCATTTGTGTCATCGCGTTTAGATTATTGTAATTCCCTGTTTACCAGCTTGGATAAATCATCTCTTTCTCGCCTCCAAGCTGTACAAAACGCAGCAGCCAGACTACTAACTCGCTCTACCCAGCGAGCTCACATCATTCCTATTTTATGTTCTTTACATTGGCTCCCAATAGATTTTAGAATTCTTTTTAAATGATTGTTTTAACGTACAGAGCACTAAATGGCCCCAGATTATTTATCCAAGCTTCTCACTAAATACACTGATGCTCGCTGTCTCCGCTCACAGACTCAGAGTTTGTTGGTTGCTCCCAGAACACGTCTGAAGACGAAAGGGGGCGGAGCCTTTCAGTCTGTGGCACCAAGGCTGTGGAACAGTCTACCTCTGTTTGGTTACCTACGTTTGGTTGACTCTGTGGAATCCTTTAAAAAACTGTTAAAAACTTTACTGTTTAAACAAGCTTTCTGTTGACCAATGCTGTTTACATTTTTATATTTTTCATTTACATTTAAACTCTATATTGTGTATATTGTGCATTTTGCTATTTATCGTACTGTTTATTTTAATCTCTGTGTGCAGCACTTTGAGACTACCTGTCTATGAAAAGCGCTTAATAAATAAACTTTACTTACTTACTTACTAAAATAACAAACAGGGCTGTGAGAGCAACTGAAGTGATAAAAATACTGTTTAAAGATAAAAAACACTTTGATGTTCTCTCGTCACCTAACAAAGTCCAAACCCTGTGAACTATTTTAGCTTTAATAATTGTGGATTCAGGTATCCTGAACCCATCTTTGGACATGTGTAATTAAATATTTTAAAACTCCATCAGAGACTCCTGATGTGGCTGTTTGGAGAAGGAAAAGAGGGACAAAGTGGAGCGTCGAGCTGAGGCTTCATTCACTGCAAACCTACAGTTATGTTTCCTTATTTCTGCTGTTTGCATGTTCACAGCTGAAATAAAGCTGCCTCTTTGACTTCATCCTGTTGTGTTTGGGTCCAATCCTGCCTGCCACACAGCGCTACAGGACAAAGTCTAATATTTTTTACCTTTTTAATGAATCTTTGGTCATATTTATCCAGGAAAACACAAACATGTAAAGGAGTCATCACAGGTCTCTGACCTCGTTGGTCCAGGTTCAGCACTGAAGTCTGGAGGGTAATGTTTGGACCAGTCACTCCTCACAGACGGACAGCTGGATCCTGCAGACTGTGACCTCTGACCTCTGCAGACACAAACATGTTTTATTCAATGATCAATTCTCTGATAAAGTGATTGAAGCAGCTGTGATCACACAGACTGCAGATAATGCAGCTGTTTCCTGTCAGTAACAGTCCTCTTAGATTAGAGTTCAGCTTTTTACAGGAAAACAAATGTCCCTGAATGCAACAGTGAGACACAGTCTGCCTGTGTGGCTGTGATAGCTGCCGTTAGGAGCGCTCATGTGTTTGCAGTTAGACGAGGAGATGTTACCATCATGGACACGTTAACAAATCCTGCAGCATCACGTGGCACAAACACTTTGTGTTCCTGTCATCTGCAAGCAACAGGAAGTTCATTAATAAAGGCGGGATGGAGACGCGACTGTGATGGTTCTCCTTCATCCAGCTGTTACACACATCTGGGCTCACACGACGAGCCTTTGTCTAATACAGCAGCTGCTCTCTGAACACTTTTCTGAAGAGGAGCTGCACAAACCTTTGTTTGCTTTCTAGAGCAGCGTATCAAAGTCAAACTACCCACTGCTAGCAGCTGTTTCTATCATAGTTTAGGATCCAGATGTGTGAGCTCTAAATTTACACCTCTGATTAAAATACATAGTTAAAAACAGCCAATTGAGTCCAAATGTGTCTTAAACCAGATAAACTGACAGTTACAGCTGAGCCTGTGTGTCCTTGGAGACACTGCTCTGCTACAGAGATGCATTTTAGAAACCAGGAAACATCAAAATCATTTAAATCAGAGAGTTCTTGTTACTAACAGCTCACCTCTCTGCAGCAGAGACTTTAAAATCAATGATAAAATCTTACGCCTAAATTAACTTTACTGTTAACGAGTTTTCATGTTTCTGTAATCCACCAGTGTGCTCATGCTTTTTTAAGTGAAAACATATTTTTAATGATCAAATATAATTATTTTTGTTATTTGTGGATTTTAAATGTCCTTGACAGAGACAGATGATAATCATTATCCTGCACTGTGGTCTCAGGTTTGGTCGAGCTAGCACAAAGAATGGCTATGTTGAACTTCCTCCTGGGATCTACACTAAGAAGTGAGTCCAACATTAGCAGGGTCTCTTTCCTTTACCTCTCAGCAGCAGAAGAACATCCTTTAAAGTGTTCACCAACATCCTTCGACACGTTGCTCTTTAAGGAAACACAGCTGGGTTCAGGTCCAGGAGATTCTGGCCTCTTATTGATCCCAAAAGAAAAACAATAAATGTAACAGCTTCATGAGACAGGAAGGAAAAACTGGAAATATTAAATTAAAGACATGATGAACAATCTCATAAAAATAATGTACTTACTCTTTGTCACATAACAGTCTTTTCTTAAAGTTTACACGAATATCCTTTGACTCGTTGCTCTTTAAGGAAACACAGCTGGGTTCAGGTCCAGGCTCTGGATTAGTTTCAGGGTTATGTCCAGCTGAGCCTGGTACGCCCCACAGCTCTGGGCTTTAAAACAACACACAGAGGTATGAGTGTGAATAATGATGGAGCAGTGATGTGAGTGCTGAGCTGTGACATGGAGAAGAGTCATGGAAAGTTAGAGATGGTCATCTCACCTCTGAGCTTTGGTCTGGCTCTCATGTTCCCCACACAGAGTGCTTTTAGAGGGAGGGACTCCCTCCTCTCTGTCCTCACACTGATCCATGCTGCTGAAAACGTCCAGATGAACAGAATCAACTTTTTGGGGATTTACTGGATGATTGAGCATCAAGACACTTTTTAATATTTTACTCATTTCTGAAGCTTTTTACCAACTTTGTTCAAATTGGTCTGCTGTCATTTTATTGTTGACAAAAAGATATTTTGAGTTTGAGTGTTGACGTTTCCATGTGGGACTGTTGCTGCAACACCAGGATGTTACTACAGAATACACTTTGTATTGTGAGCACTTGGATGTTAGTCCAGTGGTCCTAAACTGACACACCTGCACCTGGATTCATTCTGACCAGATTTTAGCCCAACAGTGTTTCATACTTAATACATCAGACACAAACTCTGCAGCTGTCATTGTGTGCAGTGTGTGTGCAGTGTGTGTGCAGCGGGACACTGTGTCCTATGTGTCCTCTGGAGTTCCCTGTATTAAGCACGTAAACCTGTGACACAAAAATCACCAAACTCGGACGACCACAGACTGTTTTCCTTCCTAGTGATGAAGGAAAACGCTGGGCTGGCATGCAAAGGGGCATTTATTCCCTTCAAGGACCTGAAGCTTCATAAAGAACCCCTCCAATAGCCAAACCCACCTGTTCTCTGATTGGATTGTTAAATTTGTGATTGACATGACATTGGCCAATCAGATGAAAGGAAGAAAAATAGGGACGTACTTGTAACTTGAAACTTGAGTGCAGAGTTTCACACGCATTGCTTGGCTAAGTCCACACACAAATTCTTTTTCCACCTACAAATCCTGATTTACAAGTACAAAATATTTATGACAATTTGAGCCCATACAGCCACAGACTGATGGAGGCAGGAGAAGCTGCCTACAGACATCAGTCAGTGGATCCACAGTAACATCGAGTTCAGCTGCTGATCATCAACTGTTTCTGTCTCGTTCCCAGACTCTGATCTCACATAAAACGAAGCAGATTTATGCTGAAACTAAGCTGCACACAGCTGATGTCAGCCAGGAAAACAGTACAGACTGCTAACGTTACCTTAACTTCGAGACGATCAACTGCGCCACAACATTCCACACTGGCTGCAGCCACTGTGGAATGTGGAGCGCCACAGTAACCGGAAACACGTGACCTCCACAGTAACCGGAAACACGTAACTTCAGTTAAATCGACTTTGACAGCGAAACTAAATTGCGTTTTTGTTACTATTGATGCTGCTGAGAAATAAAAATGGTTTTAAGTTTTTTTTAACGCTCTGGGTTTGTTCAAAAAAATTCCCCTAAATTGTTCGTGGCCAAAAGTGACACTTGCTGTTTCGCTGATTTATTATTATTTTTTTACAGTACATCGTGTTGTGCGTTCTGATTGCTGTAGACCATTGTCAATCAATCTAATCCAGTGTCTCCTGTACAGGAGCGGTCCCTAATAGGCCCACGGACCGGTCCGTGAGTCTTTTGGTACCGTTCCGCGAGAGTTGATCCTCCGGTGTGAAATGTATGGTTGTAGTTGTGTGTCTTATTTTGAAAGAACTATTTACGCGTTACCATAGCGACCAGAGAGCATTAAAAAGCAGAGAGGAGGATGTCACTGTCATTGTTGTTGGCGCACAGCTCAAGTCACGTTTATTATTATATTTACAAAATACCACAGTTTCTTTTTTTTATTCTTTTGTTGTATTTATCCGCGACACCTTAAAGGTCGTTCCCTGAAAATATTGTCTGACATTAAAGTGGTCTGTGGTGCAAAAAGGTTGGGGACTCCTGCTGTACAGTACAGAATGCATTTAGCTTGTCGAATTTACATAAATCTTCGATCGCTAGCAGTGTAACTCTGAAGTGCTGCACTGTGTGTTTGTACGTTTTCTCCCAAACAAACACAACAATGCCGACGAAACGTTTTGCACCCTCAAATGCACCTTTAGGTTTCATTCCATGATACTGGACTTATGTTTCTACGAAGGTTTGAACTCTAAGAGTGTTTAACATGATAGTGATTTATTGATTCTAACCCTAAATCTATCTAGTAATGTCTGCACATATTTTCAGTACTGATTTTAAAGTGTTTTAATCCTTCTGTCACTCAGGGAACCCAATAAGGATTCAAATACTTCAAAAGTCAACCAATGACATTGATGTGTAAGACTATTTAATAATTATTTATTGTTTATATTTCATTTATTCATTCATTCTTTGCACTGTGATTTAACCCATCTTTGTGTAAAGCAGGGGTGTCAAACTCCAGGCCTTGAGAGCCAGCGTCCTGAAGCTTTTAAATGTATCTCTGCTGCAACACACCTGAATAAAATTATTAGGTCATTAGCATGACTCTACCCTACTCAAGTAAATTTAAATAAATGTAAGTACATACCACCAGGTAGCTCCACTCATACCCAGTGTAACGGGAAGTGAGAGGGTTAGGTTTTGGCACTTTGAATGTTCAGTTGTGTGATGCAGCGATTAACGTTTGAGTAAAATATTGGGCTCCCTCGTGTCTTCCCTACATTCCTCCACAATGTACGTTTTTGCAAAAATTTACTTCTAGAAGTACTTTTATTGCACGATGTTCATGAGCTGCTGCAACATGAATCAAATGGCTGAACTGCCACCTTGGCGTGCAGTCAAGTTCTACAGTCTGCTAATGATCTAATAATAAGTATTAATATTCCTCACTCACCTTACTAAATGTTTGTAAACACAGCCAGAAACATTTGCATCACAAACACAGACTAGTATTTATTAGCAGAAGCTTTTGGGTGGTTGCTCTCAAACCTGTGTACAAGTTGAAGCATTAATGGTCCCTTCACTGATTTCCAGGTATCCAATGTCAGGGCTAACAGATGGATTCAGACGCAGGCAGCGTTCTGGCAAGCAAAGGGTTGACAATTTATTAACACAGAAGGGAAACCACAGTGATGTGTATATACAGTGAATGGGGCAGGGCTTCAGGGCTCCAGGGGAAGGAATCCACACTCGCTCTCCACTCGGCCCAAACTCCGCCACTCCTCTTCTTACGCACACTCGCTTCTCCACAGCCACTCTCGCTCCAATTTCCACTTATGTTGACACACACAGGGATCACAGGTCAGGGTCCGCCACCAGTTCCGGGGAGATCTAAACACAAAGAGTCCAATTAGATCGATACGCCACACAACACTGAGAGAGTTTGTCTTAGGAGAGCTGAGAGCACGAACATGGGAGGTTCAACATTTCAGTGCCGAATACTCCGTGCCGCAGCATTAAATAGGCAAGGGGGACGCCGCCTGATCAGCAACAGGTGTAGAAATCACCGCAGATACGTGGGCCAAGGGTGAGAGCCCACAATGAGCTCCACCCAGGGAAGCAGGAGAGAAAACAAAACAAACCTGTGGCCAACATGAGCGAGCCGGAGAGGCACAGGGACCATGACAGCCAATACCAAGTGCACAAGTTCACCCCAGATGGTTCCTCTTCTCTGTAACTTGGAGGATGTGGAGTAGGCTGTATTTTAATCAAAGACATATCAATCAATCAATCAATCAATCAATCAATCAATCAATCAATCAATCAATCAATCAATCAATCAATCAATCAATCAATCAATCAATCAATCAATAACCATGTCTAAAAACAACACAGGTTGACCAAAGTGCTGTACACAGTAAAAGAAAAAGTAAAAAGTAGAAACAAATACACACAATGAACAAAACAAAAAATAATCCCAAATTTCGTTTTTTTTTCTGTAGCTGTCAAACACTTTTATGCAAGAATGACAGCGAGGTGAAAAACCTTCACCCGCAAGAAAACTCCAGCTGTGACTCATAGTACGAACACACACCTCACAGTAACACACTTTAATTGTTTAATGTGAACTTTTTGCCAAGCTAGCTAATCCTGACCAACACACCAGACACAGAAGATAAAGGAACGATGTTTTACTGTTAGAGACAGAAAGGTTAAAACATTTTGGCAGAGGGCTAAAAGGGGCTAAAATTACCCAAAAAGAAATTCCATTTGACCAAAAACACTTAATTTTTAAAAAATTAAGTATATAGTTATGAATAATGAACAAATAATTAACAAACTGGGGTTTATAAATCGTGTAACACATCCTTATGGTAAGAAATTTTACCTTAATGCGTTACATGTGTTAGAAGTCAATGTATCTTTAACAATATACTCCTTATTTTATATCTCCTGATCCTTCACAGAGCTGCATGAACCTGTTGTTGATGTCAGAGAGTCAAACTCTACTGAAGAGTGGGTTGTTTCCTGTTCAGCCACTGGTCGACCTGCTCCCACTGTAACACTCAGTGTCTCACAACAACACCTCAGCTTCTCACAGTACAACACTGTCAGTGTGTCCAACACCAACGCTACATTCACTGTCACCACTACAGCTGTGCTCTCAGGTTCACGTAAACACAGCACACAGGTGGGATGTGCAGCACGAGTGCTCTCTGCTCCTCACAGAGAGGTGATGGAGACGATTCCTGAGGTCCAGCAGACGTCAGATTATCAGTGATGGTGAGAAACTGAGATGCAATAACAATGCATTGTGGTAGTATGCATTTTCTCTTTGATCAATAATTGATGTATTCATTTTGATCAGTGTCACATTTTTCCTGCTTTTTCAAGTTTCCTCCTGGATCATTGTATTAGCTGCAGTATTGGTGATGATGGTCTTTGTCAGTGTTGCTGCTCTGCAGTAGGCTACTCTTTAAAGAAAAAGACCAGATAACTTTCATTTTTCATTTCTTGTCATTTTTTTCTACACCAAAATCTATCCAATAATATCTGCATAACATTTTCTACTTGTGATTTAGTTATTAATTCTTTGCTTCATGATTCAATCGGTCTTTGTCTAGTATTAAATTGTATGTTTCCCATTTAATCCCACTGGCTTTAAAGTGTTTCACCAGATTTTTACGAAGTATTTCCAGTCTTTTGTTGTCTCTGTCCCAAATGTTCTGAAATGTGTTGCATGTATTAAAAGAAGTTGGACTTTACCAAAAAATGTACTATGTACTTATAAACTTACATTTATGAAAGCTGAACAAACATACTTGACTTTTGTAACAGTGAAAAGGCGATCTGTTTTTATTGATAAATATATATGTTTGCATTACTGTTATTTAGATTGCCATGTTAGAACGTAGCAAACAACATTGTTTGTTCCTCTATGGTTTCTTTATTTTTACAAATCTAAATGTTTTTGGTCAAAAGATTAATAATTTCATATTGAGGTCAGATGGTCAGCAGTTTTGATGTTTTTGCAGAGATTTTATTTTTTGCAAAATAGCACAAGTAAACATTAAAAGTAGTTCCTAAATCAAGGCATTTATTATTAAGGCGGCCATTATTATGGCCCTGTGTGGAAAAAGTGATTGCCCCCTAAACCTAATAACTGGTTGGGCCACCCTGAGTAGAAACATCTGCAATAAAGCGTTTGGGATAACTGGCAATGAGTCCTTTACGAGGTGGTGGAAGAATTTCTGCCCACTCATCTTTGCAAAATTGTTGTAATTCAGCCACACTGGAGGGTTTTTGAGTATGAACCACCTTTCCAAGGTCACAGCACCTCAATCAGATTCACGTATGAACTTTGGCTAAGCCATTCCAAAGTCTTTCTTTTGTTTTACTTAAGCTGCTTAGAGGTGGACTTGTTGGTGTGCTTTGGATCAAGTGCACTTCAGCTTGTGGTCGTGAACAGATGGCCAGACATTCTCCTTCAGGATCCCAGAAACTGGATTCTGTTCATCTTGACGTTGCATCTCCAGACTGAGAGATCTCAATTACTTTGTTTCTTATTTGCTTCTGAATTTCCTTGGATTGCGCCATGATGTGTAGTTTTTGAGGATCTTTTGGTCTACTCTACTTTGTCAGACAGGTCCTGTTTAAGTGATTGATTCAGCACAGGTTTGGCAGTAATCGGGCCTGGCTATGACTATGGAAAAATTGTATATTTTCTATTGATAAATGCAAATATTTTATGTCTGTTATGTGCATTGCCGTGTGGAGAATATAAGGAAAAAAATTGTGTGGTTTACATTGTTTCTTCCTCTTAGATTTCTTGATTTTTTTTTTAAATTGCAATAACTTTATGTTAATTTCAGTGCACTTTCACATTTCTTTAAATTCAAACTACAGTCCTGTGAATAACTAGAAACACTTCTAGCAGCACAAATGTGAGGTAATTGTTTTCTGCTTGACTTTATCAGTCTCTCATATTGTTGTGGAGGAATGTTGGCCCACTCTTCATTACAACGTTGCTTCAGTTCTTTGAGCTTTGTGGGCATTTATTTAAGCACAGCTCTCTGAATGTCCCAGGTTGAGGTCTGGACTTTGCTTTTCAGCTATTCTGCTGTAGATTTGCTGCTGTGTTTGGGATCATTGTTCGACTGCAAGACCTAAACTTTACCTATTAAACAGTTAACTCTGTATTTTACACTTTATGTGAATATTGTTGCAGATTTCAATTATTAATGTTTTTATAACTTTGTTCTTTCTTATATTTAATATTATACAATATTTATACTTCATGTCTCTGTCTTCTTTTGAACACTCCAGCACAGCATCACTATAACTTTGTCCTCACTGACAATAAAGCTGTTTTATATATTTCATTGCAAATCTTTCAAGCAATTTGTAGCTGTATCTTAAGATATTTTGTTAATAATATAATATTTTATATTGTTTTTTTCCCCATATTTGAGAAATATTTAACATGTAAAAGTCTGTTTATGTACAATTTGGTGATATTAGCCCTGATTATTGGAGGAACTTGTACATGAAGCAGATTTCTGAGACTTCAGATTTGAAGGTTGTTGTCATATAATCTAAATGATGGCAGATTAACGTTCCCTACCTCTGTCCTACAACCACAGGACTGCTTTGCATTCGACTGATAGAAATTTCAAGCTCAGTGTTAATGAAGATTTCAAAGGCCTTAGTGCAGGGGTAGGGAACGTCTAAAACCTGCAGGGACACCGGCCCTCGAGGCCTGGAGTTCCCTACCGCTGCCTTAGTGTGAAAGGAATGAAGCTGTAGCGCCTCCCAGTGGTTGAAAAGAGGTACACAAGAGGTTTTTGCAACCTGCTGTTTAATGAAGGTAATCAGCTGGGACAAAGGTACATTATGAGAATAATATCTCTGACAAACCTCTACCTCAATTAAAAGATGCATTTTGATTTACATGAATGCATTTCATCTTCTCTGCAAAGGCTACACAACCTTCTTTGCCATTTGAGTGTGTCCAGTCCAGCTGAAACCAGCTCATTACTGATGGCATGAAAACGATCTGTGAGGTAACATTTTTACTGTCATTCATTCCTGTTGAAAACTTGTCACGTGTTTGCTTAGGGTCTTCTCAGTAATCCTCCCGTATCCTGTGTAAAAACTACCCGAGCTTAAAGTATACAGACTGCCGGGAGGGGCGAGACGGGAATTTTCATTGCATATATATATATATATTAAAATACAGATAGCAGCAGCCACGAAAACATAGGCAAGAGAGAGCATAGCAGTGTCGTAGATGTAGCCAAATAAGACAGATAAATTAAGATGGAAAATCCCCAAAACAAAACCCAATCTTTAGTGTGGGAGCATTTCCATGTCATTCCCAAAGGTGTAATTATTTTCAGCGACTGCAAACTGAACACAAACTTTTCATAACTGAGTTTGTTTCTTCAGTTGTATTTTGGTAATGCTGTTGTACAGCAGGGAAGCAAACACAAGTGCTAACGCTAACAACATCCAATCAGGATTTATTGGTTAGATCAAAGCTAACATCTGCATTACATGTGAGCACTACACATGTTATTTAACATATATAACGTATAAGATTTTTACATCTTTCTCTTTCCCTCGAGAAGAACTGCTAAAACTGTAGAAATAACATTACAGAAAAGCAGGACATGCTCAAGCAAAACATTATAGAAAATCTGTCACGGTTCTGGCTCAGTTTGACCCAGTATTTTGAGTTGTCATGTTTTTGCAGGTTTAGTTTAGTTCCATGTGTCATTTTCTGTCTCTCTCTCTATGTCGAGTCTGCGTCTTAGTGTGATGGTTTCTTGTTCCTGTTTTATTGTGAAGGTCTGCGTCTCATGTGAGTGTGTTCAGTTTGACCTCTGTCTCGTCTTGTTGATTATTCCCAGCTGTGTCCACCACCTGTGTGTAATTCCCCTGTGTTTCTCTGTGTATTTAAGTCGTGTCCTCTGTCATTGTAGTTGCTGGTCCGTCTGTGTATCCACCATGTCTCACCCGTGTGTTTGTGCTCTGTAGTTTAGTTGTTTCCAGTCTAGTCTAGTTTAGTTCGTGCTCCATTTGCTGTTTGTCCATATTTATTTTTGTGTTCAATAAACCACCTTCACTTCTCCACTACTGCCTGCGATTGGATCCTCATTTATTATTTTCACACGGCTCTCCTCACCCGCCGTGACAGTACGGACCAGCCAGATATGGATCCAGCGGCAGTCACCCCACCTAGGGAGCTTCAGGAGGCCGTTATCGACTCTGCTTCTAAATTGATTTACCAGCTGTTAGAGCATGAGGGAGAAGTGTCTCTTTACACTGTGGAAGCCAACCTACAACACCTTATTTCCAGTTACCCCTGGTTATTGGACTCACTGCGTCCGCTCGTACAGAATTTTGTTCTTCACGAGCTTCACCTACACCCCCCCGCCACTACCGCTCGCCTGCTCATGCAGTGATATCATCAGTGACAAGTCAGGTGATAGAGGCTAATGCAAAATGGTGTTTCAGTGAGGCAGAATTGATTATGACAATACATTTTTTTAAATACTCAGTATGAATTAAACAGGTTAAAGGTCAATGCTCTGTTGTAATATAAAGACAAAATGATTGACAGCAGCCCAGCAATATCAGTAAAACGCAAATTGGCCACATGGTGCAATGTAAGGAGCTCTGTGATTGGTTAGGAAAGGACAGACTGGCCACCTCGATTTTTCTTCACTGCACATTGATCCATAGCTTTGCTCTGTAAAGGCTAACAAAGTGCTTTTGCTTTACAAAGACATTCAGCGTCGGTATTCACTCTTTTAAAATGCCACTGAACACTGGAGTGAAATGGAGCCCTGATCCTCAGAGTTTTATTGTTGCTAACATTTCTTATAGATAGCACAGATAGTGCCCCACTGCAGTAATCACTCATGTCTAGATATTCCTGTTAAAAGGGAGTTTTTCCTCCCCACTGTAACATGGCAAACATAGCAAACGGATAATCCAGCTGAAGCTTCAGACAGCCGTCAGACAGTGAAACACTGCCATCTGCTGGACTCGAATAACAAAGACGCTGCTTTGACGGGTGAGGGAGTTTCAACAAGTCTGCAACGACTCAAGCATCAAACTACAGAACTATTGTAGCGGACATGGTGCTCTAATGACTGCTTCATTAACGCAGCTCAGAAAGGATAATAGAACCTCAATAAATTATGAAATACAAAACTTACTGGTTCACTGCACACACAAAACGTCTCTTATTAGCACAACACTGCTCAGGGCTCAGAGTATATTCCTTATAACCTATTAAACCTTGGCATGTTATTTTGAAGTGTTACAGGTGAAACAGCCAACCAGTGAAGTTAACTGTAATTTCAACATTGAGCTACAAAAATGCTTTTTTTTTTTAAATAAATTTTTTTTTAAATTTCTTTTTACAGTTTTGCAATTTTACACAAGTTTTATCATCAGTGTCACAATGACTGCTGCTAAAATTGAGTATGAGCTTGTTGTTGGTCTGATAAAAAGGTTAACTGTAAAAGCATAATTTAAACATGTGATGTGAGGTCATTAATTACAGTGCAGGTGTCCTGCTTTAGGATCATAAATTAATACTTCCAAAACAGTAAAGTTGTAGAGAATCTATGTTCATTATCGTTGCTAATCATGGAAAGACAAAGACGTCAGACTCTGCTGAAAAATATTACACCCTCCTACTCTCTGCACACAGCGGTCTGAGGGACCTTCCAGGATCGGGGATTTTATTTATTTTGTTCTTTTTTGGTCTTACTGGTTAGTAGGTGGTGATTTTGTACCTGGTGATCTCACATTTGGAACAAAAATTGCTTTGGAGCAGATTAGGTTCAAAGGATAACTTGGCTCTTGAAGTTAGCCGGATAAGACAGCGTTCTGCTTCACAGTTGAGGCCTCAGAGAGTTGTTGCTAACCAAAGTCTATCTTGTACGGCCATGCAGCATCTTATGACATTTTGTAACCTGAGCAGTGAAATGATTGCTGTTTTAGTGCACATACACAGTGTGGGGATCAGTATCAGGACAATAAAGTTATGGTGCAAAAAGCTGCATCTGGTCAGAAGGAAAAGCACGCACACTTGGAAGACTTGACCATTTGCACAAAATGAATGGCTGACACTGGACAGATGAGAGAATGTGGATGGTCACACCCTCGTGCATTAAACAGGGCTTTCAGTTCATTGAAAACACAAAACCAAACACACAAAAGACACAATGAGACAGCTGATCAGTTTGCTTCACTAAATCATCGACACAAGCCGTGTTGTAGAGGGTACTGCAGCCGTGGCAGGTTATCATCTTAATGTGGCCCTGACACTCCATCGTACGCCACAAAGCTGTGAATAAATGAAAAGCAAAGAGGCATCATCACTAACATAATAACTGTAGAAGTTATCCCGCTGCATTACATTTATCAGGATATCGTAATAAATGTTCATCATATGTTGCTTTGACCCATCATTGTTGTCATTAATATCGGTACGTGACACTGGACACTTCCTGTCATTCATATGTCATGACTTTGTGATCAGTGTAGCAGCTTGAAAATAACTGCTTGGTTAACAGCAGGTGTACAGGCAGGTGCTCTGATCAAATAACATGTTTGGCTAAAGAAACAGAAAATAAAAATATGTAAATAGGAACACCCACATCTCTACTTCTTCTTCTATTTTCCATTTCACACTTACAAAAAAGTTCTCCTGCGTAGGTGTTGAGACAAATATATGTCAATTTAATACTTCAGACAGGCCCCAGAGCAGGTCTGAACAATTAGTCGACTTAAAATCAAAACTGCAATTTGAAACCATGCAATTAGCAATTTTGCAAAGAAAACTTGGCTAGGCTAAGCTAAGCTAACTGTTAGACAAAGTAGAGGAGTTGGAAGAGTAAAGGATTCTGGTTAACTCCAGTTCAACTTAACATTAAATTAAACTGAATCTATTAAACTATTAGACTCAGACGAGGTCGGCACAGGGACAGGCCTCGGGGGTCCAGGCCCACCCGGTGAAGTCCTTCTTCCCCAACATCTTCTGATGTACTTCATTTATACATTTTGGTAATGAAGTACTTAAACTACCACCTCACTGATTAGTTATTGCAGTGTGAGCTCAGTTCAATTAATCAGGTCACAGTAGTTTAGCACTTCTACAGCAATCATGCAACCAGCATGACTGAGGAGGACACTGGGTGGACGGGCTTTGCAGGTCAGACTTTGAAACTATCTTTTATTGTCATTATGCCAAAAGCAGTGAAATTATATGCTGTCCCATTCAGTGCAAATAAAGAATCTGTGTTTACTGACAGGACAAAGCACTGAACATGATTTCATCTGTTAACCTGGACAAATTCCAAAACAATTCCTTATTATTTCTTTTTCTTAAGTAAAACCAGTAAAAGCTTCTACTTCAAAAATATGGACTTAACACTGAGATCCTGATATTTTAGACCAGTTGAATTTAGATGATCTTTTTTAGTTCATTCAGTTTGCTGGTTCTAACGACGACGGTCTTCATCAGTTTTAATGTCACTGTGACTCATATCTCTGCATGGCTGTTTTGTTCTGAGTGCACTGTGACAATTAAGTTAAGATCCGGTGATCAGCACAGCAGCCTGGGAGTGACTGCTTGGTTAACGACAAGGTTTACAAGACCTGATCAAATGTCACACTGGAAATATTTTGCAAGTGAAACAGCAAAAGCAAATGAAAAAATGTAAATATGTTAATTGGACCACCTACATTGTTTCGAGAGCAGGGCTGAACTAAAGAGTGCGACCCATCACTTCAGTTTCAGCATATAATTTATATTTAACACTCAAAAAAATCTGTTGTACAAGTATTAAAAATATATTCACAAATGAAATTTACATGCCTGAGATGAAAACATTACTCATACAAGTTGTCAGGTAAAGTCTATAGCACTGTTACATCTAAATATGGACACTGAGCTGGGACGATGTCACAGATCTGAGCCTCTGCACCTTCACTATACGTTTGTGTACGTCAGGCCTGTCCTGTATCTCTCCACCACCTGATCCAACACACCACCAAATCCTGATCAGCTGATCATCTCTGCTCCTCTAATCACCTGAATATCCAAGTATCCGAAAGTGTCCATCGATCTGACAATACAATTGTAAAATCGATCATTGACCTGTGCCCTAATGTGTTCTGTGCACTTGTGAACACACTTCCTTATGGAGTACGTTTATTAAGGACACTCTTTCATTAGCACACAGGTTCAATAACACAACAAATAACCTCCAATAAACCTTTTAATAAACTGTCATTGGAGGCTGATGTGTTCTCTCTTGGCTTGTTTTCTTGTTGTGTGCCACACAGAAAATAAATGCATGGTGTCTTAACTCACTGATACGGGGATATCAATGAGCACAGAGTCCAGCCAACGATGGCACAAAGTCAAACCTCCTTCAAGGAAACTGGAGAGTCCAACACTGGCATTGAGGCTACCCCAACAATATCAATATGGTGTAACTTCCTGCTCTAACTCAGGCTCCTTCCCCACAAGAAAGATGATATTTTATGTACTCGAAGTCAGACCTGGAATCTGCGGGTCAGACTTCCTGGGCCCCCGACCCCTGACCTCTGAGATTTTCATGTCTTGTATTTTATAATATTTATCTTTTGTTCTCCTGCCAAAATTGTAAACACTGTCATCATGCCATATTGCACTGTTGTTCGATCAGCTTCATTAAATATACTTTTATATATACTTTTATCCTTTGTTTTGTTATACATCCATTTAAATCCTCATATGAAATTATTACAACCAACTGGTAGTAAAACAAAAATAAAAAGATTGTTCAACATTTTAACTGCAAATGGTCAATACACTCACTTTATTTGCCAAAAATTATACTTAAAAAGGGGAAAAAAGAAGTGTTAATAGTTTATTTGAAAGGTCAAAATATACCAACACATCTTTTTATTTTAAATCTATTTGTTTGTGCATTAATTTTTTTTTCTAAAGCCAGATGTGGAAAAACAGGCTGCATCTACATGCAGGTTCTTGTGGTCAGTGGTCATCATATTTGCATTATCTTTCTGAGTCACAAGCAGGGAAGTGTTAAAGTTTCCTAGAAGTGGTGGGCCAGTGATGTAGGTGTGGATGCAAAGGATTATTTGAGGTGGTGCTGATCAGAAGTGTAAAAATCAAAGTGTCCAGATCCAAACACACTTTGTTCCTCTGTGACAGAAGTGAACTATAACTCACAGCAGCATCTGAACTGCAGAAGAGATCTCTGCTCATCTCCGTCTGCATTCCTCTTTTGGTAAGAACTTATTATGTATCATTTAAAATGATTTTCCTTTTAAAGCTGGGCAGCAGGCTCACGTTGAACATCTCCATAAACTGTCATAATTCTGCTGCTACACTAAACACTGCATTCGGTGAGCATACTAAACTTACGTAAGCTGTATATTTGCACGGTGAGAGACCTGTTTTTGCTGATTTGTGTTCAAATACAACAAGATCTTATTTAAACTGACTGTCAGATGTTGCCTATCCAGTTATGTAATGAACCCACTATATACATGAACCACAGACCCTTCACGACATCTTCATCACCTGCTGTTCCAGACAACCAACTTATACCTGAACCACTGCAGGTTAATCATCATCATTAGTAAAGGAAAAAAAAGGTGAGTGTCTTAATTTGGAAAAGCTTGAAATAAAAAATCCTATAAATTACACAAACAGATACGAATTGGAGGAAAATCCATAGTGTCTTGAGTTCTGTTTGATTTTTAATTTGCAGTGTGTCATTGTTACTACAGAGCACACTGAAACATATGACAGGAAAGAATAACTGAGTGCAGAAAGGCATTTATATTAAATAGGATTTAAACTTTGTTCTTAATGAACCGGATCTATTATGACCTGGACTTTTATCTATAAAATGGGCTTGTGAAACCCAGAGAAAAACTCTCTCAATATATCTGTAGATATAAATATATATTTATCCAAATCACATCAAGTAAAAAAGGCAAAATGACAAAATTAAAAAAAATGATAACAAAAAGAATAAATTAAAACACAAAATTTTAAGGCAAAAACAAATATCTTGATGTCTTAATACGATGAATATAAAATATAAAGTAACACAACAAGGTTAAATATCTAAACATTTAAAGACAACTACTTCAGCTTTTCAAAGCTTCTTTTTCCAGTGACATCATCACGCCTGAATCTGCTTCCAGGAGCCGTCCAGATCAGGCTTGTTCAGGATATTTAGAAATCGTCCTAACAGTTGAAAAATAAAAAATAAACAGAGAACAAAGTAATATATATGATTATAAATAAATAAAAAAGAAAACTATAAATAAAACTACTTCTTTCATTTAAAGAAAAGGTCTATCAGTCCTCTTGTCGTGTGTGTTTGCAGCTCACAAAGACGACTTACTGAGCTTCAGGATCCAAAAGGATGTGTCTGCCAAATTCTTAATGTGGAAAAATGTCCATGTGTTTTCTTCTCCAGGAGACGATGAAGACACTGTTTGTCTGCATGATGCTCATGCTGCTCTTTGCTTCCGGATTTTCCAAAGTGAACAATTTTCAACCAAGCGAGCACCGACCTGAAGAAACACCTTATGAAAAGTTTAGAAGACAGCATGTAGATGCTAAGATGACTGAAAAGCTGTGTAACACAGAAATATCAAATAGGAATATCTACAAAATTGACAACAGTTGTAAGGAAACCAACACATTCATCCTCAGCATTCCAGCAAAGGTCAAATCCATTTGTAGAGGTGATGGGAGGTACGATGAAAATAGCGGCATGACGTATAGTACCGCAACGTTTCGCATAATTAAATGTAAGCTAAAGCATCAGGGAGCCAGGAAACCCAGCTGCCAGTATGAAGGCAGGCTTCTCACTAACAGGATCATTGTCGTGAAATGTGAAGGGAAGTTACCTGTGCACTTCGATCGGGACCTTCTACCCTCTGAGCGCAATGATGGCGAGCAGCTATGAGGAAAGAGTGGTGTGGAGGGGGGGCGTGGTCTGCGATGCTGCTGCAGGTGAGATGGATGTACCTGCGCTGCATTTGCTATCACGCCTCGCCAACTTAAAAGGCTTTGTGCTGTCTGAGTTGTTGGTGTTGTGGATGTGTTGGCTGGCAGTCCACAGACAGACTGATTTACACAACTGTGGAAAAAATTAAATTAATAAATAAAATAAATTGGAAAACATAGATGTGTCATTATTTCATATAGATTTCAAATAACATACCATTTGATGTCAACATGTTTTAGTTGCATTTGCAGTGCTCGTGCTGTTATATTCTTATGATTCTGTTCATTTTATGAGTGTATCCTTCAGCCTTGCTTCACATATTTACTGCTGCTTGATCAGCTTTAGTCCTGCTAGCATCAGCACAGGTAGAAACAGATCACACATCAGAGAATCGGCCGTGCATCTAAATGCAAATGAAAACTAAAAATGAAAACATAGATAACTGAGCTGAACTTCATAGATCTGAAAGTTGACCAATGCATACATAGTGCTAAAAATCAGGTATCGGGAAAACACATTATTTTATATTATGCTGATGTCAGGGCTCTGAGTGCGGGCAGGTGGAAATGTGGATCCAAATGCAGGACTCCGAGACGAAATGTAACTAAAACCACAGCTTTTATTGCTGGCATGAAACAAAAACAGAAACCAAACCATGAAACCAAGCAGGAACACACAGGCAGGGTCTGAGGGTACGACGCGACACCAAGCATGGGAAAACACAGGGCTTAAATACACAGGGTAGTAATGAGGGAATGGGCCACAGAAGGGAGACACAGCTGGGGGAGCTGAACTTCATAGATCTGAAAGTTGACCAATGCATACATAGTGACAACACATTATTTTATATTATGCTGAAGTCAATTTTTATCCAATTTTATAACTATATCATATAATAAAGTCTGTTTTGAAGTTTACTATGGTAACAATTCATCTTTTTAGGCTTTTCAGAAACACTGTAACTTCATAGGTATGAACCAACAAACCATTTTTCATCATGAAAATAAAAAATAAATCTAAAGGAGATAAACATCACAACTGTTCAACCAAGCCTTAAGTCCATTTTGAAACAAAGAACGATGTACACTCAGCCAATCACATGGCAGCAACTCAATGCAGTGTAAAAGGTGAGATGTAAAATAAAACAATTAAAAATATTAATTAATCTTAATCAATCTTAAAATATGAAGCAATCTTCTAACTCCCCTTTACATACAAAGCTGTGGCCAACCTTACAAATCATTTTGAATTTTTTCCAGCCGAGGCGTTCAAAATAACCAAACTGCTAATAGTCACGGTTTAATTTGGGCAGCTGCCTGCCTAATATAATGTAAAATCATCACAATATTTTACACAAACAGAGTAAATGTATCCTTGTACTCAGCTAAGACAGCTGGGCTGCTGTGGCTTGTGTTTATGTTCAGAGTGACATCTGATTTAAAAGCAGACTGTCATGGTTGCGGCTGTGTGCAGGCAGGATGAGGACCCAAACGCAAGCTCACGGAGGCAGGAATGAACTCAAAACACAGCTTTATTGCTGGAGAGAAAAACCATACAACCTAAACGAGGAAACTATAACGTAATACACAGAGAAACACACGGCCATGAATGAGGGAGAACGCGACACAGAACTGAGGGAGACGCAGACATAAATACACAGAGGGTTAACGAGGGAAGTGGGAGCACACGGGGAACACAGGTGACACTGATAATCATAACAAGACACGGCAAGAGTAAACGCAACACTGACGGGAGACTGTCAAAGTAAAACAGGAAGTACACGGAGGTTCAGAGAGGAGGAGAGACAGCACGGGGAGAGCACGGACATAACGGGCTGGGAAAACATGGAATAAAACTCAAGGAGGGGAAACGAGGGCTCACAGATAAACAGAGGGGCACACAGGAGGTAATCAAATAAGGAACATCTTAACAGAAACCATGGCATAAATAAAGAACAACACACAAAACATATGAAAACTAAGAATGCTGGGCCAACATGGCCCAGGATCATGACAGACAGCAAAAGACACTGAGCAGCATATCAGTCAGCATGGGAAAAATGCCATAGATTTAAGGAACCAGGCTAAAATAATTGGTTTCTAGTGGGTTCTATTGTAAGTGCTCTATATTTCAGCATGACATACTGTATGCATCCTACACTGAGAACCCTTGAAGCTGATCATCAGGGTATGCTGTGTACTTCTTACACAGAAGATAAAATAACATGCAAAGATTTTAGATGGTTGTGGTTGGTCCTTACACACAGATGTAAGGTCAAAAAAAAAAATCACCCACAATGGATCGTTCACAGACGCTGGTCCAGTGGAACCCACTTCCACAAAGGCTGCACCTGCTCTGGCAGAACAGGAAGCATCAACTACATAGTAGCTATTCTCATAATTAAGACATCAACTATAGGTGTTCCCAAAATGTGCCATGTTGTCTGCACACCTGACAGTTCAATAAGTCCTGTGTTGATTACAGATGGTGGTTGTTTCCAGAAACAGCACTTGCATAAAATAAGTACAGAGCACTTTATGAGCCAACCTGCTTCTTTAATGAGCATTTAGGTTGTTTGTATTCAGTGTTCACAGATAATATGCTCATTAAAAGGGGGGATCCACTATGTCCTTCTTCACAATCCTGTCTGCCAACTTTAAGAAGAAATCAGAGTGACGCAGAAGCTTTAAAACAGTGTTCAGAATAATCAGTGATGCTTTTATCTGAACTGATGACAGATAAAGATGAACATGAGTGTGGCAGAAGAGTAAGTTCTCCCTCTTTCTTGGAAGTATACAAAAGTCTGTTGTTTATAAAAAGTTAATAAACAAACAACAAGTTCTTACAGAATGAGACGTGAAGCCTGGAGACGAGCAGTTCAGACACGCTGTTATTAAATTCTACCTGAGCAGGTTATAGTTCACCTCAGTTACGGAAGAACAAATAACACTTGGCTCTGGGAGCTTCAGTTTTTATACACTGTCGTAGCACCACCCTAAGCCATCATTTGCATCAACACCTACATCACTAGCCCAGCAGTTCTAAGAAACTTCTCTGTTTGTGGTTCAGAACCTAATGTGACACCAATGAGCACAACAGCATGCAGCTGCAGGTTGTTGTTCATACCTGGCTTTACAATAAAGAGCCATGTTTGCAGGCAGCTGTTTGAAGTTTTGTGTAAAATATCATTTTTATAGAAATAAACCAAATGTGTCTAAATATATTAAGTAAACAATCAGAATAAGAACATTTTTAAATAAAATCCAAAAACTGCATCTGGCTTAGTTTTTGTTGAATAAATAATGACTCTGTGTAATATGTCATGTGTTGTATATGTAAGTTGTATTTGTACAATGAAGCCAGGCTTTCTTTGTGTTAGCTGCCTGACAAAACCTAAAACTCTAGTCAGAGATTGCAGGTGTCACAACAGACATGATCAGCTTTCTCTGTCGATCCTATCTTTCTGTTTCACACTCTGTGCACTCATATAAAAAAGCTTTTAAAAAAAAAATCACATGACTCTTCTTCCACACAACATGATCCCTGAGTGCCGCCTGCTCCAACCAGACATGTTCTCACAGCGACGATGGTGATAATTAAAATCTACAAAGAACGTGATGAACATTATTAAAATGCAGCACTGTTAAAGCAACGTGATTAATGCTGCATTAAAATGAGCCTTTAGCACATAGAGATGATTAAACAGTTTCATTTGACTTCATTGTTTCTAAGGCAGATGCTACACCAGTGAAGGTGCACTTAGCTTTCACACACTGCTTCTGCATTGTGTCTTAGTTTTAGTGGATTAAATAATGACACAGTGTTTGTTTGTTTTTCTTTAGTAACAAATGACCTCAGACCAGCTTATAATATTTTATAAACAAATAAGCATAAATGCATAAACTCAGCCTGGAATAACATGGGATAAACATTGGATGTGCATTTTTTTTATTTGTTTTGTGTTACTGAGTCTTGCAAGAATGCCAACCTCACCAGCAGCAGCTTGGTTTTTTTGTTTGTTGTTTTTTTAATTGAATGAGTGCTGAAAGTTGAGCAACAGCTGTGACAACAAGAGAAGATGGAGCCAATCAGAAACAACTGTGAAAATGTACAATATGCAAGCTAAGAAAGCAAAGTGTAGCAATGTTGCCATAATTTTTGTTATTGTGGTATTTTTTTCAACATTCACTGAAAATCACTTCTCTCATATTTCCTCTTTATTATTTTCATCACTGTTTAAGAAACGTAACAAAGTCTTATAAAGCATCTAAACCAGCATCATGAAGTGATGTTTAAAGATGGCAGCAAGCTCACAGCATCTCTCAACTCAAGAGCAACATTCAAAGTGCACAGGCTGAAGGAAATGATTGATTTTATCACATGCAATTACAATACGCCTTTTCATCTGTATCTGGATGTACAATGGGTATCGGTTGTTTGTCCCAGCAGTTTACAATACAGAATGTGCACGTCTGTGGGGCTTTTATAAAGATTTCTATTTGCATTGATACAATTGCTTGGATCACAAATTGTTCTAACTTGATTAAAGTCACCAATGATAAAGGTATTCTTGCGCTTACAGTTACCATTATTATCTCTGTTTGCTATCAGATCATCACATCCCCCTTGTGGGATCATGTTGATGATATGCTGGTTTTCGAATTTCTGAACACGTCCGTTAGTCATGCAGAGCACAGTGCCAGAGAGCGCCACCAGCAGGAAAATGGAAGTCTTCATTGTATTTCTATATTGAAAAAGTAAACAGAGTGAATATATAAATCAGTATTATTTCATTTAATTTATTAACTTGTTTATTTTTGTTTCCTAAAGGTTAATCGTGCTTAACTATTAAAGTAAAAATACAGATAGATAGGAAACTCTCTGAAAAGTCAAACTGTTTTCAGTGAGTTTATATATTTGCCAGAGGAAAGGTCAGAATCTGCATATCTGACCACTTTGAATCAATTTATATCTAAACAGAAATCAGTAAAAGTTAAAATCACTTTTATCAATATCCTCACTTATGAGGATATTGATATCCGTATAACTGGAGTTATTATAGATTTTCATACATGACATTTGTGAAAAAGGCGAGGGTGTCAGGGTCCCTGTGTCTACCCGGTCGCCTCAGTGTGGCTACATGTGTTTTTTTGTTTTGATTTTGTCCCCGCTCTCTCCCTCCCTCCTTCTCTCACTGCCTGGGCGGAGCTCATCTGTGGGCTCCTGCCCTTGGCCCACGCACCTGGTGACACCTGTGGCTCATCACCCAACAGTGTTCCAGTCCCCTTATAAGATGGCAGCCCTGTATTTCTCGTCGCTGGACCGTTGCGACTCTCGTCAGTGTTAACCCCAGCTCAGTTCGTTCTCGTGTTTCCCTAGCGATCTTCTTACAGTAACCTTTTGCATCTCTGTGAATAGATTTCCCTGGACCTGCCCCTGTGTTACCTGAGCGATCAAGTGTGTGAGGATTGGAGCGAGCTTTTGTGTTTCTTGTGGAGTGTGAAGAGGAGCGTGGAGCGTGGATGGAGTGAGGACTTTGGAGCGTGTGTGGACTGCAAGTGTCTTTCCCCCCTCCTGTTCGTGTGTGGATTCCCGGAACCCGTCTTTTCCCCACTGTGTAAATAGATCACCTGGTGCTTCTGTAAATAAAAAACCTTTATTGTTCCCTACTCAGAGCCTACGCGTGAGTCCGTTCAGTCCCATTGTGACAGAGGGTAAGGACGTAAATCGACTGGTAAAGAGGGACTGGTGAAGAGTCTGCAGCCGCAGCACCGATCCATCTGTCGATCTCCTGTTCCCTTCTCTGATCACTCGTGAACAAGACTGCGAGTTTTGTAACTTAATAAAAGCAGTAATTTGTTTGCCAGAGTGCCCCTTCCACGTCACACCCTGTTCTTTCCTTCTTGTCTTATATGGAAATTCACTTTGTGGAGCTTTTTTGGAAATTGTTAAACTTCAGGAAGATTCTGAACATGCCCCATCGTTTAGCCAGCTCTTTGGAGCTGAGCAGGTTCAGGCCTGTTGTTGTAAGTTTTATAAAACGATCTCATTTAAACTAATAATCCAGCTGAAGCTTCAGACAGCCGTCAGACAGTGAAACACTGCCATCTGCTGGACTCGAATAACAAAGACGCTGCTTTGACGGGTGAGGGAGTTTCAACAAGTCTGCAACGACTCAAGCATCAAACTACAGAACTATTATAGCGGACATGGTGCTCTAATGACTGCTTCATTAACGCAGGTCAGAAAGGATCAAACATATCAATAAATTATAAAACACAAAACATCTCTTATTGCCCAGGGCTCAGGAAGTGAGTGACCACTTAAGTGTGTTCAACAGGAAGCTAAAGACTGGTGCTGTTAAAGTGTTCAAAAAACAGCAGGAGCTCGGTGTGAGGCCACAGTGGGCCAAAAAATGTCCAAAGCCTGTCAGACTACATAGGGGACCGGAATAACCAAGGTCTCCCAATGAGAGAAATCAGGCCAATTTTGCATCAGCTCGCAAATGCTCTGTTCCACCTGGGTTCTGTGGGAATAGTGCATGCTGACCTCAAACCTGGAAACATCATGGTTGTGAACCGCAGTGAGTCTCAAGTCAGAGTCAAACTTATAGACTTTGGCATCGCATGTAACACCTCTGCAGTGATTCCTGGTGACTGTGTGGGGACAATTGGTTATTGTGCACCTGAGATTATGCTTGGCACTCCATATGATGAAGCAATTGACATGTGGTCTCTGGGGCTGGTAGCTGTGGAGCTTGCTACAGGGGTGCCTCTCTATCCTGGGGAAGACGATTATGACGTTTTGAAATTCATAATTGAAACTCAGGGTCAGCTACCAGATCATCTTCTAGAGTCTGGCTTGTACACTGACAGCTATTTCATCGAGGATCACTACAACAAACAGCGCTGGACATTTAAGACCCCAGAACAATTTCAATACGAGACAGATTATCGATCCAAGGAAACTCGATATATAAAACTTAAGCGTCTCGATGACCTCGAACAACTCCTGAAAGTTAGGCGAGGACCGGAAAATGGCCAATCATTATTTGTAAGGCTAATCAAAGAAATGTTGGCCTTGGATGCAAATCAGCGCATAACACCCTCGGAGGTTCTGAAGCATCCCTTTTTCGACCCTGGCCTCTCAAGGAGAACCCCCTGCACGGACATGAATAGTACAGGGGGAGAACTCCTTGTGCTCTCTCTCAGCTGGAAAAGTCATGGATCGCAAAAATTCAGCTGCAGTTTCCAAAACTCAGTTGAATTTCCTCAAAAAAAGAGACATCAACACCTTAGCCAACCCATCTGCCTTTGAAGATGATCTTCAAATAACGGAAGGGACCATTTTAGGAGATCACCACGTGGTAGAGGCCTTCCTTGGAGAAGGAGGCTTTGGTTTGGTAACCAGATGTCGCGATACAAAAAACAACAAAACGGTTGCTATTAAAGTCAACAAGAGCGACCCTGAAATTCTGCTCCAGGCAAAACTGGAAATTTTCATCCTGGAGCAGCTACGATGCTTGGATCCAGACAGGTGCAACATTGTCGAATGGAACGGCTATTTCCTCGATGGAGAGCGCATTTGCTTGAATTTCGAACTCCTCGACCAAAGCCTGTCAGACTACATAGGGGACCGGAATAACCGAGGTCTCCCAATGAGAGAACTCAGGCCAATTTTGCATCAGCTCGCAAATGCTCTGTTCCACCTGGGTTCTGTGGGAATAGTGCATGCTGACCTCAAACCTGGAAACATCATGGTTGTGAACCGCAGTGAGTCTCCCGTCAAAGTCAAACTCATAGACTTTGGCCTCGCATGTCCTGCTTCTTCAGTGATTCCTGGTGACCGTGTGGGGACAATTGGTTATTGTGCACCTGAGGTTATGCTTGGCATTCCATACGACAAAGCAATCGACATGTGGTCTCTGGGGCTGGTAGCTGTGGAGCTTGCTACAGGGGTGCCTCTCTATCCTGGGGAAGACGATTATGATGTTTTGAAATTCATAATTGAAACCCAGGGTCAGCTACCAGATCATCTCCTAGAGTCTGGCTTGTACACTGACTGCTATTTCATCGAGGATAACTACAACAAACAGCGCTGGACATTTAAGACCCAAGAACAATTTCAATACGAGACAGATTATCGATCCAAGGAAACTCGATATATAAAACTTAAGCGTCTCGATGACCTCGAACAACTGCTGAAGGTTAGGCGAGGACCGGAAAATGGCCAATCATTATTTGTAAGGCTAATCAAAGAAATGTTGGCCTTGGCTGCAAATCAGCGCATAACACCCTCGGAAGTTCTGAAGCATCCCTTTTTCGACCCTGGCCTCTCAAGGAGAACCCCCTGCACTGACATGAATAGTACAGGGGGACAAAACCTTGTGCTCTCTCAGCAGCAATCATCGTTTGGGTGGCCAGAATTCTAGGGGAGCTAGAAATTCTTGTGGAAAAAAAGCCCAAAACAATAACATCAACAAAAACAACCAATGAATGTGGTCTTAAACTTGGGCACAATTTGGCTTGAAATCCATCAACTAATCTCTCAATATTCAAAGCAGAGCAGCAGACAACTTACCATCACATCAGTCCTTCAATCAGACCTACAACAAACGTCTTACTTCTCTCACCCCAACCGGTCGCAGCAGATGGCCGCCCCGACCTGAGCCTGGTTCTGCCGGAGGTTTCTTCCTGTAAAAAGGGAGTTTTTCCTTCCCACACAGCAAAATCTCCAGTGTTAAATTAACACTAGAGAGTGTCTATATGGGTCCACACCTCTGAATATTTCTAACATTTTGAGTTATTTTCCAGTGTTAGAAAATCAGCACTGCTCAGTGTTAGCCATTGTTAATCTTCAAAACTGACTAGGTTACTTTTAAACATATAACACTGTCAAAAGTGTTAATTTAACACTCAACAGTGTTGTATTTAACACTCAGAGGTGTGGACCCATATAGACACTCTCCAGTGTTAATTTAACACTGGAGATTTTGCTGTGCACTGTCGCCAAAGTGCTTGCTCATAGGGGGTCATATGATTGTTGGGTTCTCTGTATGTATTATTGTAGGGTCTACCTTACAATAATACATACAGCCTTGAAGTGACTGGTGATGTGATTTGCTGCTGAATGAATTGGGAACTAATTGGAAATCTGGATATTAATTAAATAAACCTGCTTTGAGCATCAATTAATTGTTGTTTGAAATTCTTTATAAATATATAAATATAGTGCCACTCTTCTACTGTTTAAATTGCAACTGTTTAAAACTGACTAATTTATTCATACACTTGAGCATAAACACACGCACAGTAAATGGCCTGTATTTGTACAGCGCTTTACTTAGTCCCCAAGGACCCCAAAGAGCTTTACACTACATTCAGTCATTCACACATTCACACACTGGTAATGGCAAGCTACATTGTAGCCACAGCTGCCCTGGGGCGCACTGACAGAACATTGCAGAACCTTCAGCACCTCGTATGAAAAATATTTGACTGTGTGCATGCTTTTAGCACTGTTTGGATTTGAGAAAATCTAAAATAAATCGAAATTTGCTTTTAGAAGTTGGTTTATAAAGTTCAGTGGTATATTATGCATACAATAGGACATCTATTTAGATTTACATCTTCCACAGAAAAAACTGCACATTACTGAAACTTAGTATACTGGACTTTGTTGTTGTCCCACACAGGTTCAATTTCAACCAAGATTTTATGATAGTGGGCACAATGAGATAGATAAGCTGCTTGTAAACAGCACTTTTATGCTCTCTTTTTCCATTTGGATAAGAAAGAAAGAACCAGGAAACAAAGGCAAACAAATAATCTGTGCCTTTATCCCAGATTCACATTATAGGAACAGCTGCTCAATGACCACTGTAGTCTTTGCTTACTGCACTTTTATCTAGATCTATGCAAAGTGATCCACTACACCTACTTTTACAGTTAAATCATTTTATGAGCACTGATGCCATTTTAATCTGAGTTTCTACTCAAATACAATCAGTAAAGAAAAACACAGTCTGTGACGTTTGTTTTGAAGGAAAAGGTATTCCCTGCAAATGTTTATCTGTGTGAGACTATTCAGAAAACAGTAATTTTGTTTTATAGGTGAGACACTTGGCCTCTTTTTTCCTTGTTCTACGTTTGTCTTTTGTCCGATTACTCTGGAACACAAGATGGAAAACTAATATTCTCATGTTAAAAATATAGAAAAAGGATTTTATCACCCATAAATGTTAACTTCTCATGCCTCTAGCACAAGCAGGAGCAGAAGTGCCCTCTGCAGTTTGTGTGTGGAAGTGCAAAAGCTTACAGCACCTGGTATTCCCAGGCAGTCTCCAATCCAAGTACTGACCAGGCCCAACCCTGCTTAGCTTCCGAGATCGGGCGTGTTCAGGGTGGTGTGGCCGTAAGCAATGGAAGAGTTGTGAAAAAGACCTTTTATTGGTGGCAAATGTCACACAGTTTGATATATATTATTGTGCTAAACTTCATATGTTACAGCGACAACATGCAAACCTTCGTTATTAACTGCAGCTTCAAATTGAGCTCCAAAAACGCTTTTCCCGCAGTAACATCACGATAAGAAGACATGTTCGTTGATTACAGCACAGTGTTAAAGTGACAGAGAGAAAACAGTGTGTTGGGTCGATTTGGAAGTCCAACATTTTTGTCGTTTGGACATTTTAACGTAAATATAGAAAACAAAAACTTAAGCGTGTATGTGTCATTACAGCATGTATAAAAACGCCATTTCAGAGGTGCCCTCCCTTGCTTACGGCCATACCACCCTGAACACGCCCGATCTCGTTTGATCTCGGAAGCTAAGCAAGGTCGGGCCTGGTCAGTACTTGGATGGGAGACCGCCTGGGAATACCAGGTGCTGTAAGCTTTTGCACTTCCACACACAAACTGCAGAGGGCGCCGCTGCTCACTCAGTGGAGGCAGCTTGAGGAAAAGCTTCATGACAACGCTCCTGATTGCATTTCGCTTTTGTGCAAAACAAAACAAAAGAACAACAGGAACGAAATATTTAGGAAATACACGAACTTATTTATTCTGTAAATGTAGAGAATGTCTACAGCTAGTCTGTCTGGGCTCAGTAGTGAGGAACTTGTTAACCTTGTAGCGTGCAGCGGGCACAGTGTCAACCTGACACTCATGTGCAACGAGTTTTAACTCTTATTGGCTGCCGACTGCGGCCCCGAAGAATACTGAATAAATGCGCATCAGTGTGCTACCCTGAGCAGGGAACACGATATCATGGAGTTTCTAACATGGAGCAAGGTGAAGGTGACGCGACTATGCAGGACCGCCCCTGCTTAGCTTCAGAGATCAGATGAGAACAGGCTGGTATGGCCGTAAGTGAGAGGCTTCCTCGACAACGGGGTTCATGTAGATACTGTAACCCATTTATTGGGATTTAAAAAACAATTTAGAGTGAAGGATATTGATTAGTTTCTACTTTTATTTTTAATAGCTGCACATGACAGCACAGTTATAATGTGTGTGCAGTTTTCTCTGTGGTGGGGTTGGGTGGACTGTCCCGGGCTCTGTGGGGCTGGGAGGCGCTGCTGCGCTGGGCCCCGGTCTGGATGGGCCTGGGCCCCCTTTCCCTGGCGGGTCGCGGAGTATGGGAGTGCCTACTGGGGTCAGCGGGGGAGCTGGCCCCAGGGAGGGGTCACCTGCCCCTCCCTTCCTTCCCTCCCCATCTCCAGCTGCCTCCCTCTTCCCGCTCCACCACAACCACCCACACATGCAGGGCCTTGGAGTAGGGGTATGTCACCAGGGTGCAGAGGAGGCTACCCCCCCTCTGCCCCCTTCTGGCTGCCTCTGCCTCAATTTTATCCCACAACTTAGACATTCACATCACTCACACCCTCATTACACATAGATATAGGATCTTGGGGGTGGGCAAGATACACGGAGTCCAAGTTACCATCAGGGTGTACACCTCACCCCTGGCGTCGTTGCCCACCTCTCAATTTTAAATACACGTAGACATTGAGGGCTAGCAGGAGGGACTATGCGCTTACCTGCTGCTCTCTGGCAGGTAGCTCCATGCCCTCCTGGGTTTTAATTGCACCTTAGAACACACATGCATCAACACTACAATGAGCGGGTGGAGGGAGGTTTGGAGTCTTCTCTCACCCCCGTTCTCTGCGGCCTGCTGGAGCGGGGGGGCTAGGAGGAGTTGGCCGTCCGGCTGCGGTCTGGGGTGTGGGGCCTCCCTGCTGCTGCGGAGTCGGGGCGGTCTGCCTCTCCCCACCGCAGGGAAAAGGGTAACACCACCTGGGTCTGGGTGCAGTTCCCCCTTCCAGGGGCAAGGGTACCTAGACCCGGTTCGTAGAGTACGCTTGGGGAGTGTGATCGTGTGTACAGCGTCTCTTTATGTCTGTCTCCACGTCGGTTGAGTGTGGAGTAAGTGCATATGAGAGCATGAGGGTGGGAATGGATGTTTGTACCTGTGTGTGCCTGTATGTCTGTGTCTATATGTCAGGTTGGGTATCAGACGCCACCTCTCTGGGGACATCTCAGGCCCTCCAAGGTTTGGAGGCCTATCTCCACCCACCACCACTTCCCCTGCCAGTGGCGGACTCCCTCAGGTGTCGGTGCGTTGGTGGTTCTTTGTGTCTGGGGGTGGGCGTCCGGGTACACACCGGCTCACTCCTTGGCGGCCGCTTATTGGGGCCTGGAGCCTGGGGCTCGCTCGGGCCACTTCGGAGGTGGGGTGCCCCCGGCCTCTCGGCCTGGGGCTCGGTCACTCAGGCACAGCTGGCTGCCGGCGGAGCTCACGGGCGCGTCACTGCAACTCCCCCTGGCTTCTGCTCCGCGGCTGCTGAATGAGCCCTCATCTGGGACTCTCCTCAGCTGTTACTGGGACAGTGGCGCGGCTGCCCCTCTGTGGGTCTTCCTTGGTCTCTTGTGTTCTGGGGGCCTCTGGATGTCTGGAGTTTTGATCTCCTCCATACCTGCTTCATACCATAGAGGACGGGGCTGTGGCTCCCCACACTCCCTAGCAGATCATTACATGGAGAAACCTTTGGAATGCAAGCATGCTGATCCACACAGGTATGCACACAGGTGTACACATGGGTATTCAAAGACGCGAACTACAGCTTTCTTGGCTGCTGCCTCAAAGCACACTGTGCGCTGTCTATCTTGCGTGCTGCACAATATCGTTTATTATTTAGTAACTATTGATATCTACTGCTAGCTAGTTTATTGTGATGGTGCTTTTTTTTTCTTATTATGTTGCTCTTTGTTGTTTGCTTTCTCTTCTGTTTTTTTCTCTCCATACAGGTGACCCAGGTGCTTTGTTTTTTTTGTTTGTTTGTTTTTTTTCTTTCTTCCCCCCTTCTCACCATCTCTTCTCCCCTTTGGTTTTCTTTCTCTCCCCCTCTTTCTTTCATTCTTTCTCCCTGTCCTATCCCACAGTCATGTCTGTCCCATTTGTAGCAACTGAAAATAAAATAAATTCATTATTATAATAAAGGTCAATCAAATGAACCAACATGGCAAGGCCATGATGATCCACTTGGTAAAATAAATCCGCTTGGCATCTTACTTGGCCTTAAGACAACAATTCTGATGGCTAAAGATCCAAACGGGACAAAAAAAAAAAAAAATGCATATTAGGGCTGGCATCGTCACTCATGTCTAGAATCAATTCGATTCAATATGATTCAATGTGAATCGGGGAAATTTTGCCTCAGACAGTCAGAAATATTATAATTCAGGTCATGCATCAGTACATTTCTATATTTTTATATATATAAAAAGAAATCTGACACTTGCGAGACTTTATCAAAGGTGTGAGCGTCACAGCAGATGCCTTTGTGTCAAAGTAGCTGAGGATCAAACAGAAAAACATGAAGGTTTTCCTGGCCTGGGATTTTATACAAATATTCTGCAGTACATCAAAAACAAAAGAAAACCATTAATGAACATATGAACATTACCTGATGCTGCTGACGTGAAGCAGAGCAAAGTTACAGAGGTTTGATTACAGACACAGCTGAGCATTTTGCAATTTTGCATCATTTTAAAAAGTTTAAATTTGTTCAGTATTGAACGGCAGAAACGAGGCTTTGTTTTCAGAAGTAAGTAAAAGAAAAAAAAAAAACAGCGGCCGACAGGCTGTAAGAACGGTAGACTTGTGCATAACAAGCAAGCGAATAATGCAGAAAACAGATTTTTAGACGGGAAACTGTTCTTGAAGTACAGAGAGAGAGAGAGAGAGAGAGAGAGCTGTGCATGAAGTGTGATTTTATCCTGGTGGCAGCAAAACAATCAGAGGGAATTCATGACGATGTTTATGTGAAGCGTAGTTTGGAGCTTCTTTTGCTGCTGGTTTACTCAATATTGTTTGGAGAGACATCAAACCTGCAGCTTCAGAATCAGCGCAAAAAGGGCGTAAACACAAAGCGCGGAGCCGCCTAAACATCACAATCAGCGAGCTGTCGGCTTTCAGCTCGTGTCCGTGCAGTCAGGTGAGAAACTCACATCTCACTGATTCTGATGCGTCGGCGGCTCCGCGCTTTGTGTTTACGTCTTTGTGCAGAATCCGTGTTCCTGCTCTCATTTACTGTTTTAGTTGTTTGGTGGTTGTTGAAATTTTGGGAGGTTTAACCTGAGATTCTGGCGTTTTGGCCAAAATAAATTTATATTAAAAAATCGATTCAGGATTTTAATGAATCGATATCACGTTATCCAAGCGCGAATCGATTTTAATCGATAAATCGATAATCAAAACCACCCCTGATGCATATACACGGGTCACACTGCTTATTGAAACCCCCCCAAACATCAGATCTTAATCAGACAGGTTTTTGTTTTTTGTTTTCAAAGTTTAGACTTTGCTTCTATTGGACTTTTTATCAGTAACACGTGCTTACTTTTTGCAGGAACAGTTGAAACTAACATAAATAAATAACTCCAGAGGTGATAGTCAGCAGGGGGTTTACAAGTTGTGTGCCGCGTTGTCGGCGGTATAAACTCGACCACTTGCAAGGTGAGCTGGCAGACATCACTGAACTCATCAGAGATGATTAGGTTCATTTTGACAAAGTGAGCAGATATTTAACCTCCTAGGACCTGGCGTCCACATATGTGGACATCACATTTTGGATTGTTTAGACCAAAATACTACATTTTGCTCTACAAGGGCCTGATATCCACTTACGAGCATGTTATACTGCCACTGTGCTATCGACATTTTAGACAAATATCCTCATATGTGGCTCTCATTTTTCTCAGAAACAAAAATTTGGTAAAAAAAAAAAAATCTGGTAATTCTTTGTTTTTACATTCATCAGGTCCCAATCAGCCCAAATATCAAAGAGAAACTAAAAATTAATGCCACGGAGGAGTTTGGGTCTTAGGAGGTTGTGCCACTACATTCTTGTCTAGAAGATATTAAAGTGTATTTGGTGACACAAAAAAGGGTAAAGTTTAAGTATAGTTTGGGTCCACACATGTCCAAACCCTGGTGTGTAGGCCTACTTAGTTTTGAGGAATTGTCATGGGACCGGGGTCTGGGTGACCCAGGGCCTGTAAGAAGTTATGGACATGTGTGTTTTTGGTGCTGCTGTCTCCTGTTTCCATGTTTGTGTATCTAGGTGTGTGTGTGGGTGTGTCAGCCAGGAGCCTGGCCACACCTGCGGAGGAGAATTACTCAGGGGCGGAGCGTGGGGGTGGCTTACTGGGCTTAAGCCCGGGTTGTTTTGTCAGAAGCCCGGGGTCTTTTGGAGTGTAATTTTTTCATAGTTAGATGTCTGGCTGACAACTGTATAAAACAAAAAGTACACACAATATTCGAAGCACATAGTGCACACTGTGGGAATTTACGACTGTGCGTGAATCCCCCCCTGATATTGGTATGATCCGAGCTCAGACACTGAGCGACTGAGCGAGGGGGCGGGGCAGCTGCTGCCTGTGAGTGCGCTGTTGGAGAAACGGAGCCAAGGAGAGCCAAGCTACCAGGTACCAGAGCAAATCATTCGTACTGTACAAATAATGTAAATATGACGGTGAATCACGAAAGATTGATATCAAACTGATCACTTGACCAATATTACGTTACTTGCTCTTCAAGTGAATCAACAAATGGCAAAATGAAAAGCCGAACAATGCTATTTTTTTAGACAGTCTTAGCTTACGTGTGTTTATTTCATATTTTCAGTTCTTACCCTCCCCGACTAAATCGGTTTCAGTTATGCACTGATATACAAGAATGGACATTAGAGGCTTCTTTCAAAGAAAAAACTCAGGTAAATGTTATTTTATATATTATGCTTTGTATGTTGTTCAGTATATTTCTATGCAAAACAAGAGGGATTTCAGTACACAGCAGGATATTCACATTTGTAACCAGATATTTACACTTTAGAGATAAAACATAAAACATTTTTACTGTACAACATCAATTTAGAGTAAACTTTTGTTTTAGATAAATATTGAAATATATTCTGAATTAGTTAAATGTCAGAATAAAGAGAGAGAGATCGGTCTATTTATTATAACTTTCATCAAATTTAGGAGTACATATACACTAAGTTTATTGTTAATTAATAAGAAAACTCCAGACGATTCCATTCTGAGCTGAAGAAGCTTCTGATAGGTTAGTAGAGTCCATGTGAGTAAATTGGTGGCACAGCTGTGGATGCATATAAGGCAAAACACAGAGCCTGTTTCTGTGACATGGGAACATCAAGAGATGTCAACCAAAACACCAGGAAAAGAACTGTGGAGCTCCATAAGTGTGGCTCAGTTTTGAATACAATTTGGTGCCATTTGCAATTAAGAAATACAGATAGTTTCTCTCTTTACTCTTAAATTTAACAAATATAAATTAAACAGTTTGTCTAATTTGAGGTTTTACCTTAAATAAGTGTTTGTGTTTTTATCTGAAGAGCATGTAAATATCTGGTTTCAACTGTATATTTGATGATGTTGGTGTTTGGTTTGATTGTCAGCACAAAGAGGGTGAGAGAGGGAGATGGAGAGGAGAATGAGGACAGAAGAGAAATGGAACAAGAACCAGGTGAGACAGACATGTTAGTCAAATGGTTGTTTGCCAAAACATCAGAACACATATCTAGTACCTAGTGTATCTTTTTAGGTTTGTTATTTTTCAAATTCTATATTTATTAAGTTATGCAAACTTATTTGCACAACAAGGCTAATTAGTTATATAAACTTTTCTGAATCTAAATAGAGTACTTTGGTAGAATTAAAAATAATATGGCACAAACTTGTGACTCACAAAGACAAAAACAGAGGGATCATTAATTAGTAATGATTCTCTTTCTGATCATTCAGAGAGGTCAGGGGAAATCATGAAAGCAAGAGAAAACCAAAACACAACAGCATCACAGCAGGAAGCAGCAGGTGGATCGTTAAGGACAGCTGAAGGAGGTTTACTGGAAGGAGCAGCAGTAGATGATTTAGGAACTCTAGAAAGTGGTCCAAGACAAAATGTCCTCCCACAATATCCGCTGAGCCAGTTTGGAGCTCAGCAGAGGGCGTTTAATAAGAGTTGGTTTGAACAGTTTACATGGCTGGAGTATTCTGTTGTGAGGAACTTGGCTTTCTGTTTTTCATGTCGCATTTTTGGGAAGCAGAATACTTTAAAAAAAGATGGCCTCAGTCATTCAGGGTTCTGCAATTGGAAGAGGGCTTTAAATGCCTTTAGGGAGCACGAAAAGATTTCCAGCCATTCGTCTTCTATGATCTGCTGGCACAGCTTTAAGACCACAAAAAACCAAGGTGACGTTGTTGAGCAACTTAGATCAGCAAGCGCAGCAGAGATTTCAGAGAGACGACAATATCTCCACAGGATCTTAGCTGTAACAAGTTTCCTTGGAAAACAAGGAATACCATTCCGTGGCCACGATGAGCAGGAATCCACCAGTCATAATCAAGGGAACTTCCTTGAGTGCCTGAAGCTGCTGAAAACATTTGATCCATTTTTGAAAAATTACAGTCCTGTCTCACATGCTACCTATCTGTCTCATTTTTCACAAAATGAGATGATAACCAGTATTTCACATGAAATAACTGGAAATATAGTTAAAGAGATGAAGGAAGCTAAGATGTACTCTGTTATGGCTGATGAGGCTAGAGATGGGCACACGGAACAGCTTGCAGTGTGTGTACGTTTTGTGTCATGTAAAGGCCATGTCAAAGAATGTTTTCTTGGTCTACGGAAACTAGAAAGGTTTGATGCACAGTGCATTACAGACACTATTGAGGAGCTGTTGCAGTATCACACGCTCAGTGACTTACTTTGTGTTGCTCAATCCTATGATGGGGCATCTGTTATGAGTGGTGCTGTGAGTGGTGTGCAGTCCCGTTTCAGACAGAGACACCCTGAAGCAGTATATGTGCACTGCTATGCACATGAGCTCAACCTTGTCCTTTGCCATACATGCAAGGCTATTCCAGCTGCTTCTGACTTCTTTGGACTTTTGGAAAATGTCTACACTTGCAGGACACATAAGCAAGCCACGCTTGTTCATATTAGTGAATATTCACACACATAGTCAGACTTATGGAGCCTCTCACCACACTTCTTTTTCTCTTTCTATTTACAAACAAGTGATGTTTCCACATCCTCTCCACCTGTCTAAACGAAACACCCAGCGTACATCATTAGACATACACACACAATTATGGGCATGCTGAGGTTTGTCACATGGAATGTAAATGGAGCTGGCTCCAGAGGAAAGAGGTTAAAGATATTTAACCAGCTTAAAAAACTACAGGCAGATGTTGTTTTATTACAAGAAACTCACAGACCTGTCACAGGTTTAAACGAACTTAAAACACCTGAGTTTCCTAACGTGTTTGCAGCCTGTTATAATTCTAGACAACGGGGAGTAGCAATTTTAATACATAAAAATGTTAATTTTACAGTACTCGATACAGTTATAGATCCAGAGGGTAGATTTCTAATTATTAAACTATCAATATTGAACAAAAAACTATGTATTGTAAGTATATATGGTCCAAATGTTGATGAACCCTCATTCTTCCACGGATTTTTTAGTGCACTCTCTGAACACCTTGATTGCACACTCATTCTTGGCGGTGACCTCAATCTTGGAATAAATGAAGACATGGATAGGCTCAACACAACAGGAACTCAGCGCAATTGGCAGTCCACAAATATAATCAATCAGTATATGAGCGACTTTGGTCTTTGCGATGCATGGCGCTCTCTTCACCCCACCAGTAAGGAATATACTTTTTTCTCGCATGTCCATCACTCTTACTCTCGTTTGGATTATTTTTTGGTCAGCAGCTCACTGCTGTGTGACATTTCAGACACTGAGATTCATCCTATAGCTGTCAGCGATCATGCTCCCGTATCCTTAACACTAATACACAAGAATAACACTACGCCAAGAAAAAACTGGAGATTTAATATATCACTACTTAAAGATGAAGACTTTATTAAATTTTTTAAAAAGGAATGGACTTCATATTTAGACTTTAATGACACTCCCGGAATATCTGCTTCTGTTCTATGGGAAGCAGGGAAAGCTGTGATGAGAGGTAAGAGAGTTAATACCCTACAGCTTATGACAAAATTTGATCCGAAGTGATTGATGGCCCTAATCATGACCTTTTGACCTCCCGCCCCTCCCCCCCGGAAGCGTGTAATGAGCGTGACGAATCGTATCCGGAGAAGGGGGGTGGGAAACCCCCCGCGTGACGAATTATATCCTGAGAAAGGGGGGCGAACCCCGGAAGTGCGCCATCTGTTGCTAACCGTGTCGAATTGCACCCTGAGAAAGGAGGGGTGAACCCCCGGAAGCGCGTCATCTGTTGTTGGGGAAAAAAAAAAAGTTTTTAGAGGGAGGGGGAAAACCTCCGGAAGCGCGTCATCTGTTGTTGGGAAAAAAAGTTTTTAGAGGGAGGGGGAAACCTCCGGAAGCGCGCCATCTGTTGGAGGGGAATAAAAAAGCAGAGAGAGGAGTCCGTCACAATTTCTAAGGCACAGACACAAGATGGATTTCCTTCTGCAGCGTTCCTGTGTCCGATGAGATCTGCTCTCCCAAAGAAGAAGGTTTTGAATATGACATATTCAATCTCGATCCGGACCTTATGACCCTACCGGAAATACTCCGGAAGTGTCTAGTCATTTTCAGACCTGTTGCGTCATGTTCCCTAAGCACAGCGGTGATGCAGCAGCTGATTCTGTGATGTATAGAGAGACAGAGCGGATGTAATTTTACTTTCTTGAGCTTCACCGGCGTTTGTAATGGAAATAAAGAGTGACTTCCTGTAGAGATTTCAATAGTAATTTTATTTTCCTATAATACAGACGCTGTAAAAAAAAAAACAAAAAAAACCTTTAAGATACACCATAGCTTGTGATGAAAAGAAGAACTTTCTATCCGCTTGTAACCTACAGGCTGCCTATGTGTAAAAAATGAATAAATACCGCTTAGTGAATACTACTTTTCCTTTTGAGAGTCCTTTTTACAAGAGACTGAAAAAACAAACCCGCGACAGGCGATCTTGTTTCACACACACACACACACACACACACACACACACACACACACACACACACACACACACACACACACGCACCCCCCTCTGTGGGAAAGAGTCAACCATGAGCCGAGTTTTGTCAACAGCAATTGTCCATTTGGTAAAACAAATATCCGTCTCAAAGTCGTATTTTACCGTTGCAGAAAACAGACGACGTTCGCAAGAAGGCCCGCACACGCACACACACACACACACACACACACACACACCGCGGGTAAAGGAGGAGTGAGACAGCAGATATCAGTTTTTTCTCAATGCTTATATCCTATAACACGCCCCCCAAAAAATATTATTATTATTATTATTAAAACATCTATATGAGGTAGGTTTTGCGCAACCTGCTCCTTGTCAGACCAAAGTAGAGAGTTTTTTCTTCAATACTTTAAACAATAAGTTTTCTCAATAGATAGAAAATGTTGATCCGCTGAGGAGTCAACATCCGATATTATCATTGCTTGTAACCCGGTTTCTTACATCCCCCCATAAAACAAGTCTTAGCGGGGAAAAAAGCTCATATTCGAATAAGTTTATTAAAGCACCCCCTTCTGTGGGAAAGAGTCAACCATGAGCCGAGTTTTGTCAACAGCAATTGTCCATTTGGTAAAACAAATATCCGTCTCAAAGTCGTATTTTACCGTTGCAGAAAACAGACGGCGTTCACAAGAAGGCCCACACACACACACACACACACACACACACACACACACACACTCACACACACACACACACACACACCCCGCGGGGCAAGGAGGAGTTTTTTTCTTCATTACTTTTTACAATAAGTTTTCTCAATAGATAGAAAATGATGACGCTGAGGAGTCAACATCCGATATTATCATTGCTTGTAACCCGGTTTCTTACATCTCCCCATAAAACTAGTCTTAGCGAGGAAAAAAGCTCATATTCGAATAAGTTTATTAAAGCACCCCCCTCTGTGGGAAAGAGTCAACCATGAGCCGAGTTTTGTCAACAGCAAGAACAAGGTCAGACAGCAATTGTCCATTTGGTAAAACAAATACCCGTCTCAAAGCTATATTTTACCGTTGCAGAATGTGGGAAAACAGACGGCGTTCGCAAGAAGGCAATCAAAAAAAAAACAACCCACTCTAACTATCGGTATTGTCAAGAGAAAGATGCGAAAAACAGATGCTTCGCTAGACTAGGATAAAATGAGAGAAGAAGCGGAAGGGGAGTCGCTATCTGCTCATCCCCTACTGTGACAGTTCTACCAATCGCGAGGAAGAATCCGTGAATATTATGTCAGCATTCCGTTCAAACAACGCCGCCGATCAGAGCGCCAGGGCCATCTCGCCAGAACTGTTCATACCTCACCCCGGTAAGTTTTTTTCTTTACGACTTTAAATTATATATCAACAGAGATGTCAATAATTTGATTACTTTCTTTTAGATTTCTACATCAATGATTTCACGCAAGTGGACTACGGTACGTTTAAATAAGTATATACCATTTTTTAAATAAGTTTAGATAGACTTGATTTAACCATGCTCTGATACTTACAGAAACAATCGATAATGCAGTGAGTAACAGCAGAAATCCGGCCGTTTTCCGCGGCGAATTAGAAGCCATATCCCCCGCAGAACCTCCGCTGCCGCCGCGTCGAAGAGAAGACGGCACTATTTTCGTCTCCGCATACCGGGAGAACCGCGGAGAAAAAAGTTTTAAAATCGAAGGTAAACAATATGATGCATTATCCGCCATTTTGTTGAATAACAGGATGTGACGGAGTAATCCGAGTGTGCTATACCGCCCCTCCCGACCCGGAGCAGATTTTTAAAAAGTTTAACTTTATTTCTCGACAGAGGTAACCGAGAATATACAGACCCCGCCGCAGCGAAAAGAAGAAGAAGAAGACGACGACGTTATTTTCGTCAACGCATACCGGGAGAACTGCAGGAAAATACCTTTTAAACCAAAAGGTAAACAATATGATGCAATATCCGTCATTTCGATAAATATCAGGATGTGGCGGAGTAATCCGAGTGTGCTATACCGCCCCTCCCGACTTGGAGTGGTATAAAGCGTGCTAGAAAGTTTTTTATTTATTAAATCTTTCTCTTTTTTGTTTTATTTCTCGGCAGCCGAGATTGCGGATATACCTATTCAAGCCCCCTCCGCTACAGACAATCGCGCGGAGGAGCGAGGTAAATAAAAAGTTTTTTCATTCTCGAAAAATAGGAAGGAGGAGGTTGTTTTCTTAAATCTCTTCTGTTTTATTTCTCGGCAGCTGAGATTGCGGATTTACCTAACCAATCCCCCGCCGCTACAGACAATCGCGCGGAGGAGCGAGGTAAATAAAACGTTTTTTCATTCTCAAAAAATAGGAAGGATGAGATTGTTTTCTTAAATCTCTTCTGTTTTATTTCCCCCCGACAGAGACCGATACAGAAAATCAGGCGGAAGAAAATCAGGCTGAGGAGGAACCGTCCAGATCGCCTCCTCTCAGGAGAGTGAGAGCTACTCTCAGGAGACCGAGAGGTAATTGACGGGGGGATGAATCGATCCTATTAAACTGCTCTGCTCTATAAAAATAAAAAATGTAAGGTTTAAAAATACATTCTGTCCGTCTTTTCTTACAGCTCGACGGATGCTTCATAAGAAGAGAATCCTTGAAAACCTCGCTTTCATGTACGCCATAACAGTTCGCACATATGCATCGATATACAGACACAAGGACCTGTAAAGTAAAAGCATGTAAAAGTCTGTGAATTAAGAAATAAAGAAAATCATGTCAGAAGAACACAGCATTCCTGAGGCTTTGTTGGAAGCCGTGGCAGAATTAAACAGAAACCATGAACATTTAGCCCCACCGTTAGAAAACAATATAGCCCCACCACCACCAAACGACCCACTACAACCTTTAGAAAACGCATTGCAGGTCCTCCTTCAAAACATTGAAAACGAACGGCTTGCCGGTCTACTGAACTTTGACCCTCTGCAGCCGATAGAAAATGCTCTTCAGCTCTACGACCGGCAGCAGGGGGAGGAGCAGGTGCAGCAGCAGGTGCAGGTGGAGCAGCATCATCATCAGCAGCCCAGGGAGGAGGAGGAGGACCGGCCTGCGGAGCATCAACAAGGAGGAGGATCTCGGGTACAGAACGATGCGGTGACTCGCCGCGAACATTTTAATAATTTCGAAATAAGGCGAGTATTTAACATTCCCTCTCCGGATGAAGCGAGCGACCTCGCTCAATTTTACCTCGACGTCAGGGATAATTTTGTAGATCTAGCGGATAGGGTCAGACCGGAAGTTAGTCGTAACGACCGGGTTCAACTGGAGATCATCAGTGAGCACGCGCGAAATCACTCTGTTTTTAACGTCGATGACGAAAGCGCTGAAAACATTGTACCGGTTTTTGAGGACCTGCTAGCCAGGCTGATACAATCAAACGGAGCGATCGTCGCAGGCTCTCCCCTAGAAATTGTTGTGCAAGTAATTAGAAATCCTAGAGGCAGTGGCAGTAATGACCCGCGTAAAAAAATTCACAAAATGTTAGATGATGAACTTCTAGTCAAAAAGCGTTGCTGTCTGTACGTGGTAAAAAACAAAAACGATAATCTGTGTTTTGCCATCAACCTGATTCACCTCACTCAACCTCATTTCACAGATAAACAGGCCCTGGAACGCGGCAGAGCGCTGCAGCGTTTAGCGGGGTTGAGCGATCGCACTCAGGTAACTCTCACCGACATAGGTAAATTCGAACAAATACTAAAACGTAAAATCGTCGTGTTTTACCGCCCGCCCGAGGACAGAACTCTTTCATTAATCGAAACAGACTACCCGAACACGCCTCACCCGCTGTACCTATTCTTATTCCACCATCACTATTACGGAATAAAAAATCTAAAAACATTTTTAGGAATTCAGTACATTTGCGACGAATGTCACCGCGGGTATTATAAAAGAGAAGAACACTTTTGTCAAAACCGCTGCAACCTCTGTTTTGACCCCGCATGCCCCTCTCACTTTCTGGACTCTGTAATCTGTACGGATTGTAACAGATCATGTCGCACACGCGCGTGTTATTTAAAGCACAAACAACCTAGAATTCACTCCGGTTCAGACCTCAGCGTTTGTCAACGATTGTATAAATGTCCGGACTGCAAGTTCCTCTCCCGTCGCGGAAAGCACAGGTGCACAGCCGCCAGATGTAAAATCTGTCGCGCGGAGCTTCCTCCCGACAACGATCAACACCTGTGTTACATCCAACCTTTGAAACATGAAAACTCTGATAACGCTTCCATAATCTTTTATGACTTTGAAACCTTCCCAGACAGGGAGGGGGTGCACGTCCCTTACCTAGTGTGCACAAAATCTCTAGAAGGAGAAGAGTGGCACGCTTACGGTGTAGACTGTGTTGAAAAGTTTCTCCAAAGATACAGAAGGAAAAGATATAGAGAGACCACGTTCGTTGCGCACAACGCGAAAGGGTTTGACAGCTATTTAATTCTAAGTCACCTGGTGGGGGGTGGGATGACGCCCTCTCTCATCATGCAAGGCAGTAAAATTATATGTTTCACAGAATCCGATTTCCTTCTCAAATTCATAGACTCGCTTTCTTTTCTCACCATGCGTCTCAGCGCTATGCCCAAAGCTTTAGGCTTCGAGGACAAATCCAAGGGATTTTTTCCTCACAAATTCAGCTCGCGGGACCGATTAAAATACTCGGGTCCGTACCCTCCTCCTTCAGATTACGGGGTGGAGCGCATGTCACCCACCGAAAGGGCAGAGTTTTTGCGTTGGCACTGCGAGGCCTCCCGGGGAGTGTTTAACTTTGAAAAAGAATCCCTGTATTACTGCCGAAACGACGTTAATATCCTGAGAGAGGCGTGCGTAAAGTTCAGAGACGGGTTTATAGGCGAAACTAAAGTAGACCCTTTCAGCTGCGTCACTATAGCTTCAGCCTGCATGAAAGTGTTTCTCACCAATTTCCTACCCGAAAACAGTCTGGCCATCCCCTCGCCTGACAACTATGGGCGCAGGTTCAAAGCCTATTCGCACGCGTCCATTCAGTGGCTGGAGTGGGTAGCTCACTCTCAGAAAATTCCCGTTCAACACGCTCTCACAACCGGCGGGGAGAAAAAAATAGGCCCGTATTTTGTCGACGGATACGCGCTGATTAACGGGGAAAAGTGGGTGTGGGAATTTCTGGGATGCTTTTATCACGGCTGTCCAAAATGCTACAGGCCTGAGGAAATCTGCCCTTTGACCCGCGCTCCTTACGGGGACCTGCACGCCTCTGCCGAGGCGAGGCTCCGGGAGCTGAGAAACGTTTACAGAGTCCGCACGGTCACTCTGTGGGAGCACGAATGGAACAAGATGAAAAAATCGAACGAGGAGGTTATAAATTTTATGCGGAGCTACGAAGTCCCGGAACCTCTGTCTCCTCGCTCGGGGCTTTACGGAGGCCGCACTTCGGCCTTGAGACTGCGTTACAGCGCCTCGCCAGGAGAAAATGTGTATTACGTAGACGTCACATCCCTGTACCCTTACGTCAACGCCAAGCGCGCTTACCCTCTGCATCACCCCCAAATCATCAGAGAGAATTTTGCAGACCCTCGCAGTTATTTCGGGCTGATCAGAGCCACCGTTTACCCGCCGCGCGGGCTCCATTTCCCCGTTCTACCGTACAAAACCCCCGGAGGTAAATTTATATTCTTCCTCTGTCGCACCTGCGCCGAGACCAATCAACAAAGCGGTCCGTGACTTCACGACGACGAGGCCAGAGCTCTCACCGGGGTCTGGGTCACCGTCGAGTTTAACAAAGCCTTAGAATTAGGTTACAGAGTGGTTAAAATCACAGAGGTCTGGCACTTTGATAGTAGCAGCAGCGATATTTTCGCCGGCTATATTAACACTTTTCTCAAAGGCAAACAGGAAGCCTCCGGTTATCCTCCGGAAGCTCGCGACGAGGATGAGAGGAACAAATACGTGGAAGAGTACCACAGGCATCAGGGCATACGTTTAGACCCGTCAAAAATAGAGGTGAATCAGGCCAAAAGACAAGTTTCGAAATTGTGTCTCAACAGTTTCTGGGGAAAGTTTGCTCAGAGAGCCAACATGACTCAGACCGCTCTGGTCAGAAAGCCGAGTCAGTTTTTTAACTACGTCTTTTCAGGACAGTACGTCTTTAAACACGTCTCTTTTTTAAAGACCAAAAAACAGGAAGTGGCTTTAATTCAGTGGAGCTATAACGAGCGGTGCGTGATACCTCCCGGCGCTACCAATAACGTTTTCATCGCCGCTTTCACCACAGCCTACGCCCGTCTAAAACTCTACGAGTATTTAGAAAAATTGCAGCGCAGCGTTCTGTACACCGACACCGACTCTCTGATCTACGTAGTGAAAGAGGGGGAGGAACCTTTAGAGCTGGGCAACTATCTAGGGGATCTCACGGACGAATTAGACGGGGACACCATCCAGGAATTTGTCTCCGCGGGTCCAAAGAGTTACGCCTACCGGACCAGAAACAAAAAGAAACTGGTGGTAAAAATGAAAGGAATAACGCAGACGAGAGAATGTTGCGAACGTGTCAATTTCGACAGTATGAGCGGGTTGGTGGAAAGTTACCTTTCTGGTATGAAAGAGGCGGAGCTCGGGACCCCTCAGAACGGAATTCAGAGGGATAAGAGAGGCTTTGTGCTCAAAAACAGAATATTTCAGAAAAAGTTTCGCGTGGTTTACGACAAGAGACGTCTCTTTCCAGACGGCACAACTCTGCCTTTCGGGTACTAGTGTTTTTGTTTTAGTTTTCTTCTAAAAAAAAAAAAATGGAGGAAACTGATTTTGATCACAGACTGAAAGTACCTTTTTCCTGTCTAGTTGTGGGTCCTAGTGGGTGTGGGAAAACTCATTTTGTAAAGTGTGTTTTGGAAAACTGTGAACGCGTCATGGATACTGTGCCCGCGAATATTGTGTGGATTTATACTTCTTTTCAACCCATGTATGAGGAGCTTTCAAAGACCAATAAAAACATTAAATTTATCGAGGGGCTGCCTGATTCTTTTGAAGATTTCCGAGACGTTCTGGTGGTGCTGGATGACGTCATCTTTCAGGCCTCGGATCACCAGGAAGTGGTTAAAATTTTCACTCAATACCGCCACCATAAAAACGTCTCGGTCATGATGCTAACCCAGAACGTTTTTCATCAGGGTAAATACAGCCGCACCATCAGCTTAAACTCCAATTATATGGTGTTGTTTAAAAACCCCAGAGACAAGCTGCAGATTGAGATTTTGGCCCGTCAGATTTTCCCTTCGCAAAAAACATTTTTCTCAGACAGTTTCAAAGACGCCACCGAGGAGCCCCACGGGTATTTAATCCTCGATCTCACTCCCTCGTGCCCAGAACGCTACAGAGTGCGCGCCGGTCTGCTTCCGGGGCAGTACCCCGTCATTTACCTGCCTAAACCCAAGTAGCCATGTCTCAGCGTATAAAAAGAAACGCAGTCTTACTGCAAGCTCTGTACCACGCGTCGCCGCAGAAACGCAAAGACATTCTCGCTCACAGCTCCCCGGATTTCCTCCAGGCGCTGTGCGAGATAGCTTTAAATCTTTTAAGGGGAAACATACCTCTTTCCGCTCCTCAATACCAAAAACTGAAACGCCAGAAAAAGATCATCAGGCTGCTGGCTGACAAGAAAACGAGTTTAAACCGTAAGCGTCAAGTTTTAAAGAAACAAACGGGCGGGTTTCTTTTCCCTCTGTTGTCCGCAGCCGTACCCATTCTGGGGAACCTGCTGGGAGGAATATTTCAAAAACGCTGAGATGTTTAAAAAAATGATTCTCGTTCCCTCTCACGAGTTGAAAAAACTGACCCGACCCACCGAGCCTACCGTCAGAGAAACTGCCAAAGACGATTTGGACGAAAAGATGAAAGCCATACTGGAGGATCCGCGGCTAAATTCGTATGAAAAAATCAAAAGATACGAGTCTCTGCTGCGGAGATATCTCACACTCTCTAAACAGGACCGGGACGAGGAGAGTAGGGTGACTTTCCACCTCCCGCCAGAGGAGGCGCAGCAGCAGGTGCAGCAGCAGGTGCAGCAACAAGTGCAGCGGCCCAGAGAGGAGGATGATGAAATGATGGAAGAAGTATTAAAATCCTTACCCCCTCGAGATCGCAAAAACGCCCGCTACATTATGCAGAAATTAGCTGAGGGTGGAGGAGGATGGACAAAGAGGGGTGAATTTGTTTACAAGGGGGATGCGGTGCGGGGTTCGCACATGATCGATCTATTTAAAAACCTCTCCCTCTCTTTTAAAAGTAAAAACCAAACGCGACCGAAAGGATGGAACGCGTTTTTAACTACTTTGGTCGAAACAAACATACCCTCATCCTCAATACATAACCGTAGAGCTCGCGACCAGTATGTGCGTCTTAAATCTGTGGAGGAGGAGGAGGAGGGAGGACAGACACCTGCGCGAAGGGGGAGAAAACCTTCTCGGGTCAAAATAACGCTTTCCCCGACCTGGACCTCTATGTAAAATCAAATGTTTTTTGTTTACAAATGAAATAAAAAAAACGTTGCAACAAACTTTTTTTTTTTGTTTACGTTTCTTTATTCGATACACACATCTTTAAACTTTTGTAAGGAGCACGCCCCGTGATGACCTCTGCGAGAGCGAGCGGGGCAGCGTCCTTTCAGAAAGTCAGACACCATATCATCATTTTTAAACACATCGTTATAGTACAGAGAAAGTATTTTACCGACGGGTAACCCCTGAGCCTTGTGACATAGATAAAAAATGCAATGTTGCCCGCAAACGACAGACATAGGGTGCTGAAGTTGACGATCGTGATAGAGTATTTTGTCAGAGCGGCCTTCCAGAAACTCTGAGATGACCGAGGGATAGTGAGCAAAGTCGGGAGGGAATCCGTAAGAGTCAAAAAAAGTGGAGGAGCCGTCCTTTTCCAGAGTCAGAGCCAGCCAGTGTTCTCCCCTCAAGTGCGAGGGGTGAGTGTTTACTATAAAGTAGGCGGGGGGTTTAAAGTCGCGCCTCAAAAAGGCCAGCTGGTCCGAGGCCCAAACCCCGCAGAAAACGTCTCCCAAGGCGCGATGTAGAATGTGCTCCAGCTGAAGGTTATCCATGTGTATATATTTTTTTTAGTAATAATCCACCAGCACCTGTCTTTTAGAGTCAATCTCCAAAATTGAGTCGTAGCAGGCGTACACTATGAGAGTTGTGGTCTGAGGCAGAGGAACTCTGAATCTCATCTCCAGCCTCAAATTCCCGTTGGAGACGGGAGACAGGGCGTCAGCATCCTCGCTGGGTTCCAGATTAAAGGCAAAAAGGGCGTACCCTTCGTTAAATTCCCGGCGATCGATGCTCAGAGGTAAATCTTTGAGGTGTCTCCCCGTGGCGGAAAACATGTGATAAAACTCCCTGACCGAATTTCCGCGGTCAAACTGTGGCTGGAAAGCTTTGGCGGGCACCTGCCTGCCGTCCTAAACACAACGCCAGATACTCCACATCGTTGTGTCTAAAGTTGAAAGGCGACAGATCCCTCCTCCCGGTGAAGGCGTCGTGATGAACCATGCCCAGGACCACGTATTTTGGCATGGCTCCCAGAAAGAGATTCTCTTGGTTGCAGATCCTGGAATTTTCAGGGATGGAGTAGGTTTTCACAGAAACGCGCGAAAGAGGATAGAGGGCGTTTCCTTTCATCAGGGCCGCGGCGTGCCCCAGTCTGACGGCCGGCGAGACAGTGACCTTTTTAACAAACAGAGAGGCCGAAGTTATTTTCAGAGCAAACTGCGAATCCCGAGTTCCCATCAGACTGAAGGCATCGCTGTTGCGTATCAATTTAATTCTCAAATCCACAGAGTTCAGCAGGAGCCTCTCGCAGAAGAAAATATCAGCGTGGAGGGGACCCAGCAGGTCCACTTCTCGCGACTCGGCCGTGAAAACGGCTCTCTGTTTTATCCCTCTGTTCGGCCCGTTGCTTATAACTATAGAATCCATGTCTCCGGCAGTGTCTTTGTAAAACAGACCGGCGCTGAATTGACTCTTTAGGGTGTCTTCTGAAAAGTTGAGCAGCGTCTCGATCATGGCCCTGTAAGGATGGGTGGCGCTGGACTGCGAAATCAATCGATCCCCCAGAATAACGTCGCACTGACTGAAAATTGTGTTGAGAGGATAATTGATGAGGGCTACCCCCGCATCGGGTGGGATGTTGCTCCCGTCCCTTTCCGTAATTTTCACTCTCAGATGGAGCATGGTGTCGTTCAGATCGAGATACTTTTCCCCGTCTCCGGGGATGAAAAATTCAATGGGTGAGTTGTCGTTCAAAGCAGAGAGGGGCTGACATTCTTGATATTTTTTATCCTCTATGGATAGCTGGGTCATGGGAGCCGAAAATAGATCCAGTTCGGCAAGGGTGCATTCGGCAGATTTCTTGTGTAAGAGAGACATTTTTTATTTATTTTCTTCTAAAATATGTCAGAGCTCCTCTGGGGCTTCCTTCTCTTCCCGCTGCCAGCCTTAACTGATTTACTTTTTACTCCGACGCTTTTATTTTTAATCCGCTCGCCCGGAGGGCGTTTCCTCTTCCTGCGGGAGAGGACCATCATACCCCCCGCCCCCTCCTGGCGAGGCTCTGTCAGCTTACCCATCACTCTTTTCACAGCGTCTGTAGCGATATTGGTTGCGGCCGTTTTCAGGTGAGGTTTAGCTACGGCGAACCCGGATTTGAAGAGAGGAGACACGAAACGAAACAGTCTGGAGAAGATGGATCCTATCCCTCTGCCGTACATCACGGGCGCTCCGTAAAAACCCGGAAGGGAACCTCCCACCTGCCCCTCATAATACCTCACAAAACGGTGGGGGTCCTGCGGAAGACGCGCCGCCATTGTCAAGCCGGTTTAAAGTGCAGCTTGACTATCGTTTTCCCGTAAACAAAATCCACGAATCTGTCGCGGTCCGTTTTAATTTCTACGCGTATGGTTTTAATGTATTTTTTAGAAACGCGCAAGTAATGGACCGTATTATGTCTGATGCTGATCACGTCTCCGTAATCGCCTTTCACGTTAAGGACGCTGAGCAACGGTGAGTAACTGTCACCGACCGGCTGGTACTGAACGATGTCGGTGTAGAGAAACAGGTTATATACGCCCGCGTTCATATCGCACGGATACGGAGTAGAGCGCTTCGACAGAGTCCACCACTCGTTCGTTTTCAATCCCAGCATGTAAGCCAGAGGAGGGAAGACCTTTATTTTATGGCTCCCGACTCCTTTGATATCCAGACGTTTGGTGATGTTGTTGAATGAAGCCTCGAAGGACGGGTCGTACTTTTGGATCGCCGGCACCAGGTGATCCAATAGATCTTTAACGCGTCCGTAATGACCTCCCCTGCCGAATTTTAAAATCACCAGGGGCTGATCTTCCTCCGTCGTCCGCATCAGCTCCAAGTAGGAGGCGTCCGGCGGTAGATTGTACCATGTGCGCGGGTAAATGAATTCGCATAAGCCCACGCTCCATTCTCCGGTCAGCTCGAGGGGTTTGGCCAGATCCACCGTGTAGCAGCCGCTGGCGTTATCTTTAAATAAGCCCTTGCTGGCGTTGGAAGGCAGGGTCACGTAAAACCCTTCGGACTGCATGATGAATTTTAAAAAATGAGCCGAATGATGCGAGGGGTCTCTTTTTTTATACGCCTACCACTTCCGAGGCTTTCACCCAGCTGTTGAATTTATCCGGCCAGTTTTTCCACTTGACAAAAACCTGTTTTTCCCCTCTGACTGTGCGCCGCTTTAAAATCTTCTCCACATGAAACGCTTTGTCCTCGGTCAGTTTCACTTTCTGCAGATCGGGCTCATAAAACGACCCATCAATGGGGTCCCCGTCATAATCTTGTAGTTTATACACCGGTGGCGATCGGTGAAGGACCCGGATCACAGTAAAGATTTCGTCCGTGAAACTCTGTTCGTATTTTTTATCAAATACTCCTCTCAATTTGGATATCCTCACCAGATCCGCCCTCTTAAATTTCAACTTTATTTTAGGACGGGCGGGTGTCTTTCCATACAAGTTGCGAAACACCTGATCCGCGTTCTCGGGGCGCACCTCGGCAGGTGCCATTTTAATGCTGCTGTGATAACTGCGGTTATATCCTTCTAACAGGTCGGGCAACACCTCCAGATAGCGTCTGGTATTGTGCGCGGTGAAATATCTCCACATCCTCGTTTTCAGAGTGCGGTTAAATCTCTCCACCACCGAGGCCTTTAGGTCGCTGGCGGTAGCAAAATGGGAGATGCTGTGATTTTTCATCAGAGCTTGAAAACTCTTGTTGAAAAACTCTTTTCCCGCATCGGTCTGTAAATTTTCCGGTATTTCACTCTCTCTCAACACAGATTCGAAAGCTTCAGTCACTTCAGAACCCGTCTTCTTTTTCAGGGGGCGGGCGTAAGCCTTTTTTGAAAATACGTCTATGACGGTTAATAAATAATTGAATCCGTCGTTGTATTCAGACAGCTGTCTCATGTCGCACAGGTCGGCCTGAAGCTGCTTCAGGGGTTTGGTCACAAACACTCTATTTCTCTTAAATCTTACTCGCGCCGGCTTGTGCAGAGTATAGGCGTCCTGCTCGGATAAAAAATTCTGCACCTTGCGGATATCAACTTTTTTACCAGTTTCATCTTCTAAAGCGCGTCGGAGTCTATTTACTCCTCCGAAACTACCTGGGTGATGCGGGTCATAATACACTTTTTTCATCTCACTTTTCTCGGCCATCTCGTCTTCTGATAAAAAGCTCGTCTGCGTTATAACGTCGCAGGAGTCGGCTTTTATTATTTTATTCAAAAACCAGAGGGCTTAATGTGCAGAAAACAGGAATACAATATTCAAAAACCAGAGATGAATGCTTTTTAAATATTTTTTATTCAAAACCAGAGGGTTTAACATGCAAAAAACAGGAATACATTTTTATTCAAAAACCCTGAGATAAAACACACTTATAGAATACAAGTAAGTTACAAAAAAAAAACAGGAATACACTTTTATTCAAAACCCTGAGATAAAACACAGTTATAGAATACAACAACTCTTTTTTTTTTTTTTTTTTTAAATTCAAAACCAGAAGGTTTAACATGCGAAAAAAAAACAGGAATACATTTTTATTCAAAACCCTGAGATAAAACACACTTATAGAATACAAAAAAACTCTTTCTTTTTTTTAAAAACATGAGGTAAACATGTTAAAAGGTTACAAACAGGATACTTTTTTTTAAAGCATACACGATTAAAAAACGAGGTAGTTTTTTGTTTTTTCGTTTTTTAAAAAAGAAACAGAATACATGATTAAAATAAAGCAGAATTAAAAAACGAGGTAGTTTTTTTTGTTTTGTTTTTTAAAAAGAAACAGAATACGCTTTTATTCAAAACCCTGAGATAAAACACAGTTATAGAGTCAAACGGTTACAAAAACTCTTTTTTTTTTTTTTTTTCTTTTTTTAAAAACATGAGGTAAACATGTTAAAAGGTTACAAACAAACAGGATACTTTTTTTTAAAGCATACACGATTAAAAAAATGAGGTAGGATTTTAAAAAACAGAATACACGATTAAAAATGAGGTAGGATTTTGTTTTTTGTTTTTTTTTTTTTAAAAGAAACAGAATACATGATTTAAAAAACAAGGTTAAATATAGGAAGCATGCAGGATAAGAATCAGCAACCTTTGTAAAACTCCGTAACCAAACGGAGTTCCCCGATTTTAACCACATCTTGCCCCACCAAATTGTCATAAGCGTCTGTGATGGCGTCAAAGACTTTCCTCACCGATTTCAGCTCATGAAGTAGGGTCTCCGCAACCATCCCAACTTTAACATCCTCAGTTTTGATGTTGCGGGCAATCAGCAGACGTTGAATGGAAGGGACAAAGCGAGGAGTGAGCAGTTTCTTTCTGATGTTATAATAATTGTCGGAATAAAAATCATCCTCCAGAATTTGCAGGCACTCGTGTTGTCTCTGGCTGGGATGGTCTATCTTACATCCATTACATTCGTCGGTGCGGTGCTTGTTTATCACCAAGTTGACCAGATGATACACAGCAGTTTTCACAGTGTCGATGAATAAAGAAGACGCCCAGCCGTCCATCTCGTCGGTATGCTGCTGCCGCCTCTGGCGCTTCAGAGGCCAGTAACCGGGAGTGTCGGGTACCAGCTCGCCCTCGTCAGAAAAACAATCGGTGGAGCCGGTCTCCTCATCGCGAAGCAGGGGTGCAGAGTCCATCTCTCTCTCTGAGCTAAAAAAGGCTTTTTGATCGGACTTTTAAAACAGAAGGAAGGGGGGCGTGGTCCGGGAGGGGCGGGGATTTTCAGAAGCTGAGACATTTCCTTACTCCTACGGCATCCCTCCAGCAGCGGCAAGTTTGAAAAAGAATTGTAATATCCTTCCTCACTTGCAGCATTCTTACGACCCACTCTTTGGCTGGTATAACCATCATGCTGCGAAATAATCCGCAGTCGGGGTTGAATTTTTCCATGACAAAAATGTCAGGCGCATCAGACTCGTCAGTCGAACGCAGACTAGCTCTCATTCTCCATCTCCCCGTGGCTGTGGTTCCTGAAGACCAGACGGTTGACAAGATTGTTTTAGTCTTGATCAGCTGCTCATCATTGAAGCGTATGCCTCCGTTCCGCGGCGGGGGAGGGGGAATAGCTTCTATTTCTTCTTCCGTAGCTTTTTCTGGAGCCGGGGGAATGTTTTCTTTATTCTCAGCGGCTGCTTTCTTCTCTTTTATTTCTGGAGGTGGGGGCTCATCATCTTCTTCTGGAAGTTTTTCAGCCAGGGGCTCATCATCTTCTTCTTCTTCTTCTGTAACTGTGTCGAGAGGATGATCATCATCATCATCAGCTGATTCAACAGCTGATTCATCAGGGGAGGAAACATCCTCTACAGAGGGGGTCTTTTCTTTATCCTCATCATTCTCAACAGCAGTATCCTCTTTTTCATCAGAGGAGACAGAAGGAGGGGAAGGAGGATCTTTTTCATCATCAGCAGCATCATGCTCTTCTTCATCACCGAAGCCGGAAGGAGAAGGAGGAGGAGGGGGAGGAGAATCTACCTCTCTCCGGGGTCTTTTAGCGGCAACATCTTCCTCTTCAGGAATGGGAAAATCCTCATTTGCCTCTCCGATAGCCATCGCAACCAGCAGCTTCAGCACGGCCCAGTCATTGGGAGTCAGCTTCACAATGCTGCTCGATTCCGTCAAGCTTTCTCCTTCGTTCGACTGATAAAACCAGAGCTCCCCCGACTCATATTTGAATATGTAGCCCCACTTTCCACAACCCTCAGCAGGCAGAGTCCATTCTCCTCGCAAGTTTCTCGGTGCTGGAATTTGGCTGCGGAACATGAAGACGCTCTTACTTCTTCCTTCTTTCCGCGGAGTGTCGGTTGCTTCGGGTCTAGTACTGTAGACAGAGACCGGCGTATCGCTGATAATCGACGAGGCCCACTCGCTGCTGCTGCCGCCCATGCTCGAGGAGGGTTCTGCGGGAGAGCAGATTTCTTCACCGTCCAAGTAAACAGGACCGCTGGAGGGCTGCAGAAGGAAAGAATCCATCTTGTGTGTGAGACTTAGAAATTGTGACGGGGCTCCACCTCTCTGGTTTTATTCTCCTCCCTCGCTGCAGTCCCTCCCAACAACAGATGGCGCTCTTCCGGGGGTTCACCCCTCCTTTTTCAGGATGCAATTCGACACGGTTAGCAACAGATGGCGCGCTTCCGGGGTTCGCCCCCCTTTCTCAGGATATAATTCGTCACGCGGGGGGTTTCCCACCCCCCTTCTCCGGATACGATTCGTCACGCTCATCACACGCTTCCGGGGGGGAGGGGCGGGAGGTCAAAAGGTCGTGATTAGGGCCATCAATCACTTCGGATCAAATTTTGTCATAAGCTGTAGGGTATTAACTCTCTGAGGTAAAGTAATTTCTTTCTCATCACACAAAAAGAAAGAAGAAAACAAAAATATTCAGGATTTAGAAAAAACCATCAAATCACTAGAAGAAGCCTACGCGTGCAACCAAGATCAGGAAACATTGAACAAAATATGCAAAACAAAACTAGAATTAAATGAAATTATTAATAAAAAAACACAATTCCTTATACAAAGACTACGCTTGCAGAATTTTGAACACAGTAACAAATCAGGTCGATTTCTAGCTAACCAGCTAAAAATAAATAAAGAAAAAACAACTATATGTGCTGCTAAAGATTTATCGGGGAACACAATATATGATCCTGGAAGAATAAACAACATTTTTAGGGATTTCTATGAAACTTTATACTCACCACAAATAAACCCATCTAAAAATGAAATTGATCTGTTTCTTGACAACGTAACTCTTCCAAAATTACTAGACAGTCAAGCAATGGAACTGGATTCGCCACTGACGCCAAGTGAACTCCAGGAAGCCCTGATAAGTATGCCCAATAATAAGGCCCCAGGTCCAGACGGTTTCCCTGCAGAATTCTACAAAGAATTCTGGACAATTTTGGCACCAGTATTCCACGGCATGTTGCAGGAAATCGAGGAAAATGGCAGACTACCACCAAATATGAATTCTGCCAACATTAGTCTCCTGCTAAAACCAGGCAAAGACCCTTTATTTCCCTCAAGCTATCGTCCAATCTCTCTTTTAAATGTAGACCTTAAAATAATCTGCAAAGCTCTCTCAAAGAGATTAGAGAAAATGACCCCCCTCTTAATTCATCCTGACCAAACTGGTTTCATAAAAGGTCGGCACTCCTCAACAAACACTCGTAGATTACTTAATTTAATAGACTACTCATACGATAAAAACATCGAAACCATAATATTATCTCTAGATGCAGAAAAAGCATTTGACAGAGTTAACTGGAAATTTTTATTCGCAACTTTACACAAATTTGGTTTTGGAAACTCTTTCATAAACTGGATAAGAATATTATACAATTCCCCAACAGCTCGTATCAGAACAAATGACCAGACATCCTCCAGCTTCTGTCTCCTGAGGGGCACCAGACAGGGATGCCCACTCTCCCCTTCACTTTTTGCAATTTTTATCGAACCTCTAGCAGCAACATTTAGACAGGCTACAACAATTAAGGGCATAAAATGTAAGAACATAGAACATAAAATCAGTCTCTATGCGGATGATGTGTTGCTTTTTCTGCAAAACACACAAACCAACCTCTCTGAGGTAATTACTTTAATAAACTGGTTTTCAAGAGTTTCAGATTATTCAATTAACTGGCCAAAATCTACAGTTCTCCCCATTAACTGCTCCTTCCATAATTCTTCCTCTGCCCCACTGCAATCCGGAAATATTAAATATTTAGGTATTAATGTCTCTCCTAAGCTTTCAGACTTAACTAAATTAAACCACATCCCACTTGTAAAGAAAGTAGAAGGCGATCTGACTAGATGGAAATCTTTACCCATATCACTCATGGGAAGGGTCGCCACTATAAAAATGATGATCTTGCCAAAAATAAATTACTTATTTTTGATGATCCCTAACAAACCATCACAAGATTGGTTCAGATCTCTGGATTCATATATTTCCAAATTCCTTTGGAAAGATAAACCCCCGCGTATCAGCTTAAAAACGCTACAAAGAACCAAGGATAGAGGAGGATTAGATCTGCCTAATTTTTACCAATACTTCTTAGCCAACAGGCTTCAGTTCATCTCAGAATGGTTAAAACATACCTTCTTAGTTGAGCCCTGGCTAGATGTTGAACAGGCACTATGCAAGGATCTAGAGATTTCAGACCTACCATTTATTAGCTCAAACATCAAAAGACATGAATGCTTTAAAAGTATCAACATCAGCTTTTCTCTGACAGCATGGTGGGAGTTTCTAAAAATAACGGAGTCTTCATTAATTCCATGCAAACGTACACCTATCTGGAATAACCCTGACATATTACAAAACAATAATATGATTAATTTCCCAGAATGGAGTTGTAAAGGAATTAAATACTTAGAACATATATTAGAGGGAACAGAATTTATTCCATTTGACAGACTAGTTGCACAATATGGGATCAACAAGACAAGATTTTTAGAATATCAACAAATTAAATCCATAGTAAAAAAGAAATTTAACCTCAGTCAAGTTGAATTACAAACACCACTAAGTGCGGCACATTTTCTTACTCTTAAATCCCCCAAATTATTATCTAAAATATACAGAACACTTTCTAAATTAGATGAATCAATATCCCTTCCTATTGCAAAGTGGGAAGCAGATTTATCAGTCAGCTTAGACCAAAACTTCTGGTCTGAGATTTGCTTAAAAACCTTTAAATTAATTAAAAATCCCAGTCTGCAATTAATACAATACAAAATACTACATAGAGTGCACTATACAGGTCATCGGATGTTCAAGATGGGCTTTACATCCTCCAACAACTGCTCACACTGTCAAGGCAATACACCAGACAATTACATCCACGCTCTTTGGTTCTGTCCACCAGTGCAAAAGTTTTGACGCGAGATATGTTAAGACTTATCAAAGTGTCTGAAATGTACCATTCCAACTTCCCCCTTAGTGTGTTTGTTGGGCAGCTTAGATAATGTCACTTCAGAAAAGAATATAGCCCATATGGTTTTCACTGCCCTATGCATAGCCAAGAAAACAGTCCTCATGAACTGGAAAAATAAAAATAATCTTAATTCTAACCAATATAGAAATTATCTATTAGATTACATTAGTCTTGATACAGCCTCTGCCACCACATCAGATCAATTGCTCTGGGCTCCTTTTATCAGCTCCATCACCTGGTGGGGGTGGGGGGTCATAGTTTGGTCCCGCCTTCACTGTTGTGATTGGTGTGGGGGTAGGGACAGGCTTAGGGCGTCGGGGGGTTCCCCGGAGGCATCTTCCTTGGGGGGCTCAACCCGGGGTAGCGGTCATGTCCGGGTGGGGGCTCTGTTGGCTCTCAGGTGACTGTTTCCTCGCGGCTGCGTGCAGCGGGGCTAGGGGAGGGTCTGTGCTGACGGACGTGGGTTACTGACCTGGTAGCTTGGCTGCCCCTGGGTGGGTCCGGGATGGGCGTGAGGTTCTGGGGGCGCTCCGTCTCCGGGCTGGGGCCCGGGCCGGGCCTCGGGGGCTTGGGTCCTGGTTGGTGTGTTGCCGGGGTTGTGGGCGGGTGGGTGCATGGGGGCCCAGCCCTGGAGCAGGGTGCCGCCGGTGCGTCGAGCCACCTGGGGGGCTCTTCAACTGGTGGGGGAGATGGTCACATCTGCAGGAGCTTTCCTCTCTTCAGGGACTCTCTCTGCAGGAGGGGGAGATACAGGAGAGGTGGAGGAAGATCTCAGCCTGGGCGTTTACTGTCTTATGTAGTCTGGAAGATGAGTGGATGGTGGGGTGGGTGCAGTTTTCTCTGTGGTGGGGTTAGGTGAACTGTCCCGGGCTCTGTGGGGCCGGGAGGCGCTGCTGCACTGGGCCCCGGTCTGGATGGGCCTGGGCCCTCTTTCCCTGGCGGGTCGCGGAGTGTGGGAGTGCCTACTGGGGTCAGCGGGGGAGCTGGCCCCAGGGAGGGGTTACCTGCCCCTCCCTTCCTTCCCTCCCCATCTCCAGCTGCCTCCCTCTTCCCGCTCCACCACAACCACCCACACATGCAGGGCCTTGGAGTAGGGGTATGTCACCAGGGTGCAGAGGAGGCTACCCCCCCCCCCCCCCTCTGTCCCCTTCCGGCTGCCTCTGCCTCAATTTTATCCCACAACTTAGACATTCACATTATTCACACTCTCATTACACATACATATAGGATCTTGGGGGTGGGCACAATCACCGAGTCCATATTACCATCAGGGTGTACACCTCACCCCTGGCGTCGTTGCCCACCTCTCAATTTTAAATACACGTAGACATTGAGGGCTATCAGGAGGGACTATGCGCTTACCTGCTGCTCTCTGGCAGGTAGCTCCATGCCCTCCTGGCTTTTAATTGCACCTTAGAACACACATGCATCAACACTACAATGAGCGGGTGGAGGGAGGTTTGGAGTCTTCTCCCACCCCCATTCTCTGCGGCCTGCTGGAGCAGGAGGGCTAGGAGGAGTTGGCCGTCCGACTGCGGTCTGGAGTGTGGGGCCTCCCTGCTGCTACGGAGTCGGGGTGGTCTGCCTCTCCCCACCGCAGGGAAAAGGGTAACACCACCTGGGTCTGGTTGCAGTTCCCCCCTCCAGGGGCAAGGGTACCTAGACCCGGTTTGTAGAGTACGCTTGGGGAGTGTGATCGTGTGTACAGCGTCTCTTTATGTCTGTCTCCACGTTGGTTGAGTGTGGAGTGAGTGCACATGAGAGCATGAGGGGGGGAATGGATGTTTGTGTCTGTGTGTGCCTGTATGTCTGTGTCTATATGTCAGGTTGGGTATCAGACACCACCTCTCTGGGGACACCTCAGGCCCTCCAAGGTTTGGAGGCCTATCTCCACCCACCACCACTTCCCCTGCCAGTGGCGGACTCCCTCAGGTGTCGGTGCGTTGGTGGTTCTTTGTGTCTGGGGGTGGGCGTCCGGGTACACACCGGCTCACTCCTTGGCGGCCGCTTATCGGGGCCTGGAACCTGGGGCTCGCTCGGACCACTTCGGAGGTGGGGTGCCCCCGGCCTCTCGGCCTGGGGCTCGGTCACTCAGGCACAGCTGGCTGCCGGCGGAGCTCACGGGCGCGTCACTGCAACTCCCCCTGGCTTCTGCTCCGCGGCTGCTGAGTGAACCCTCATCTGGGACTCTCCTCAGCTCTTGCTGGGACAGTGGCGCGGCTGCCCCTCTGTTGGTTTTCCATGGTCTCTTGTGTTCTGGGGGCCTCTGGATGTCTGGAGTTTTGATCTCCTCCATACCTGCTTCATACCCTGGAGGACGGGGCTGTGCCCCCCCCACACTCCCTAGCAGATCGTTACATGGAGAAACCTTTGGAATACAAGCACGCTGATCCACACAGGTATGCACACGGGTGTTCACTGCTCGTAGACTTAAATTACACCCTTCTTGGCTACTACTTCGAAGCACATCTGTCCTGCGTGCTGCACAACAACATTGAATATTTAGTATTTACTGCTGTTTACACTTAGCTAGATTAATGCGATGGTGTTGTGTTTAGTATGTTGCTTTGTTTTTTTTTTTGTTTTTTTGCTTGTCTTCTATTCTTCTCTCAACAGGTGATCCAGGAGATTTTTATTTTTTTTCTCCCCCCCTTTCTCACTGTCCCTCTCCCCTTCTGTTTTTCCTTTCCTTCCTCTTTCTTTCTCCCTTTCCTATCCCTCACTGATGTCTGTCCCGTCTGTAACATCTGAAAATAAAATATAATAAAAACAAAGATCGACCAAATGGACCAATACGGCAATGCCACGAAGATCCATTTGGCAAAGTAAATCCATTGGATATCCTTGTTGGTCTTCAGACAACAATTCTGATGGCTAAAGAACCAAAAAAAAAAAAAAAAGGAAAATGTCTACACATTTTTTAACACCTCCCTGGTAAACCATACAAAGTCTAAGGAACTGCAAAAGGACCTTGGACTGTTTGCATCTGAGCTTGTTCAGCTCTCTAACACAAGATGGGCCTGCCAAGTAAATTCCATCAAAGCCCTTCTCAACAACATTTCTGCAGTTTTAGCAACTCTCGAAGCCACAAACACTCCTATTGCTAAAGGGATCTTGTCCAAGCTGTCAAAACCCAAGACTGTGTACATGTTAATCATGTTCTCACAGCTGCTTGGCACCACTGAAGGCCTGCACCGCTACCTGCAGGGAGAAAGGCTAGACATGGGCAAAGCTGTGGAGTACAAGATGTCGGTAGTTGATACACTAAGTAAACTGCGCACAGAGGCTGCTGCTGAGGAAATATTTGAGAAGGCCATGGACATTTGTGGAAGCTACAACATCCAGATTGCTCAGGGGGCACGACACAAACAGAAAAGACTTGAAGGATTTGTACTTGAGTCCAGCTGTGGTGCAACACCAAATCTCACAAGCTCAGCAGAGTTTAGCAGAGATATTCTTTCCTTGTTTGGACCGAATGTTGCAGGAGCTAGCAGACAGATTTTCTGCGGTAGGACAGAAAATAATGGAGGGCATTCAGGCATGCAATCCATCCTCCCCAACATTCCTTTCCGAAGATGCCTTAAAACCCATTGCGGCACACTACCATGTCACGATAAAGCCTGAAGAACTTGTTGTGGCAAAAAACTTCATGAAAAGAAAAATGGAAAAAGAGGACATTTGCGACATCACAACTGCCTTCCACTTGCTTGACGAGGACATGTTCCCAACTCTGAAGGTCATCTTTAGAATTGCACTAACCATTCCTGTCAGTAGCTGCAGCTGTGAGCGCTCTTTTAGTGCCTTGCGTCGTCTCCACATGTGGCTAAGGAGAACCATGGGACAAGAGAGGCTGAATGATTTGGCCATATTATCTATTGAAAAGGAGTACTTGGATAATGTTGACCCTGAAAATGTCATTGATAGGTTTGCAAAACTCAAGCTTCGAAGATACAATCTCATGTTACCACAATAAAGAGGTGTTGTCAGTGTAGTGCAGATCTGTGATGATTTTCAGTGCTACTGTCTAGAGATGGCACAATACCACTTTTTTATGTCCGATACCGATACCGATATCATAAATTTGGATATCTGCCGATACCGATATGAATCCGATATAGTGTTTTTTAATCAACAAAACTGTTTTTTTTAAATATCTTGCTGCATTTTGTATAAGTTCATACTCAAGTTTAAAACAACAACTACACTAAAGCTATTCTGTTATACCTGTATGCAAAAAAAAATATTTCATAGTTCAGCAATACTGATCAATCTAATAAACTTAAACCTACACCATCCTCCCTATTCTGGTATTTTAAACAGTACTTAGCGTAAATATTAAGCAACCTAACTAATAGGGTTCCAACTCCCAGCAACAACAAAAATAAATAAATAAAAAATAGGGAACCACCCGTCACGCTCCACCTCATGATGCTTAATCGACGTAATCAACCTTAATTTGATGCAGTGTGAAAAAAATGCACAGAAATCAATTATTTTTCAAGGAATATTAAATAGAATCAACATCTTTCTTCAACAAAATTGCAGACTGCACAGATGGTACCTTCCCAAAGGAAAAAGTACTATAGCTTACTAGGGTATATATATTAGACTTAATAGTTACTATATACAGTAATTGACTTCTATTCATTTTACATCAAATTAAAACTTTGGGTGTAAGATTTGGATAATTATTTATTAAAAGCTAGACATTTTAAATGAGAATAAGAAAGAAAAGTCTGTCTTTGTGCCCCCTTTTCCCTGTTAATGCCCTATCGGCCCCCCTGGCTAAACTTTGCTAGATCCGCCCCTGCACAGTTACCAGCCGTCAGCTACATAGAAAAAGATCCTGGTGTAGAAAGTAATATTAAATAAATTCTAACAAAAGCTTATCAAGCTTAAACGTGCTGCTGTTGTTCAGCTGCTGGTTTCCTCTTTCTGGTGCAAAGTGGGCCAAAAACAAACAAGAGAGACGGACTCGCGACAGAAAAGCCGATCAGCTGATCATTAAGCAGTTTCATGATTGAAGTAGCAGCAAGCAGAGGCAGTCACTTGTTAAGCTTAAAAGCTATTTATTTATGAGTGACTTATGTATGTATGTATGTATATATATGTATATATTGTACTATTCTTAGTTAGTGTATTGTCTGTCTTGTCTTAATGTTGGATTATAATGGAGCACTGTAACAAAAAATAATTTCCCCCAGGGATCAATAAAGTATTCTGATTCTGATTCTGATTCTGATTAACGCAAGAATGCTTTACAAACATTCAGAGATAGACTTACACACTTGCTTTACTTCTCTCGGGATAACTTTGTTGGAGATGAAATGCCGGGTTGGTAGCTAAGCTCCAAATGCTATCCAGACCACCGACAGGTCCCGCATGCCACAGCCGCTCTATCACGTGATGCATACTGCTCCAACGTGCTAACGTTCTGAGGTGAGTTACGGCGTGTTGCAAGTTTTGTGAGGTGCTTTCGTGATATTTAATGGATCGGATTACATTTTTTATTTTTCTCCGATATCCGATCCAGTAATTTAGGTCAGTATCAGACCGATACGTAATATCGGATCGGTCCATCTCTACTACTGTCATCTAGTTTTGATTTTGGTTCTTTGTTGGTTAAGTCCTAAAGTAATCCTGATTTTGAACTGTTATTCTACTGTTTTCATTCCGGATCAGTTCTGGGTGTGGTTGAAATGGGGTTTAGTCCCCGTATCTTGAAACAGCCCTAATTTTGTTCTGCCTTGCTGTTTAAGTAGAAAACAGTTTTTAAGCTACATATGTGATATTTTTTTCTCATATTAAGTTTTCTTTCTTTTTTTTAAGCTTACAACACAGCCTAATAAATCTTCAACTTTACAGCAGGTTTTTTTGTCATTTCCAACCCCCCGCGCGCGTATTACCCTTTAGGGCTAAGCCCCGGTTGTATACAATGTCTGGCTCCGCCGCTGGAATTACTCACACCTGCAGCTGATCAAGCCTCGTCAGAGGAGCTACTTAGGAGTGTGGTGGAGCTGTCTCCGATGCTGGATCATTGCGTAACTTCACGTTAGTCTCTTGGCGAGTTAGTTAAGGTTAGTCTGCTGCATTGTGGCGTTGCTGACGGCTGCCTCTTTGTTATTCCCCAGGAGGAGTGTGGAGACGAGAGGGCAGCGAGCACGGGGTGCTCAGACACTGAGGAGCGGAGACAAAGAACACTAACACTGGCAAGAGGACATGTCAGAGTCGGGAACGCACTGGGGATTTATTGTTGTTTGGATTATTTAGCATCACTGTAAATATATATATATATATATAATGTAATATTATTATAATATTATAATATAATATATAATATAATATTATTATAATATTATAATATAATATAATAATATAATAAATAAATATATATATATATATATATATATATATATATATATATATATATATATATATATATATATAAAGATTTTCGTTCCACTTTGTGTTGGTCTTTCACGTGGAATTCCAATAACATTGAATCATGTTTGTGGCTGTAATGTGACAAAATGTGGGAAAGTTCAAGGGGCCGAATACTTTTGTAAGCCACTGTAAAGTTCACTATCAGTAACATCATAGCACCACCCAGCAGTATAGAAACTCCGTCATGCTAGCTAGTAGCAGTACGAGTTATTGTAACTGACTGTAAAAAGTCAGCACAATGAAAATAAACTCCACCTAAACTTGGTTTATATCTGACCCAGATAGACTGCAGGTCATAACTTCTTACCTGAAGTTCAGTTCACCTGACACTCGGACCGGCGGCCGCCTCGGGTCTCTGCTCCTCCTGCCTCCCCTTTCCCTCATCCACCTGCTGCCTCTGTGGAAGCTCCGCCATAGCCACCACCAAACAACTGACTTATTTTTACACATCGACCAGCATCCGGCCAATCGGCCACCTTCCATTGTTTATACCGTTACAAGAAAATAAAAAAACATCATTGGCCCATAAAAACGAAAAATCACCATCAGTATGCCCGATGGCCAGTCCAGCTATGGTCGTGCCATCAGTTAACCCTTCGCTTGCCAGCTGTGACACACGTGCCCAGGGTTGCCGACCCCTGCTCTAAAGCATCTGATTTGGATTCCTGAGATCAAATATATTTTCCTTTGGCTTTGTTTTCTTCCCATTTGTGGCTTTAATGTAGTGTTACATCCTGTTTGTTTGCTTCCATCTGTATACATGTCCAGATTCACTGTTATGTTTCTATTCTTACATTGCTGTGTGATCACTGTTCCCTCTGCTGACTGATGTGACCTTTTGTATCTCACACTGATACTTGTCATATTTGTATCTGCGTCTAAAAGATAAAAAGTTTTCCATGCTAAAACACAGCTCCACCTCCTGCAGTTCTCCCTCTGAACCACTAGATGTCTCTGTTATCTAAATGAAGACGTGCAGCACAGCAACCACAGCAGCGCTCAGATCACACGTGTCCTGTTGTTATGTATAAAAGCATGAAACAGGTGAGACAGGTGGGATCAATATTAATGTTGTGGAAATATATGAAAAAGCAACAGAAGAGTGAAAACATTTCGTGTTTCTAGAAAGATCTTTCAGCTCACAGCTGCTCACAGACTGTATTTACAAGTGACAAACTGCAACTCTACAGTACATCTACAGTATATATCAAATATATTCTGTATTCAAATCTATTGAGTGATGTTTGAAAGTCTTTCCAGGTGAGTTTGATCCAGGAGGGTCTGAAGCCAGAGTCAGACAGAGACTGTGCAGAGACTATAGAAGGACAGAGCAGCAGCAGAGCAGTCCAGATACACTGATGATCCTCTGTCAGATCCAAAGGGACACACAGGGATGATGCTGGACTCTACATTGTGTCTGACAGTGGAGCTGTTCTCAGAGCAGTTCACTCTGCAGCACTGACAGTCATCTGCACTTCTTCTCATTCCTCTGTCAGTCACTGCTGGATGAAGCTCTCCTCTCCACCTCCCAGTAACATGGCCCAGTCAGAGCGTCTCTACACACAAGCTGCTGCTGCTTCAACCTCTCTGGATCATCAGGACACAGCTCCTCCTCTCTCAGCACACACACCGTCCTGTTTACCATCATCACCTCCACCTGCAGAGAGAAGAAGGAAGAGCAGAGGAGATAAACGAGTGTTTCCAGAGACTCTTCATCAGCTGTCAGTCAGTGATGCAGCACATCCAGTATAAAGAGCAGCAGGGACTTCAGTGCTGGGACTGTACTAGGACTCATTGTTGCTTCACTTTTTCTAATCTTTGGATTTTTATTGAAGTTGCTGAAAATGTTTTTCCCTCCTAGTTTGAGTTTGGACTTTCATTCATTAGAAGAACCTTGGTGTGTCCGCTCTGATGTAACCCTGGAGAGTTACTAAGGGTTTTAGTGTGTTATGAGTGATGTTAGTATTTTGAGTTCACTGTTAAGTTTTATTAAGTTAAATTATTTTGTTGAGAATTAATAAAATAGAAGATGTCTATAATGTCCTGATGGTCCTTGAAGTATACAGGGGGAAGTACCGCCTCCTGCCGTTCACTGCATAGCAGCTACGGATATCAGGAAAGAGGGAGAGGAAGAAAAGTCAGTTTTTTCCAAGTGGAAAGCGTGGTTGCTTTTAATCAGTCGGATTGTACGGTGGCAGGGGCGGAGCGTGGGGGTGGCTTACGGGGCTTAAGCCCGGGTTGTTTTGTCAGAAGCCCGGGGTCTTTTGGAGTGTAATTTTTTCATAGTTAGATGCCTGGCTGACAACTGTATAAAACAAAAAGTACACACAATATTCAAAGCACATAGTGCACACTGTGGGAATTTACGACTGTGCGTGAATCCCCCCCTGATATTGGTATGATCCAAGCTCAGGCACTAAGCGACTGAGCGAGGGGGCGGGGCAGCTGCTGCCAGCAGTGAGTGCGCTGTTGGAGAGACGGAGCCAGCCATACTAAGGAGAGCTTAAGTTTGACCAGGTACCAAAGCAAATCATTCGTACCATACAAATAATGTAAATATGACGGTGCATCACGAAAGATTGATATGAAACTGATCACTTGACCAATATTACGTTACTTGCTCTTCAAGTGAATCAACAAATGGCGAAATGAAAAGCCGAACAAATGCTATTTTTTTTAGAGAGTCTTAGCTTACGTGTGTTTATTTCATATTTTCAGTTCTTACCCTCCCCGACTAAATCGGTTTCAGTTATGTACTGAAATATAAGAATGGACATTCGAGGGTTCTTTCAAAGAAAAAACTCAGGTAAATGTTATTTTATATATTATGCTTTGTATGTTGTTCAGTATATTTCTATGCACAACAAGGCTCAATAATTATATAAACTTTTCTCAATCTAAATAGTGGACTTTGGTAGAATTAAAAAAATAAGTGTAGTGCAGGTCTATGATGATTTTTAGTGCTATCATCTAGTTCTGATTGTGGTTCTGTCTTGGTTAAGTCCTCAGTAGTCCTGATTTTGAACTGTTGTAGTCCTGTTTTAATTCTGGATCAGTTCTGGGTCTGGTTGAATTGGGGTTTAGTCCTCGTGTCTTGATACAGCCCTGACCTTGTTCTGCCTTGCTGCTTAATTAAAAAACTAGTTTAAGGTGTCCTGCACATGTGATATATACTTTTCCCTATATGAAGTCATTCTTTTTTGAACAGAGCCTATTAATCTTTCAGTCATTTCTACCCCCCCCCCCCCAAAAATAAAAAATAAAAAAAATCCCACATGCATACTACTCTTTGGGCTAAGCCCCAGGTGTTTCAAATGTCTGGCTCCGCCTCTGTACGGTGGAAATAAGCTATCTGGAAATTGTTGTTAACCAGAAAGGAGTTTGTAACTGCTCGGATTCTTCTGGGTGAGTTAATTTGTTGTGAACAAGAATATTGTGAGTTTAAGCCACTATGACATGCTAGCGGCTATCGCGGCTATTGCTATTAGCCATGTGGCTGTACATGTGTGATTGTGAGGATTAAACTGTATGTTAGAGTTTGTTAGCTTCCTATGATGATGCATGTAAAAGTTGTAAGTTATATGTATGCTATAGATGTTGATATGTTGCTATATCAATCCTTAATTGTGTTCATTGTGAGGAGAATACAGTTTAAAAAAAATGGGGTTATGTTTCTTTGTAGTTGTACTACAACGTTTCACCATCGCCATTTTGAAGCTCCAGGAGAGCCCATTTTATTGGTTACTTTGGTAAGAAGTTATCATTGTCTATGTTTTGGAATATTCTGTCGTTCTTTCTGTATACTGGAAAGGTAAAATGTAAATTTGTTAGTATGTATGAACGAAACATAAGAAAGGATATGTATAAATGACTAAATATAGATTTTTGAATGTTATTCTGACTGTGTTATACAGGTCAGGTTTTTTTACTTGGGAGTACAGTTCAGTGATGATCCAGTCCAAAGATGGCGAGCCACCCCTCCAGGATCCTTGAGATGATTGTTTTAAGAAGAGAACTAAATTCTTTGGACGAACCGTGAACTGTACAAACTCTACTTAAGTGGTAGGACAGATTTGCACGTCATTCCTCCTTTGCACATCCCGCAAAGAGAATCCTCATTGCTTGACTCACACTTAAGGGTGTCGGCGGACACGAGAGAGAGACTGAGTCAAATCAAATGTGTGTTTTGTTTATTATTTTCCATGACTTGGGCCCAATTTTTCCTTTCATGTACTGTTATTGTTTTCATTGTATGTATGTGAGATTCTTTAATTGTGAATACAAATTGATCAAACCAAGTTCTCAGAGCGTTTCATTAGTCATCCACTCTGCTCCAGTGGTCGAACCTCAGCTATTGGCCCAACACACAGGTAACCATTTAAATCTGTATCCCAAGTGTTGAAAGGGGTGTTACACTGAGCTCTGTAGGAACCTCAACAACAAGCCCAACAATCCAGATGGACGGTTCCAGCTGTTAACTGGAGGAATTCCATCCAAACATCTGCTCTCACTAAATTCTTCCTCACCTACAGACTGTGTTCTTCACTGCTTTAAACTTGGAAATGAATGCAGTCATTGGTCTGCGTGCTGCTTTGTTCAGAGAGCTGATTGGCTGTTGACAGTGATTGATCAGAGCGTGTCAGCCGTTACTATGGTGACCATAAAGGTCAGAAACAGGAAGTGTTTGTGTCCAATCCTGAAGCCTGTCACCATTCTCCTCTCACAGCTTCACTGAGAAACTGCAGCTTTACAGGAAACACTGGATCTTTGTTTCATACTGACTGTGTTTAGTACAATACTGCTGACAGCACCACCCACTCACTCCATCACTCTACTTACACCAGAGTCTCCAGTCTGTAGTCTGGACTCTGCTGAAGATCAGACAGCTGCTTCACATCTTGATCCGTCAGGTTGTTTCCCCACAGGTCCAGCTGTCTCAGATGGGAGGGGTTGGACTTCAGTGCTGCTGCCAGATAATCACAGCTGATCTCTGACAAACCACAGCCCATCAATCTGTATAAAGAATGAAAGATGTAAGTTTATTAGACAAAGTGTGATCTTGAAATCATTCAGTGTTTCATCATCTGTTCAGAGCTGAAGAAGGTTCAGAATGTAGACGTTTAGAAAATGGAAACTCCAAACAGCTGAAGCCAACAGGAAGCAGCTTCAAACAAACACAACAAGAGAAAAAACTCTGAATGTTTCACATTAAAGTCGTACATTTCTCATAAAAACAGGACAAAGACTTGAAAAAGTCGTGTTTTTCCTTCCAGGAACCACAAGGCTTCACTTTTAAAGGTGAAGTGTGAAAGAAATGGACATATTTGAAGTCCAACACCTTTTTCCAGTCACATTATTAAAGCAGACAAACTACAAGCTCTTTTTCATTCCAACAAGTCATCTTCTGACCTGGACTAACAACACTGGTCTCTATGTGCAGCTGGCTGTGAGACCAGTGCTCAGGGAGCGTCTACAAAGTGCAACACTGAAAGAACATCACACACTCATTTGCTTCCAGCACTTTCACACAAACATCTACTGTCATTATTGTCACCAAACTCTGTGGATCCTTTATTGCAAATTCAAATGGGATCAAATGGTCAGACAAAAGAGGGTTATGAGGAAATATGATGAAATGTTGTGTATTAGCAGCAAGTTATTGAATCATTTTCCTCAGAAACCAAACAAAATGATTGACAAACATGTTTTTACAAACTCAGTGTTGGACTTGGATCAGCAGGATAAGCTGATGTTTAAAGGCATTTGAGTCTCGCTGTATGAGAGTCCAGTTATTACTCAATATTTATGGATGATGTTCTTTCAGTGTTGCACTTTGTAGATGCTCCCTGAGCCTCACAGCCAGCTGCACATGGACCAGCTGACATTACCCAGCATTAGAGGATAAAACAGTAAATGAGAGCAGCTAAACACACAAAGATGGAAACACAGAGCGTGGATCTTTCACTCGACGGCACGTACACGGACACGCCGTCGGGGCTGAAAGTGGACGGCTCACAGATCCTGAAGCTGCAGGTTTCATCTGTCTCCAACCAAAACTGACTGAACCAGCAGCAGAAGAAGATCCAAACTACGCTTTACGTTTGATGAACATCGTCATGAATTCTCTCTGACTTTGACGTTTACTTCCTGCACAGCTCTCTCTCTCTCAGTGTACTTCAAGAACAGTTTACCTTCAAAAATCTGTTTCCTGCATTATTCACTGCTTATTACGCACCAGTCTGCTGTTGTGTTCACTGCTGTCGGCCTCTGAAAACAAAGCCTCGTTTCTGCTGTTCAATACTGAAGAAATTTAAACCTTTTAAAATGATGACAGATTACAAACTCTCAGCTGTGTCTGTAATCAAACCTCTGTAACTTTGCTTCACTTCAGCAGCATCAGCTCATGTTCACATGTTGATTCATGGTTTGCTTCAGTTTTTGATGGACTGCAGAATATTTTGAAGGTTATCTGCTATAAAAAGCCAGAACAGGAAAATCTGCTTCATGTGTTTCTGTTTGATCCTCAGTGACTTTGACACAAAGGCCTCTGCTGTGATGATCACACCTCTGATCAAGTCTCACAGTGTCAGCTTTGTTTTTATACATATGGATATGTGCTGATAAATGATCAGAATTATAATATTTCCCACTGTCTGCTGTGTGCCGTGACCTTTGACCTGCTAAAGACAGTCAGCTGTGGATTATTCATTGTTGTGTCTGATACTTAGAACTGTGAGGAAGAACACTACACAGTTAATCAGGGTCCCCTCTCTCTGAATCAGGAAAGGTGGGCAGGCCGCGTGTGGGCCGCGGGCCATACGTTGAGTCTCACTGTTTGAAATGTGAACATTGTTCTGCTGCAGTCAATGGACTAAACCAGAGAAGAAGAAAACAGACTTTACCATGAAGATCCTCAGTGTGGATCAGTATAATATCAGCCTGATGGCTGCAGTTTAGTGTCAGCACAACTTTCACATCATATTCATCTCAGCACAACTAAAACATGCTGACTGACCTCAGAGTTTCAAGTCCACATCCTGGACTCTCCAGGAAACCACACAGATGCTTCACTCCTGAATCCTGCAGCTTGTTGTTCAGGCTCAGGTCCAGCTGTCTCAGATGGGAGGGGTTGGACTTCAGTGCTGCTGCCAGATAATCACAGCTGATCTCTGACAAACCACAGCTCTCCAATCTGTATAAAGAATGAAAGATGTAAGTTTATTAGACAAAGTGTGAGCTTGAAATCATTCAGTGTTTCATCATCTGTTCAGAGCTGAAGAAGGTTCAGAATGTAGAAGTTTAGAAAATGGAAACTCCAAACAGCTGAAGCCAACAGGAAGCAGCTTCAAACAAACACAACAAGAGAAAAAAACTCTGAATGTTTCACATTAAAGTCGTACATTTCTCATAAAAACAGGACAAAGACTTGAAAAAGTCGTGTTTTTCCTTCCAGGAACCACAAGGCTTCATTTTTAAAGGTGAAGTGTGAAAGAAATGGACATATTTGAAGTCCAACACCTTTTTCCAGTCACATTATTAAAGCAGACAAACTACAAGCTCATTTTCATTCCAACAAGTCATCTTCTGACCTGGACTAACAACACTGGTCTCTATGTGCAGTGTGAGACCACTGTGAGACCAGTGCTCAGGGAGCATCTACAAAGTGCAACACTGAAAGAACATCACACACTCATTTGCTTCCAGCACTTTCACACAAACATCTACTGTCATTATTGTCACCAAACTCTGTGGATCCTTTATTGCAAATTCAAACGGGATCAAATGGTCAGACAAAAGAGGGTTATGAGGAAATATGTTGAAATGTTGTGTATTAGCAGCAAGTTATTGAATCATTTTCCTCAGAAACCAAACAAAATGACTGACAAACATGTTTTCACAAACTCAGTGTTGGACTTGGATCAGCAGGATAAGCTGATGTTTAAAGGCATTTGAGTGTCGCTGTATGAGAGTCCAGTTATTACTCAACATTTATGGATGATGTTCTTTCAGTGTTGCACTTTGTAGACGCTCCCTGAGCCTCACAGCCAGCTGCACATGGACCAGCTGACATTACCCAGCATTAGAAGATAAAACAGTAAATGAGAGCAGCTAAACACACAAAGATGGAAACACAGAGCGTGGATCTTTCACTCGACGGCACGTACACGGACACGCCGTCGGGGCTGAAAGTGGACAGCTCACAGATCCTGAAGCTGCAGGTTTCATCTCTCTCCAACCAAAACTGACTGAACCAGCAGCAGAAGAAGATCCAAACTACGCTTTACGTTTGATGAACATCGTCATGAATTCTCTCTGACTTTGACGTTTACTTCCTGCACAGCTCTCTCTCTCTCAGTGTACTTCAAGAACAGTTTACCTTCAAAAATCTGTTTCCTGCATTATTCACTGCTTATTACGCACCAGTCTGCTGTTGTGTTCACTGCTGTCGGCCTCCGAAAACAAAGCCTCATTTCTGCTGTTCAATACTGAAGAAATTTAAACCTTTTAAAATGATGACAGATTACAAACTCTCAGCTTTGTCTGTAATCAAACCTCTGTAACTTTGCTTCCCTTCAGCAGCATCAGCTCATGTTCACATGTTGATTCATGGTTTGCTTCAGTTTTTGATGGACTGCAGAATATTTTGAAGGTTATCTGCTATTGTTAGAGTTTGTATTGTTGATTGTCATTTATGCTTAGAAATATTTAACCATAGATGCTTAGAGGTGTATAATCAATTGTGTAGTGATAAGTTGTGTGATCTTTAACAGGCTACAGAGGCTTGGTGTGTATTCCACACTGGAATGCACACCTACATCCTGGGAGCATGGGAAAGTGTTTAATTGTGTTATGGTAGGATTAACATAGTTACATCTGTTCTAGTCTAAGTGCTTTTGTTTATAAATGAACTGCTGGACTTCCTCACGGTGTTATCTAGGATGAGGGGGGGTCTACCCTCTTCCTGACCAAGGATGTTGCTTGTGTGCTTTTATGACCCTTTGATCAGCAGTACCACACACACACACCCACCACACACACACACACAGGCAAGGTACTCTTTGTTTGTATGTAGACGTCATATGTTAATGAACCTATGCATATTCATGTAACCTCAATAAAAGGGCAGTGGTACGGGAGAACGGACGAGAGCAACTGGGGTCAAGTGAAGGAACGGCACTCTGTCCGGTTTTCTCCCGTGCAAGAGAAACATGAAGAATATTGCCTACTTGTGTCTTGCTTTGCAGTGTAATTATATTGTCTTCAACGTTCCAGCGGTTAGGTACAAGCTACAAACCTATCAGCTATAAAAAGCCAGAACAGGAAAATCTGCTTCATGTGTTTCTGTTTGATCCTCAGTGACTTTGACACAAAGGCCTCTGCTGTGATGATCACACCTCTGATCAAGTCTCACAGTGTCAGCTTTGTTTTTATACATATGGATATGTGCTGATAAATGATCAGAATTATAATATTTCCCACTGTCTGCTGTGTGCCGTGACCTTTGACCTGCTAAAGACAGTCAGCTGTGGATTATTCATTGTTGTGTCTGATACTTAGAACTGTGAGGAAGAACACTACACAGTTAATCAGGGTCCCCTCTCTCTGAATCAGGAAAGGTGGGCAGGCCACGTGTGGGCCGCGGGCCATACGTTGAGTCTCACTGTTTGAAATGTGAACATTGTTCTGCTGCAGTCAATGGACTAAACCAGAGAAGAAGAAAACAGACTTTACCATGAAGATCCTCAGTGTGGATCAGTATAATATCAGCCTGATGTCTGCAGTTTAGTGTCAGCACAACTTTCACATCATATTCATCTCAGCACAACTAAAACATGCTGACTGACCTCAGAGTTTCAAGTCCACATCCTGGACTCTCCAGGAAACCACACAGATGCTTCACTCCTGAATCCTGCAGCTTTTTGTTGTAGCTCAGGTCCAGCTCTCTCAGATGGGAGGGGTTGGACTTCAGTGCTGCTGCCAGATAATCACAGCTGATCTCTGACAAACCACAGCCCCTCAATCTGTATAAACCAATAATTGATTAAATATGTAATTAACTAATTTGAATTGTACATAAATAAATAATGAATTATTTTAAATGACATTAACTGATAATTCATTATCAATATATATTTTTTAATTAATTACTAAAATAAATAATTCATTAATGATGTATTTATTTAATACAACCATAAAATTATTGCTAGTTTAATCAAAATAAATTTAAGACATCAATATTAAAGGTTAAATTATGATAATGAATACATGCAACTATAACTGATGACGTAAGAATTTGGATTTTTTAAGCTAAAGCAAAGGTGCTGACTCACTTGGCATGTTACTCTCAAATCCTCCCTAATAACAATAACATAATTACACTTTAGCCACAAGAGGGCAGCAGCATTAATACAAGTCACGTGTATATAAAGGTACAGTGATTATATTACAGTGATTTTGACAAAAACAAAACAGAAGTTGATGGCAGTGTGTTTTTCCATAACAAACCAACCAAATTAAATAATAAAAACTTCATAACTTACAGAACTTTTTTAGCGGCTTTGACCACTGGCAGCAGCCTCAGAAGAGCCTCCTCTGAAGCAAAGTATTTCTGCAGGTCAAACACATCCAGATCTTTTTCTGATGACAGTAAGATGAAGACCAGAGCTGACCACTGAGCAGGAGACAGTTTATCTGTGGAGAGACGTCCTGAACTCAGGGACTGTTGGATCTCCTCCACTAGAGAACGATCATTCAGTTCATTCAGACAGTGAAACAGATTGATGCTTTTCTCTGCAGACAGATTCTCACTGAGCTTCTCCTTGATGTACTGAACTGCTTCTTGATTGGTCTGTGAGCTACTTCCTGTCTGTGTCATCAGGCCTTGCAAATGAGTTTGATTGGTCTTCAGACCCAAGAGAAAACGAAGGAACAAGTCCAGGTGTCCATTGGGGCTCTGTAAGGCCTTGTCCACAGCACACTGGTAGAAGTATTTCTCTGAAGATTTTCTTGTTTGAAACACCTTCCTCGCACTCTGGTAGAGAGATTGGAGTTTTGGTTTATCAAATAATTTAGACCACAAGGACGTTGTTTGTTGTTCTTCCAGCAGATTGAGTTCAGAGTCGATGAAGGTCAGGTGGACATGAAGAGCAGCCAGAAACTCCTGAACACTGAGATGAACAAAGCAGAACACCTTGTCCTGGTACAGTTGTTTCTCCTCTTTAAAGATCTGTGTGAACACTCCTGAGTACACTGAGGCTGCTCTGATATCGATGCCACACTCTGTCAGGTCTGGTTCATAGAAGATCAGGTTTCCTTTCTGCAGCTGATCAAAAGCCAGTTTTCCCAGTGACTCAATCATCTTCCTGCTCTCTGGACTCCAGTGTGGATCTGTCTCAGATCCTCCATCATATTTGATCCTCTTCACTTTGGCCTGAACCACCAGGAAGTGGATGTACATCTCAGTCAGGGTGTTGGGCAGCTCTCCTCCCTCTCTGGTTTCCAGCACATCCTCCAGAACTGTAGCAGTGATCCAGCAGAAGACTGGGATGTGACACATGATGTGGAGGCTTCGAGCTTTCTTGATGTGGGAGATGATCCTGCTGGCCTGCTCTTCATCTCTGAATCTCTTCCTGAAGTACTCCTCCTTCTGTGGGTCAGTGAACCCTCTCACCTCTGTCACCATGTCGACACGCTGAGGAGGGATCTGATTGGCTGCTGCAGGTCGTGTTGTTATCCAGAGGCGAGCAGAAGGGAGCAGGTTCCCTCTGATGAGGTTTGTCAGCAGCTCATCCAATGAGGTGGACTTTCTGGTTTCTGTCAGGATTTTAGTTTTGTTGAAGTCCAAATTAAGTCGACACTCATCCAGACCATCAAGTATGAACACAACCTGGAAGTCTTCAAGCCTGCAGATTCCTGATTCGTTAGTTTGATTAAAGAAGTGATGAACAAGTTCCACCAAGCTGAACTTTTCCTCTTTCAGCACATTCAGCTCTCTGAAAGTGAATGGAAATATGAACTGGATGTCCTGGTTGGCTTTGTCTTCAGCCCAGTCCAGGCTGTATTTCTGTGTTAAGACTGTTTTCCCAATGCCAGCCACTCCCTTTGTCAGCACTGTTCTGATTGGTTCATCTCTTCCAGGTGAGGCTTTAAAGATGTCTTCTTGTCTGATTGTTGTTTCTGGTCTGTCTGGTTTCCTGGATGCTGTTTCAATCTGTCTGACCTCATGTTCCTCATTGACCTCTGCAGTCCCTCCCTCTGTGATGTAGAGCTCTGTGTAGATCTGATTCAGGAGGGTTGGGCTTCCTGCTTTAGTGATGCCCTCAAACACACACTCGAACTTCTTCTTCAGTTGGGCTTTAAGTTCACGTTTACGGAGTGAAGCAAATATTTCTGAAAATAAGAAATTCAGAAAAAAATATTATATAATAAATATCATAGCCTTTCAGTACCCTGAAAGGATGAATGTCTATTGGTCCATTTCTTGAGCCATTAGGAAAGATCAATATTCAGTCTTTAGAGAAATTCTCTTACTGCTCTGCAGATGGTCAGCCATCTCATGCTGCTTAAGTCTCCTCAAGAAGTGGAGTGTGATCTTCAGAAATGCTTCTCTGCAGCTCTTTCTTTCATCTTCATCCTCACCTTCAAACATCTCCTCATCCTCCATCTGGCTCTTTAAAGTTTCTGGGGGATCTGGACTCAGAAGCTTCTGGATCTTCTTCAGCTCGTTCTTCACAAACATGGTGATGTTGTCCTCCAGCCGCTGGAAAAGAAGACTATATGAATTACCCAGTGGTAAATGGACTGGTTCTTATATAGCTCTCTTTGATACTCTGTGCACACAAAGCATTTTATACAACATGCCTCATTCAACCAAGCACATTGTTCTATGCTTAAATACTTTCTTTCACACTCTGATGGATGCATCAGAGGGCAGCTTGGGTTTAGTACGTTACCCAGTACATTTGCCAGCCAGGGTTTGATTCACAAACCTTCTGACTAGTAGCTGACCTGCTCACCTCCTGAGCTACAGTCACCCCAATCTGACTGACATCATGGAGCCTAAACTCTGATTTATGTTGGACACACTGACAATCCTCTGGTCCACAAAGTGCAGCATAGAGGTGACTGAAAAGAACAAATGTAAACGTAGTACTACAAACCATAACCACATAGTCCAGGTGTGTTTGATGTTGCTGTGCAGGCTGACCAGTGGAAACCTCTGCTCTCTGCTGGTCCACTCTGTGGAGGAGTAATGTATAATTAGCTCATGTTATGTCTGTCCACACACAGACACAAGCTAAAGGTCCATGAAGTGATGTTTGGATGGGTTCAGTCAATCAGATGACTGTCATGGTGAAGCTTTGCTAGTCCTGCTGATCCCACTGAGAATTAACAACTCAGTTTCCAGATGTCTGTAGTTTTCTGCTCAGTTTCTTTAGTCCCAACAGCTCTTACCATCTCCTGCATAAAGCTTTCCCTCCATGCTCAGATACCCTGGAATAAGGTGCTCTCTTTATATCAGTGACTGGTTTAAAGTGACAACTTGCAGTGCTCGCCAAACTTTGTGTCAGCAAAAGTAGTTCTAATGTTTCTTACATTTATTATATTTTTTACATTTTTACACACACAAATTAATGAACGCAAAAACATAAACTTTTCAGATATTTTGATTCACAATGTTACAAAACTCAGTTCACAACTACACAGTCTGATTTACAAGTACAAAATATTTATGACCACAGTTTGAGCCGATGTATGTCCCGAGTCTGTGGACTCAGTAGTTTTGTTTTGATTGTTCTTGTCTTTTGTTACAATTTCATTCTGATTAAGATTTCCTAGTTCTGAGGTTTTGGTTTCTGTGTTCCCTCTGTACTGTGTTAGTATTGTGTCTCTGTGTTCACTTCCTGTTTTATTTTGACAGTGCCATGTCCTATGTTAGTGTGTCTACTTTTGCTTCCCCTTGTCTGGTTATGTCCAATGAATCCTGCTGTGTCTCCCTTTTCTCATTCCCTGATGGCTCTTTTGTGTATATGAGCCCTTTGTTTTCTCCTGCTTGTTGCTGGTTCGTCTGTGTTATCTCTCCGTGTCTCCGTTTAAGGTTTCAGGTTAGTTTTTTAGTTTTTCAGTAGAGGTTATCTTAGCTTCTGCACAGGCCATCTCCACTGCACTTCACTGTTTCAATAAAGCTCACTCACTTCACAGCAGTGTCGGCATCTTGGGTCCTTTATTAAATTCAACATGGCTTGCCCCGCTAGCCGTGACATAAGATGTGAAAACAATATCCAAAAAACATGAGGGACAAACAGGGAATAGTTTTAAGGTGCAGGGCCAACAAACTGAGTCTAGCCATGAACTCAGAGTTGATTGAATTAGCATTTTGAATTGGCTGATCTGAGTTACTTCAATCAAGTCTATGTTCACTTTGAGTTAAGACTATATGTGATTAATGTCAAAGAAAAAAGCCATCATCAGCAACTGATTCTGATTTAGCAGGTTTTCAAATCTAAACGGTACCCATCCCTAGCTGGCTGTAGTTAAACCTTTACTTAAAAAGCATCCCTAGACCCAGCTGTCTTAGCTAATTATAGGCCGATCTCCAACCTGACAATCCTTGAAAGAGTAGTTGGGGGGCGACAATCAGAGGGGCAGTGTGATGATCTTATGTTACAAACTACTGCAGTCAAGTCATTAAGGGAGACGGGATCAAACTGCTCTAAGACAGCTGAGCACACAGGAGAAAGACTCGGATCTGAGGCAGCAGTCGGCGAGACAAGAGCCCTAATAGATAGAAGCTTGTTGTTAAAAATGCTAAAAAATCATCACAAATACTTGGTGAAGAAATGACTCCGACATTATCACGTCAACGAAAAAAACAATTGAGTACATTAAAAAGTACCTGAGGCCTGTGACTATTTACTGACACTAAGTTTAAGACAAACTGTGTCTGCAGTTTTTACAGCTTCTTGGTGAGCAGAAAGACAGAAAGTCCTTAAAATCTGTAGAGAAACATACAATCTGTCCTTTTTCCATCTCCTTTCAGCGCGTCTACAGTAACGTCTAAGGGAGCGCGTATGTTCATTCAACCACAGCTCTGATAAATGCTTAGCGCGCAGAGTCCTGAACGGAGCAATAGAGACCAAAATATCAGTGCAGGTAGAAAGAAGAAAGTCCGAAAGGTCCTCAACACTTTAACAGCTGGAGTTCATTATTCCAGAGTCCATAAAGGCAGCAGAAAAAGCGGCGCTGTTAGAGCATTAAGCGCTCGCTTTTTACGCACTGAGGCGCATGGCTTATCTACCGAGCAGCGCATAGTTAGAGTGAACAACCAGTGTTGGTCAAGTTACTTGAAAAAAGTAATCAGTAACTAATTACTGATTACTTCCCCAAAAAAGTAATCCCGTTACTTTACTGATTACTTATTTTCAAAAGTAATTAGTTACTTAGTTACTTAGTTACTTAGTTACATTTTAAAAACACGATTTACAACCTGAATAGGTAATAAAGCGATAGATCTTTCAGCCCAATTCTACTTTTTCTGCATAATCCATCATACAAAATGTAATCAAATGGAAAAGTCTCTTTTTTAAACTTGTTTTATTAGTTTTAATCTTTTAACTTTATGCATCAAGCAAAAATTTAATTATATGCAACATTCTCTGACTTGAATAAATTAGTTTAACATTTAAACCTATTTTCTACACATTCCAGCACATAAAATAAAATATTTGTTGTGTTTACACTCAGTCTTTCAAATAGATGCAAGTAAAACACAGCAGAAAATAAATAAAGTCAAAGACTCAGCGGTCCTGTTGCTCTATTTTCACCTGTAAAGCAGGAGTAGGGTAGGCGGAGGTTTACCCTAATGCAGGTGTGCAGCGGTCAATGGAAAAATCCGCGAGTTTCTCTGTGAGTTTCCCATTACGTCATAACTCACTCAGTGCTTGCTCGGAAGTTTAGGGGTTTTTTTCGCTGTAAAAAGAAGTTTTCTTCCCACGCACAACGGACACTAATGTTTTTGTCACTTTTTATGGAATCAAACTCAAAGTAAGGTCAGTGCTTCCACGCTTTAAACGCTGCACGCTCATACTCTCTCCTGCACTCGATATATGATCCATTGTTGATCTGCACACAGCTGTTGTCACTAACGGCGCACTCGCTTATGTCACTGTCGTGAGACATTCTCGCAAAAAATCACGGTTTTAGTAACGCAGTAACGAAAAGTTCCTACGGGAAAGTAACGGTAATCTAATTACAGTTTTTGCAATAGTAATCCCTTACTTTACTCGTTACTTGAAAAAAGTAATCAGATACTGCCCATCTCTGTGAACAACACAGGAAGATGATCGGAGATGCACAACTCAGATATTTCAGTGATGCATACATCCAGCCCGTGGGAAAGCTCCAAGTCTAGTGTGTGACCTTTTTCATGAGTGGGACCAGTAACCCACTGGGTCAAGTTAAAAGAGTCAATAATATTTAAAAAGTCCTTGACCAGAAGTTTAGAGTCACAGCAGACATGGATGTTAAAATCACCAAGGCAGCATCATCAGAAGACATAGCACACCCAGCTCTTCTCTGTCCATGAAGCCAGATAACACACACCAATGAGTTAAACTGCAGGAATGTCTTAAAGACATAAAGACCTGGATGGCTGCTAGCTTTCTGCTTCTTAATTCAGATCAAACTGAGGTTATTGTACTCGGCCCTGAAAAGCTTAGAAATATGGTATCTAAGCAGATTCTTACTCTGGATGGCATTACCGTGGCCTCCAGTAACGCTGTGAGGAACCTTGGAGTCATTTTTGACCAGGACATGTCCTTCAACGCACATATTAAACAAATATGTAAGACTGCGTTCTTCCATTTGTGCAACATCTCTAAAGTTAGAAATATCCTGTCTCAGAGTGATGCTGAAAAACTAGTTCATGCATTTATTACTTCCAGGCTGGACGACTGTAATTCATTATTTTCAGGATGTCCAAAAAACTCCCTGAAAAGCCTTCAGCTAATCCAAAATGCTGCAGCAAGAGTCCTGACAGGGACTAGAAAGAGAGAGCAGATTTCTCCTGTTTTGGCTTCCCTTCATTGGCTTTCTGTTAAATCCAGAATTCAAAATCCTGCTCCTCACATTCAAGGTCTTAAATAATCAGGCCCCATCTTATCTTAATGACCTTGTAGTACCATATCACCCTATTAGAGCACTGCGCTCTCGCTCTGCAGGCCTACTTGTTGTTCCTAGAGTATTTAAAAGTAGAATGGGAGGCAGAGCCTTCAGTTTTCAGGCCCCTCTTCTGTGGAACCAGCTTCCAGTTTGGATTCAGGAGACAGACACTATCTCTACTTTCAAGATTAGGCTTCAAACTTTCTTCTTACTTAACGATTAAGTCCCTGTATTCCACCGTTATATGGAAATCAGCCACTATAACTTGTGTCAAATCTACTTGTACCTCACAGTTTTCTAAGCACACAGAGAGCAGTAAACCTCAGAGCAGCAGCACATCAAACTGTGTGCAAAAAATCTAGAAGAGAAAATATTTCGACCCATTTCTAAATGATTCTTGTGACCATGCTGCACCACAACACCTGATCTCTGGTTTCCTGACCTCTTCAATCCCACTTTAATACTTGACTAAACTCATTTTCCTGTTTAGGTGTTGAGGCAAAGCCGCCCATCTACAATGCAGGCAACAGCAAACGGAGATTTTTTCTACTTTTGTGCTACAAAATGTTCAAGCTGATTAAATTAATTAGAATAAAAGTTCAGATAATTTTCTCATATTAATGTTGGAGGTAGAAATTCAGGTAACTTTGCACAAAAACTGGCAGAAATTTCCTTCAAAGATGGAGTTTTTACTTTAATACTGTGAGTACATTTCAGAGCCTGGACTCTTTTACCTTTACTTGAGTAAAGAAGTTGAATCAGTATTTCAGCTTTAAGAGGGTATTTTAATACAAACATCAGTCCTACTACTTAAGTATGTTTGACACTTTGTTTACGCCTAAATTAACTTTACTGTTAACGAGTTTTCATGTTTCTGTAATCCACCAGTGTGCTCATGCTTTTTTAAGTGAAAACATATTTTTAATGATCAAATATAATTATGTTTGTTATTTGTGGATTTTAAATGTCCTTGACAGAGACAGATGATAATCATTATCCTGCACTGTGGTCTCAGGTTTGGTCGAGCTAGCACAAAGAATGGCTATGTTGAACTTCCTCCTGGGATCTACACTAAGAAGGGAGTCCAACATTAGCAGGGTCTCTTTCCTTTATCTGGATTCACTTTAGCATTCACAGTCACGTGAAGCTTGTTATTAACTCGATAAGTCAACCCAGGGTTTCAGCTGAGCGCTCACATGAAACACATGGTGTTGGCAGCATCTGATCAATCATATTCATGGAGACGTGTATCAGCAACAGAGCAGCTGAGTTTGCAGAAGGAAGTCAAACTAAACCACAGGAACAATATGAGGAGATTACACACATAATAAAATACTAGCAGTAACACAGCTGCTGCAGACAAATCAGTCGTGTGATCGTGTGTGAGAGGAGAAGGACTGTAAAGGAGTTTGGTGTTAAAAGCTCTGTATGAATGTGGGAGACTTTGAAGGGCTTTAAAAAGGCCAATATAAAATAAAAGGCAGCAAAATTGCTGAGTGTGAAAGTCACCAGACTTATCAGACCTCTGTGATTAAGACCTGTAAGAACACCTATTTGTACTTGTTGGCATTATATCAAACACACACGTATATTAAGCCTTTGTTTGAACTCTGGTTGAATCTGTTACTTTCAGACTGTGAAACATCACAGAGGCTGCAGCTGCAGATCTTTTATTCACCTGGAAATTTACTTTAAATGTTAGATGGAAAATGTATTGCTCAGTTTAACCAAAGTAAGAACAAGAATTCATAAACCTTCATAAAGACAAACATCTCCCAGAACATTGAGCTGCTAAAGTGTCACTGAAGGGAAAAACTATTTGTCCTCCTCCATCCAGCAACACCTGAAACACCTGAGTGGAAGCTCCTCCCTACACTGTGTTTGAAGCAAAGCACAAAGGAGACACCTGCTGGAGCAGCTGGAGTCCTACAGACACTCAGCCTCTTCACTACACAAACACCTCCTACAACATCCACTCTTTCCACTCTGACTGCTGTGTTTGTGGAAACACTCCAACACACACCGCTTCACATACCAACATAGAAATGTGTGTGAAAAAGAGCTGAGCTGATATTAAACATGAGGATTTATTCAAAAATACAGAGTCAGGAACAACATCTAGACACACATTACCTCTCAGCAGCAGAAGAACAGCCTTTAAAGTTTATATAAAAATCCTTCGACCTGTTGCTCTTCAAGGAAACACAGCTGGGTTCAGGTCCAGGTTCTGGATTATTTTCAGGGTTATGTCCAGCTGAGCCTGGTACGCCCCACAGCTCTGGGCTTTAAAACAACACACAGAGGTATGAGTGTGAATAATGATGGAGCAGTGATGTGAGTGCTGAGCTGTGACATGGAGAAGAGTCATGGACAGTTAGAGATGGTCATCTCACCTCTGAGCTTTGGTCTGGCTCTCATGTTCCCCACACAGAGTGCTTTTAGAGGGAGGGACTCCCTCCTCTCTGTCCTCACACTGATCCATGCTGCTCAATTCACATCAGCTCACACACACTTTCTACCTTCACCTGCAGAGGAAACACAAATCATTCATGTGCACATAAACCAAAATCCTCCTTTCCATCATGTGTGCTGTCCAAATATCAGCTGAATGCAGTCAGACAGCAGTGTGAGGCACAGGAAGCTGCCATCAGCTGCTCTACTTCTACTATCAGTCCACTAGATGGAGCCATGAAGCACACATGATGCATTCACTGACACACACTGATTCACTGTGACTGGAAGTTTAAGTACATTAAGCCTCCACTCATCTACATTGTGCTTACAACCCACTGCCCCCCATCTCCTACCCCCATCAACCTCCTGGGGCCAGGAATGACTGGAACTGAATTGGAAACGGGCGTAATCAAACATAAATCTGTTATTCTTATCCAACCTGTCTGCCTGGACACAGTTTGCTGACCGATCATGGAGCCTATGATTCGCTTGGACAACAACTTCATGAATGTGGAAATGAAACTGAGTGTCAGCTGAGTGTCGAGCAGAAGAGGAGTGAGAGAAAAGTGACAGAGCTGCTGACTTTACAAAGAAAACTAAAACCATGTTGAAGAGATTAAACAGATAATACAATCTAACAACAACAACACATCTGCTGCTGCTGCAGACAAAACACATGTAAGAGTGTGTGACAGGAAAAGCACTGAACAGAAGTTTACTATTAAAAATGCAGCATGTTGTAAAATGTTTTGTCAGTGAGACTGAAAAATAGCTGCATGAGTTACTATTGTGAACAAACCCCTATAAGAACCCTGATATTACCTGAATAAGATCAAATCCTGATACGTAGTGCAGACCTTGGTAAGAGATACGGTCCAACTGGAATATAAACCTTTGGTGTGTTTAATCCAGTCAGCCTCTGAGTAACTCCACTCCTCTGCTTTCTGTTGGAAGAGAAACGAAAGTTTGTAGCACGATCCTTTTCCTCAGAGGCCTGTGTTGAATTTATATTACATCTAAGATAAAAAATAATTCACAAAGTCTGCTCTGTCCTCCTGTCCTCCCTGCAGTCTCTGTGAGCTCCACAGAGTGATTATAAAGACCCGGAGCTCAGAGTTTCTCCAACACCGTGGTCAAGTGTGAGCCACGCCTGCCACCCGTTATCTGCCAAACGTGAGCTTCAATGCTAAGTTTTACGGTAGTGCTGCTTCTTATCCCTTTTTGCTGATCACACACATAACAACACACATGGTTTTCAGGAAGTTAACAGAAATAAAGCCACAGTGTCATTTGTTTTTCACTCAAGTTGTCTTTTCTTCTTAATTTTTCTGGTAATGCTTCTTCATTCATGATTCATTCAAATCTAAAATAACTTCAAAAAATGAAAAATATTTCTGAAAATCATCTTTTATAGTTGAAATTCAGTTCTCATTTGGCTCAGCTGCTCTTTCATGCATCCATAGTTTCACCTCAAACTGCTGCTTGAGACACGAGAAATTAAAGAACAACTCTGTTCAAATGGAGAAACTTTGAAGGAACTCAATAATGTCATTTAAATGGTTTCAGGTAGGTGTATGAAGGTTCTGTATTAAATCATATATGATAGTTGACATGAAATTCTGAATTCATCTTCTTGGACACCCACACTGCATAATTCTGTAGAAATGAAATTAGTCATTTCTAATCAATTTCAACATCAAATATCATAACATTGCATCAAAATGCGTAAAAATGATTCTTGATAGCTGACCTAAAAGTCTCTGTGCATTCTTCCTCTGGGTTACCTTCTCTATATATTTGCAGTTTAACCACCAAAAGCTGCAAGGTTTCAGAGAAATAAAAGGAGCGTTCTACTCAAATTTAATAAGATTAATTTAATAAACAATAGAAAAAAAACTTTGACAGTTGTCATAAAATTCTTAACAAACTCCTCTTCTGTCTGTAGCTCAGGAGTTAGAGCAGGTCACGAAGTAACTGGAAGGTTGTTTGTTTGATACGAGATACTAACCCCAAGATAGAAAACTCTTCTGCATAGGAAAAGTCCTTGAATGAGTCATTTGTATGAAGCACTTTGAATGCTCAGAGTAGAAAAGCACCATATCAGAACCAGCCTCACCCACTTGTGATGGGTGGGTGGCTGTGGCTCAGGTGGTAGAGCAGATCAGCTGCTGATTGGAAGGTTGGTGGCTCGAACCTTGGCTTCCCCAGCCTGCATGCCAAATATCCTTGGGCAAGATACTAACCCCAAGTTGCCCTCTGATGATTAGTTTGCACTTGTGTTTAGAAGTGCTTGTGTGAATGAGGCCTGTTGTATAGAGCACTTTGAAAACTCCAGGAGAGTAGAAAAGCACTATATAAGAATCAGTCCATTTACTACATGTCTGCAAAGTTTCATCTCCAACCACTGCAACATTATTTGTTAGGATCGCTGTTCTCTCCGGGTACTCCGGCTTCCTCCCACCGTCCAAAGACATGCAGCTTGTGGGGATATTTAGTTGGATAATCCAAATTGCCACTAGGTGTGAATGTGCGAGTGAATGTGAGTGCGAATCGTTGTCTATCCCTGTGTGTTGGCCCTGCGACAGATTGGCAACCTGTCCAGGGTGTGCCCCGCCTCTCGCCCTATGACAGCTGGGATAGGCTCCAGCGCCCCCGCGACCCTGAAAAGGATAAGCGGAAGCTGATGGAGGATCGCTGTTTTTTTCCTCAGGGTTTTGTGATGCCTTTTTGTTTTTGAGAGTCTTTTGTGTTTTAGTTTGGCTCTTTGTATATAAGGATGGTTAATAGTTTGCTTTAGGATTTACTATATCCCATGTACCCTGTTTTCATATTGTAGTTTGTCTTCTTGGTTTTGTAACACTAAATATCTGCTTTTGTGATCCCTTTCTGTACTTCAGTTATGTCCCTTTGTCTGTCTTGTCTCTCTGTTTGTCTGTCATTGTCTGATTTCCCCATCTGTCATGTTTCCCATTCACTTATATTTTCCTTTCTGTTTTCTACATGTCTGCGTATGTCTCTGTGTATCATTTCCTCTTTTTTATCGTCTCATGTCTTGTGAATTTAGCTTTGAGTTTTACTTCCCCCATTTGGTTAATGATTTGGTCCCATCAGTGTCTCAGTCTCGTCTGCATTTATCTATCTCATGTTCCCCTGTCCAGTCTGTTCTCCTCTATGTAATTTAAGCCTTGTTCTCCATGTTTTCCTGTTTTATTGTTTTAACTGTTGCTTCCTGTGACTATTGTAGTTTTCTCCTGCATCATGTCTCTCACCCGTTGCCTCTCGTCTCATTATCCAGTGTGTATTTATTGTCCCCGTCTTCTTGTGTACTTTGTGCTTTCCTTGCTCTGTGTTCCCATGGTTTTGGGGGCGGTGGTGTGGGATTGATTAAGGAAATGGCTGAGTTAATAGGAATGACCAAAATGAGAAAAATAAATCGATCTTCAATAAGAGAAAGGATTATTCTAAGAAGGAATATTTTTGATGGATCAGAATTATATAATGAAATATGAACAAAATCTTTTGTTAATCATTGTTTATTAACTGAACCTTGTTGAATTTGAGTAGAACTGTTTTTTAATTTGGCAGAAACACGGCAGCAGTTTGAAATGAAACTATCCAGGCTGTAGAGTAGACGAGCAAAATCAAGAATCCACTGAGATTTTCATGACAACAACTAAGAAGGATTTCTTAAATGAATTGTTGATACGCTGTTATGATAATCCACTGAGCTTATTGAATTTGGGGAGAAATGTCCTTTAATGTGCAATCACACAGTGGGCTGAGATGAAACTGCACACAGTGTGGGTGTCCCAGAAGGGAAATCAGTTAAAAATTTAGTGTCAGCTAGTAAGCAAGAATTTAAAAAAATATTTTTATAATATCAAATTTGTTCTGTTATATAAAACTCTAATTTATACTAGTCAGGTGGATCATCAACGATCATCAATCAGTGCAGTACCAGCAAAATTCAGACAGACACACAAACACACACATGCACAATTTTACTGTCTTAACACAGTATCATAAATCTAATTAGAATATGCTATAGTCCTTTAAATACCAATTTAAATATATTTCAAAAATATATTACAGCTTTTTTCAGTCTGTTGAACAAAAATCCCCAAAGAAGAAGAAGCACTACCATAAAACTTTGTGTAAAAGTGCAAGAAAGTTTAAGAGGCTTACAAATGACGGCTCACATAACTGCGGTGTTACAAGTCAACCTCGTTCATATCTGTCATCATGAACAATGCTATGGTTTGTGCTGGAGCGAAGCTGCACACAGCTGATATTATCAGAAAAAATACATACTGATTCGATTACCTTCACACGCAGATTCACACAAAGACGACCAGCTGCATCAGCGAAGTTTAGAAGACAGACAGTGAAACTTAAAAAAAGGAAACAGACAGATTTGTGGGAATGCTGGGGCTGGGGAACATTAGTAATTAGAAACACAAAATGTTTCTAAGCATTTGTAAATGTTTGTTGGAGGGTTTAGAGGAGCTGAATCATTTTGTGTGAAAGTTAAAGTCAAACACACTCTTAGTAGAGAGAGACTGTGTCTGCAGATCAAACAGGTCTCACTGTGATGTCCCTTTAGTCAGACTCTGTCTCTGCTACATTAATGACTGAAAGTTGTCACATTCTTATTTAGTTAATACTCTTTAAACCAGGTGTACACTTTTAGTTTAATACATTATAGATTCTCTGATGAAGAAATACGGTATATATATGCAACCTGATGAAGCGGTATCTAAAATGTTTTTATGTTTGACATACCAAGACTGTTTCACACTGCAGGAGTTGCAGATGATAAAACAAAGACTGTAAAGCTAAGCAGTTTGTTTGCTGTTTATCACTGCCTGTCCATTAGTCAAATTAATATTACTTTTATCAAAAATAATTTCCCGTCTGTATTTGGTCTTCCTCCATAGTCGCCATAGTCACATCATTGTGTTTTGTTGATGTTTCCCCTCCTTGTGATTCATTCAGTGTCCCCATGTCGGTCCCTGTGTGTCGAGCCGTGTCTCTTAGTTTGTATCCTGTTTTATTTGGACAGACTCGCGTCCTGTGTTCAATGTGTTCAGTTTTGCTTTCTCCTGTCTCATCACATCTAATTTGTTCCTGCTATGTCCCCATGTGTTTCCATTTCCCTTATCATCCCTTTGTGTATATATTGTGTGACTTTCCTTTTGTTCATTGTCAGGTTGTCTGTTTATTATGCGTTATGTGTCGGGGGCTGGATCTGTGACCCAGTATTTTGAGTTCACTGTGTGTGTTTTTGGAGGTCTTATATTATATTGAATATATGCTTAGTTCTTGTGTTGCCATTATTAGTTAGGATTTAGTTGGGTGTTATTCTAGCTTAGGTTTCCATCTATGTCCCCTTCTGTGAGTCTGTTCTTGTCTTCTGTGGTAATTGTCATGTCTACATCTCTCAGTTTTTTCTTGGTTTATTTTGAAAGAGTCTTGTTTCTTTGTTCATTGTGTTTAGTTTCAGTTTAGCCATGGCATCATTATGTTCATTTCAGTCAGCTGTTCCCCGTGTGTTTCCACTTCCCCTGATCATCTCCTGTCTGTATTTAAGCCCTCTGTCTTTCTTTATTCAGTGTCAGGTCGTCTGCGTTGCCTCCCTTCAGGTCTTATCATAGTTCAGGGATCTAGAGTGCGACCAATTTGGTCGCAGATGCGACCAAATTTTTCAGTGGTGCGACTAAAAAAAAAAATTTGGTCGCACAGGTGCGACCAACTGTTCGGGTAACAAAAATAAATAAATCTCTGCAACTCTCTGTGTGGTCAACAACAGACACACATTATGCCCCTATTGTGGACTAAACCAATCAGAGATAGTCAGGGGCGGGACCTCTCTGATTGGCCGTGGTCCAGTTGGAAGTGCAGGTGGAAGAGAGAGGTGAGTAGCTTGAATAAAGCGATATCAATTCATTAACGGATTCCACACACAGACGTAAACACAGAGTGGACCCGACGCATCAGAATCAGCTTTGTCTTTCCCGGCTTTCTCACCCGACGGCCCGAACATGGACATGCTGTCGGAGCTTAGCGATTCTGATGCGTCGGGTCCGCTCTGTGTTTACGTCTTTTTTGCGCTGATTCTGAGCTGCAGGTTTTGTCTCTCTCCAGCCAAAATTCGCCGAGCCAGCAGCAAAAGAAGCAGCAAACCACGCTTCACATTTGATGTCATCATGAATTCCCTCTGACTTTTGCTGTTTTGCTTCCACCACGATAAAAATCACACTTCCTGCACAACTCCCTCTCTCTGTGTGTACTTCAAGAACAGTTTCCCGTCTCAAATCTCTGTTTTCTGCATTATTCATTCACTTATTACCCACCAGTCTACCGTTGTTTACAGCGCTGTCTTTTTCTTTTTTCACTTGACCTCGGACAAGAAAGCCTAATTTCTGCTGTTCAATACTGAAGAAATTCAAACTTCTTAAAATTATGCAAAATTGCAGAATATTGCAGAATATTTTTAAGGTTATCTGCTATAAAAAGCCAGACCAGGAGTCTCACATGTATCACTACTGATAAATGATCAGAATTATAATATTTCTGACTGTCTGAGGCTAAATTGAATTGAATCAGGACTTTGAGAACCAGAATCAAATGGATTATAGAAATCAGTGATGATACCCAGCCCTAGTGAGTAGCCTAGGCCCGAGAGAAGCGGATGTAGCTGTGGGTAATAAGAACAGATGAAAAGAACTATTGATAACTTTTTTGTTAAGTTAAGTTAAGGCCTGCCTTTGTTAAGTTAAGGCCTGATCCATCTGAAATTCATAGCCAGTGCTCTGCCATCAATCTTTGAATGCTGAAAAAGCACAGTGTATCCAGGAAACACATTATATGCTGCGATAAATGCACTGCCCAAGTGTCCCCTCTCCCCGCTGCCTTTCAGCAACAGACAGCAGCAAACAGGTCGTCAGATGATGATTAAGCTTAACATTTTCAGTTTGTTAGTTAATAATTTAGAAATGAATATTGTCTGTAAGGACTGCTTTCCCCCCCAAAGAAAGTGCACATGTAAATTGTGGTGTTAAGCGATGCGGTCGAAAAATTTGAGTGCACCTAACTTTTGTGCCGGTACGCCTACATTTTTAAAGTTAGGCGTACTGGTGTGCCCATGTCAAAAAGTTAGTTTAAAGTCCTGTAGTTGATTCAAAGTTATCACAGTTTTGTCACAGTCAGTTTTCCTATTTTGGTTTCAGTTTAGTTTTTGCCACTGCTCATGATGCTTTCATTTTGTATTCATGCTTATAACCTAAATAAACGGCTTGCCTTTTTTTTCAAAACTTAGTTCTGTCTCCTTCCCTGTCTGCACTTGGGTCCACTTCATCATCACACCGGTGTACCCCACCATGACAGTTATGTCCAAGTGTTCCATGTTCCCAGTGTTTAGTTTCCCCACTTTAGTCTTGGTTAGTTTTCCTTTAGTTTACTCCTGCCTTTTGTTTTGTTTTGCTCACCAGCCTTGAATAAACGGTTCTCTTTTGGTTAAAGTTAACTTTTGTTTTCACGCGTCTGCTTCTGGGTCCACACTTCAAGCTCCACGTAGTCCACAGCCCACACTGTGGCTGGGGTCATGTCACGGAGTTTGGGACTGTAACTGGCTGGAACCATGCATGATTGACATTTGCCATAGAATACCAGAATTATCAGGCCACCACTGGCAGACTGTGTTTTTCACCCTGAACACATATGACAGATATGAAAGGGTCCAGAGAAGTTGTAACATCGTTCTGCATGGCCAGTTTGATAGTGGGCCAGTAATGACCCAAGAGGCATATCAATGGAGGGAGGCACAGACATCTATGGGCTGAAGTTTCTGGACCTCTGGACTGATTGTCAAAACTCTACGCTGGTGCAGTGGTTGCTCCTCCTGCTGCAGGACAATGACACCAAACACACCTCCGGGCTGTGTGAGGGCTGTTTGACCAAGAAGGAGCGTGATGGAGTGCTGACCAGATGGTCTGGTCTGGCCTCCACAGTCACCTGAGCATTGGACAAACATTTAAAAACAAATAAAAGAAGCTTAAAATGGATCCTAAAATGCACGGGCAGCCAATGAAGTGAATTTAAAACTGGGGTGATATGCTCATATCTACGAGTGGCAGTTAAAAGGCGTGCAGCAGCATTCTGGACTAACTGCAGTCGAAAAACAGAAGATCGACTCACCCCAAAATAAAGAGAATTACAGTAATCCAGCCGAACGGTTACAAAAGCGTGGATTACTGTAATTCAAATTGCTGTCTCGTAAGAAAGTGCTTAATTTTGGCCAGTTGCCTCAGATGAAAGAAACTAGACCTTACAACCAACCCGATCTGGCTTTCAAGCTTAAGCTCAGGATCCATTTTAAAACCCAGATTAACAATCTCTGGTTTACAGAATGATTTCAGGGATTGCAAATCAATACACGGAACAGCAGTGGAGGCAGGTCTGAACACCATTACTTCAGTTTTAGAATCATTAAAACAAAGAAAGTTTAACGCCAACCACGACTTGACATCCCCCAGACATGTTTGTAAACGATTTACAGATGACCCATCTTTCTTTTTAAGAGGAACATAAATCTGGCAGTCATCTGCATAACAGTGAAACGAGAGTCTGTGTTTTCTAAAAATTGAGCCCAACTGAAGTAAATAAAGTGAAAACAGGATAGGACCCAGAATGGAACCCTGTGGTACTCCATGAGACAATGGAGCACAGGAGGACTCACAGTTTCCTAAGCGAACTGAAAAGGTTCAGTTTGTTAAGTAAGACCTGAACCATTTCAGAGCTACACCTGTTATACCGACACACTGCTCCAAACGTGAGATTAAAATTTCATGGTCTACAGTGTCAAATGCAGCAGTTAAATCGAGTAAAATAAGAATGAGACCTTCACCAGAATCACATGATAAAAATATATTATTAAAAATTCTTAAAAGTGCTGATTCAGTGCTATGCATTGCTTTAACCCTTTAAAGCCGGTCGGAGCGGGCACGCTCTGTTTTGCGTAACTATTTGTAAATCCCGGTAGCTCTGCAACCACGTAAGCTAGCGCAATAATTTTTTTGCATATTAAACCGGAGGAGTTGTACTTACATCTTAAGCCATCAGCTTGTCCTCGGTCACAGTTTCCTTCCACATATGGCTTTGCAAAAACTGCATAAAAAGCACTTGCAGCAACAAAAACATAATATTCCAGAAACACGCTTTGCCGATCCGATCAGCTGTGTGTAACACTTCCTACGACCATCAGCACGAACTAGCGCATGTCCGCCATGACCTGCCCGAAACCGGAAGTGACGTCATTTTCGTGGAAATGTAGTTTTTTACCATCAGGGCCTTATGAGCCTATACTGGTGTTTTTAAAAGTTATGTTTGACTTTCTGACTTTCTGTGTCGTTTCTAGGATGCTGAGGACTCATATTGCACTGCTGGAAATAGTTTATTTTGATGCAGATGCTGTTGTTTTTGCAAATTTGCATTATAATATTTATTTTCGTTTTTCCTGCAGTGTATAAAAATTGGTGTATTTCAAAAATAAAACTATGAAGACACTTAAAATAAATTTGCTGTGGTAGGAAACTATTTTGTGCAACTTTTTTGTATTAACAGTTTTGAGGGATAAGCCTCTTAAATTTCTCTAACTAGAAATATATGTTAAAAAACAAAAACGATTTTCAATTTTTTTGTAGTTTATTGCACTTTTTTGCAATTTATGTAGTTACTATGCACTTAATGCATGCATATTATTAAAATCTGGGCTATAATGGTTGTATTGATGTATAGCAACTTGAAATGCTCCCAAAAATGGCTCCACAGCATGTAAAAATATAAAATAATCTCTAGCGGACTTGGTTCTATGGTAGGTCTTAAAGGGTTAAAACCAGATTGAAAAATCTCCTGCGCATTTTGTGCATTCAAGTATGAGATCAATTGGTCATATACAATTTTTTCCAAGACTTTAGATAAAAAGGGCAGCTTAGATATTGGTCTAAAGTTCTCAACAGCGTTTGTATCTAGCACAGGTTTCTTAAGAAGTGGTTGCACAATTGCATCTTTAAAATTCTTTGGAACCATACCTGAAGTAAGGCTGCTATTTAAAATGGTTAAAATGGTTGGACCTATGGTAGAAAAAAACTTCTTTCAGAAAAAAGGGGAGGGATAGGATCATAAGGTGAGCCTACAGGCTTTAAATGATCCACCACCTCCTGTAGCTGAGCAAGAGTAACCGACTCAAACTGTTGAAAGACAGCTGAGCAAATTGGAAGATCAGGCGGGTCAGATGTGGGCAAAATAATCTGCACGCTAGCCGAGGCTACCTTGTTTATAAAGAAGTGCAGAAACCTTTCACACATTTCAAGTGAAGGCTCAAGACTAAGAGCAGAGGGAGGGCTTAAAATAGTCTCAACTGACTTAAATAATATATGTGGTTTCTGATAATTCACCATAATAATGTTTGCAAAGTGTTTCCGCTTTGCTTCTTTTATTGTAAGCTGATATAAAGCCCAGCACTCTCTTAAACTTTGTAAAGAGACCTGTAAATTATCTTTTTTCCATCTCCGCTCAGCCCTACGACATTCACGCCTCGCGGCACAGGTTTCATCGTTCAACCAGGGTTCAAGCTTTGTCTTAGGATGCTTAATTTTTAGAGGGGCAACAATATCCAAGACAGTCTGACAAGTGGTATGAAACCAAAAACTCAGTTCCTCTACATATTGGAGTGTCTCAGGAATGGAGAACTGATTATAGCAGGTGGAGAACCGTGCTGCCGTGGAAGAATTTAACAAACGAGATGTCTTTGCAGGGACAAGCCCCCTGAATTCATTTCTAGACAAAGAGATGTCAAACAGAACCGGCATATGATCAGAGAAAACAGGATCGGAGACTTTCAGATTAAAAACAGGCAATGAAACCTAAAACCAGATCGAGAGTGTGGCCACACTGTTGCGTGGGTGCAGACACACATCGAACTAAATTAAAAGAATCAGTAAGATTCAAAAAGTCTTTAACCATGGGCTTATCTGGACAGCACACATGAATATTAAAATCCCCAACAATAAGAAAGGAGTCATATTTTATCGTGACTTCAGTTAGAAATGCAGCAAATTCCTTTATAAAGTCTTTACTGTATTTTGGGGCCCTGTATATTATTGTGTACGGGGGGAGAACAGGCTATTTCAAACAGTAACAGTTCAAAACTGGAAAAATAAAATTCCAATGAAACCTGCTTGCACTTGTAGCGATCTCTGAAGATAGTAGCTACTCCTCCACCTCAACCAGATCTGCGTGGGACATTAAAATAGCAGCAGTCCGAAGGCAAAAGTTCTGCAAACGCGCTGGAATCACCAGCAGTTATCCACGTCTCAGTTAAGCAGAGAAAGTCCAAGTAGTGTGACAAAAAATATTCCTTAAGGATAAAAGTCTTATTCGATACCAATCTGGCGTTTACCAGGCCAAATTTGGCCGGAGTTGAATAGTCACTAGACTTTGAAGCTCGCGCAACATAACGCAGGTTTTGCATACTCACTCCGCGCCGCCGTGGACAGGGAGGCAGGGAGCGGCCGGGCGGGAACAGCCCAGAGCCAGCGAGCGGCACCAGACACGCATAGGACGGCCTACGAAGATGCCAGTGGAAAGGGGCACGGCAGGTAACGCCAGGGACAGCACAACGAAACGCCAGACAGGCCTTCAGTTTCACCAATCTCCCACTCCTTTTGCCGCGACGGCGGCCCCGCTTCCGCGGAGACGGCACAGGTACACGGAGCAGGTGAGTAGGAACCAACGACAGGAGTGGAGGCGGTATTTTGTGTGCAAGACATACTTTTCTTTCTTATTCTCATTTAAAATATCTAGCTTTTAATAAATAATTATCTTAATCTTACACCCAAAGTTTTAATCTGATCTAAAATGTATAGAAGTCCATTACTGTATATAGTAACTATTAAGTCTAATATACCCTAGTAAGCTATAGTACTTTTTCCTTTGGGAAGGTACCATCTGTGCAGTCTGCAATTCTGTTGAAGAAAGATGTTGAATCTATTTAATTATTCTTGAAAAATAATTTATTTCTGTGCATTCTTCTAATTCAGGAGAATAATGCAAACTAAAACTACCTAATAATTCAAAATCTTTAATTAGGGGTATAACATGGCATAAAATACTATTATAATCTAACACTATGCATTGTATAATAGCCAGGGAGGGGACAGACATGGCAAATGGTGCAACATGTCAGACTGTGGGATTATACATTTGTTAGTTTTTCTAATGGCCTCTTCAAAAGGTAAGTTTTATTCCATATTGTCATTTTTGGTTTTTTAAGTTATTTATTGTGACAGGAAAAGAAAACAAAACAAAACAAGAAGCTCCTAAAAAGGTCATAAATGTGAGAACTTTTCCAAAGAAATCTCAGTCAGTTATGCCTGAGATAGAGAGATGATTATAACAGAGTAAAGATAGCATTAAAATGTTGGTGACAGAAGTAATGCTAAAATCTCAACAAGCCAAAGTTACATACATGTTAAAGGGAAAGATCAAACAGTGCTGAAATGAAGAAGTGGGCATTACGGGGCTTCCCCAGTGAAATAACTGAACTTGGAGCACAAAATAATAAATAACATACCAGTAATGCGCGGAGGGAAGGCTTCTGAGAAAATTCACAGGGAATTTCTACAATAGCACGAGTTAGATGTGGGCAGATTGATGCAGTTATCAATCGTATTGATACCAATGCTGGTATTGTTACTGGAGATATACTACTGCAATAGGATTGGTACTTTGTTTCTGTCCTGTAAGTTCAGTATGTACCTCAGTGAATTCTGTTATGTAGTTGTTGTTTTTTTCTTTAAATGAAACATAAAACACGGACTATGAAAGCCTCTTATTTTGTTTGTGCAGCTCTAACAACAGTGATACAAGCACAGCAGACTGTGCTGGCTGCAGTGGGAGAAGATGCTGAATTCAGCTGTCAGCTCTCGGAGACTAAATACATCCTTCAGGTCATATGACAGAAAATCTTACAAGATGTGGAGACAAATGTTGACACCTACAGCTTTACTGAATTTTCAAAATGCAGAAAAAAATGATTGAGTTTGCTTATTAAAACACTGATGAAACTCTGCACTGGGAAGTTTTTGTACTTTACTTGGTACAGTTGATCATTCTAACATGCCTTGGAATGTCCCACAAGGAAGGGAGATTCTTCCTTCCTTCGGGGACATTTGAGTTTTCAATAATTTGGCTATTGTACGACGTTGTTTCAATACGTGGTACAATAGCCAGTGGGGACACAGAGACGTGCACCATGTCAGACTGTGGGATTCTGTGTTTGTTTTTTCTTTTTATGGCCTGTTCAAAAGGTAAGTTTTATTCCGTATTGTTGTTTTTTTTTTTAAAGTTATTTATTGTGACAAGAGAAAAAAAAAAGAAAACAAGAACCTTCACTCGTAATAATTAAAAATTGATCCTAAAATGTGAGAACTTTTCTCTGAAGTGACAAAGAGATTGTCTTTAGACAGAATTAGAGGGAGATACAATTACTGAAGAGTTTAGATTTTGTTTGAATGAGTGACAAAACGTTTCTCCCACTGAACACTCAGCCTAATAAAAAAGAACAAAATCAACTTTCTGTGTCATGAGTTGTTCATCATTCAGATTAATGAGACTGTTTTGAGAGCTGTGTGAAAACAGCTTTAGACTGTTTTGTTAAAGGTTGCCCCATGCCTATTCATATTACGATGAAAGCAATAGATAAACCACATGTTTGTGTGTTATGTATGTATGGTTGGTAAATTAACAAAAATTGGGTTGTATGTGGCCTACAATGTAAAAGACGTTTCACAACCCCAATGTAGTTAAAAACAAGAAGGCACTCATTTCCATTAGACAGAGACGGAGTTCAGGTCATAAGTAGTTTACTGACAATTATTTAACATTTGAAATTAAAAGATCCGTCAGTCCATTCACATATATACTGTTCAGAGAAGGAATGTAGTTTAGAGCAAAGTGTAGTAGTGTGAAGTGGCTAAACACACTCACCAATTGTTCTAAAATAAACAATTTATCAAAACATTAACAGTCTTTCACACATACATACGGTTTATACACTATTTTAAAAAGAAGGGGTTGAAGACCTGATTGATTACAAAAAGTCTATTAAAATGTTCTGGGTAACCACAGAAATCTTAGTCACTTATGTCTGAGAGAGAATGTTTATGACAGAAGTAATGCCAAAATCTCAACAAACCAAAGTTACATACATGCTAAAGAGAAAGATCAAACTGTGCTGAAATTAGGAAGTGGGCAATATAGGGCTTCCCCAGTGAAATAACTGATCTGAAATAATTGAGGCACAAATTAATAAATAACATACTAGTAATCCACAGAAGGGGAGGCCTCTGGGAAAATGTAGAAAATCAATGGGAATTTCTACAGTAGCACGAGTTACCAGTCAATACCAGTCCTGGTATTGGTTATGTTGAAGTGATGGGTTTTATAATTCATTTTTGGTCCACTGAAGGGATTGTTTTGTAACCCCAATATTGATATTTTGTAAATAAAAAATATGACCTCAATTCAACCTTTAAATTCCCTGCACTTGTCATAGATATCTACATGATGTCCAAAAAATATACATCAAGTCCAAGGTTCTAATGTTGAACGCCATATTGATGTCCAGCTTAAATCATGGTTGGACCTCCAAATTGTTGAAAAAGTTCAAATGCAGTACAGACCTCCAGAATTGGTCATGGACCAACAGAACCAATATAGACACGATCTGTACATCTATCTGACTTTCTTTGTTTAGTTGGTAGCTAACTGAATTGTCTTACTTTTTTTTTTATAGATGAAAGAAAATGTCCCTGAAACATACAGTATGAAACAATGAGTGTCAGGTTTATATTTATAGTCTACGTCACATTTAAGTGGTACCCATATGTCAATTTGTTTGAGCCTAAAACACAGACTACTCCATGACCCGAATTATTGTTTAATCCTTCCCATCAATACCTCTCAGTTCCACATCTCTAACTCATGTTATTCTCCATGCAGCTCTAACAGCAGTGGTCCAAACACAGCAGACTGTGCTGGCAGCAGTGGGAGAAGATGCTGAATTCAGCTGTCAGCTCTTGGACACTAAAGACGTCCTTCAGGTCACATGGCAGAAAATCTCACGTGATGTGGAGACAAATGTTGCCACCTACAGCAAGTACTATGGTCAGAGAGTGAATGATGGCTTTAACGATAAAGTCAAGTTTAAATACACTGGACTACAGAACTGCTCCATAGTCATCAGGGATGTGACGGAGCAGGATGAAGGATGCTATCACTGTCTGTTTAACACTTATCCTGAAGGCTCCTTCACTGGTAGAACCTGCTTCCAAGTCTATGGTAAGAACTTTTGCATTAATGTGTTTAAATGTGCTAGAAACTGATTTCCTTTCAACAACATATTCCTTGCAATATCTCCTGATCTTTCACAGAGCTGCATGAACCTGTTGTTGATGTCAGAGTCAAACTCTGCTGAAGAGTGGGTTGTTTCCTGTTCAGCCACTGGTCGACCTGCTCCCACTGTAACACTCTCACAACAAGACCTCAACTTCTCACAGTACAACACTGTCAGTGTGTCCAACACCAACGCTACATTCACTGTCACCACTACAGCTGTGCTCTCAGGTTCACGTAAACACAGCACACAGGTGGGATGTGCAGCACGAGTGCTCTCTGCTCCTCACAGAGAGGTGATGGTGACGATTCCTGAGGTCCAAAAAACATCTGTTGGTGGTGAGAAACTCTTTCTGTATACCACAGACTAGACTAGAGACGGATGATACTTGGGTAAATTTGACTGGGATCTAATAACAATGACTTCAGTACTTCATGAGTGATGTATTATTGTTGGTCAGCGTCACGTTTTTCTGTTTTTTTCACAGATTTTCCCTCAATCACTGTAATAGCTGCAGCAGTGCTGGTGTTGGGGTTTGTCTTTTTCTGTTGCTCCACTATGCTGCTTGAAGAAAAGTTACCTTTTCACTTTCTAGTATGTCGTTTTGTAATGTGTCTTATCTTATTAACATGATAGTGATTTATTGATTCTAACCCTAAATCTATCTAGTAATGTCTGCACATATTTTCAGTACTGATTTTAAAGTGTTTTAATCCTTCTGTCACTCAGGGAACCCAATAAGGATTCAAATACTTCAAAAGTCAACCAATGACATTGATGTGTAAGACTATTTAATAATTATTTATTGTTTATATTTCATTTATTCATTCATTCTTTGCACTGTGATTTAACCCATCTTTGTGTAAAGCAGGGGTGTCAAACTCCAGGCCTTGAGAGCCAGCGTCCTGAAGCTTTGAAATGTATCTCTGCTGCAACACACCTGAATAAAATTATTAGGTCATTAGCATGACTCTACCCTACTCAAGTAAATTTAAATAAATGTAAGTACATACCACCAGGTAGCTCCACTCGTACCCAGCGTAACGGGAAGTGAGAGGGTTAGGTTTTGGCGCTTTGAATGTTCAGTTGTGTGATGCAGCGATTAACGTTTGAGTAAAATATTGGGCTCCCTCGTGTCTTCCCTACATTTCTCCACAATGTACGTTTTTGCAAAAATGTACTTCTAGAAGTACTTTTATTGCACGATGTTCATTCACTCATGCGCTGCTGCAACATGAATCAAATGGCTGAACTGCCACCTTGGCGTGCAGTCAAGTTCTACAGTCTGCTAATGATCTAATAATAAGTATTAATATTCCTCACTCACCTTACTAAATGTTTGTGAACACAGCCAGAAACATTTGCATCACAAACACAGACTAGTGTTTATTAGCAGAAGCTTTTGGGTAACACTCAGTGTCTCACAACAACACCTCAGCTTCTCACAGTACAACACTGTCAGTGTGTCCAACACCAACGCTACATTCACTGTCACCACTACAGCTGTGCTCTCAGGTTCACGTAAACACAGCACACAGGTGGGATGTGCAGCACGAGTGCTCTCTGCTCCTCACAGAGAGGTGATGGAGACGATTCCTGAGGTCCAGCAGATGTCAGATTATCAGTGATGGTGAGAAACTGAGATGCAATAACAATGCATTGTGGTAGTATGCATTTTCTCTTTGATCAATAATTGATGTATTCATTTTGATCAGTGTCACATTTTTCCTGCTTTTTCAAGTTTCCTCCTGGATCATTGTATTAGCTGCAGTATTGGTGATGATGGTCTTTGTCAGTGTTGCTGCTCTGCAGTAGGCTACTCTTTAAAGAAAAAGACCAGATAACTTTCATTTTTCATTTCTTGTCATTTTTTTCTACACCAAAATCTATCCAATAATATCTGCATAACATTTTCTACTTGTGATTTAGTTATTAATTCTTTGCTTCATGATTCAATCGGTCTTTGTCTAGTATTACATTTTATGTTTCCCATTTAATCCCACTGGCTTTAAAGTGTTTCACCAGGTTTTTACGAAGTATTTCCAGTCTTTTGTTGTCTCTGTCCCAAATGTTCTGAAATGTGTTGCATGTATTAAAAGAAGTTGGACTTTACCAAAAAATGTACTATGTACTTATAAACTTACATTTATGAAAGCTGAACAAACATTGATATACTTGACTTTTGTAACAGTGAAAAGGCGATCTGTTTTTATTGATAAATATATATGTTTGCATTACTGTTATTTAGATTGCCATGTTAGAACGTAGCAAACAACATTGTTTGTTCCTCTATGGTTTCTTTATTTTTACAAATCTAAATGTTTTTTGTCAAAAGATTAATAATTTCATATTGAGGTCAGATGGTCAGCAGTTTTGATGTTTTTGCAGAGATTTTATTTTTTGCAAAATAGCACAAGTAAACATTAAAAGTAGTTCCTAAATCAAGGCATTTATTATTAAGGCGGCCATTATTATGGCCCTGTGTGGAAAAAGTGATTGCCCCCTAAACCTAATAACTGGTTGGGCCACCCTGAGTAGAAACATCTGCAATAAAGCGTTTGGGATAACTGGCAATGAGTCCTTTACGAGGTGGTGGAAGAATTTCTGCCCACTCATCTTTGCAAAATTGTTGTAATTCAGCCACACTGGAGGGCTTTTGAGTATGAACCACCTTTCCAAGGTCACAGCACCTCAATCAGATTCACGTATGAACTTTGGCTAAGCCATTCCAAAGTCTTTATTTTGTTTTACTTAAGCTGCTTAGAGGTGGACTTGTTGGTGTGCTTTGGATCAAGTGCACTTCAGCTTGTGGTCGTGAACAGATGGCCAGACATTCTCCTTCAGGATCCCAGAAACTGGATTCTGTTCATCTTGACGTTGCATCTCCAGACTGAGAGATCTCAATTACTTTGTTTCTTATTTGCTTCTGAATTTCCTTGGATTGCGCCATGATGTGTAGTTTTTGAGGATCTTTTGGTCTACTCTACTTTGTCAGACAGGTCCTGTTTAAGTGATTGATTCAGCACAGGTTTGGCAGTAATCGGGCCTGGCTATGACTATGGAAAAATTGTATATTTTCTATTGATAAATGCAAATATTTTATGTCTGTTATGTGCATTGCCGTGTGGAGAATATAAGGAAAAAATTGTGTGGTTTACATTGTTTCTTCCTCTTAGATTTCTTGATTTTTTTTTAAAATCGCAATAACTTTATGTTAATTTCAGTGCACTTTCACATTTCTTTAAATTCAAACTACAGTCCTGTGAATAACTAGAAACACTTCTAGCAGCACAAATGTGAGGTAATTGTTTTCTGCTTGACTTTATCAGTCTCTCATATTGTTGTGGAGGAATGTTGGCCCACTCTTCATTACAACGTTGCTTCAGTTCTTTGAGCTTTGTGGGCATTTATTTAAGCACAGCTCTCTGAATGTCCCAGGTTGAGGTCTGGACTTTGACTGGACTTTGCTTTTCAGCTATTCTGCTGTAGATTTGCTGCTGTGTTTGGGATCATTGTTCGACTGCAAGACCTAAACTTTACCTATTAAACAGTTAACTCTGTATTTTACACTTTATGTGAATATTGTTGCAGATTTCAATTATTAATGTTTTTATAACTTTGTTCTTTCTTATATTTAATATTATACAATATTTATACTTCATGTCTCTGTCTTCTTTTGAACACTCCAGCACAGCATCACTATAACTTTGTCCTCACTGACAATAAAGCTGTTTTATATATTTCATTGCAAATGTTTCAAGCAATTTGTAGCTGTATCTTAAGATATTTTGTTAATAATATAGTATTTTATATTGTTTTTTTCCCCATATTTGAGAAATATTTAACATGTAAAAGTCTGTTTATGTACAATTTGGTGATATTAGCCCTGATTATTGGAGGAACTTGTACATGAAGTAGATTTCTGAGACTTCAGATTTGAAGGTTGTTGTCATATAATCTAAATGATGGCAGATTAACGTTCCCTACCTCTGTCCTACAACCACAGGACTCCTTTGCATCCGACTGATAGAAATTTCAAGCTCAGTGTTAATGAAGATTTCAAAGGCCTTAGTGCAGGAGTAGGGAACGTCTAAAACCTGCAGGGACACCGGCCCTCGAGGCCTGGAGTTCCCTACCGCTGCCTTAGTGTGAAAGGAATGAAGCTGTAGCGCCTCCCAGTGGTTGAAAAGAGGTACACAAGAGGTTTTTGCAACCTGCTGTTTAATGAAGGTAATCAGCTGGGACAAAGGTACATTATGAGAATAATATCTCTGACAAACCTCTCCCTCAATTAAAAGATGCATTTTGATTTACATGAATGCATTTCATCTTCTCTGCAAAGGCTACACAACCTTCTTTGCAATTTGAGTGTGTCCAGTCCAGCTGAAACCAGCTCATTACTAATGCCATGAAAACGATCTGTGAGGTAACATTTTTACTGTCATTCAGCAAACACAAGTGCTAACGCTAACAACATCCAATCAGGATTTATTGGTTAGATCAAAGCTAACATCTGCATTACATGTGAGCACTACACATGTTATTTAACATATATAACGTATAAGATTTTTACATCTTTCTCTTTCCCTCGAGAAGAACTGCTAAAACTGTAGAAATAACATTACAGAAAAGCAGGACATGCTCAAGCAAAACATTATAGAAAGTCTGTCACGGTTCTGGGTCAGTTTGACCCAGTATTTTGAGTTGTCATGTTTTTGCAGGTTTAGTTTAGTTCCATGTGTCATTTTCTGTCTCTCTCTCTATGTCGAGTCTGCGTCTTAGTGTGATGGTTTCTTGTTCCTGTTTTATTGTGAAGGTCTGCGTCTCATGTGAGTGTGTTCAGTTTTACCTCTGTCTCGTCTTGTTGATTATTCCCAGCTGTGTCCACCACCTGTGTGTAATTCCCCTGTGTTTCTCTGTGTATTTAAGTCGTGTCCTCTGTCATTGTAGTTGCTGGTCCGTCTGTGTATCCACCATGTCTCACCCGTGTGTTTGTACTCTGTAGTTTAGTTGTTTCCAGTCTAGTTTAGTTCGTGCTCCATTTGCTGTTTGTCCATATTTATTTTTGTGTTCAATAAACCACCTTCACTTCTCCACTACTGCCTGCGATTGGATCCTCATTTATTATTTTCACACGGCTCTCCTCACCCGCCGTGACAGTACGGACCAGCCAGATATGGATCCAGCGGCAGTCACCCCACCTAGGGAGCTTCAGGAGGCCGTTATCGACTCTGCTTCTAAATTGATTTACCAGCTGTTAGAGCATGAGGGAGAAGCGTCTCTTTACACTGTGGAAGCCAACCTACAACACCTTATTTCCAGTTACCCCTGGTTATTGGACTCACTGCGTCCGCTCGTACAGAATTTTGTTCTTCACGAGCTTCACCTACACCCCCCCGCCGCTACCGCTCGCCTGCTCATGCAGTGATATCATCAGTGACAAGTCAGGTGATAGAGGCTAATGCAAAATGGTGTTTCAGTGAGGCAGAATTTATTATGACAATACATTTTTTTTAAATACTCAGTATGAATTAAACAGGTTAAAGGTCAATGCTCTGTTGTAATATAAAGACAAAATGATTGACAGCAGCCCAGCAATATCAGTAAAACGCAAATTAGCCACATGGTGCAATGTAAGGAGCTCTGTGATTGGTTAGGAAAGGACAGACTGGCCACCTCGATTTTTCTTCACTGCACATTGATCCATAGCTTTGCTCTGTAAAGGCTAACAAAGTGCTTTTGCTTTACAAAGACATTCAGCGTCGGTATTCACTCTTTTAAAATGCCACTGAACACTGGAGTGAAATGGAGCCCTGATCCTCAGAGTTTTATTGCTGCTAACATTTCTTATAGATAGCACAGATAGTGCCCCACTGCAGTAATCACTCATGTCTAGATATTCCTGTTAAAAGGGAGTTTTTCCTCCCCACTGTAACATGGCAAACATAGCAAACGGATAATCCAGCTGAAGCTTCAGACAGCCTTCAGACAGTGAAACACTGCCATCTGCTGGACTCGAATAACAAAGACGCTGCTTTGACGGGTGAGGGAGTTTCAACAAGTCTGCAACGACTCAAGCATCAAACTACAGAACTATTATAGCGGACATGGTGCTTTAATGACTGCTTCATTAACGCAGGTCAGAAAGGATCAAACATATCAATAAATTATAAAACACAAAACGTCTCTTATTGCCCAGGGCTCAGGAAGTGAGTGTGTTCCTTATAGCCTATTAAACCATAGCAGGTTATTTTGATGTGTTACAGATGAAACAGCTATCCAGTAACATTCAGCTACAAAAATGCTTTTTTATAATTACTTTTTTACAGCTTCGCACTGTTACGGTCGCTGACCTCTAGTGGCTCTCCCTCTGTAGAAGAGTTGTTTTTCTCCTTTTCTTGTGTTGCAGGTCTGCCTCATGAGCCGCAGCTGAGGTGTGTTCCAGCTCGTCAGCCACGGCATATAGGCTGCCATCCTAAACTGCCACACCCCCTGCCATTTTCCCCATGTTGCCAGAGCTGTGAGCTGTAGAGTTTTGGGCAGCGGGCCTTTGTGTGTATGTGTGTGAGAACTTACCCTCTGTGAACTTTGGTTTTTTCTTTCTTTTATTGTGAGCGAAGGTGTGCCCTTATTGTGTTAATTAGTTTGTCATTGTGGAAGCAGGTAGGGGTTAATACTGGGTCCTGGACAGTGCGTCAGCCACCACGTTGTCCACACCTCTCTGATGTCGGATGTCTATGTTATACTCCTGAGCAAGCAACGCCCATCTCATCAGTCTTTGGTTATGATTGTACATGTGCTTTAGGAATACCAGAGGGTTATGGTCAGTATAAACCATGACAGGGGTGGTGGTTGACCCCACGTACACGTCGAAATGCTGCAGAGCAAGCAACATGGCCAGGGTTTCCTTCTCAATGGTGGAATAGTTGAGTTGATGAGGCTTGAACTTAGCTGAGAAGTAGGAAACCGGGTGACTGATGCCATCAACTCCATCCTGCAACAGTACTGCTCCAGCGCCCGTAGCGCTTGCATCCACTTCCAGCTTGAAGGCCTTGCTGAAGTCGGGAGCAGCCAGTACAGGGGCACTGCAAAGGAGAGACTTGGCACAGTCAAATGCATGTTGGCACTCAGCAGTCCATACGAAGGGTTCCTTTGGACTGCACAGACGAGTTAGGGGAGCCACCACTGTTGAAAAGTTCCGGCAGAAACATCTGTAGTAGCCCACCAGACCCAAGAAGCGTCTGAGCTCCCGTCTGGTGGTGGGCACCGGGTAGCTCAGTACGGCCTCCACCTTTGCATTCACGGGGCGCACCTGGCCATGTCCCACTTGTTTTCCGAGGTATGTCACTACCGCCTTGGCAAATTCACACTTTGCCAGGTTCAGAGTTAGGGAAGCCTGGGTTAAACGAGCAAAAACATCCCTCAGAGTATTCACGTGATCAGTCCAGCAAGAAGAATATACCACAATGTCATCCAAATACACATTACAACTGTGAATGTCTGCTAACACAAGGTTCATAAGTCGTTGGAAAGTGGCTGGTGCATTCCGCATGCCAAACGCCATCACTGTGTACTGCAAGAAATAGTCTGGAGTAACAAATGCTGAAATATCAGAGGCTCTGCTAGTTAGAGGAACCTGCCAGTACCCTTTTAACAGATCTAGCTTTGTTATGTAGGTGGCGGCTCCAATACTGTCTATGCAGTCTTCCATGCGAGGCAATGGGTATGAGTCAGGGACTGACTGCATTTACTCTCCTAAAACTACTACAGTACAAAAACACAGGGAAGCTCTTTTCTTCAGGGTCTCCAAGGCCAAAACAATAAACAAAACACCCCCTTTTAGCTAGAAATCAAAACCAAGTACTCACTAACCAAAAACAAAATACAATGGCTGAGCTCCCTGTCTAACCAAACCAGGAGAAAACAGTTGAAACAAAAATGGCAGAGAACCCCTACCTGCTTCCACAATGACAAACTAATTAACACAATAAGGGCACACCTTCGCTCACAATAAAAGAAAGAAAAAACCAAAGTTCACAGAGGGCAAGTTCTCACACACATACACACAAAGGCCCGCTGCCCAAAACTCTACAGCTCACAGCTCTGGCAACATGGGGAAAATGGCAGGGGGTGTGGCAGTTTAGGATGGCAGCCTATATGCCGTGGCTGACGAGCTGGAACACACCTCAGCTGCGGCTCATTTATAAAACACAAAACGTCTCTTATTGCCCAGGGCTCAGGAAGTGAGTGTGTTCCTTATAGCCTATTAAACCATAGCAGGTTATTTTGATGTGTTACAGATGAAACAGCTATCCAGTAACATTCAGCTACAAAAATGCTTTTTTATAATTACTTTTTTACAGCTTCGCACTTTTACACAAGTTTTATCATCAGTGTCACAATGGCTGCTGCTAAAATTGAGTACAAGATATTTGTTGGCCTGATTAAAAGGTCTTGATGCGTGCGCAATCATCCAGGGAAGTAAATCTCCAAAAGTTGATTCTGTTCTTCTGGACGTAACGTTTTCAGTCAGAGAAACCAGCCGACTGAAGGAACAATGGGCTGGGAGGTCTGATCAATGGTCTTGAGTACCATTCACAGAGAGTTGGAGAACGGCTGCAATCACAGCATTGTAAGATGGTGACAGATGTACCCTTAGGCCCCCTCCTTGATTCAGAGAGGGTCTTTCCCTTTTCACGTAAATGGCCTCCTTGACTCCGCCCTCAAACCAGCGTTCATTGCAGTTATTGTTGACAATCACATTGTATCGTGTAACCATCCAGCTCACATATTCAATGTAAATGATTTGTTGAACTGAAGACATGATGAATGTTCCTGCATTAAACCACATCCAGCCTAGTGTTCTCACTCTCCCTAAATGGATCTGTTACATTAGTGATATATGGGAGTTGTGTTTCAGTCTTTTCCACATGAGGACATTTACATTTAGTTTTTGCTTTACTGATGAGTGGCTGGTTAACCTGCAGTGGTTGAAGTATGTGTCGGTCGTCTGGAAGAGTAGGTGTAGAAGACGTCTTTAATGAATGTAATGCTCTGAAGGTGTCAGTGATTACTGTGAATTCATTATAAAAGTGGATTTCAGTGAATAAAGTGAATAAAGACAGGCCCTCATGGTGAAGCTCAGGTGTCCATAAAGTGTAACAGGAGAGCATACTTTCAGTTACTTTCAGGGTTAGAATGAAGCAGACTGTGAATATCAAAGCTGTATTAGGAAGCTTACATCAGGGGTGTCAAACTCAAATAAACAGTGCGCCAAACTTGCTGAAAAACTGAATATGGAACAAGCAAAGCTTAATACTAAACAATATATATAACTTATATAACCATATATATAACTTAATATTACACACATTAAATAACACATCAGTGGAATTCATTTCTTAAATAAAAAATGTATTTGCAGCCTTCTGATTAATCCCAGAGAATTTAATCCCCAGAGAATTAAACTCTTGTCATACTTTCAGATATTTTACATGAGCCAGTCTTTCAAAAATTGCATAAATAAATAATTCATTCATTAATCCACAGGAAACACAATGCTCATATCTGAAAGTAAACTCTGATATATATCCCCGACTAGAGTTACTACTAAATAAAGGATCGCCCCAAAATGACTAAATATATAAAGACACTCTCCAGAAGAAGTTAAAGGGATTTTATTTAGCAATATCTTCATAAGAATTACAAATTCTGCAGACATATTACCTTCTTACTGAACCTGAATAACTCACACACAGACGTGTCTGCTGCTTATCTTTGTTCAAACATGATGTTTTATCTTCTCTTCAAAACACATTACTCATCTTTCTGGCATCGTGTTACATGAAAACACCTGCATTCTACCTGTGTCATTGTACCACAAAGACAATGATTGCAACACTGTGCTTGCAAAATAGAAGAAATAAGACGACCAGCAAATACATAAAAGATGGTAAAAGTGATTCCATCTTTGTGTCTCCTCCCATTGTTTCCCCAGTCTGTCTAGTTCCCATATTCCCAGGACACCGCTGGACAACAAGTGGGTATTCCAAGACTGAGAGACAGCCAGAGTTGGCAAAAGATCAGACATTCTCCACTTAAGTAGAAGTAAAAATACTATTGTTCCAGTGAAAGTTAAAGTACTGATTCAACTTCATTACTCAGCTAAAGCAAAAAAGTACAGGCTCGAAGCACTTACAGAGAAAAGCATACAACAGAATACAACAGAATGCTGATCGCGGCAGTAACACACACTTGGAGGAGAGGCTCCAGCCGTCCATTCCAGCCCTATCCCTAACATTAACTCTAACCATAACTTTAACCTTAACCCTATCAGGTCTTGTTTTACAAAGCGATTCATGATTAGAACAAAAAACACATTTACACATACCGATGATTTGTCACATAGCATCGTTACCTGTTGGGATGAGAACGTGTTGTTTCCAGAGCACCACAAATTGGGGTGTCTGTAGTCAGGTAGAGCAGGAAACCTACTAATCAGAAAGTTGCTGGTTCAATCCCCGCCTGCTCCACCCTGCATGCCAAATATCCTTGGGCAAGATGCTAACAGAGAGAGTGATATTATACCCCTTATGTCAAACTGAGTGATTTTTGGCCCCCAATAAATTATTCATGAGCTCAGGAAGTAGGAAGTAATAAATGAAGTAATAAAAATATGATATTCATAAAATTATGATATTCATAAAATTATGATATTCATAAAAATATGCTAGTTCATAGCTCATTGCTTCCCCCCCCCCCCCCCCTAAAAACAACTAATTGATTATTTTCAAAGTTTCTTATATATCAAATAGCATTCTTTTATTTTTTTTAAGCCATTAAAAAGTTTTTACTTTTTATGCTCAAAAAACGCCATCTGGTGGCGGGTCAGTGTGTGTGCGCGCGCGCCCGAGACTGTGTGTCTGGGCGGGCGGGGGCGCGCCCGTGTCTCCGGACCGTGCTCTCTCGGCTCCGTGCTTATGTGTTTAAAAATCTGTTAAACCATATTAAAATTGTTTAGTTAAACTTGTGCTTTTGTAACGTTCAGTATGGCCGGAAATACAGGCTACATGTCTTGGGGCAAAACTTTATTTCGATTTATATGCATTTGTAGATTTAGAATAAAACTCGCGATCCCCTAACCCTAACCCTCCTTAAGCAGGGAAAACTCCTTAAAAAACCCTCCGCGTTTTCCCCAAAACCCTAGAATAACTTGTTAGGTACCCCCTCTATTCCCAAAACCTTATATTCGATAACAGGGGAAATCCTGAAAAAATCCTTAGTCTTTTTTCTCAAATTCAGCGCCCCGCGGCTCCCGCCCACCGATCCTTCACCGAGCAAAAGGCAAAACTCTTTTAAAAAATCCTCCGCGTTTTCTCCAAAACCCTAGAATAACTTGTTAGCTACCCCTCTATTCCCAAAACCTTATATTCAAAAACAGGGGAAAAATCCTTAGTCTTTTTTCTTCAAAACCATCCTTCTTACTAGCTACCTCTAAAATTCTACGCAGAGTCTAAGTTCTACCTCGCTCTTAATCGCACCGACCCGCAACAGCTTCCAGAGCACAATTTGTCCTGATTGTTCGCTCCCCGCTCAGCTCCCGAATGCTGCTTACCTCGTTTGAAAATTTCCGCCGGAGACCAATCACATAACAATGGCACGGCTCCCTTCGCAACCCGGTTAGCCAATCTGCTGCAGGTCCGATTTTTATGATCTCCCGCTGAGGTTAAGACTGCCGTCGAGCTCCCAGAAGACCTCTGCCTTCAGCCATATCAACAACTGGCGCCGCTCCGCGTCTCTTTCCTTATCCGCATATCATTTCGGTAGGTGTTAATCTTCCCCCTTTAACTACATTTTCGCATTTTCCTTTTTACCATTCTGTCAAAAAAAGCTTTTTCATCTTCAAAAGCCATGCAAATAGGCTCTGTAACACTTGGAATACACTTTTTAAAAATATATATAAGCTCGCCTCTAACACTCAGAGCTAAAAAGTGTGTTTGTACACTAAACTATAGCAGCGATCATGTCCTCATCAGGTACTTCATTTTTCTCACTCTTGTTCATATAATGTTTATATTTTACTGTTTTCCCATTTGTAAATACTCGTTGTTATTTCTTTTCATACTCCGAGATAAGCGTGCTCAACTCGTCTCTTTTTGGTTCTCTCGATCTAATTGGTAGGTTTGGTTCACATTCTTGTTCATTCTTCTCTACGCTAGATCAGCTCTGCGTGGATTTTGACCGCGAGTGACCGGATGTTGTTTCTGGCCTGAGTTTTCCTGAAATGCCGTGAGGCTCGTTTGAAAGATTGCGCCCGAGACCAACTCCGCCTCCAAGGCATGCATACCTTTAGCTGCCACCAGTGAGAAATCAGATCCGGGCTCCACATATCCAATCAGGAGCACGAGGAAGACAGCTTTTTGCAGACTCTCCAGAAATATACAAGTCCTTACCAACTGCTCTGCAACCCAGTGTTTCTGGTCCCCTCACGAACATCGCTTTTTGAGATATTTTTTATGAACCACCAAAAGAGCCATTTTACCCCCCAGTACAGAAGACTGCATCTGGATCTGAGGGCAGCAGCGGGGACAAATGATTGTAATGAAGCGACTGTCCATGTTCATGGCTGGTCTTAGATAATCGTGAGTTATTGTGACTTATGGTGAAAAGTACATAGTTTTGCAAGAGGCATACAAGCACTGTGGAAAAAAATTGATCGTGTTTAAGTCCTCTAAAACTGTTTTGTGAGCACTTTGCTCCCTATGTTATGCTTTAAAAATATGATACATGTAATGTGATCATCAAAGAACATGATTTTTTTTTAAAAGTTTATTCTTATGCTTTTAAAGTATGTCAGATTATCATAAAACACTTATTTGTATGTTATAATGTTTTTCTTACACCATGTGTAATTTTTATAAACACCTTATGCCCTATAGACTCTCACATGGAAACACCATTGATCTAGATATTCACAAATTTCATCAGGACATCTCTAACATCTAAAGTTTTTGTTGTTTTTATGTTTTACATAAAAAACCTTTAGATTTTCAAATGAAAGAAAAGTGACATGCAAAGATATTTTTCTTTAGTGATGTTGCTTCAGCAATCTCAAATACTAATTATTCTGGGAATTTTTATGGTCAAACTATGTGATTTTCCAAGTGTGTGTGTGTGTGTGTGTGTAGTAAAATGACCTTCTTATGATGTTGTCACCGTGAATCATTTAGGATTAACAACACAAATTGTATCGATAGCAGAAACAGTCTTATAACTTATAATTCTCAGACGTTACCGCTAGTTTTAAAAACGCAGTCTTCTTCAGGTCTGTTTATGTAGCTTTTATGAAACTGATTTTCCAAAGTACAAGTAGAATTTAATTTTTCTTTGCTCTCCAGTATAAATGCAATAATTTGCAGGCTTTTTACTGAAACTCTCACAATGCAACACTCAATGCTCAGAGCTTCATATATCAACAGCTCTGAAAATATCTTCTTTTGTTAAAGTAATGTAGGACAGGATCTCTCACTCTCTGTGTCTCAAAAAAACCCAACCAAACTGGCAATCACCACTAAACAAATGGAAGTAGTTTATGGCTTTTTTATCAGCTGCATTTCTTTCATTTATGTATTGATCACATTGTTTATTGGTAATGCTTTTAGGTCACTGTTTTAGCATGTCTGCCTCACACTCCATTTAAACAGTTTGACAGATAGTGGGGTCTGGTAAGGAAGTTGGGGGGGGAAGCAGACAACTCCACAGGAAGAGTCTTTTTTGTCTTTTCTCCACTGTAAAAGATAGCAAGGCAGTGTGAAACTTTCTTTGGGGGAAAGACGAAAGGTGTGAAAACAGCTGTGTACTGCCTTCTTTCCTGTAGGAGGTATTTAACTGAGAACCATGCTAGGCTCAGTGAGAGACTCTGCTCACCCTCTGCCCCAGCGATGGCACTCCCTCACCAAGCTTGATTTCTGTTCTTTGTCTTGATTAAAGAATGTTAGCTACCGCTCATCGCTTATCTGCAGGCTTTATTAAATGGAAAACTTCCACAACAACCTCTAAACAGTGGTTTATGGCTTTTTGTCACCTGCAACACCATGTAACACTTGGATGTTAGATTCTTTTCCCAGTCAGTGTTGTTAGCCCCCCAACCTCCAGGCTCCAGGTGTCTGAGCTCTAACCCTTGCTGCCAAATGTGCCTCTTGTTAAGTGCGGCTGTGTGCAGGCAGGAATAGGACCCAAGGTGCAGACTCCGGAGACAGAACTTAAACAAAAACAGCTTTAATGCTGAACGCAAACATGACATAACTGGAAAAACTCAAAATAAATCGAAACAAAACAAGGAGCCAGAAACAACAAAACAAACAAAAAAAAAGTGCAAACACTGGAGCCTGGAAAGCAACAGAACAAAACACAGAAACAAAGTCCAAAACAACAGCACCAAGGCCCAGGCAAAGTCCAAAAGCAAACAAACAAAAGAGCTCACGAAAGGCGCAGAGGCACAGGCAATAGTCTCAAAAAAGTTCAGGGGGGCCAGCCCGGAGGCTGATGGTCCAAGAGCCCGGAAAACAGTTCAGGAGGCCGGCCAGGCGGAAGGCACCGACGGCGACCGAACAGGTCAGGAGGCCGGCCGGGCGGGAGGCCCTGGTGGCGGAGCAGTTCAGGGGGCCGTCCATGACGGCGGCGTAGGTCAGAGGGCTGTCCATGACGGCAACGGCGTCCAGTCATCGGCCAGACAGAACGTGCAGGACGAGCAGGCCGGACAGGATGTGCAGGCCGGACAGGACGTGCAGGAACAGACAGATTGGAGACCTCAGGGGCAGACAAAACTGGACCAGGCGGAGCTGCAGAGGCTGGGGACTAAAGAAGACAGAGACCTAAACCATAAGACAGAACTCAAAGAAACCAAAAACTAGACAGTATAAATAATATCATAAACTCAAAAACCCTGGGTCGACGACCCAGGCATCCTAACACCTCTGAGGCCTTTGTGCCTTTTATGACCACCCTAAGTTTGTAGTCCTATCTACTAATATTATTATTATTATTATTATTTTATTATAGCACAAGTTTCAGTTAGGTTACTACTTTGACTTTCTCACTTTGAGCACATTTCTGACCCGATACTTTATCAAACTTTTTACTCAAGTGTTTTTGACACTAACAGCTGTACCTCTACTTAAGTAAAACATTGCCTGCACTTTTGCCACATCAGTTGCCACTTTCTCTGGAGTTTGTACAATTTTTACATTCACATTTTCAAGGGTTTATGTGTTATCCTTGATCACAGTTCTAAAAAAGGTAACTTTCTTGACATAAAAGTAGCCCAAAAAAGACAAATGTATGTCCAGTTCTTTTTTACTCCAAACCTACTGATCGGAAAACATTATGTGATGCTGGAAGTTTTTATCCTATCCACCTCCAAAACAAGTTTACCTGTAAGCCAACACATTAGACTTAAACAAATTTGTGAAATTCCTGAACAATATGCTTTGTGCAGTAGCAGTAGTACTAGAACTAGTGCTAGTAGTCCTAGTATTGTGCAGCAACCAGGCTTCAAGAGCAATCACTCTACTGGCTTGCAAATGGTGAAAACATTTCACAGTCTTAGCTGCAAATCAGAAATGTTGGTAAATTTAAAAAAGGAGTTTAAACTTCAGGTTTGGCATAGACACAGACTTTATCAATGCCACACTCGGGAAATTCACATGTTACACATGATTTAGCTCACCTGCTAAATCCCCAGAGCAATAACCACATCAGCATCATTGGCCTGAGTGTTGATCCTCCAGGTGAGTGAGTGGAGTTGAGTGTGTGTGTGTGTGTGTGTGATCAGAGGTGAAGCTGCTTTCTGCAAAGTCTCATCAACAACAACATCTTTAGAAACAAACATCAACAACCAGGAAGAGTGTAAAAGCACTGAATATGAAACAGACCATTTACCATACCCAACACGGAGCTCCTGCTCACAGTCAGATGGAGTGAAACATAAGGTCCCAGTGGTGTTCTGTTGGATTTAGCAGGTGAGCGTTGTTGCCAGTCAAAACCTTTTTGGAAACTCTTTACAAGTATCAATGTAATTATTTGTTTTACAAACAAATGTATTGTTTTATATACCTGAAATAAAACTTTTTTGGAAACCCGTTACATCAAATAAAACTTTCTTGGAAAATCATTGCAAGAATCAATCTCGTTATTTGTTTTACCCCATTCAAATCTATTGGTTTCATTACATCAGATTAAATAGTTTGTGGAAAACCGTTACATCAAATAAAACTTTGTTGGAGAAATTTTACAAGAATCAATGTAATTATTTGTTTTACTTGAATCAAATGTAATGGTTTATATACCTGAAATAAAACTTTTTTGGAAACCCTGTACATGAAGTAAAAGATTTTTGATCTTGTAAGTTCTGGCTTTAATATTTTCAGCTGATAAAGTGAACTTCATACAAACTCTGTGTTAGAAAAATCAAACTGTGTCTCGTGAGTGTGTATTGTGACTGCTCCATCACAATGTATAATTTGACTTGTGAGGTACACACAACAAGGCCAAGAAGAAAAAGTGAATTAGAGATTCATTACAAAATACAAAAAATAAAAATAAATAGTGCACAAATTTAAAACAAGCAAAACACCTATGCAAGAGTAACTACTGATGATTTACAAATACTTGTCATATACAACCAATGTACTCAGAGAATTTTACCATATCAGTATAAAGCTCTCTGTAATTCCTGGACACTTCATGAAATAATTCAATATTAAATCTGCACTTCAGTTAACTATTCTTTTTTAACAACAGGTTTATGTCTTAGATCTACGGATACAGCTAAAACACTCTGCTTGTATAATGCTGTATTCTCTCCCAGCTTATCCTTTTCTCACAACAGGGTGATTCCCAAAGTACGAGTCAATAAAACAATGGCTCTAAAAACCAGAACAGAAAGATAAAAACACAATCCTTAATCTTTTATCTTGCAACTTTATCTTTCTGTTCTGGTTTTGACACGCGTGCCCAGGGTTGCTGACCCCTGCTCTAAAGCATCTGATTTGGATTCCTGAGATCAAATATATTTTCCTTTGGCTTTGTTTTCTTCCCATTTGTGGCTTTAATGTAGTGTTACATCCTGTTTGTTTGCTTCCATCTGTATACATGTCCAGATTCACTGTTGTTTCTATTCTTACATTGCTGTGTGATCACTGTTCCCTCTGCTGACTGATGTGACCTTTTGTATCTCACACTGATACTTGTCATATTTGTATCTGCACCTAAAAGATAAAAAGTTTTCCATGCTAAAACACAGCTCCACCTCCTGCAGTTCTCCCTCTGAACCACTAGATGTCTCTGTTATCTAAATGAAGACGTGCAGCACAGCAACCACAGCAGCGCTCAGATCACACGTGTCCTGTTATTATGTATAAAAGTATGAAACAGGTGAGACAGGGATCAATATTAATGTTGTGGAAATATATGAAAAAGCAACAGAAGAGTGAAAACATTTCGTGTTTCTAGAAAGATCTTTCAGCTCACAGCTGCTCACAGACTGTATTTACAAGTGACAAACTGCAACTCTACAGTACATCTACAGTATATATCAAATATATTCTGTATTCAAATCTATTGAGTGATGTTTGAAAGTCTTTCCAGGTGAGTTTGATCCAGGAGGGTCTGAAGCCAGAGTCAGACAGAGACTGTGCAGAGACTGTAGAAGGACAGAGCAGCAGCAGAGCAGTCCAGATACACTGATGATCCTCTGTCAGATCCAGAGGGACACACAGGGATGATGCTGGACTCTACATTGTGTCTGACAGTGGAGCTGTTCTCAGAGCAGTTCACTCTGCAGTCATCTGCACTTCTTCTCATTCCTCTGTCAGTCACTGCTGGATGAAGCTCTCCTCTCCACCTCCCAGTAACATGGCCCAGTCAGAGCGTCTCTACACACAAGCTGCTTCTGCTTCAACCTCTCTGGATCATCAGGACACAGCTCCTCCTCTCTCAGCACACACACCGTCCTGTTTACCATCATCAGCTCCACCTGCAGAGAGAAGAAGGAAGAGCAGAGGAGATAAATGAGTGTTTCCAGAGACTCTTCATCAGCTGTCAGTCAGTGATGCAGCACATCCAGTATAAAGAGCAGCAGGGACTTCAGTGCTGGGACTGTACTAGGACTCATTGTTGCTTCACTTTTTCTAATCTTTGGATTTTTATTGAAGTTGATGAAAATGTTTTTCCCTCCTAGTTTGAGTTTGGACTTTCATTCTCTAGAAGAACCTTGGTGTGTCCACTCTGAGCTCTGTAGGAACCCCAACAACAAGCCCAACAATCCAGATGGACGGTTCCAGCTGTTAACTGGAGGAATTCCATCCAAACATCTGCTCTCACTAAATTCTTCCTCACCTACAGACTGTGTTCTTCACTGCTTTAAACTTGGAAATGAATGCAGTCATTGGTCTGCGTGCTGCTTTGTTCAGAGAGCTGATTGGCTGTTGACAGCGTTTGATCAGAGCGTGTCAGCTGTTACTATGGTGACTATAAAGGTCAGAAACAGGAAGTGTTTGTGTCCAATCCTGAAGCCTGTCACCATTCTCCTCTCACAGCTTCACTGAGAAGCACCAGCTTTACAGGAAACACTGGATCTTTGTTTCATACTGACTGTGTTTAGTACAATACTGCTGACAGCACCACCCACTCACTCCATCACTCTACTTACACCAGAGTTTCCAGTCTGTAGTCTGGACTGTGTTTAAGATCAGACAGCTGCTTCACATCTGGATACTTCAGGTAGTTTCCTCTCAGGTCCAGCTCTCTCAGATGGGAGGGGTTGGACTTCAGTGCTGCTGCCAGATAATCACAGCTGATCTTTGACAAACCACAGAAACTCAATCTGTATAAAGAATGAAAGATGTAAGTTTATTAGACAAAGTGTGAGCTTGAAGTCATTCAGTGTTTCATCATCTGTTCAGAGCTGAAGAAGGTTCAGAATGTAGAAGTTTAGAAAATGGAAACTCCAAACAGCTGAAGCCAACAGGAAGCAGCTTCAAACAGGAAACTGTGCAGAGTTTCAGACTATATGTCCTAATGCAGCCAGTTGGATTTTGGAGATTTGAATCTCTGTTCTGTGACTAAGTCCTTGAATCATTTCTTCCAGTTGGTCCAACAAGACAGACTAAATATTGGACATGTGTTGTGGCTCCATTAGGGGAGCTTCTAAATGTGATGTGATGGTCCCTCTGGGTCAGGTGTAAGCCATAGGTGTCAAACTCTGGCCAGCGGGACAAATTTGGCCCGCAGCCTAATCACATTTGGCCCGCGAAGCCATAAAAAATTACTATTAGAGCTGACCTTACAGTATTATACAGTGCCTGTACTGCTAATACTACAATTCCCAGAATGCTCTGTTGGTGTTTTGGCGCGTCAGTCATGACAGGACCCATTAGCACCCTCTCCTCTGTTGACCATAGTCATAGCAACCATGCAAATACTGCCATGCTACCTATCCCAAAATGAAAAAAATAAATGCAGAAAACAGGAGTTTTCTGGACAGGTGGGAGAATATGATGAAAATTTGATAAATGATAAAATTTAATTCAGAAGGCTGCAAATACATTTTTTATTTAAGAAATGAATTCCACTGATGTGTTATTTAATGTGTGTAATATTAAGTTATATGTATGGTTATATAAGTTATATATATTGTTTAGTATTAAGCTTTGCTTGTTCCATATTCAGTTTTTCAGCAAGATTGGCCCACTGTTTATTTGAGTTTGACACCCCTGATGTAAGCTTCCTAATACAGCTTTGATATTCACAGTCTGCTTCATTCTAACCCTGAATGTCAGAGTTTTCCTCCTTCTCTTTCCCATCATTCATGCTGGCAGTGGAGGAGATTTGGATGTTGGACTGTGTTTTGGATGATGTGTGTATGTTTGTGTTGGACTGCTGTCTGTAAAGCAAACACACATTTTGCTTTGGATTTCAGTGTCAGACAGACTTTAAGGTGGAATGAAGAGTTGGAGAGTTTCACAGTGAATTATCCAGTGGAGGATTTTTCTTCTTCTTTGAAGGTTTGAAATGTGAACATTGTTCTGCTGCAGTCAATGGACTAAACCAGAGAAGAAGAAAACAGACTTTACCATGAAGATCCTCAGTGTGGATCAGTATAATATCAGCCTGATGTCTGCAGTTTAGTGTCAGCACAACTTTCACATCATATTCATCTCAGCACAACTAAAACATGCTGACTGACCTCAGAGTTTCAAGTCCACATCCTGGACTCTCCAGGAAACCACACAGATGCTTCACTCCTGAATCCTGCAGCTTGTTGTTGTAGGTCAGCTCCAGCTCTCTCAGATGGGAGGGGTTGGACTTCAGTGCTGCTGCCAGATAATCACAGCTGATCTCTGACAAACCACAGCCCCACAATCTGTATAAAGAATGAAAGATGTAAGTTTATTAGACAAGGTGTGAGCTTGAAATCATTCAGTGTTTCATCATCTGTTCAGAGCTGAAGAAGGTTCAGAATGTAGAAGTTTAGAAAATGGAAACTCCAAACAGCTGAAGCCAACAGGAAGCAGCTTCAAACAAACACAACAAGAGAAAAAACTCTGAATGTTTCACATTAAAGTCGTACATTTCTCATAAAAACAGGACAAAGACTTGAAAAAGTCGTGTTTTTCCTTCCAGGAACCACAAGGCTTCACTTTTAAAGGTGAAGTGTGAAAGAAATGGACATATTTGAAGTCCAACACCTTTTTCCAGTCACATTATTAAAGCAGACAAACTACAAGCTCATTTTCGTTCCAACAAGTCATCTTCTGACCTGGACTAACAACACTGGTCTCTAAGTGCAGCTGGCTGTGAGACCAGTGCTCAGGGAGCGTCTACAAAGTGCAACACTGAAAGAACATCACACACTCATTTGCTTCCAGCACTTTCACACAAACATCTACTGTCATTATTGTCACCAAACTCTGTGGATCCTTTATTGCAAATTCAAATGGGATCAAATGGTCAGACAAAAGAGGGTTATGAGGAAATATGATGAAATGTTGTGTATTAGCAGCAAGTTATTGAATCATTTTCCTCAGAAAGCAAACAAAATGATCGACAAACGTGTTTTTACAAAGTCAGTGTTGGACTTGGATCAGCAGGATAAGCTGATGTTTAAAGGCATTTGAGTGTCGCTGTATGAGAGTCCAGTTATTACTCAATATTTATGGATGATGTTCTTTCAGTGTTGCACTTTGTAGACGCTCCCTGAGCCTCACAGCCAGCTGCACATGGACCAGCTGACATTACCCAGCATTAGAGGATAAAACAGTAAATGAGATTAGTTAAACACACAAAGATGGAAACACAGAGCGTGGATCGTTCACTCGACGGCACGTACACGGACACGCCGTCGGGGCTGAAAGTGGACAGCTCACAGATCCTGAAGGTTCAGGTTTCATCAGTGTTACGACTGTTGTCGTAATTATATGTAAATTTGAGTGTGCAGGTGCTCCTCCATGATTGGTGCATCCAGGGTGGATGGCTGGCAGCAGATAAGAAGATACCACCAGGGACTGCCATGTCATTCATCCTTGACCCAACCCAACCGGCAGACCGTTAACTGTGTCACTATGTTGGTTAATGTAAGAGCATGTAGGGGTGGACCGCCTTTTTGTTTGATCAGTTTTCTCCTGTTTTTGTTAGGCAGGGAGGAAAATGATTGTCGTTTGAGTTAGTTCTTTTGCGTAGGTAAGTTGTATTTATTCCTGAGATAGGCTACCTTATGTCTGTTGTTTTGGCCTTGGGTTCACCCTGAAGTTATGATATGCTCCCTTCCTTTGTTTAACTGCACTCATTGTAAATAAATCACTGTTACAAAGTATTAAGTGTGTGACGTGCTGCTTGGGGTTGGCCGGGGATGGATCACCCTTTATGTTGTGGTTTGGCCGCGTCTAGACGGGCCATAACAATCTGTCTCCAACCATAACTGAGTGAACCAGCAGCAGAAGAAGATCCAAACTACGCTTTACGTTTGATGAACATCGTCATGAATTCTCTCTGACTTTGACGTTTACTTCCTGCACAGCTCTCTCTCTCTCAGTGTACTTCAAGAACAGTTTACCTTCAAAAATCTGTTTCCTGCATTATTCACTGCTTATTACGCACCAGTCTGCTGTTGTGTTCACTGCTGTCGGCCTCCGAAAACAAAGCCTCATTTCTGCTGTTCAATACTGAAGAAATTTAAACCTTTTAAAATGATGACAGATTACAAACTCTCAGCTGTGTCTGTAATCAAACCTCTGTAACTTTGCTTCCCTTCAGCAGCATCAGCTCATGTTCACATGTTGATTCATGGTTTGCTTCAGTTTTTGATGGACTGCAGAATATTTTGAAGGTTATCTGCTATAAAAAGCCAGAACAGGAAAATCTGCTTCATGTGTTTCTGTTTGATCCTCAGTGACTTTGACACAAAGGCCTCTGCTGTGATGATCACACCTCTGATCAAGTCTCACAGTGTCAGCTTTGTTTTTATACATATGGATATGTGCTGATAAATGATCAGAATTATAATATTTCCCACTGTCTGCTGTGTGCCGTGACCTTTGACCTGCTAAAGACAGTCAGCTGTGGATTATTCATTGTTATGTCTGATACTTAGAACTGTGAGGAAGAACACTACACAGTTAATCAGGGTCCCCTCTCTCTGAATCAGGAAAGGTGGGCAGGCCGCGTGTCGGCCGCGGGCCATACGTTGAGTCTCACTGTTTGAAATGTGAACATTGTTCTGCTGCAGTCAATGGACTAAACCAGAGAAGAAGAAAACAGACTTTACCATGAAGATCCTCAGTGTGGATCAGTATAATATCAGCCTGATGTCTGCAGTTTAGTGTCAGCACAACTTTCACATCATATTCATCTCAGCACAACTAAAACATGCTGACTGACCCCAGAGTTTCAAGTCCACATCCTGGACTCTCCAGCAAACCACACAAATGCTTCACTCCTGAATCCTGCAGCTTGTAGTTGTAGCTCAGGTCCAGCTCTCTCAGATGGGAGGGGTTGGACTTCAGTGCTGCTGCCAGATAATCACAGCTGATCTCTGACAAACCACAGCGACTCAATCTGTACAAAGAATGAAAGATGTAAGTTTATTAGACAAAGTGTGAGCTTGAAATCATTCAGTGTTTCATCATCTGTTCAGAGCTGAAGAAGGTTCAGAATGTAGAAGTTTAGAAAATGGAAACTCCAAACAGCTGAAGCCAACAGGAAGCAGCTTCAAACACGAAACTGTGTAGAGTTTCAGACTATATATCCTAATGCAGCCAGTTGGATTTTGGAGATTTGAATCTCTGTTCTGTGACTAAGTCCTTGAATCATTTCTTCCAGTTGGTACAACAAGACAGACTAAGTATTGCACATGTGTTGTGGCTCCATTAGGGGAGCTCCTAAATGTGATGTGATGGCCCCTCTGGGTCAGGTGTAAGCCATAGGTGTCAAACTCTTGCCAGCGGGACAAATTTGGCCCGCAGCCTTATCACATTTGGCCCGCGAAGCCATAAAAAATTACTATTAGAGCTGACCTGCCAGTATTATACAGTGCCTGTACTGCTAATACTACAATTCCCAGAATGCTCTGTTGGTGTTTTGGCGCTTCAGTCATGACAGGACCAATTAGCACCCTCTCCTCTGTTGACCACAGTCATAGCAACCATGCAAATACTGCCATGCTACCTATCCCAAAATGGAAAAAAAAGAAATGCAGAAAACAGGCGCTTTCTGGACAGGTGGGAGAATATGATGAAAATTTGAAAATGATAAAATGATAAAATTTAATTCAGAATCCTGCAAATACATTTTTTATTTAAGAAATGAATTCCACTGATGTGTTATTTAATGTGTGTAATATTAAGTTATATGTATGGTTATATAAGTTATATATATTGTTTAGTATTAAGCTTTGCTTGTTCCATATTCAGTTTTTCAGCAAAACTTGTTTGAGTCCATAAAAAAAGATTCCCTGTTATTGAGAGTGATGTACTTACCTCAGCTATTGCCTCTTGAGTCTGTTAATCCACAAATAACAGAGTATGAAATGCTAAAGGCTAACTACGAGGTACTTGGTAAAAAGTTAGCAGATTTACAAGTGACATCTGCAACACAAGACACACCCACCCCCACTATTACACAGTCACTCCAGCCTCGAGCTGAGTGACTGTGCTCCACCACACATATGCGACAATCTAAGCCTCATCACATGGTTTCCCTAAGAGACCTGCCATTTTTGCAACGCACAGAGTTTAAAGTACATGGGGGTCAGGTTGGGGACATTGTAACCTACATTAGCTACCATGGACTGTGTAAGCAGATTGAGGAGGTGCTCAAGGTGAAGCACACAGAGGGAGAGATCATTCAAGGTGTGCTCCGTATTATCAAGCCTGGACAGTTTAAGGACATGTTGATCAGTAAAGATGACTTGACCCTCATTGAACTCAAAAGCTTACTACGTTCACACCTGAGTGAGAAGACTGGGAGTGAGTTATTTCAGGAATTGTTGAGCACTAAGCAACATGACCATGAAACTCCACAACAGTTCCTCTACAGGATGATTGGACTGAAGCAGAAAGTCATGTTTGCATCCAGGCAGGATAACATGGACGTTGCGTATGAGACACGTACGATCCAAAATGTGTTTCTACGCACCATTCATCAAGGTCTTCTACCAAAATATGGTGACATTCGTAATGAACTCAAGCCACTACTATCAGACTACAGTGTGTCAGATGAAGCCTTGATAAGGCAAGTGAACAAAGTGTCAAGTGAAGAGAGTGAGCGACAGCGAAGACTGGTATATTCCACTCGACAAAAGGTAACACATGCTCATACTGCTCAACTTGAACCTGCTAAAGACACTGAAATGACTGACTGTAAATTTAAGAGTAAGAATAAAGTCATAAAAGAGCTGGCTGCAAAGGTGGAAACCCTGACCAAAGTGGTGGAGTCTCTCACAGCCAGTCAGGCTCGTGAACCCACTTGTCAGTGTGCACACCCAAAGCAGAAGCCCAGACAAACGGCAAAACAGTACGGCTGTCCCAAGTGTATTGAAAGCGGGGCTACTTCATGCACTCATTGTTTTATCTGTGGGGAGAGGGCAGTGGGATGTCTCAAATGAAGCCAACCCAGAAGCTCTAGTTGGCCTCCTGCTGATACACACACTCCCAGAACCAGTGGACAGCCAGACCCAAAATCACGAGGTATGTGCTCAGAAGAGTTTGCTCATGTCAGAAGTAGTTGGGCGACCCTTCCAACGAAAAATGCAGACACAGGGGAAAGTGAGAGAGTGGCACAGCTTGTGGGAAAAAAATGTAAAATCAAGTGTTACATTCATAGCTTTGCAGTGGACTGTTTATTGGACACGGGTGAGTCTCATTGATCGCCAGTGGGCAAAAACCTACCTCTCTGACCACAAACTCCGGCCACTGACAGAACTTATTGGAGATAATGCTCTTAGTGTGCTTGGTGTTAATGGCCAGCCATTACCCTACGACGGCTGGATGGGCATGATGGTGAGTCTCCCAGAGAATAGTGACCCAAACTTGACTGTACAAGTCCCCTTTTTAGTAAGCAGTGTGCCCATAGGCTGCCCCCTGATTGGTTTCAATGTAATTGAACAGCTGATACTGGGGCCAAATGCGAATACAAATCTCATACCCACCATTGTGAGCCTCCTGCGCAGCGCAATGAACCTCCAGGATGACACAGCGATGGCACTGGTCAACTTCATCCAGACCAAGCTTACCAGTGATAACATGGTCAGCCAGAGTGTCCTGAAAGTGGGCCTGTATGATGTAGTAATTACAGCTGGTCAAGTTAAGTATGTTAAGTGTAAAGTCTCCTCTTCAGTTGACATGTCCAACCCCCTCGTGCTCTTTGAACCAACTGAGCAACCCACAACTGCAACAGCTTGATGTTGGCAGCAGCCTCCTCACAGTTTGTGATGCCAGAGTCCCATATGTCAAAGTACCTATTGGCAACCACACAAAGCATGATGTGACCCTCACCGGCAGAGCAGCCCTTGGAATTATTGAACCAATAGCAGGAGTCGTACAAACTGACTTACCAATTTTCGGTTAGCCCAAAGTGACTCAAGATGTCGACCCTGGTGTATCTCAAATACCCCAGCAGTGCGGTGAAGATCAAGCAACACAGGAATGGGATCCACCTGTTGATGTTAGCCACCTGACTGAAGACCAACAAACTGTTGCCAAGAAAATGTTAAGAGAAGAGTCAGGGGCTTTTGCACGTGATGAGAATGACATGGGGTGCATTCCCAGCTTGGAAATGACAATAACACTCAAAGACACAACCCCAATTCAGAAATCGTACACCTCAATTCCAAAACCCCTCTATAAGGAGGTTAAAGAGTATATTGAGGACTTCCTAGCAAGAAGATGGATTGTAAAGTCTAGATCTCCTTACTCTGCGCCAATAGTTTGTGTGCGGAAAAAGGATGGCTTCCTAAGGCTCTGTATAGACTATCGTCTCCTAAACCAGCGCACAGTACCTGATCGCCACCCATTACCAAGAATCAATGACCTCATTGACACCTTGGGAGGGTACAACTGGTTCTCCATTTTGGACCAGGGAAAGGCCTATCACCAGGGCTTTATAGCAGAAGGATCCCACCATCTGACTGCATTCATCACCCCCTGGGGCCTTTATGAATGGGTGCGAATTCCCTTCGGTCTTACCAACGCACCTGCTGCATTCCAACGCAGTATGGAAGAAATGCTGGCTCCCCTTCGGGATGAGTGTTGCATCCCATACTTGGATGACATCTTGTGCTACGCCAAGACTTTTGAGGAACATGTGGAAGGGCTGAGGAAAGTCTTGAGAGCCGTGCAGAACTACGGAGTCAAACTCCGGCCGACAAAATGTGACCTATTTAAAAGAGAAGTGAGGTATGTTGGGCGCTTAGTGTCAGCTGAAGGAGTATGCATTAGTGATGGGACTTCCGGCTCTTTTTACAGATCCGGCTCTTTCGGTTCGGCTCACTAAAAAGAGCCGGCTCTTTCGGCTCCGAACCGGCTCTTCAGGTTGTTTTGTTGCTTTAATTAATTTATTATTAACAATAATATAAAATTATGCACAAAAGGAATTACTAACGTAAAAAAAGTGGTTTTATTTATATATGTTTATATATAAATATATGCGGTGGCCCCTAGAGACAAAACACGTACAAACTCCAAAACACATTTCTAGCATGAACTGAACTTCCAAAGCAGAGCTACTAGATCACTTAAATTACACAATTGAAAGAATGTGTGTATTGTTTGTGTATTTATACACAGGCACTCATATATATTCAAATAATTTAAAAAAAAGTTCATTTACCTGTTACTACCACACACCAAATCTGGTCGTTGGTACTTGCTGGCTTGTGTAGCCACAAGATAACAAAGGCTCAACACTGCGCCCAGCATCCTGGAGCACTTCTGTTGTCTTTTGTACGTGTTTTGAGTTTTTATGTGCTTCTGAGTTTTTATATGCTTCTGAGTTTTTACGTGCTTCGGAGTTTGTACGTGTTTTTACGTGTTTTGGAGTTTTTATGTGTTTTGGAGTTTGTACATGCTTCAGAGTTCGTACGTGATTTGAAGTTTGTATGTGCTTTGTCTCTAGGGGCCACCGTAAATATACTTTTATTTATTCACTCCACATAAAATGTAATAAATAAATCACATAATACAAAAATCAAGTATTCACATTTCAAGTTTTAACTATTTAAATTTTCAGCTGTTTCCTTTTACAAATTTAAAGTGAAAACAACACAAAACACTGCAAACCACAACACAATTAAATATAAATTATAATATGAAAACAAAAAGAACATGCATATTCTCTGTCATATGGGCCTGCATGAATAAACTTTCTGAATCCTTTATCATCTGCAACCGAAAATAGTTGTGGATGATTACTATACCTTTCTAATGTTGTTGTCCCTGCCTCTCTTTCTCTCTCTCTGGGTCTGTTCCTGTGCTACTGAGTGTAACTACCGCCCCTCCCCCCCTCTGCCCAGCGTAAAGCACAAGGCTCGCTTGCAGAGTGCAGCGGAAAAAAAGTGCGAGAGAGAGGCTGAGAGAAAGAAAAAAAAACAAAACAAAACACGTGACGGCTCGCGATAAGGAGCCGGCTCGCGTCGTTCACGTCAAAGAACCGGCTCTAAGAGCCATTTCGTTCGCGAACGACCCATCACTAGTATGCATTGATCCAAAAGATCTCGAGGCAGTGTACGCCCTGAAAAAGGAGACACCTGCCACAGTGGGAGATGTGAGGAGGATCGCTGGGTTCCTGAGTTACTATCGCTCATATATCCAGGATTTCTCAAGAATAGCAAAACCCATCTATGAGCTTTTGCAACCCAAGAAAACCAAAGAGGAGCATCTTCTGGGGAAGGTTACAGGACAGAAGGGGAAAGGTGCACAGTTACCATCCAAAACACCAGTTGAGTGGGCAGAGATGCACCAGGGTGCCCTGTGTAAGTTGATTGATATGTTGGTAAACCCCCCTGTACTTGCCTACCCGGATTTTGAGCTTCCCTTCGTCCTTCATACAGACGCATCTGATAAAGGACTTGGGGCCGTTCTCTACCAACATCAGAATGGGAAGCTAAGAGTGATTGGATACGGCTCCCGAACACTGACACCGGCTGAAAAGAATTACAGACTCCACTCGGGCAAGCTTGAGTTTCTCGCCCTCAAGTGGGCTGTCTGCGAGAAGTTCAGGGATTACTTGTTCTATGCCCCGTATTTTACTACCTACACAAACAACAATCCCTTAACTTATGTCATGAGTACCGCCAAGTTGAATGCGGTTGGGTTCAGATGGGTGGGAGAGCCATCAGATTTCAGGTTTGATATAAGGTACAGACCTGGCAAAATAAATGTTGACGCAGACACCCTGTCGAGGAGTCCCCTTGACATTGACAGATACGTCACTGGATGTACAAAAGAGTTCTCCAAAGAAGCTGTTGCCGCTACTTGGGAGGGATGTGGAGCAGGCAAGCATGGAGATGTTGCATGGATCGCTGCTCTGGCTCTAGCAGAAGGTGACCAGCTTGAACCAGTAATCCAAGAAATGGTCACGCCCATCAATTTGGATGAACTACAGTACAAAGGGCTCAAAGAGCAGACCCTGCGATAGGTGAGATCATGAAAATGAAAGACTCAGATCAAAAGCTGACAGATGACATGAGACGGAATGTGAGAGGTCCTGCAAGGAAAATGATGCATGAGTGGACAAAGCTGAGCTAAGAAGATGGAGTTCTGTACCGTAAGACTGCAGAAAAACGCCAACTAGTCTTACCAGCTAGCTTCAAATCCCTTGTCCTGAAACATCTGCATGATGACATGGGACATGTCGGAGTAGAAAGAGTTCTCAGCCTGGCGAGGCAACGGTTCTACTGGCCATACATGAGGCGAGACATCGAAGCCTATGTCACCCGGCAGTGCCCGTGCATCAAACAGAAGAAACCGGTGACACATGTCCGAGCTCCCATGTCCAGCATTACCACAAGCTCACCAATGGAGTTGGTTTCAGTCGATTACCTCCACTTAGAGCCAAGCAGGGACGGATATCAGTATATCCTAGTTGTGGTAGACCACTTTACTAGGTATGCCCAGGCCTATCCAACCCGCAACAAGAGTGGCAAAACTGCAGCTGAAAGGATTTTCAGTGATTATATCCCCAGATTTGGCTACCCTTTAAGGCTGCACCATGATCAGGGGCGGGAGTTCGAGATCGAGCTCTTCCGGACTCTCCAACAGTTGAGCAATGTGGGGCACTCTCGAACAACTCCGTACCACCCTCAGGGCAACCCAGCTGAACGCTTTAATCGTACCATCTTGCAGAGGCTGAGGACCCTGAGTGAAGAAAAAAAAAGAAAGATGGAGACAATATCTCCCACAGATGGTTCATGCGTACAATTGCACGCGCCATGAAGTAACGGGTTACTCACCATTCTTTTTTTTTTTTTTCAGTGCGCATGCGCCAACCAGCGTGCAGCCTGTTACAGTCGCTCCTGCTTTTCTCTTAGTTTAGCTCTTTTTTCTTACGTATTCTTTTTTTTTCTGACTTGTATTTTCCTCCGTTTTCTATCTCTTACTCAATCATGTGGATTGAGAGAGTTTTTGTTCTTCTGGTGGCCGTGGAACTGTTACTTTTATCAAGGAACGGGACCGCGGCACATCTCCTACACGCACGGACTGTTTACTCCAGAGATCAGCTGATCGCCCTGATGCCGGCCGGCTCGCTGGCCAGGTCCGCAGAAGTACCAGCTGAAATTTGGAGGAAAACACATCGGGGATGCAGAGGTCAAGGACAGAAGAGAAGAAAAAAGGTGACGGTGAGACAGCGGAGGCTCGAAGCGAGGAGGAGGTTTAAACCGTGTCTGCCGTCTATCGTGATGGGTAATGTGCGATCGTCGGAAATTAAAATCGACGAGCTCTCAGCACTGGTACGGAGTCAGAGGGAATACCGAGAGTGTAGCCTGATGTGTTTCACCGAATCATGGCTGCACCAGGACATTCCCGATGAGAATGCTTCCGTGGAAGGCTTCCACACTGTTCGGGCGGACAGGGACAGCATTGCTAGCGGTAAGCGGAAAGGAGGTGGGCTTGCTGTTTTAGTTAACAACCGGTGGTGTAACCCTGCCAACATAACAATCAAAGAAAAGATTTGTTGCCCGGAAACTGAACTGTGTGCTGTTGGACTCAGGCCGTATTATTTACCCAGGGAATTCTCTCACGTCATCTTGGTGGCTGTTTATGTACCCCCCTCTGCTAACCCCACAGCTGCATGTGACACTATCCACTCTGCCATAGCTCGGCTACAGACTCAGCACCCGAGTGCCTTTATTGTGATCTCGGGTGACTTCAACCATGTATCACTGGACAATACACTAACAACATTCAAACAATATGTGGACTGTCCCACCAGGGGAGAGAAAACTTTAGACTTACTGTATGCTAACGTCAAGGATGCATACAGCTCCTCCTCCCTCCCCCCACTTGGTAGGTCAGATCATAACCTGATTCACCTCACCCCCTGCTATGTGCCAATTGTGATGAGGGAACCTGTGACCACCAGGACTGTCAGGAGGTGGTCAGAGGAGGCCTTAGCAGAACTACAGGGCTGTTTCGAGGTGACCGACTGGGAAACACTCTGTGAGCCTCACGCCGAGGACATCAATGGGCTTACTGAGTGTATCACAGACTACATAACTTTCTGCATCGACTCCATTGTTCCAGCTCAGACTGTTCATTGTTACCCAAATAACAAGCCGTGGGTGACTAAGGACATCAAAGCCCTCCTCAACAACAAGAAGAGGGCTTTCAGAGGGGGCAACAAAGAGGAGGTGAGGAACATCCAGGTGTTACTAAAGGACAAGATCAGAGAGGCTAAGGACAATTACAGGAGGAAGCTGGAGTGGAAACTCCAGCAGAACAGCATGAGAGAGGTGTGGAGGGGCATGAAGACCATCACTGGATTCAGGCCAACCAACAGCAGGGGAACTGAGGGAGGTGAGAATAGAGCCAACGAGTTGAATCTGTTTTTCAATAGATTCGACACCACAGTGTCTGCTCCCACCCCCACAACCTCACCTGTAGTCAGCCTGGAATCCAGAGCCACACCACTGTGCCAGCCTCTCTCTTCACATGTTGCCTCCTGTGAGATTCCTGACACCCCTCCCCCACCGATCACCTTCACTCAATACCAGGTTGAGATGCAAATGAGGAGACTTCACTCAGGCAAGTCTGCTGGACCAGACGGAGTGAGTCCCCTTGTCCTCAAGACCTGTGCCCCCCAGCTGTGTGGAGTCTTTCATAAACTGTGTATGCTGAGTCTGAGTCTGCAGAGGGTCCCGGTGATGTGGAAGACATCATGCCTCGTCCCTGTACCAAAGACGCCACGTCCCAGTGGCCCCCAGGATTACAGGCCCGTGGCACTGACCTCCCACATCATGAAGACCCTGGAAAGGCTCATCCTGGACCAGCTGCGACCCATAGTAAGACCACACCTGGATCCCCTTCAGTTCGCTTATCAGCCTCGTCTCGGAACTGAGGACGCCATCATCTACCTGCTCAATCGTGTCTACACCCATCTGGACCAGCCGGCGAGCACTGTGAGGGTCATGTTTTTTGACTTTTCCAGTGCTTTCAACACCATCAGGCCGACCCTCCTGGGTGATAAGTTAGCAGCGATGCAGGTGGATGCTTCTCTGGTGTCCTGGATTGTTGATTACCTGACAAGAAGACCACAATATGTACGTCTCCCACAGTGTGTGTCTGACAAGGTGATCAGCAACACAGGGGCACCACAGGGGACTGTCCTCTCCCCCTTCCTCTTCACCCTCTACACCACAGACTTCAGCCACTGCACAGAGACCTGCCATCTTCAGAAGTTTTCTGATGACTCTGCAGTGGTTGGATGCATCAGCAGGGATGATGAGACAGAGTACCGGGCTGTGATCGACTCCTTTGTCACGTGGTGTGAGCAGAATCATCTGCAGCTCAACGTGGCAAAGACCAAGGAACTGATCGTGGACTTCAGGAAGACCAGGAAACACTTGACCCCTGTTTCAATCCAGGGGGTCAGTGTTGACATTGTGGAGGACTATAAATACCTTGGAGTACACATTGACAATAAACTGGACTGGGCTAAAAACACCACAGCACTTTACAGGAAGGGCCAGAGTCGTCTCTATTTCTTGAGGCGACTGAGGTCCTTCAACATCTGCCAGAAAATGCTGAGGATTTTCTATGAGTCTGTTGTGGCCAGTGCGATCCTCTATGCTGTTGCATGCTGGGGGAGCAGGCTGAGAGTCCCAGATGCCAACAGACTTAATAAACTAATCCGTAAGGCCAGCAATGTTGTGGGGATGGAGCTGGACACCCTCAAGGTGGTGTCGGAGAGGCGGATGCTGTCCAAGATAAAGACAATGTTGGATAACACCTCCCACCCACTCCATGACATGCTGGTCAGTCACAGGAGCACGTTCAGTGAGAGACTGAGATTACCGAAAAGCACCACTGAACGACACAGGAAATCTTTCCTGCCTGTGGCCATCTCCCTATACAACGCATCCACTTAACACACTGTTTGCTGCTACAGCTACACATGTTTCTTTTCCAACTATTTATTTATGAGTGACTTATGTATGTATGTATATATATATGTATATATTGTACTATTCTTAGTTAGTGTATTGTCTGTCTTGTCTTAATGTTGGTTTAAAATGGAGCACTGTAACAAAAAATAATTTCCCCCAGGGATCAATAAAGTATTCTGATTCTGATTCTGATTCTGCTTTTTGGTCGACATCCACGAATGCCAGTAGACCTCCTGTTCAAGTTGGTTACTGATGGAGAGCCACAAACTGCAAGAGGTTATGCTGAGAAATGGAAAGAACGAATGACTGAGGCTTACAGGATTGCATCTGGAAACAGCCAAAAGTCAAGTGATCGTGGAAAGAAACACTATGACCGGCACTTGAAAGGAGTGGTACTCCAACCTGGAGAAAGAGCACTAGTGCGGAACCTGACTGAGAGGGGTGGTCCTGGTAAGTTAAGGTCCTACTGGGAGAACACCATTTATGTGGTGAAGGAACAGATCAATGACAGCCCACTGTACAGAGTGACCTCAGAGGCAAAGGGGAAGAAAGTGTGTGTTCTGCATCGCAATCTATTGCATCTTGTCAATGAGCTTCCTGTGGACTTGCCTGCTGTAAATAAGGGGGATGGGCCATCCGCTGTCAAGAAAAAGAAACCAAAACCAGCTCAAGGAGAGACAGAGTTTCAACCCCACTTTGACACAAGCTCCGATGAGGATGAGAGTTCAATGTATTATGAGTTGAGGTATGATTTGAGGAGTGGAAACAAAGAGGATGCTCTACATACCTGTAACCATACCGTTGGACCCTCAAGAGGAACAGCTGAGTTCAGCAGAGTGGTCAACTGTGGAGCACCTCAACCAACAGAAGCAACAGATGAATTGAGGGAACAAGGAATGGAACAAGATGGTGGACACCAAAGCACTGAACTTGACAACGACAGGGGAGAGGAGGAACATGAGAGGGTACGGGAATCAGGAGTCACTGAAGTGCCTTTCGCAGTCGACGAAGGAGAAGTTGGACTGCCGCTTTCAGAAAGGGCACAGTATACACCTAACGTGACCCCGCCGACTAATGAATCAGTTCTAAGAAGGTCTACTAGAGAACGACGGCCTGTTACACATTTCACATATGACACCCTTGGCCAGCCCTCTCTCCGGGTGCATCCATCAGTCAGTTGTGCTGAAGCGCACGAGTCACAAAACACAACACACTACACCATGCCACCATATCCCCTGTTACCTTACTTCCCCCTAGTGCCATATCGCATTCCAACATCTCACTGTGCACACCCAGGCACCTTCCCTGTATATTATAACTGCCCAATCTATACATGCTAGTACACAAGGAATGTGGGTATGTGGGAAGGGGATGTGATTTGAGTTGTTTGAGTAATGAGTATAATGAGTTTTGAAGGGTAAGAGGTTAAATGTCAGGAGCCATTTTCTTTTTGTTGGGGAGTGTGTGACGACCACAAGTGTATGGTCACAATTGTAATTTTTTTTGTGAATTGTTTTTGATGTAAAAGACCTGATTTTATGGTGGTATTGCACTTTTCATTTAGCGTTATGGACAATGTAATTGCGTGGCATTGCCACAAGGGGGAGATAGTGGTGAGTGCGATAGGCCGTTGCAACGCGTCTCTGCCTCAGACGAGGAAGAGCCTGCAGACCGAACGCAACTGATGTCTCCTGTCTCTGCTTTTCTGTTAAAAAAACAGGTTAGTGGTTCAAGTTTGCTCACTGCAATGTACATATAAAGGCAAGAAACCTTTTTCTGTCTTTGTTTAAAGACCACGAATGTTGTGAGAGAGTGTGTTTTCACTGACTGAGAGAAAGCTAACTATACCGCCATTTGTAATGGAAGCCGCCATTTCACTCGTAGTCTAAATAGGCAGCTGGTCTTATTACCTGTTTTATTTTGTGACAAATGCAGCTCTTAGACACTTCTTTTATCCTGACATTATTGGAAGTTACAGTTGATTAGAACCTACCCAGTTCTTATGTGTCAAATGTAAATAGTCTGATGTATACTGTTTGTGGATGATCGTGAACTGTTTGTGAGCAATGGAAGAATATTTTTGTTTATTGGTTGTATGTAATGTAATATATTGTTTGAATCTGTTAAAGTATAAGAAAAGTATAAAGGCGACATAAGTGGGTTAATTGCAGTTTTAGTGGTGCTGCACAGAAATGTTTTTGATGCTGAACAGCAGCAGAATTGGTTACAGATTTATTGTAAATAAGGACACTCATACAATGACTATTTTGTAAGTTTATTCTTGTGAGAGTGCAAGGTAACCAAAAGGGTTTGAGCTATGGACCTAATTGAATGTTTGTGTTGTTAAAAGAGAAATGTGTGTGTCTAAATGAAAAGAAAAGGACATTGTTAAACTCTGTTAATAAATCAGACGAGGAAGAGCCTGCAGACCGAACGCAACTGATGTCTCCTGTCTCTGCTTTTCTGTTAAAAAAACAGTTTAAAAACAGACCCCATCGAAGGCATGTAACATTATATTTGGAGGAAGATTTTTTTTCAATGAATATTAATGTTAGCCCGCGACTTTGATCCAGTTTTGAAGTTTGGCCCACTGTGTATTTGAGTTTGACACCCCTGATGTATGCTTTCTAATACAGCTTTGATATTCACAGTCTGCTTCATTCTAACCCTGAATGTCAGAGTGTTCCTCCTTCTCTTTCCCATCATTCATGCTGGCAGTGGAGGAGATTTGGATGTTGGACTGTGTTTTGGATGATGTGTGTATGTTTGTGTTGGACTGCTGTCTGTAAAGCAAACGCACATTTTGCTTTGGATTTCAGTGTCAGACAGACTTTAAGGTGGAATGAAGAGTTTGAGAGTTTCACAGTGAATTATCCAGTGGAGGATTTTTCTTTTCCTTTGAAGGTTTGAAGTGTGAACATTGTTCTGCTGCAGGCAATGGACTAAACCAGAGAAGAAGAAAACAGACTTTACCATGAAGATCCTCAGTGTGGATCAGTATAATATCAGCCTGATGTCTGCAGTTTAGTGTCAGCACAACTTTCACATCATATTCATCTCAGCACAACTAAAACATGCTGACTGACCTCAGAGTTTCAAGTCCACATCCTGGACTCTCCAGGAAACCACACAGATGCTTCACTCCTGAATCCTGCAGCTTGTAGTTGTAAGTCAGGTCCAGCTCTCTCAGAAGGGAGGGGTTGGACTTCAGCGCTGCTGCCAGATAATCACAGCTGATCTCTGACAAACCACAGCCCCACAATCTGTATAAAGAATGAAAGATGTAAGTTTATTAGACAAAATGTGAGCTTGAAATCATTCAGTGTTTCATCATCTGTTCAGAGCTGAAGAAGGTTCAGAATGTAGAAGTTTAGAAAATGGAAACTCCAAACAGCTGAAGCCAACAGGAAGCAGCTTCAAACAAACACAACAAGAGAAAAAACTCTGAATGTTTCACATTAAAGTCGTACATTTCTCATAAAAACAGGACAAAGACTTGAAAAAGTCGTGTTTTTTCTTCCAGGAACCACAAAGCTTCACTTTTAAAGGTGACGTGTGAAAGAAATGGACATATTTGAAGTCCAACACCTTTTTCCAGTCACATTATTAAAGCAGACAAAGTACAAGCTCATTTTCATTCCAACAAGTCATCTTCTGACCTGGACTAACAACACTGGTCTCTATGTGCAGCTGGCTGTGAGACCAGTGCTCAGGGAACGTCTACAAAGTGCAACACTGAAAGAACATCACACACTCATTTGTTTCCAGCACTTTCACACAAACATCTACTGTCATTATGTAACGGGGACGGGTGGCCGTTACCGAACAGGACTCAGGTGCAGAAACCCAGAGCGGAGACAGCAGATGATGCAACAATTTATTAGATTTAAGTGCAAGAGAAAAACGTGGCAAAGACAAAAAAGTGACGAGACGTGGAGCCTTGGTGCGGCGTGGCCTGGGGAACGTGGCTAGGGCGAGGGAATGAGGCCTGATTTGCGGAACGGAGCTGAGTGGGGAACAGTCACATTGCAGTAAGGGACCTGGAGTGTTTGAGAGGGGGGTGATGAAGATCCAGGGGAGGCTGAGTGGCGTGGAAAAGCTGGCCTGAGATCCGGGGCTCCAGATGGAGTGTGATGGCAGGAGGGCAGGCAGGTGAGGCACAGAGAGATTTCCAGAATGATTACTAGGTATCCTGAGTCCGGAGGTGGAGTGTGAGCCAAGGTGGATACGGCAAATGTGTTGATGACAAACTGGCAGTGAATGAAATTCAATGTGTGGTTTAAATCCCTCTGGCTTGATTGCCTGCAATAGGCTCCAGGTGTGCAGGAGCTGGAGTTGGCCCTGCCCAGGGGCGGATCCCAGGTCAGTTCAGGAGCCTTATGGAAACTCCAGCCACCCACCGTAGAGCATGACAGTACCCCCCCCCCTCAAGGGACGCCACCCGGCGGCCGATCGGTCCCCAGCCCGCGACGCGACCTGAAAAAGCCAGAGACGAGAACAGGGTCAAGGATAAACGAGCGAGGAACCCAGGCACGCTCCTCAGGCCCAAACCCCTCCCAGTCCACCAAAAACTGGCGACCCCTACCACGGCGGCAGACGGCAACGATCCGCCGAACCGTATAGGCCGGATGACCACCGATGAGCCGGGCGGGCGGAGGGGGGTCGGAAGGCGGGCACAGCACACTGGACAGCACAGGCCTGACTTGGGAAACATGAAAAACCGGGTGAATCCGAAGACTGGGAGGAAGCTCGAGCTTCACAGCAGAGGGCGAGATGACCGAGCGGATGACATACGGCCCAATAAACCGAGGGGCCAGCTTGCGAGAGGAAACCTTAAGGGGAACATCCTTAGCCGACAGCCACACCTTCTGCCCTGGAGTGTACCGAGGAGCTGGTGAACACAGACGATCAGCATAGCGGCAGTGGCGGGCAGCAGGTTTCTTCAGCGCCTCCTGAGTCCGAGCCCAGACGCGGCAGCAGCGCTGGAGATGGTGCTGGACAGAAGGCACAGCCAAATCAGCCTCTTCCTCAGGGAAGAGGGGAGGCTGATAGCCCAGGGACACTTCAAATGGAGAGAGACCAGTGGACGCGGAAACATGAGAATTGTGCGCATACTCTACCCATGGGAGATGCGCTGACCAAGTAGCCGGGTTATGGGAAACCATGCAGTGGAGCATGGACTCAAGTTCTTGGTTGAGCCTCTCAGTCTGCCCATTGGTTTGAGGGTGGTAACCAAAACTGAGGTTGGCTTGAGCACCTAGGGCAGAGCAGAAGGATTTCCAGACCTGGGACGTAAATTGAGGTCCCCTGTCAGAAGTGACCTCGGCAGGAATCCCGTGGAGTTTGAAGACGTGGTCGACCATCAGTCTTGCAGTTTCCGTGGCAGTGGGTAGTTTCTCCAGGGCAACGAAGTGAGCCGCTTTTGAAAACCTGTCGATCACAGAGAGTATCAATGTTTTACCTGCTGACCTAGGCAGTCCAGTGACAAAGTCCAGGGAAATGTGGGACCAAGGACGAGAAGGTACGGCTAGAGGTTGTAGAAGACCGGAGGGTCGCTGATTTCGGGTCTTGTTCCTGGCGCACACGTCACAGGCAGAGACGTATTCCCGCACATCATGTTCCAGTGTTGCCCACCAGAAGTGACGACATAGTAGTGCGATAGTGCGGCCAATTCCAGGATGGCAGGAAAACCGGGAGGCATGAGCCCACTTAAGGACAGCCGAACGGGTTGCTGCGGGAATGAAGCGGCAGCCCGGAGGACCTGTGCCTGGGTCTGGTTCATCCTGTAATGCTCGCTGGATGGAGTCCTCTATATCCCAAGATAAAAACGCTATGCGGCAGGAGGTAGGAAGCACAGGAGCTGGTTCGGTGGGTTCAGCGTCTGGGCCGTAAAGACGAGACATGGCATCGGCCTTGGTGTTCTTGGAACCTGGATGGAAAGAGATGGCAAACTTGAAGCGATCAAAGAACAGAGACCAACGGGCCTGGCGGGCGTTTAGACAGTGTGGAGCAGGGAAATTATTTTACTGCTATTGTTAAATAATTGTCATCATTACCATTGCATTAATAATAAAATCTGGAGTTTATATTGCATTCAGGGGTTAAACAGTGTCTCTTTCAGAAAGACTGAGTTGCAGGCTGACAGGAAGTTGTATGCAGAAGTGAAAGCAGATAGTTATTTTGAGCCGCAGGCTAAGACGAGGCTTTAACAATGTAACAGATAGCTTTAAGAAGGCCTTAAGCAGTTATGACTATTTCATACACAATGCATATCTGTGCTTATTAAAGAGTTGGAGCTCGGTCAATTAATTGGGGGTCGGAAGCTTTGTTCGGCGCGATGTTCGGACAATCTATTGTGCAAGTGACTTGGAGCCATAGAAGGAATTGCAATACATGCTTACAAAACACTTATATATCAGATCATTTTATATTAAGGTTTTAGTAGAGGTTCTTGGTTAAAACATTTATTTAGTAGAAGACATACACATAGTCTCAGTGAGCCTCTGGTCTGGTAAAAGGTCAGAAGTGCAACAGGTGAATTGAGAAAGAGCATTTGAGGACGAGACACAGACAGTAGGTGAAGAGGTGACACAAAGAGCATGTGAGGTCGTGACACACACACATAGAGTTAAATTTATTTAGAGGAACCGTCCTTGTTGTCTCGGCAAGAAAGAGGAACAAGACAAGAACTGAAAGGAAGACAGGAAGGGCTAGCCATGAAAATAGAAGATGATTTTCTAGGTGAAAAGTCATGATGATGTTGATCTGATCTATGTATAAAATGTACCGGTGACGCATGAAGGGGCGTCAGTAAACAAACCCTGATGCTATAAAATATCTGTTCATGCTTTGATTGAGTCGAGGACTACTGGCTGTCTGCGTACAGAGTGTCTTCCCACGCGTGTATTCATTAAAATCATCGTTTGACTTCACCCGGCCGGATCGGTGTGGTTATTCTTCGATCACCTCTTGTACCCTTCCTCAATATTGAATCTTAACATTTGGGGGCTTCGTCCGGTTATTGAGGAGGGAGAGTTGGAGGTTTAGACGGAGAAATCCGGGGTCTTAGGTGGTCTGACGGGCAGACATGAATTCCAGTGGTCTAAGTGAGTGGGCATAAGCCGGCTTATCCAAAAGGTAAGGCACTACCTGTTGAATTATTTCCAAAGTGTGCCAAATTGGAAATGATAAAATTTAAGTCTACTCACTGAAGTTACTGGTGGATGTCTGTTTTGATTTTGATGAGAATCTCATGACAGTACTGAGGATTTAAAGCAGTTGGACTGCTGGAAAGGATTTAATGCGGTTGGACCGCTAAAAGGAAAAGCAGTTGGACTGCTCAATGTTTTTAGTATGTTAGGGAATTTGCTTATTTTTTTGGTTATAAGGTTGGACCTGCTTCAGTCTTACACTTTGTTGGGTGTTTTACTGTTGTTCCAAAGTATTATAAATTACTCAAGAACGCCAGTTGGACTGGTAGGAAGCGCAGTGCTCAGAGGTAACGCTTGCCAATGTCAAGGACGCTTAGACATTGTCCTCGAAGAGGGATAGTCAGTTGGTCACTGTGGAGCTTGGGGCACTCCAGAATAACTAGGAGTTAGAGTCTCCTTACCGTTTGGAACGGTATCTGCGCTTTTTTGGGCAGCAAAGGTTGGACCTTGGGTGTTGGACACTTTTAAATTGAGTTAGGGACTTTAGAGATGAGGCCAGAAACTGTTGGACAGATACTGGTTAATTGATTACAAAAAAGTTGGACTTTATCGGTTAGACCGTTAACTGAAATTTGTCAAAATTGGTTAGGCGCTAAAGCTGACAGATCTGACAGTAGTTGTAAATATAAGACGTCTTTGTAATATAAAAAGATCTGTGTGAAAGGAGTCTGAGGCAATGCTGCTGCTATTTTTAGACGGTGTGTGTGAGTGAAAATGCAAATGAGTAAGCAGTGAACTGTTTAAGCCACAGTTGGTTTTACAAATACTGCTGCAAACATTGTTGAGTGTGTGTTTCAAATGCCATTTATGTTTATTAGAGGACTATAAATAAAGTTTTGAGTTGCCGTAGTGGATGTATAGTAATTGACTGAGTTTGGATGTAGATATATAAATATATTGAGTGCACTGTATATACTTAAGACTAACACATCACTTTCAGTAGTAACTTTTCTCCAGCATTAGTTGCTGGTGGGTTTATTTTTTCAATTTCTTGTGTGTGCGGTGAGAATTAATGGAGGTTTCAATTTTTTGTTTGTTTGTTTTTTACTTGCTCTTTTTGATTATGACAAGCATGTCTAAAATACTCTTAGGAAAGTGTGTTGAGTTATATTCCTCAACTCTGGTCACACTTTAAGTGTGTGAATGCGGTGACTAGAAGCTTTGACATGATGAATAAAGGTGTGAGAGGTATTTCTTTGGTGATGTAAAGTAGGATGTTTTAAAGTTTGAAAGTGTTTTTAATTTGAGAGAGGCATGAGTGATGTTATAAGAGTTTGAGTTTCTTTTTCTTTCAGTTTAAAACACATAAGTACATACACTTGGTACACCTGTTTACTCTTTGACTTTATTAAAACAGACGGTGTATTTGAGTTTGAATTTCAGTAATTGTATGTTGATATGGTAATTTAGTTTTATGTTAGGTGAAGGAGATGTCCATCTCTGCGTCTTGCAGGATCGAAAGTGAAAGTTGAAGGTTGTGATGTGAATGCTGTGAGTACTCGATTTGAATGATTCTGTGTGAGGTGTACAAAATACTAAATAATAATAACACTATGAAAGTTGATAGTAGAGTGAGTGCAAGGTGATGTGAGGAATAGAAGAAGCCATATGACAAAGGGGGTTATGTTTTATGCTGAATTGAAGTATGTTACAGAGCATAAGGGGGTGATTTTTGTGTGCAAATTGAGTGGGTTTAATGAGACTTTTGGTGTATTGAGGAGGTGAAATTATGTGGTGGCAAGACTTGTGTGTTTAAGGTTGTTGTGGTGATGGGTTGATTCTGTCAGGTAGGTTGTTGTTGTTATTTTTGTTTTTAATAGAGGGAGTTTTAGGAAACATGGACATGTCTGGGAGGGGCCCACTATTTTGTAACAGTGCACTTAAAGAAAACCTGTCAGGGGATTTTGTTTTGTTTTTATGAGCTAACAATCAGCTCTATTTTTTCATTTCTGTTTTAAGCAGGCCTGCAACAGTGAATAACGGCGCTGAAAATTCTCGGGAAGAGCAAATATAAGGCGGCTTTCCAGATTACAATTGGCTGAGGAGAGCTACCTGTGGGGACTGATCAAGGTCGTAAGTCCCTGTAAAAAGGATTTTATGCGAGTCAATCCAGTCCAAAAGCATAAAGAAATATTTTCCTATGGAAAATAAAAAATGACTGAGCTCATTTTGCTGAGGGTGGAGTATCTGATCGTGCGGGAAGCTCCACTATCAGCAAATACATGGTGTGACTGCATGTAAGTGAATGTGTGACTGAATGTGAGTGAGGGTGAATAAATGTGGACAAACAATTTGCTTTTACCAGAGAAAATTTCTGTTTTGTTTTATTAAGTGGGGTTAGATTATGGGATTATAGTATATTGTTGGGAGGATGCCAAATGCTAAAGGGGAAATATTTTTTGATATAACTCAGTTACCATTAATTGAAGAAACACATGACTGATAACTGTTCTGTTTTAAGTTTATTTTATGATATAGATTGGAACATGAGTGAGGAAAACTGAGCATTTTTAAGTTTTGTATAGTATCTTGACACATGAAATGTATCAAGATAAAGGGGGGTTTAGGGTTTAATAATTTAATTGTTTAATAATTTAGGATCATTTTAGGACCTTTTGGGTTTTTGATCATTTGGATATGGTAAAACTGAAACTGTTATTTTTAAGTTAAGGTTAAAGGATTAAAAGTGAACTTGTCACGGTTTGCGAGGCAAGCCGTGTGGAGTTGTAGAAAAGGACCCAAAAGGCGGCAGCTCTGGTGCAGGTGAATATTTATTTACAACGGTGGGCACAAAACAGCACTGGTGGAAAAACAAGAAACCGGAAACCTAAACTGGGTAAGCTAATAACACAAACCAGAAACGAGACGCAGGGAGACCGAGGGGAAACAACACAGACAAACCAGCAACTACCATAACAGAAGACACAACTTAAATACACCCAGAGCACGGGGAGAACACAGACATAACAGGCTGGGGGAAACATGGAATAAACACAAAGAGAGACGAGAGCTCATAAATACACAGAGGGGCACAAGGGGGTAAGAGTCACAAAGGGAAAAAACACTTAGGGAACACCACAACAGGACACCTCAGAAAACCTGGCCTAAATAAGGAGCGAAAATACAAGGAACCAAGAATGCTGGGCCAACATGGCCCAGGACCATGACAGAACTGAATCCTGTTTAGAAGATACAATGCCGGTTTTTCAAAGCTGTGAATAAATCTTAGAGGGAAAATTAGTGAGGGTTGAAGGAGTAGAACAGGTTTGATTTTTTTGATTTCTAGAAGTAGTGGTTATAATGTAGGCGTACACATACAGATATTACATAGGTTTATCTTTAGGATAAAGGGGGAGCTTCTACGTAGAAATGATTTTTATACATATTGCATTTTGTGCTTTTAAAGGAGTTGTGGCTCAAATTTGTCTCTGGAGGGTCACGAGCCTTTGGCTAGCGCTATGATTAGCCAATCTACTGTGAGGATAATATGAGTTCATGAAGGATTGCACACGCTTACAGACACAGAGTTAAGAAACACACATGACAGTATTGATTCCAGGCAAAAGGCCTTAAATTCATTTAGCTTTTAACTGAACTTAAAGAAGGACCAAAGAGGAAGGAAAGCATATATTTTGGTTAGGTCTGATAAACTAGAATTAGAAGGTATTGTTACATTAAAGGGAGCAAATGAAATAAAAAGGCTATACCAAAATGGGTTATAACATAGGAAATGTGAGGTTAAAATGAAGTTAACACATAGGAGTTGTTTCAAGGCAGCATTTAGCTATGATGAAATGTATACAGGAGTAATTGCTTATATGCTTAAACTTAATTGATTAAAGTGGTTGTTTTCTTTTAGAGTAGAGGAACTTGTAGCAGCGACAATTTGTGCACAGGATGTTGATGATCAGATAAGGGAAAGTAGAGCGAGCAACTGGACGTGAAAGCAGGGCTTAAAGAGTTTAAAGTGATGAGGAACGTTGAAGAATATACATAAATACAAGTCAATAAGTTAAGAGCATAATTAGGATCATGCTTTTGATTAAAGAGTCCCAAAAAGGATAAGTTAGGGAGATGCAAGAAAAGGTGTTTTGTTTCCTTTGCAGAAGATCTCGGCGACCACAGGAGGGGCGAGGATCCTGGAGATCTCGAGGCCTGCTGAACCACAATGTATTGCGACCTCTGGTGTTCCAGAGGTCGTGAGAGGGAGTGTGGAGCAGGGAAATTATTTTACTGCTATTGTTAAATAATTGTCATCATTACCATTGCATTAATAATAAAATCTGGAGTTTATATTGCATTCAGGGGTTAAACAGTGTCTCTTTCAGAAAGACTGAGTTGCAGGCTGACAGGAAGTTGTATGCAGAAGTGAAAGCAGATAGTTATTTTGAGCCGCAGGCTAAGACGAGGCTTTAACAATGTAACAGATAGCTTTAAGAAGGCCTTAAGCAGTTATGACTATTTCATACACAATGCATATCTGTGCTTATTAAAGAGTTGGAGCTCGGTCAATTAATTGGGGGTCGGAAGCTTTGTTCGGCGCGATGTTCGGACAATCTATTGTGCAAGTGACTTGGAGCCATAGAAGGAATTGCAATACATGCTTACAAAACACTTATATATCAGATCATTTTATATTAAGGTTTTAGTAGAGGTTCTTGGTTAAAACATTTATTTAGTAGAAGACATACACATAGTCTCAGTGAGCCTCTGGTCTGGTAAAAGGTCAGAAGTGCAACAGGTGAATTGAGAAAGAGCATTTGAGGACGAGACACAGACAGTAGGTGAAGAGGTGACACAAAGAGCATGTGAGGTCGTGACACACACACATAGAGTTAAATTTATTTAGAGGAACCGTCCTTGTTGTCTCGGCAAGAAAGAGGAACAAGACAAGAACTGAAAGGAAGACAGGAAGGGCTAGCCATGAAAATAGAAGATGATTTTCTAGGTGAAAAGTCATGATGATGTTGATCTGATCTATGTATAAAATGTACCGGTGACGCATGAAGGGGCGTCAGTAAACAAACCCTGATGCTATAAAATATCTGTTCATGCTTTGATTGAGTCGAGGACTACTGGCTGTCTGCGTACAGAGTGTCTTCCCACGCGTGTATTCATTAAAATCATCGTTTGACTTCACCCGGCCGGATCGGTGTGGTTATTCTTCGATCACCTCTTGTACCCTTCCTCAATATTGAATCTTAACAACGCTTAGCCGTTTTGAGGTAGGTAAGGTTTTTATGATCTGTGAAGATGGTAAATGGGTATTCAGCTCCTTCCAATAGGTGACGCCACTCCTCCAAGCCTAACTTAATAGCCAGCAACTCTCTGTCTCCTACATCATAGTTGCGTTCAGCTGACGAGAGTCGACATGAAAAAAAAGGCGCACGGGTGTAACTTGGCCTTGGGACCTGAATGCTGTGAAAGGACCGCTCCGACGCCAACGTCGGACGCGTCTACCTCCAGAACGAATGGCTTGGAGTGATCTGGGTGACACAATACTGGAGCTGAGATAAAAAGTCGCTTGAGCCTACTGAATGCTGCCTCAGCTTCAGGTGTCCAGATGAACTGTCTTTTGGTGGATGTGAGTGCAGTGAGAGGAGTGGCTACCTGGCTGTAGTTGCGGATAAACCTCCGGTAGTAATTGGCAAAGCCGAGGAAACGTTGTAGGAGCTTGCACGACATGGGCGTGGGCCACTCCAGGATCGTGCGGATCTTGGCTGGATCAGTCTTCACCTGCCCTCCTGCGAGTATATAGCCAAGAAAAGTGACTGATAGTGCATGAAACTCACATTTCTCGGCTTTGACGTAAAGTTGGTTTTCCAGGAGGCGTTGGAGGACTGCTCGGACGTGGACATGGTGTTCCTGGGGAGTCTTGGAGAAAATGAGTATGTCATCAAGATAAACAAAGACAAACTGGTTCAGAAAAATCACGGAGCACGTCGTTGACCAGGTTCTGAAAGACAGCGGGGGCATTGGTTAACCCAAACGGCATGACCAAATATTCAAAATGACCTAGGGGCGTATTAAAAGCCGTTTTCCATTCGTCCCCCTCCCTGATGCGGACAAGGTGGTAGGCATTGCGGAGATCCAGTTTGGTGAATACGGTGGCTTCATGGAGGGGTTCGAAGGCCGAGCTGATAAGGGGTAAGGGATATTTATTTTTAATGGTGATGTCGTTTAACCCTCTGTAGTCTATGCATGGACGGAGTGATTTATCCTTCTTTTCCACAAAAAAGAAGCCGGCGCCCACTGGAGAGGAGGATGGGCGGATGATACCTGCAGCTAGTGACTCGTGGATGTACTTTTCCATGGACTCTCTTTCCGGTCTGGAGATGTTGAATAGCTGGCTAGAGGGAAGCGGAGCACCAGGTAGAAGGTCGATAGCGCAGTCATAAGGTCTGTGAGGTGGCAAGGATGACGCTTTGTCTTTACTGAAAACTTCCTGGAAGTCATGGTACTCAGGAGGGACGAGTGTGAGGTCAACCGGATCAGTGTCCGAGGTGTTAGTGTCAGGGGCACCCGGCGGTAGGGCAGACTTGAGGCAGTGGGCTAGACAAAAAAGGCTCCAACTAGCGATTTTACTTCCCGACCAGTCTATATGAGGGTTGTGTTTCTTTAGCCAGGGGTAGCCTAGAATGAGTGGTGAATCAGAAGAAGAGTAGGTGAACAAGGTAATGGCTTCATGGTGGTTTCCAGAGGTGACGAGGGTTACGGGGCCAGCCTGATGGGTTATCTGAGAAAATATTTGATTGTTTAATGCGGTAACAGGGATGGGAGGATCGAGAGTCTTGAGTGGCAAGTGAAGGCGTCTAGCGAGAGCTAGATCTATTAAATTTTGCTCTGCTCCAGAATCAACGAGAGCATGGAGGGGGTGAGAAACCTGATTTAGACACAGGGTGACTGGTAGAATTAACCGGGGTTTGGAACTGAAAGAGGATCCGCCCACCTGTATCCCCGAAATTACCGGCGGGCGGAGCCTTTTGGCCGAACCGAGCACTGTGCTAACCTATGCTCCACTGAGCCACAGTAAAAACACGCACCCGACCGAAGCCGTCGTTCTCGCTCCTCTGGTGTGAGACGAGAGCGGCCGATTTGCATAGGCTCCGGAGCGGCGTCCGTTTCTACGGAAACGAGAGCGGATGTGGACACCGGACGTGACGGCGGAGGAAGTGAAAACGTGCGAGGTTTACGATGTTTCTGGTTCTTTTCGGCCTCCCTTTCCCTCAGGCGATTATCTATCCGAAGGGAAAGGGAGACCAGGTCTTCAAAAGATTTGGGCTCATCGCGGGAAGCGAGCTGGTCTTTGAGCTCATCGTTTAAGGCGCGACGGAACACACCCCGAAGGGCATGATCGGGCCAATTGGCCTCGGCGGCTGCGGTACGGAAGTCGATAATGAACTCAGCGACACTCCGGCTCCCCTGTTGTAACCCAAGCAACCTTTCATCAGAACTACCCTCCGATACTGGGTGAGTAAAGGTCCTTTTAAACTCACACAGAAAATCATCATACGAGCAGGTTGGGAGCGGATGAGCCGACAGGTAAGCCTCAGCCCATAACAGTGCCTTGCCCTGAAGCTTAGCCACCAAATATGCTACCCGAGCTGATTCGCTAGCAAATGAACGGGGTGAATGCGTGAACGCGAGAGAACATTTTAGTAGAAAGGCCGTACAGTGACCCTGCTCCCCAGAGTACGGCTCGGGTTCTGGGAATGCAGCATCACGAAAAACGGAGCCTGAAGGGGTCGGAGCTGGGGAAGACTGGGGAGGTTCTGCCACGGGTGCAGGAGACGCCGAGGACGGGCCTGGAGTAGAGGAAAGAGCTGACTGAATTTCCTGCAGGGAAGTTAAGATCCTTGCCTGAGTCTCGCCTATGGCTTGACACCGGGTGTCGAGAGCCTGCAACACTTGCTCATGAGCCCCTAAAATGGCTCCCTGCTTGGAGACTGCTGCACGTATGGGTCTGCTGAGTCCATTTTTTGGCCAGTTCGTACTGTCACGGGGACGGGTGGCCGGTACCGAACAGGACTCAGGTGCAGAAACCCAGAGCGGAGACAGCAGATGATGCAACAATTTATTAGATTTAAGTGCAAGAGAAAAACGTGGCAAAGACAAAAAAGTGACGAGACGTGGAGCCTTGGTGCGGCGTGGCCTGGGGAACGTGGCTAGGGCGAGGGAATGAGGCCTGATTTGCGGAACGGAGCTGAGTGGGGAACAGTCACATTGCAGTAAGGGACCTGGAGTGTTTGAGAGGGGGGTGATGAAGATCCAGGGGAGGCTGAGTGGCGTGGAAAAGCTGGCCTGAGATCCGGGGCTCCAGATGGAGTGTGATGGCAGGAGGGCAGGCAGGTGAGGCACAGAGAGATTTCCAGAATGATTACTAGGTATCCTGAGTCTGGAGGTGGAGTGTGAGCCAAGGTGGATACGGCAAATGTGTTGATGACGAACTGGCAGTGAATGAAATTCAATGTGTGGTTTAAATCCCTCTGGCTTGATTGCCTGCAATAGGCTCCAGGTGTGCAGGAGCTGGAGTTGGCCCTGCCCAGGGGCGGATCCCAGGTCAGTTCAGGAGCCTTATGGAAACTCCAGCCACCCACCGTAGACCATGACACATTATTGTCACCAAACTCTGTGGATCCTTTATTGCAAATTCAAATGGGATCAAATGGTCAGACAAAAGAGGGTTATGAGGAAATATGATGAAATGTTGTGTATTAGCAGCAAGTTATTGAATCATTTTCCTCAGAAACCAAACAAAATGATTGACAAACATGTTTTTACAAACTCAGTGTTGGACTTGGATCAGCAGGATAAGCTGATGTTTAAAGGCATTTGAGTGTCGCTGTATGAGAGTCCAGTTATTACTCAATATTTATGGATGATGTTCTTTCAGTGTTGCACTTTGTAGACGCTCCCTGAGCCTCAGCCAGCTCCACATGGACCAGCTGACATTACCCAGCATTAGAGGCGGGTGTAAAAAAATGGATTTTCCTATTTAAATGGTTTTAATTTGAATAAAGCGATGTTGATTCATTCAATCCTGAATCGATTTTTAATATAAATGTATTTTTCCAGAATCTCAGGTTAAAGCTCCCAAAAGTATTTCAACAACAGGCAAACAGATAAAACAGTAAATGAGAGCAGCTAAACACACAAAGATGGAAACACAGAGCGTGGATCGTTCACTCGATGGCACGTACACGGACACGCCGTCGGGGCTGAAAGTGGACAGCTCACAGATCCTGAAGCTGCAGGTTTCATCTGTCTCCAACTAAAACTGACTGAACCAGCAGCAAAAGAAGATCCAAACTACGCTTTACGTTTGATGAACATCGTCATGAATTCTCTCTGACTTTGACGTTTACTTCCTGCACAGCTCTCTCTCTCTCAGTGTACTTCAAGAACAGTTTACCTTCAAAAATCTATTTCCTGCATTATTCACTGCTTATTACGCACCAGTCTGCTGTTGTGTTCACTGCTGTCGGCCTCCGAAAACAAAGCCTCATTTCTGCTGTTCAATACTGAAGAAATTTAAACCTTTTAAAATGATGACAGATTACAAACTCTCAGCTGTGTCTGTAATCAAACCTCTGTAACTTTGCTTCCCTTCAGCAGCATCAGCTCATGTTCACATGTTGATTCATGGTTTGCTTCAGTTTTTGATGGACTGCAGAATATTTTGAAGGTTATCTGCTATAAAAAGCCAGAACAGGAAAATCTGCTTCACGTGTTTCTGTTTGATCCTCAGTGACTTTGACACAAAGGCCTCTGCTGTGATGATCACACCTCTGATCGTACTATTGGGGTGATGGAGCACCTCTTCAACCTGAGCCTGAGGTTGGGAAGAGTCCCACAGCTCTGGAAAACCTCCTGTGTTGTACCAGTGCCAAAGACTTCACGCCCCAAGGACCTCAACAGCTCTGACATCCCACCTGATGAAGACCCTGGAGCGGTTGGTCCTGGCTCAGCTTCGGCGCCTAATAAGCTCATCACTGGACCCACTTCAGTTTGCCTACCAGCCTGGCATTGGAGCGGATGATGCCGTCATTCACCTCCTACATCGTTCCCTCGCTCACCTGGAGACCGCTGGAAGCACTGTGAGAATCATGTTCTTTGATTTCTCCAGTGCCTTCAACACCATTCTTCCCTCGGTTCTAAAGGACAAGCTGGTGAACTCTGGAGTGGACCATCACCTCACTACCTGGATCCTGGACTACCTCACCGACCGACCACAGTATGTGAGGACTCAGGGCTGTGTGTCGGACAGGGTCGTCTGCAGTACGGGGGCCCCACAGGGAACGGTTCTGGCTCCGTTCCTCTTCACCATCTACACTGCAGACTTCTCCCACAATTCCACCCAGTGCTTCCTGCAGAAGTTCTCTGATGACTCTGCAATAGTCGGCCTCATCACTGATGGGGACGACAAGGAGTACAGAGGTCTGACCCAAGACTTTGTGGACTGGTGCCAGCTGAACTACCTCCAGATCAACGCCAGTAAAACCAAGGAACTGGTGGTAGACTTCCGCAGGCACAAGCATTCTCCACTGCAACCACTGAACATCCAAGGTATGGACATTGAGGCTGTGGACAGCTACAGGTACCTTGGTGTTCATCTGAACAATAGACTGGACTGGACTCATAACTCAGACGCCCTCTACAGGAAAGGGCAGAGCAGGCTGTACCTGCTGCGGAGACTCAGGTCATTTGGAGTGGAGGGCCCACTCCTGAAGACCTTCTATGACTCTGTTGTGGCTTCTGCTATCTTTTATGGTGTGGTCTGCTGGGGCGGCAGCATCTCTGCTGGGGACAGGAAGAGACTGAACAGGGTGATCCGAAGGGCCAGCTCTGTTCTAGGATGCCCTCTGGACCCAGTGGAGGTGGTGAGTGACAGGAGAATGGTGGCTAAGCTGTCATCACTGTTGGACAACATCTCCCACCCCATGCAGCAGACTGTGACAGCACTGAGCAGCTCCTTCAGTGGGAGACTGCGGCACCCACGGTGTGGGACGGAGAGATTTCGCAGGTGTTTCCTCCCCACTGCTGTCAGACTCCACAACAAAGACTTTAACTGATCAAACACACACATCCATACATATGCAATAATACTAAGTGCAATAATCCTTTCTGTCATCGTTGTACTTTACTCAGTTGTATATAGCATTTGTATTTGTATTCTATTTTTATCTTATTGTATATTTATTTTATTTTATTCTACTGTATATAGTATTTTATTTTATTCTATTCTGTACAGTTGTGTACTGTATTTATTCTTATTGTATCCTAATTTTTGCCTCATAACTTTTGCACTGTCCACTTCCTGCTGTGACAAAACAAATTTCCCACGTGTGGGACTAATAAAGGTTATCTTATCTTATCAAGTCTCACAGTGTCAGCTTTGTTTTTATACATATGGATATGTGCTGATAAATGATCAGAATTATAATATTTCCCACTGTCTGCTGTGTGCCGTGACCTTTGACCTGCTAAAGACAGTCAGCTGTGGATTATTCATTGTTATGTCTGATACTTAGAACTGTGAGGAAGAACACTACACAGTTAATCAGGGTCCTCTCTCTCTGAATCAGGAAAGGTGGGCAGGCCGCGTGTGGGCGCGGGCCATACATTGAGTCTCACTGTTTGAATTGTGAACATTGTTCTGCTGCAGTCAATGGACTAAACCAGAGAAGAAGAAAACAGACTTTACCATGAAGATCCTCAGTGTGGATCAGTATAATATCAGCCTGATGTCTGCAGTTTAGTGTCAGCACAACTTTCACATCATATTCATCTCAGCACAACTAAAACATGCTGACTGACCTCAGAGTTTCAAGTCCACATCCTGGACTCTCCAGCAAACCACACAGATGCTTCACTCCTGAATCCTGCAGCTTGTTGTTGCAGCTCAGGTCCAGCTCTCTCAGATGGGAGGGGTTGGACTTCAGTGCTGCTGCCAGATAATCACAGCTGATCTCTGACAAACCACAGTCGATCAATCTGTATAAAGAATGAAAGATGTAAGTTTATTAGACAACGTGTGAGCTTGAAATCATTCAGTGTTTCATCATCTGTTCAGAGCTGAAGAAGGTTCAGAATGTAGAAGTTTAGAAAATGGAAACTCCAAACAGCTGAAGCCAACAGGAAGCAGCTTCAAACAAACACAACAAGAGAAAAAACTCTGAATGTTTCACATTAAAGTCGTACATTTATCATAAAAACAGGACAAAGACTTGAAAAAGTCGTGTTTTTCCTCCCAGGAACCACAAGGCTTCACTTTTAAAGGTGAAGTGTGAAAGAAATGGACATATTTGAAGTCCAACACCTTTTTCCAGTCACATTATTAAAGCAGACAAACTACAAGCTCATTTTCATTCCAACAAGTCATCTTCTGACCTGGACTAACAACACTGGTCTCTATGTGCAGCTGGCTGTGAGACCAGTGCTCAGGGAGCGTCTACAAAGTGCAACACTGAAAGAACATCACACACTCATTTGCTTCCATCATCCAACCTGAAGAGGAAACAGGGACGCCTCCCCTTCAAAGTAAAAGCTGCTCCTTTTGGACACAGTATCAAAGAAAGTCTACAGTATAACATAGAAAAGACAGAACAAAGTTTTGGTTGTTTTTAAATTGTGCAGAAATGAAACTACACTAAGCTCAATTATGTGACAGACATTTCATCCCATGTCAGGTTGGCCTCATCCTGGGCCGGATTATCCAGCACACACTCTGACCACAGGCCCAGGGGCCACGCACAGCTGGGCTCCATCCAAGAGACAGGAAACAAACCAACACAATAATAAAAAGCACCATGTGATCTTCTTACATCTTCAAGACAAACATAGTAAAAACATGAGCATATTTGTTTCCTGATAAAATGATGTGACAGGTAGAACAGAGTAAAGTGGTGGTGTTACAGCCTTTCTCCCCTCTGCTGCCGAGGCTGTTAGTCTCTCCCAAACTCAGCTACAGGACTTCCAAATGAATGAAAGCAGCAGAAGTGGCTTTACAAATGAAAGAGGAAGAGGAGAAGAAGAGGAGAGGGAGGCCACCCTGACCATCACTCCAGCTGAAAACATCACACTTCCATTAAAGTTGGTGAGGAAATGTTGAGCAGGATGAGCTACTGGCTAATCTGGAGGCTGTAGCAGCAGCTCAGAGTCACAGTGGATTTCCACTCATGAAAAAGCTCTGGTTGCTTCATTTCTCATCTCATATCAGAGACTTTAATGCTTCACTGAAGCTGTACTGTGATGCTTCCATATTCCAGTGAGGCCTCCATAATGATTTCAGCTGTTCTGTACACACACTGTGTGCCCTGTATGGCTCAAAGTCTCTGCAGCCTGTTTTTATCTGCTATCATCAGATCTTCATCATCCTCATTCACATCCCTTACACACTCTACAGCCTCATCAGCACTGACTTCATCTTCACTGACTGATGGAGCACAACATGAACCTGTGGAGGCTGAAACACTGTCCTGTCAAACATCTCCCCGTCACCACTCCACTTCTGTCAGCCTTTAAATGAACCCTGCTCAAGTCTGTCACTTCTGTTTGGAGCCAAAAGAGGTTAAAGATTATGCCACTACATTCTTGTCTAGAAAATATTAAAGTGTATTTGGTGACACACAAAAAAGGGTAAAGTTTAAGTATAGTTTGGGTCCACACATGTCCAAACCCTGGTGTGTAGGCCTACTTAGTATTGAGAAAAGCCCACTAAAAGAACACCCACCAGACCAAAGCAATGGTTTTGACTTGATCAGCATTAACCCCGCCCCCTGACTTTGATGGGTGAAGCTGACAAATAAAATGTATTTATGAACAGCGATGCAGGGCCAGGAGTAGCAATGTGAATTAAATAAATACATCATTAAATAATTCATTAAATGTGTCAGTAAAAAAATTAAAATAGAACACAAACCAATAATTGATTAAATATGTAATTAACTAATTTGAATTGTACATAAATAAATAATTAATTATTTTAAATGAAATTAACTGATAATTAATTATCAATATATTAATATATTTATTAATAACTGAAATAAATGATTCATTAGTGATGTATTTATTTAATACAACCATAAAATTATTGCTAGTTTACTCAAAATAAATTTCAGACATCAATATTAAAGGTTAAATTATGATAATGAATACATGCAACTATAACTGATGACATAAGAATTTGGATCTTTTAAGCTAAAGCGAAGGTGCTGACTCACTTGGCATGTTACTCCCAAATCCTCCCTAATAACAATAACATAATTACACTTTAGCCACAAGAGGGCAGCAGCATTAATATAAGTCACATGTATATAAAAGGTACAGTGATTATATTACAGTGATTTTGACAAAAACAAAACAGAAGTTGATGGCAGTGTGTTTTTCCATAACATACCAACCAAATTAAATAATAAAAACTGTATAACTTACAGAGCTTTTTTAGCGGCTTTGACCACTGGCAGCAGCCTCAGAAGAGCCTCCTCTGAAGCAAAGTATTTCTTCAGGTCAAACACATCCAGATCTTTTTCTGATGACAGTAAGATGAAGACCAGAGCTGACCACTGAGCAGGAGACAGTTTATCTGTGGAGAGATGTCCTGATCTCAGGGACTGTTGGATCTCCTCCAGCAGAGAACGATCATTCAGTTCATTCAGACAGTGAAACAGATTGATGCTTTTCTCTGCAGACAGATTCTCACTGAGCTTCTCCTTGATGTACTGAACTGCTTCTTGATTGGTCTGTGAGCTACTTCCTGTCTGTGTCATCAGGCCTTGCAAACGAGTTTGATTAGTCTTCAGACCCAAGAGAAAACGAAGGAACAAGTCCAGGTGTCCATTGGGGCTCTGTAAGGCCTTGTCCACAGCACACTGGTAGAAGTATTTCTTTGAAGATTTTCTTGTTTGAAACACCTTCCAAGTTGTTTGTTGTTCTTCCAGCAGATTGAGTCCAGAGTTGATGAAGGTCAGGTGGACATGAAGAGCAGCCAGAAACTCCTGAACACTGAGATGAACAAAGCAGAACACCTTGTTCTGGTACAGTTGTTTCTCCTCTTTAAAGATCTGTGTGAACACTCCTGAGTACACTGAGGCTGCTCTGATATCGATGCCACACTCTGTCAGGTCTGGTTCATAGAAGATCAGGTTTCCTTTCTGCAGCTGATCAAAAGCCAGTTTTCCCAGTGACTCAATCATCTTCCTGCTCTCTGGACTCCAGTGTGGATCTGTCTCAGCTCCTCCATCATATTTGATCCTCTTGACTTTGGCCTGAACCACCAGGAAGTGGATGTACATCTCAGTCAGGGTGTTGGGCAGCTCTCCTCCCTCTCTGGTTTCCAGCACATCCTCCAGAACTGTAGCAGTGATCCAGCAGAAGACTGGGATGTGACACATGATGTGGAGGCTTCGAGCTTTCTTGATGTGGGAGATGATCCTGCTGGCCTGCTCCTCATCTCTGAATCTCTTGCTGAAGTACTCCTCCTTCTGTGGGTCAGTGAACCCTCTGACCTCTGTCACCATGTCGACACACTGAGGAGGGATCTGATTGGCTGCTGCAGGTCGTGTTGTTATCCAAAGGCGAGCAGAAGGGAGCAGGTTCCCTCTGATGAGGTTTGTCAGCAGCTCATCCAATGAGGTGGACTTTCTTGTTTCAGTCAGGATTTTAGTTTTGTTGAAGTCCAAATTAAGTCGACACTCATCCAGACCATCAAGTATGAACACAACCTGGAAGTCTTCAAGTCTGCAAATTCCTGAATCTTTAGTTTGATTAAAGAAGTGATGAACAAGTCCCACCAAGCTGAACTTTTCCTCTTTCAGCACATTCAGCTCTCTGAAAGTGAATGGAAATATGAACTGGATGTCCTGGTTGGCTTTGTCTTCAGCCCAGTCCAGGCTGTATTTCTGTGTTAAGACTGTTTTCCCAATGCCAGCCACTCCCTTTGTCAGCACTGTTCTGATTGGTTCGTCTCTTCCAGGTGAGGCTTTAAAGATGTCTTCTTGTCTGATTGTTGTTTCTGGTCTGTCTGGTTTCCTGGATGCTGTTTCAATCTGTCTGACCTCATGTTCCTCATTGACCTCTGCAGTCCCTCCCTCTGTGATGTAGAGCTCTGTGTAGATCTGATTCAGGAGGGTTGGGCTTCCTGCTTTAGCGATGCCCTCAAACACACACTGGAACTTCTTCTTCAGTTGGGCTTTAAGTTCACGTTTACGGAGTGAAGCAAATATTTCTGAAGGTAAGAAATTCAGAAAAAAATATTGTATAATAAATATCATAGCCTTTCAGTACCCTGAAAGGATGAATTGGTCCATTTCTTGAGCCATTAGGAAAGATCAATATTCAGTCTTTAGAGAAATTCTCTTACTGCTCTGCAGATGGTCAGCCATCTCATGCTGCTTAAGTCTCCTCAAGAAGTGGAGTGTGATCTTCAGAAATGCTTCTCTGCAGCTCTTTCTTTCATCTTCATCCTCACCTTCAAACATCTCCTCATCCTCCATCTGGCTCTTTAAAGTTTCTGGGTGATCTGGACTCAGAAGCTTCTGGATCTTCTTCAGCTCGTTCTTCACAAACATGGTGATGTTGTCCTCCAGCCGCTGGAAAAGAAGACTATATGAATTACCCAGTGGTAAATGGACTGGTTCTTATATAGCTCTCTTTGATACTCTGTGCACACAAAGCAGTTTATACAACATGCCTCATTCAACCAAGCACATTGTTCTATGCTTAAATACTTTCTTTCACACTCTGATGGATGCATCAGAGGGCAGCTTGGGTTTAGTACGTTACCCAGTACATTTGCCAGCCAGGGTTTGATTCACAAACCTTCTGACTAATAGCTGACCTGCTCACCTCCTGAGCTACAGTCACCCCAGTCTGACTGAAATCATGGAGCCCAAACTCTGATTTATGTTGGACACACTGACAATCCTCTGGTCCACAAAGTGCAGCATAGAGGTGACTGAAAAGAACAAATGTAAACGTAGTACTACAAACCATAACCACAGAGTCCAGGTGTGTTTGATGTTGCTGTGCAGACTGACCAGTGGAAACCTCTGCTCTCTGCTGGTCTACTCTGTGGAGGAGTAATGTATAATTAGCTCATGTTATGTCTGTCCACACACAGACACAAGCTAAAGGTCCATGAAGTGGTGTTTGGATGGGTTCAGTCAATCAGATGACTGTCATGGTGAAGCTTTGCTAGTCCTGCTGATCCCACTGAGAATTAACAACTCAGTTTCCAAATGTCTGTAGTTTTCTGCTCAGTTTCTTTAGTCGCAACAGCTCTTACCACCTCCTGCATAAAGCTTTCCCTCCATGCTCAGATGCCCTGGAACAAGGTGCTCTCTTTATATCAGTGACTGGTTTAAAGTGACAACTTGCAGTGCTCGCCAAACTTTGTGTCAGCAAAAGTAGTTCTAATGTTTCTTACATTTATTATATTTTTTACATTTTTACAAACACAAATCAATGAACGCAAAAACATAAACTTTTCAGATATTTTGTTTTACAATGTTACAAAACTCAGTTCACAACTACACAGTCTGATTTACAAGTACAAAATATTGATGACCACAGTTTGAGCCAATGTACACTCAACAAAAATATAAACGCAACACCTTTGTTACTGCTCCCATTCCCCATGGGATGGACGTAGAGACCTAAAATTCATTCCAGATACACAATATAACCATCCCTCCCAAACAGTGGTCACAAATCAGTCCAAATGTGTGGTAGTGGGCACATCTGCTATATTGAGATAATCCATCCCACCTCACAGGTGTGCCACATCAGGATGCTGATCTGACATCATGAGTAGTGCACAGGTGTACCTCAGACTGCCCACAACAAAAGGCCACCCTGGAATGTGCAGTTTTGTCTCACAGCAAAATGCCACAGATGCCACAAGCAATGAGGGAGCGTGCAACTGGCATGCTGACAGCAGGAATGTCAACCAGATCTGTCGCCCGTGCACTGAATGTTCATTTCTCAACCATAAGCCGTCTCCACAGGCGTTTCAGAGAATATGGCAGCACATCCAACCGGCCTCACAACCGCAGACCTCGTGTAACCACACCAGCCCAGGACCTCCACATCCAGCAGGTTCACCTCCAAGATCGTCTGAGACCAGCCACCCAGACAGCTGCTGGAACAATTGGTTTGCACAACCAAACAATTTCTGCACAAACTGTCAGAAACCGTCTCAGGGACGCTCAACTGCATGCCCGTCGTCCTCATCGGGGTCTTGACCCGACTCCAGCTTGTCGCCGTAACAGACTTGTGTGGGCAAATGCTCACATTCGATGGCGTCTGGCACGTTGGAGAGGTGTGCGCTTCACGGATGAATCATGGTTCACATTGTTCAGGGCAGATGGCAGCTGAGAATGTCCCAGTTCTTGCATGGCCAGCATACTCACCGGACATGTCACCCATTGAGCATGTTCGGGATGTGCTTGACCGGCGTATACGACAGCGTGTACCAGTTCCCACGAATATCCAACAACCTCGCACAGCCATTGAAGTGGAGTGGACCAACATTCCACAGGCCACAATTGACAATCTGATAGACTCCATGCGACGATGTGTTGCACTGCATGAGGCAAATGGTGGTCACACCAGATACTGACCGGTTCTGGGTCCCCAGACCCCCAATAGCGCAAAAAACTGCACATTCCAGGGTGGCCTTTTGTTGTGGGCAGTCTGAGGTACACCTGTGCACTACTCATGATGTCAGATCAGCATCCTGATGTGGCACACCTGTGAGGTGGGATGGATTATCTCAATATGGCAGATGTGCCCACTACCACACATTTGGACTGATTTGTGACCACTGTTTGGGAGGGATGGTTATATTGTGTATCTGGAATGAATTTTAGGTCTCTACGTCCATCCCATGGGGAATGGGAGCAGTAACAAAGGTGTTGCGTTTATATTTTTGTTGAGTGTATGTCCCGAGTCTGTGGACTCAGTGGTTTTGTTTTGATTGTTATTGTCTTTTGTTACAATTTCATTCTGATTAAGATTTTCTAGTTCTGAGGTTTTGGTTTCTGTGTTCCCTCTGTACTGTGTTAGTATTGTGTCTCTGTGTTCACTTCCTGTTTTATTTTGACAGTGCCATGTCCTACGTTAGTGTGTCTACTTTTGCCTCCCCTTGTCTGGTTATGTCCAATGAATCCTGCTGTGTCTCCCTTTTCTCATTCCCTGATGGCTCTTTTGTGTATATGAGCCCTTTGTTTTCTCCTGCTTGTTGCTGGTTCGTCTGTGTTGTCTCCCCGTGTCTCTGTTTAAGGTTTCAGGTTAGTTTTTTAGTTTTTTCAGTAGAGGTTATCTTAGCTTCTGCACAGGCCATCTCCACTGCACTTCACCGTTTCACTTCACAGCAGTGTCGGCATCTTGGGTCCTTTATTAAATTCAACATGGCTCGCCCCGCTAACCGTGACATAAGATGTGAAAACAAAAAAAACATGAGGGACAAACAGGGAATAGTTTTAAGGTGCAGGGCCAACAAACTGAGTCTAGCCATAAACTCAGAGTTGATTGAATTAGCATTTTGAATTGGCTGATCTGAGTTACTTCAATCAAGTCTATGTTCACTTTGAGTTAAGATTATACGTGATTAATGTAAAAGAAAAAAGCCATCATCAGCAACTGATTCTGATTTAGCAGGTTTTCAAATCTAAACGGTGCCCATCCCTAGCTGGCTGTAGTTTTTTTTTTTTTTTTTTTTTTTTTTTTTTCTTTTAGTTTTCCACCCACATTTTCATTTGCGTTTATTAGGATGTACAGCATTATTTTTGCCCCACCCTTGTGCACTTTAAACCTTTAGTTTCTTAAACATCTGTTTCACTGTCATCCCCATAATGCAGCTGAGATGCGAAAGAAAAATGTCAGTAACCCTTGAAAAAGCTGCTTTAAGAAAACAATCTGTGCATTCATTAATTCGTGTCGGATTAATAAAAAGTAGAAATTCACATTAACACAGAATGAAACCGGCATAAAATTTAAATAGAGTAAGTGTTAACTTATATTGCAAATTTGTGTACTGCATATTATTTTTTCTATTTCCAGCCATGTATTAGAGTCTTTACATTAGTCAGAAAGCCTGTTTGTTTGAAAACAGAATTGAAAAGTGCTGTCATGTTGTTTAAACACTTGAAATGGAATAATCTGCTATGTCTGTTATCTCATGTTACACTAATTATTTTAAATGTACACTTTTCATTTTCTTTAGTTTTACATTTCCAATTAAAAGAATGCAAACATCTCAAATAAAGGAACTACAGGGTTAGCAGATATCCTGTACATTTATTATCATTACTGAGAGTAAATCCAAGTCCCTCTGCAACCTCAAGTCACCTTCCAGTGGCAGTGCGGGACTCTCTGGGTACTGCCAAGGCTTAATTGCCAGTTATCTACACTTGAGAGAGAGAGAGAGAGAGAGAGAGACACTCTGGACATGTGTTGGTTATTTGCAAACATAAAACATGTCTCAGTGTCTAACCAAATCTTGCATCTTGTTTTCATTTGGAGTTGTTTCCATCTCAACCTGAATAGCTGAGCTGCCAACGCCTGAGTTTTGTTCGTCCCTCTCTTGCACCAACTTGCACCCCCAAGCGGATTTATTTTACCAAGTGGATCATTATGGCCTTGCCATATTGGTCCATTTGATTGACCTTTATTATAATTATGAATTTATTTTATTTTCAGTTGCTACAAACGGGATAGACATGACTGTGGGATAGGACAGGGGGAAAGAATGAAAGAAAGAGAGGGAAAGAAAGAAAGAAAACCAAAGGGGAGAAGAGACTGTGAGAAGGGGGAGAAGAGAGAAAAAAACAAACAAATAAAAAAAACAAAACACCTGAGTCACCTGTATGGAGAAAAAAAAACAGAGGAGAAAGCAAACAACAAAGAGCAACATAATAAGAAAAAAAAGCACCATCACAATAAACTAGCTAGCAGTAAATATCAATAGTTACTAAATAATAAACGATATTGTGCAGCACGCAAGATAGACAGCGCACAGTGTGCTTTGAGGCAGCAGCCAAGAAAGCTGTAGTCCACGTCTGTGAATACCCATGTGTACACCTGTGTGCATACCTGTGTGGATCAGCATGCTTGCATTCCAAAGGTTTCTCCATGTAATGATCTTCTAGGGAGTGTGGGGAGCCACAGCCCTGTCCTTTATGGTATCAAGCAGGTATGGAGGAGATCAAAACTCCAGACATCCAGAGGCCCCCAGAACACAAGTGACCAAGGAAGACCCACAGAGGGGCAGCCGGGCCACTGTCCCAGTAAGAGCTGAGGAGAGTCCCAGATGAGGGCTCATTCAGCAGCCGCGGAGCAGAAGCCAGGGGGAGTTGCAGTGACGCGCCCGTGAGCTCCGCCGGCAGCCACCTGTGCCTGAGTGACCGAGCCTCAGGCCGAGAGGCCGGGGGCACCCCACCTCCGAAGTGGCCCGAGCGAGCCCCAATAAGCGGCCGCCAAGGAGTGAGCCGGTGTGTACCCGGACGCCCACCCCCAGATACAAAGAACCACCAACGCACCGACACCTGAGGGAGTCCGCCACCGGCAGGGGAAGTGGTGGTGGGTGGAGATAGGCCTCCAAACCTTGGAGGGCCCGAGATGTCCCCAGAGAGGTGGCGTCTGATACCCAACCTGACATATAGACACAGACATACAGGCACACACAGACACAAACATCCATTCCCACCCTCATGCTCTCATATGCACTTACTCCACACTCAACCGACGTGGAGACAGACATAAAGAGACGCTGTATACACGATCACACTCCCCAAGCCTACTCTACTAACCGGGTCTAGGTACCCTTGCCCCTGGAGGGGGGAACTGCACCCAGACCCAGGTGGTGTTACCTTTTTCCCTGCGGTGGGGAGAGGCAGACCGCCCCGACTCCGCAGCAGCAGGGAGGCCCCACACCCCAGACCGCAGTCGGACGGCCAACTCTTCCTAGCCCCCCCGCTCCAGCAGGCCGCAGAGAACGGGGGTGAGAGAAGACTCCAAACCTCCCTCCACCCGCTCATTGTAGTGTTGATGCATGTGTGTTCTAAGGTGCAATTAAAACCCAGGAGGGCATGGAGCTACCTGCCAGAGAGCAGCAGGTAAGCGCATAGTCCCTCCTGCTAGCCCTCAATGTCTACGTGTATTTAAAATTGAGAGGTGGGCAACGATGCCAGGGGTGAGGTGTACACCCTGATGGTAACTTGGACTCCGTGTGTAAGTGGATTTTTATGAAATACAATATAATCAAGTGTGCCTTATATTCAAATACAATATAATCAAGTGTGCCTTATTTTCAAGTGTTCATATATTTGAAAGGGCAGGGATAGCTCAGTAGGTAGAGTGGTTGCCCCATGATCGGAAGGTCGGGGGTTCGATTCCCCTTAACAGCTACCCTGAGGTACCCCTGAGCAAGGTACCGTCCCTACACACTGCTCCCCGGGCGCCCAATGGCTGCCCACTGCTTCACTGAGTGAATGGGTTAAATGCAGAGAGCAATTTCCCCACGGGGCTCAATAAAGTACAATAATGTACACACTTTCAATGTACAATAATGTACACAATAATGTATATTTTCACATAACCGAATCTATTGTTAACAAAACACAATGCATTCTTTTTTAGTGTCTGTGATGTCAGATAAGCATGATAAACTTCTGTATTCTTTACCCCAGAGTGCGTAAGGTCAGATAAGCTGAGCTAATGTCTTAACTCTCCCCTCTTTTCTGTTAAAAGAGGAAGTACTATGTAACCTGCTTTGCCCTATAAATAAAGGAACAAGGCATGCACTCTGTGTGTGTGTCTGCTCAGAGCCACACACCAATGCGCATGTTTTAAAAATCTCTGAATTGGTCTGCAGTGTCTTATTTCTCTTACTTGTGAACAAATGTCTACCCTGACATTTAATTGGTCCTCCGAGCCGGATAACTGACTGTTATTTTTAACGTCTAGTTCTCCACAGACGGTCTTCATCGGATCCTGACGTCGTGATTGCCTGCGCTGGAAAAAACCTGTGCACAGTAAAGAAGAAAATCCGGGAACGTCAAATTCGATCTCCGGTCAGCGTCTTATACAGGCCCCCACGGCGCCAGGACCCGATGTGCCGGATTCAAAACGCAGCGCCACAGTAAGGTGAATATGAAACACTGCATTCCACCAAGCGCTAGAATACGTTGATATTGAGATTTTCCATCAAAATAGTGTGTAAACCTGGAAGCGCCGACAGATCTCAGTCCAAGAGAGACTTAAGAGACAACAGGCAAGAGCGAAATTCTCAGTCCATAAGGGGACTCAGAGAAATCGCTATTAAAAGTTCCGGTTGCTCTGGGAAGCAGCTGAAACGGAACAGGTTCCGGTTGCTCTGGGAAGCAGCTGAAACGGAACAGGTAGAAGGTGTTACGTAATAATACGGAAAGTCTCAATAAAAACTATAAAAACGCGCTCTGATTGTGTTAACAAAGAGGAGTGAGTTGTCATTTACGACCCAATACGCGGTCGAACCGCTCCTCAAATTGTTTTCCTGTGTACACTCACGTACTGGTTGAAGTGGGAAAATAAGGTTGTGCGTCATCACGTAAAATCAATAACCGCTCTCTCGAATAGCGGGAGAGTAGAAGCCTGTTATTGATCACCGTCCCACTCCTTCGTACCAGAGAAGGTGTCACAGTTCTGACGTAATTAGTTCAAAATGGGTAATTCAAAAACTAAAGTAAAATTAACAGCAGATGAAGAGTGGTTAGAAAAAAACTGTTCAAATGCAGGGATAATCAGTGCAAAAAGGTGGAGAAATCCACATAAAATATATTGTCCAGCTTGGCAAGGCAAATGCACCCCCGATTCAATAACTGCTTTAAAAGCCGCTTTGCAAAAAGAGCTATATGAGGAAAAAAGTCAGAAGAAAGAAGCAAAACGTCTAGCAGAATGGCATCTTTTTAAAGCGTGGATGGCAGAAAATGATAAACGCATTGATAAACGCACCCAAAAACAAGAAAATAAAGATAAACAGAAAGCTGCAGGAAATGATAAAAAAAACCCGCCCTACGCACCTCAGCCTGCACCGCTCACAGCAGCAGCAGCAGCTGCACCCATTCCTACGTCACCACTTCCTGTTGTTTCTCCTCACAACCCCTTCCTCCCAGATCCATATGCAGATGCAAAACATCACCTTAGTCTTATGACTAAACGTAATCCAGGAACTGTTGGACAGTTTCCAATGTTTGCATTATCAAATCCTAGATTTGGGCATCCCAGTGGTCCTGCGGATCCCACAGGCGCTATACCAATCGACGGAGAACCTTTGATATATGCATTTCAACCCTGGTCCCATAAAGATAGAGAAAATGTGCTAAAAGATGTCCCACCCCTTAACGAAGGTTTCCAGCCGTGGCGAAATGCAGTGGAGTTAATTCGACGCGGCTGGGGGTTAAACGGACATGAAATGTTGCAAGTACTTCAAGATTTATTAGGTCTACGTTTTCCAAGAGTGAAAGGTGACTTCACAGGAAATGCCCCAAACGGCGAAGTGCTAGGACTAGACACTGCTGAATTAGACCAAGAACTAAATGACTTGTATGGCAGAATAGAAATAAATTTAGCTCCAAGGCCAGATTATGGAAAAATAGGAGAGTGCAAACAAAAGGATGGAGAGACAGCATCAGACTATTTGGATCGCTTACGCCCAGTTTTCAGGCAAAACTCAGGACTGAATCATGATCCCGATCCACAGTCTGCTTTTCAACAACAATTAAAAAATGCCTTTCTGAATGGCCTGCTGCCCAAAATAAGAACACATGTAGACAAACATTGGGTTACTCAAAATACAGGCACTTTGCCTGACGCTCTGCAATACGCAGAGCATGCAGTAAAATTACAAAAACAAAAGGAAAAAACAGGAGTTTTCACGGTTGATCCAGAGACAGGCTTTATAGCTTTCTCAGGACAGCAAAGATACACAACAGGCTACAAGCAGCATAAGGGAAAACAAAAGGCAGGACAAAGAAAGGACAAAAGAGACATTAAATGTTACAATTGTGGAAAAAACGGGCACTTTGCTCGAGACTGCAGGAGTGTAATTCAAGAACAGGAAAGTGATGATGACAGACGTAGACGACGTGATGAATGACTAGCACGAGAGGAAGGAAGTGAAACAGATGAAGCGGAAGTTTACAATATAGAACAACTGCTGCTAGGATCAGAGGCCAAGCCAACGGTTGTAATATATGTGAACGGTATGCCGTTGAAAATGCTCTGCGATACGGGAGCATGTAAAACAGTTTTAACTGTAGAAGTCCCAAATGTAACTTTCTCAAAAGACGCTATAATTGTGAAATCAGCCTCAGGACATGTGACAAAACAGCATTTAACCGATCCCCTTTTTATGTCACATAGAGATAGTGGCCGTGGCTGCAAAAACCAGTGCATTTATGACCCATCATGCCCTGTGAACCTGTTAGGAAGAGATGCTTTAACAAAATTAAAAATAGGAGTCATCCCTGAAGAAAGTGGCATGCAAGCCAGACTCCTACTCTCTGACAGTCAGAGACAAACTGAAAACATTTTTGTTTGTGAAGGACTAGGTGAGCTTAATTATTACTGGACTTTAGACTTACCAAAACTTGAACCTCTAGAGGCCAATGCTAATATGTATTTACCTGAACATTCATGCAGGCAAGACCCAGCAAAATACCACAACACTCTGTGGTATAAACACATCCCAGGCCCAGACAAGATTTATGATCAACAAGTACACAGACTGGGACCACAAAAGCTAGTCCTACAGCACCTGTATGTGACAGAGTGGCAATGCAGTATGCTCAGTGTTACAGACAGACGCAGTGCAGCGCATAAATAAAATGCCCAACCCTCATGTATCTGTGGCACGAAACAATCAACCATCCTGGCAGGAGTTAGGTACAGTGCTGAGATCTGTAGAAACAGACAGATATGACAAAACAGAGTGTGAAGGCTGGCAAAAAAGCCGCAGAACAGGCTGCATGCGATATACTTTATGCTGGCCACTAACCACCACACCGGCTACACATTTAGCCACAACAGAACAAGATGAATGACAAGTGTTAACATTTGAAACACACCCTGAACTAGAAAAGCTACCAGAGACATTATGGTCTCAAGGGTCCACAGATGTCGGCCTAATTAAAGGAGCAGACCCAGTAGTGGTGAAAACTACAACCACATATAGGCCTGTGAAACCGCAATATCCTTTGAGTGCAGAAGCGAGGGAAGGAATTAGGCCAGTAATAGCAGACATGCAGAAAGCAGGTATTCTCGTGAAAACTAATAAAGCCACGTGTAATACACCGATTTTTCCAGTAAAAAAGGCCAATACAGGAAAATATCGCCCAGTTCATGACCTCAGAGCAATAAATGAGGTAACAGAGCAAATACCTCCAGTGGTTGCTAACCCACATACCATCTTGAACCAGGTGACCCCACAAGAACAATGGTTCTCGGTGATTGACCTCTCAAATACATTTTTCTCTGTTCTTTTACACCAAGATTCACAGAATCTATTTGGATTTACTTTTGATAATGAAAAATACACGTACACCAGGCTACCACAAGGATTTCAAAATAGCCCAACGCTGTATGCAGAAGCTTTAAAGAAATCAATGTCATCTTGCTCACTCCCTGCTCCAGGGAAATTTCTGCTGTATGTAGATGACATATGATTACAGGCCATACACAAGATGATTGTAAAGAAAACACAATGATGGTTCTGCAACATCTGGCAGAACAAGGCCACAAAGTGTCACAACACAAGTTACAATTGTGGAGCAATAAAGTGATCTACTTAGGACATAAACTAACAGGCCAAGGCCGCACCCTACTAGAGAGCAGAAAGACAGCAGTCCAAAATGCACCAAAACCAATTACTAAACAGCAAATGATGAGTTATTTAGGTCTGTGCAATTTCTGTAGAAGCTGGATTCCAGAGTATGCACTGCTGGCCCAGCCACTACAGGACCTAATTTATGGAAAAGACCTAGCATTAAAAGACAAAATACAGTGGACCCCAGAAGCAGAAAAAGCTTTTACTGATTTAAAAATAGCATTGCAAACATGTACCGTTTTAGCATTACCAGACTATGAAAAACCTTTTATTCTCCATGTTGATGGAGTAGCAGGGTACATGAAGGCAGTTTTGACTCAAGCTTTCGGAGACAAACAACGTCCATTAGCTTTCTACTCATGCAAACTTGACCCTGTAGCTGCTGGGTTACCCACCTGTGTTCAGGCATGCGCAGCAGCAGCAGAGGCAGTTAAAAAATGTGCAGACATCGTTTTGGGACATAAGTTAATCATCAAAGTCCCACATGCTGTGACCTCCATTTTGCTACAGGCAAATCTATCTTTTCTAACACATGCCAGACAACTGTCATATGTAGGAATCTTACTTTCGCAATCCCACATAACAATAGAGAAGTGTGGCCAACTGAACCCCAGCACACTTATTCCGACCCCTGAAGATGGAAAACAACATTGCTGTATTAAAAAATTAGAAGAGGAAACAAAACCTCGCACTGATATACATAGTTCCCCACAGGCTAGTTTCAGTAATGTTTTTGTGGACGGGTCCGCGTCAAAAGATACTTTCGGTAAAAATTGTGTGGGATACGCGGTCACGACTATTGATAGAGTGGTAGAGGCGAAACCTCTCAGTTCCTCAAACTCTGCCCAGAGTGCGGAACTGACCGCGGTCATTAGAGCATGTACACTATACAAAGGTCAAAGTGTTAATATTTACACAGACAGTCAATATGTCTATTCAGCAGTTCACCATTTTGCAAAAATATGGCAAAACAGAGGAATGACAACGTCTACAGGCAACCCAGTCCAACATGCAAACCTTCTAAAAAAGTTATTAGAAGTGATAACGTTGCCAAAAGAACTAGCACTATGCAAATGTGCAGCTCATCAAAAGGATGACACAGAAATAACGAGAGGAAATAACTTTGCTGACAAAGCAGCCAAAGCAGCTGCAGAAAAACACATTGATGTTTTATCAACAGAAACCATAGATTTAATACCATTAGAAATACTAGCAGATGCACAGAAGACAGCATCACTGAGTGAACAAAAATCTTGGTTGAAAGATTGAGCAGAATTAAAAGATAATCTCATGATGTGCAATGGCAAACCAATTCTTCCAAAATCCCTTCATAAAACTGCCGCTTTAGTGACACACTCGCAAACTCATGTGTCATCAGGAGGGATGATTCATATACTTAATAAACAATTCTACACAAAAAATTTTGAAAGTTCAGCAAAAGAGTTTATCAGAACATGCATGATTTTCCAAAAACACAATGCACAGGGAAACTTAAGACCCAAGCGAGGTCGTTTCCCTACACCACCGCACCCATTTCACACTATCCACATGGATTTTATAGAACTAAACGAATCGCAATCTTCCAAATATGCACTTGTGATAATAGATGTATTTTCCAAATGGCCAGAAATATACCCAGTGAAAAAAGCAGATGCAATTTCAGTAGCAAAATGTTTGTGCAACCATTACATACCCACATATGGCATTCCAAGTTTGATACGGTCTGATAATGGCACACATTTTGTAAATGAAGTAATAAGTAAAGTCTCTGAAGCTCTAGGTTTTAGCATAAAACACCACTGTGCTTATCATCCACAAAGTGCAGGATTAGTCGAGAGAACTAACGGCACAATTAAACAAAGATTAAGAAAATGTATGGAAGAAACTAGAAGACCATGGCCTGAATGTCTGAGCTTAGTTAAGCTATGGATGAGAATAACTCAAGGAGCAGGTGGTCTGACCCCATTTGAAATCATACATGGCAGACCATTTCCCCTGCCGATCACTTCTGAGCCGATTAATAAATCGATCACAGAAACAACGATGGCAGAATGGATGACAAAACTGTTTGAGAATAAAGAGGTGATATTGAGCAATCAGCTGCCGAGTAATCTATCTCCAGTCTCTTGCAGGTTGAACCCCGGTGATTGGATTCTGATTAAAGTCCTCCAGCGAAAGAACTGGAGCGCTCCCAGGTGGGAGGGGCCCTTCCAGGTGTTGCTTACTACACCGACAGCTTGTAAAATAGCTGAACGACCTTTGTGGATCCATCAAAGTCATGTGAAGAAGGTGTTTGAACCACAATAAGACGCCAGCCCCCCGAGACACTTGGTACTCTGGGTGTGGAGGTGAAGGGCGATTGGGTATACCCCGCCCTCATCCTTCTCACATTCGGTCTACGTACCAAGAGTTTTCGGTGAGCCAGGTCATCCTAAAGAACAAACACCCACTGAAATAACCAGCCCCCCACCAGAGAGAGGAACCAACAAAGATAGAGGAAACCAGCCTGATGAATTCAGAAGGAGAAGAGTCACCAGCCCCAGCCCCAAAGCTGTTGTGTTTAGGTGCTTGTGATTTTAAACGGAAACGGCTCATGTGTTGCCTATTCTGTCTGATGGCCATCATCTTGATGGTGATGCTCTTCTGGTTGATGCCCGGCGGAGCCCCCAGGACAGAACTAACTATTCCCCGACCTAAGAGGTGGACCCATGATAATTCCCACCTCTCTGAGATGACCCAAGACCACGTTCACCCCTGGATGAACAATGCCTGGTACCGATACATATACAATAGAACAAAAGAAAGAGGCTGTTATGTCTGCTCTCACATGCCCAGTACATCTGTCCACCCAACCATATATGGTCGTATGATGAACAGTCACTGGCAAAGTAAGTGTGCAGCAAGTTTCGCCAGCATTGGAAGACAACATGTTGCAATCAGAATTGAAGCTTTGCACCTGTGGGCAGAAGGTCTGAAGAATGGAACCTGTGACGACAAATTCTGGGTAGACATGACAATGAAGAACAGAAATGCCTCAGTCCCTTTCCCCGTCTTTATGGCCCCTAAAGAGAAACAGCATCCTCTGTGCTTCTATCAAGCAGCAGAGCAAGGACGCCACCCCCTGGGCCATACCAGCAACTTCAACGCAACCTATGGAGAAGTGGAGTATGGAACAGTCAAAAGACACCGACGTGTAAATGGCACCTATTGGGTACAAGGTATGGCATGGCTGTGCGGACAGCGTGCATACTTTATTCTACCACCTTTCTGGTCAGGATGCTGTGCACCTATCTTCATCTCAGACCACACCTTTAAGATAACAGTGCACAACAACGCCAGAGTTAAACGCGACGTAGAAATCAAGCCCCATGATCCATTCCATGGATCTGATGTACCAGACGACTTCAAACTCTGGACCACCGGCCAGAAGGTAATGCACGCTCTGTTTCACTGGGTAGGAGTAGGAAAGCACGCACTACAAATAGAGACTTTAGACTATCGTTTTGGACTGTTTTTGAATGCCTCCACCCGCATTGACAAAGGACAGAATGAAGAAATTGATGCAATCCGCATCACTGTCATGCAACACCGAGTGGCTTTAGACATCATTCTTGCAGAGAAAGGAGGTCTCTGCGTATTGTTTAACACTACATGTTGCACCTACATACCTGACAACATACACTCATTAAACATGACAAATGCTTTGAATGTTCTGAAACAATTGAGAGACGCTCAGCAGCAGGACTACGTAGCCGATAGGCAAGGCTGGTGGGACTGGTTGCTGAGTGGCTCCTGGAAATCCTTACTGATTAAAGGCCTGTTGGCCCTCTTCAATGTGATGTTACTGTTTTGCCTTTTCACTGCTTGTATTATCCCATGTCTGAGAAGCATAATGACAAACATGTTCAAGCGTATGTTAGGAAATTATGTCTTGATCCAGAGAAACATGGAAGATCCTTATCGCGAGTATGATATGCTGATCATGGAGGAAAGAGTGGAAAATCCCTACTATGGTCTTAATGGAGCTGCTGTTTAAATACTTCACTGAATGACATGCAAGTTGAAAATGTGACTAACAAGTGACTATGCATTGATTTAAAACCTGTGAAATATATTAACATCAGGAGGGAAATGTAAGTGGATTTTTATGAAATACAATATAATCAAGTGTGCCTTATATTCAAATACAATATAATCAAGTGTGCCTTATTTTCAAGTGTTCATATATTTTCACATAACCGAGTCTATTGTTAACAAAACACAATGCATTCTTTTTTAGTGTCTGTGATGTCAGATAAGCATGATAAACTTCTGTATTCTTTACCCCAGAGTGCGTAAGGTCAGATAAGCTGAGCTAATGTCTTAACTCTCCCCTCTTTTCTGTTAAAAGAGGAAGTACTATGTAACCTGCTTTGCCCTATAAATAAAGGAACAAGGCATGCACTCTGTGTGTGTGTCTGCTCAGAGCCACACACCCATGCGCATGTTTTAAAACTCTCTGAATTGGTCTGCAGTGTCTTATTTCTCTTACTTGTGAACAAATGTCTACCCCTGACACCGTGTATCGTGCCCACCCCCAAGATCCTATATGTATGTGTAATGAGGGTGTGAGTAATGTGAATGTCTAAGTTGTGGAATAAAATTGAGGCAGAGGCAGCCAGAAGGGGACAGAGGGACCGGGGGGGGGGGGGGGGGGTAGCCTCCTCTGCACCCTGGTGACATACCCCTACTCCAAGGCCCTGCATGTGTGGGTGGTTGTGGTGGAGCGGGAAGAGGGAGGCAGCTGGAGATGGGGAGGGAAGGAAGGGAGGGGCAGGTGACCCCTCCCTGGGGCCAGCTCCCCCACTGACCCCAGTAGGCACTCCCATACTCCGCGACCCGCCAGGGAAAGGGGGCCCAGGCCCATCCAGACCGGGGCCCAGCGCAGCAGCGCCCCCCGGCCCCACAGAGCCCGGGACAGTCCACCCAACCCCACCACAGAGAAAACTGCACCCACCCCACCATCCACTCATCTTCCAGACTACATGAGACAATAGACGCCCAGGCTGAGATCTTCCTTCACCTCTCCTGTATCTCCCCCTCCTGCAGAGAGTTCCTGAGGAGAGGAAAGCTCCTGCAAGGTGTGACAATCTTCCCCACCGGTTGAAGAGCCCCACAGGTGGCTCGACACATCGGTGGCACCCTGCGCCAGGGATGGGCCCCCATGCACCCACCCGCCCACAACCCCGGCAACACACAAACCAGGACCCAAGGCCCCGAGGCCCGGCCAGGGCCCCGGCCCAGAGACGGAGCGCCCCCAGACCCTCACGCCCATCCCGGACCCAACCAGGGGCAGACAGGCTACCAGGTCAGTAACCCACGTCCATCAGCACAGACCCTCCCCTAGCCTCGCTGCACGCAGCCACGAGGAAATAGTCAGAAAAGAGCCCCCAACCGGACATGACCACTACCCCGGGTTGAGCCCCCCAAGGAAGATGCCTCCGGGGAACCCCCCGACGCCCTAAGCCTGTCCCTACCCCCACACCAATCACAACATTGAAGGCGGGACCAAACTATGACCCCCCACCCCTACTAGGTGATGGAGCTGATCAAAGGAGCCCAGAGCAATTGATCTGATGTGGTGGCAGAGGCTGTATCAAAACTAATGTAATCTAATAGATAATTTCTATATTGGTTAGAATTAAGATTGTTTTTATTTTTCCAGTTCATGAGGACAGTTTTCTTGGTTATGCATAGGGCAGTGAAAACCATATGGACTATATTCTTTTCTGAAGTGACATTATCTAAGCTGCCCAACAAACACACTAAGGGGGAAGTTGGAATGTTACATTTCAGACACTTTGATAAGTCTTCACATATCTCGCGCCAAAACTTCTGCACTGGTGGACAGAACCAAAGAGCGTGAATTGTCTGATGTATTGCTTTGACAGTGTAAGCAGTTGTTGGAAGGTGTAAAGCCCATCTTGAACATCCGATGACCTGTATAGTGCACTCTATGTAGTATTTTGTATTGTATTAATTGCAGACTGGGATTTTTAATCAATTTAAAGGTTTTTAAGCATACCTGAGACCAGAAGTTTTGGTCTAAACTGACTGATAAATCTAGTTCCCACTTTGCAATAGGAAGGGATATTGATTCATCTAATTTAGAAAGTGTTCTGTATATTTTAGATAATAATTTGGGGGATTTAAGAGTAAGGAAATGTGCCGCACTTGGTGGTGTTTGTAATTCAACTTGTCTGAGGTTGAATTTCTTTTTTATTATGGATTTAATTTGTTGATATTCTAAAAATCTTTTCTTGTTGATCCCATATTGTGCAACTAGTCTGATAAAATGGGATAAATTCTGTTCCCTCTAATATTTGTTCTAAGTATTTAATTCCTTTACAACTCCATTCTGGGAAATTAATCATATTATTGTTTTGTAATATGTCAGGGTTATTCCAGATAGGTGTACGTTTGCATGGGATTAGTGAAGACTCCGTTATTTTTAGAAACTCCCACCATGCTGTCAGAGAGAAGCTGATGTTGATACTTTTAAAGCATTCATGTCTTTTGATGTTTGAGCTAATAAATGGTAGGTCTGAAATCTCTAGATCCTTGCATAGTGCCTGTTCAACATCTAGCCAGGGCTCATCTAAGAAGGTATGTTTTGACCATTCTGAGATGAACTAAAGCCTGTTGGCTAAGAAGTATTGGTGAAAATTAGGCAGATCTAATCCTCCTCTATCCTTGGTTCTTTGTAGCGTTTTTAAGCTGATACGCAGGGGTTTATCTTTCCAAAGGAATTTGGAAATATATGAATCCAGAGATCTGAACCAATCTTGTGATGGTTTGTTAGGGATCATCAAAAATAAGTAATTTATTTTTGGCAAGATCATCATTTTTATAGTGGCGACCCTTCCCATGAGTGATATGGGTAAAGATTTCCATCTAGTCAGATCGCCTTCTACTTTCTTTAGAAGTGGGATGTGGTTTAATTTAGTTAAGTCTGAAAGCTTAGGAGAAACATTAATACCTAAATATTTAATATTTCCGGATTGCAGTGGGGCAGAGGAAGAATTATGGAAGGAGCAGTTAATGGGGAGAACTGTAGATTTTGGCCAGTTAATTGAATAATCTGAAACTCTTGAAAACCAGTTTATTAGAGTAATTACCTCAGAGAGGTTGGTTTGTGTGTTTTGCAGAAAAAGCAACACATCATCCACATAGAGACTGATTTTATGTTCTATGTTCTTACATTTTATGCCCTTAATTGTTGTAGCCTGTCTAAATGCTGCTGCTAGAGGTTCGATAAAAATTGCAAAAAGTGAAGGGGAGAGTGGGCATCCCTGTCTGGTGCCCCTCAGGAGACAGAAGCTGGAGGATGTCTGGTCATTTGTTCTGATACGAGCTGTTGGGGAATTGTATAATATTCTTATCCAGTTTATAAGAGTTTCCGAAACCAAATTTGTGTAAAGTTGCGAATAAAAATTTCCATTCCATTAATTAACTGGCTGTAGTTAAACCTTTACTTAAAAAGCATCCCTAGACCCAGCTGTCTTAGCTAATTATAGGCCGATCTCCAACCTGACAATCCTTGAAAGAGTAGTTGGGGGGGAGACAATCAGAGGGGCAGTGTGATGATCTTTGGTTAAAAACTACTGCAGTCAAGTCATTAAGGGAGACGGGATCCAACTGCTCTAAGACAGCTGAGCACACAGGAGAAAGACTCGGATCTGAGGCAGCAGTCGGCGAGACAAGAGCTCTAATAGATAGAAGCTTGTTGTTAAAAATGCTAAAAAATGATCACAAATACTTGGTGAAGAAATGACTCCGACATTATCACGTGAACGAAGAAAGCGATTGAGGACATTAAAAAGTACCTGAGGCCTGTGACTGTTTACTGACACTAAGTTTAAGACAAACTGTGTCTGCAGGTTTTACAGCTTCTTGGTGAGCAGAAAGACAGAAAGTCCTTAAAATCTGTAGAGAAACATACAATCTATCCTTTTTCCATCTCCTTTCAGTGCGTCTACAGTCACGTCTAAGGGCAATAGAGTCCAAAATATCAGTGCAGGTAGAATGAAGAAAGTCTGAAAGGTCCTCAACACTTTAACATCTGGAGTTCATTATTCCAGAGTCCATAAAGGCAGCAGAAAAAGCGGCGCTGTTAGAGCATTAAGCGCTCGCTTTTTACGCGCTGAGGCGCATGGCTTATCTACCGAGCAGCGCAGTGTTACAGTGAACAACACAGGAAAATGATCGGAGATGCCCAACTCAAATATTTCTGTGATGCACACATCCAGCCCGTGGGAACGCTCCAAGTCTAGTGTGTGACCTTTTTCATGAGTGGGACCAGTAACCCACTGGGTCAAGTTAAAAGAGTCAATAATATTTAAAAAGTCCTTGACCAGAAGTTTAGAGTCACAGCAGACATGGATGTTGAAATCACCAAGGCAGCATCATCAGAAGACAGCACACCCAGCTCTATCTGTCCATGAAGCCAGATAACACACACCAATGAGTTAAACTGCAGGAATGTCTTAAAGACATAAAGACCTGGATGGCCGCTAACTTTCTGCTTCTTAATTCAGATCTAACTGAGGTTATTGTACTCGGCCCTGAAAACCTTAGAAATATGGTATCTAAGCAGATTCTTACTCTGGATGGCATTACCTTGGCCTCCAGTAACGCTGTGAGGAACCTTGGAGTCATGTTTGACCAGGATATGTCCTTCAACGCACATATTAAACAAATATGTGTCACGCAAGGAATGTTATTTTACTGTCACTGTTTTATCATTAATATGCACTGTCATTATTTCATCATTACTTCATTAGTCTGTATCAGTTTATCAAGAACTAAATGACTTGTATGGCAGAATAGAAATAAATTTAGCTCCAAGGCCAGATTATGGAAAAATAGGAGAGTGCAAACAAAAGGATGGAGAGACAGCATCAGACTATTTGGATCGCTTACGCCCAGTTTTCAGGCAAAACTCAGGACTGAATCATGATCCCGATCCACAGTCTGCTTTTCAACAACAATTAAAAAATGCCTTTCTGAATGGCCTGCTGCCCAAAATAAGAACACATGTAGACAAACATTGGGTTACTCAAAATACAGGCACTTTGCCTGACGCTCTGCAATACGCAGAGCATGCAGTAAAATTACAAAAACAAAAGGAAAAAACAGGAGTTTTCACGGTTGATCCAGAGACAGGCTTTATAGCTTTCTCAGGACAGCAAAGATACACAACAGGCTACAAGCAGCATAAGGGAAAACAAAAGGCAGGACAAAGAAAGGACAAAAGAGACATTAAATGTTACAATTGTGGAAAAAACGGGCACTTTGCTCGAGACTGCAGGAGTGTAATTCAAGAACAGGAAAGTGATGATGACAGACGTAGACGACGTGATGAATGACTAGCACGAGAGGAAGGAAGTGAAACAGATGAAGCGGAAGTTTACAATATAGAACAACTGCTGCTAGGATCAGAGGCCAAGCCAACGGTTGTAATATATGTGAACGGTATGCCGTTGAAAATGCTCTGCGATACGGGAGCATGTAAAACAGTTTTAACTGTAGAAGTCCCAAATGTAACTTTCTCAAAAGACGCTATAATTGTGAAATCAGCCTCAGGACATGTGACAAAACAGCATTTAACCGATCCCCTTTTTATGTCACATAGAGATAGTGGCCGTGGCTGCAAAAACCAGTGCATTTATGACCCATCATGCCCTGTGAACCTGTTAGGAAGAGATGCTTTAACAAAATTAAAAATAGGAGTCATCCCTGAAGAAAGTGGCATGCAAGCCAGACTCCTACTCTCTGACAGTCAGAGACAAACTGAAAACATTTTTGTTTGTGAAGGACTAGGTGAGCTTAATTATTACTGGACTTTAGACTTACCAAAACTTGAACCTCTAGAGGCCAATGCTAATATGTATTTACCTGAACATTCATGCAGGCAAGACCCAGCAAAATACCACAACACTCTGTGGTATAAACACATCCCAGGCCCAGACAAGATTTATGATCAACAAGTACACAGACTGGGACCACAAAAGCTAGTCCTACAGCACCTGTATGTGACAGAGTGGCAATGCAGTATGCTCAGTGTTACAGACAGACGCAGTGCAGCGCATAAATAAAATGCCCAACCCTCATGTATCTGTGGCACGAAACAATCAACCATCCTGGTAGGAGTTAGGTACAGTGCTGAGATCTGTAGAAACAGACAGATATGACAAAACAGAGTGTGAAGGCTGGCAAAAAAGCCGCAGAACAGGCTGCATGCGATATACTTTATGCTGGCCACTAACCACCACACCGGCTACACATTTAGCCACAACAGAACAAGATGAATGACAAGTGTTAACATTTGAAACACACCCTGAACTAGAAAAGCTACCAGAGACATTATGGTCTCAAGGGTCCACAGATGTCGGCCTAATTAAAGGAGCAGACCCAGTAGTGGTGAAAACTACAACCACATATAGGCCTGTGAAACCGCAATATCCTTTGAGTGCAGAAGCGAGGGAAGGAATTAGGCCAGTAATAGCAGACATGCAGAAAGCAGGTATTCTCGTGAAAACTAATAAAGCCACGTGTAATACACCGATTTTTCCAGTAAAAAAGGCCAATACAGGAAAATATCGCCCAGTTCATGACCTCAGAGCAATAAATGAGGTAACAGAGCAAATACCTCCAGTGGTTGCTAACCCACATACCATCTTGAACCAGGTGACCCCACAAGAACAATGGTTCTCGGTGATTGACCTCTCAAATACATTTTTCTCTGTTCTTTTACACCAAGATTCACAGAATCTATTTGGATTTACTTTTGATAATGAAAAATACACGTACACCAGGCTACCACAAGGATTTCAAAATAGCCCAACGCTGTATGCAGAAGCTTTAAAGAAATCAATGTCATCTTGCTCACTCCCTGCTCCAGGGAAATTTCTGCTGTATGTAGATGACATATGATTACAGGCCATACACAAGATGATTGTAAAGAAAACACAATGATGGTTCTGCAACATCTGGCAGAACAAGGCCACAAAGTGTCACAACACAAGTTACAATTGTGGAGCAATAAAGTGATCTACTTAGGACATAAACTAACAGGCCAAGGCCGCACCCTACTAGAGAGCAGAAAGACAGCAGTCCAAAATGCACCAAAACCAATTACTAAACAGCAAATGATGAGTTATTTAGGTCTGTGCAATTTCTGTAGAAGCTGGATTCCAGAGTATGCACTGCTGGCCCAGCCACTACAGGACCTAATTTATGGAAAAGACCTAGCATTAAAAGACAAAATACAGTGGACCCCAGAAGCAGAAAAAGCTTTTACTGATTTAAAAATAGCATTGCAAACATGTACCGTTTTAGCATTACCAGACTATGAAAAACCTTTTATTCTCCATGTTGATGGAGTAGCAGGGTACATGAAGGCAGTTTTGACTCAAGCTTTCGGAGACAAACAACGTCCATTAGCTTTCTACTCATGCAAACTTGACCCTGTAGCTGCTGGGTTACCCACCTGTGTTCAGGCATGCGCAGCAGCAGCAGAGGCAGTTAAAAAATGTGCAGACATCGTTTTGGGACATAAGTTAATCATCAAAGTCCCACATGCTGTGACCTCCATTTTGCTACAGGCAAATCTATCTTTTCTAACACATGCCAGACAACTGTCATATGTAGGAATCTTACTTTCGCAATCCCACATAACAATAGAGAAGTGTGGCCAACTGAACCCCAGCACACTTATTCCGACCCCTGAAGATGGAAAACAACATTGCTGTATTAAAAAATTAGAAGAGGAAACAAAACCTCGCACTGATATACATAGTTCCCCACAGGCTAGTTTCAGTAATGTTTTTGTGGACGGGTCCGCGTCAAAAGATACTTTCGGTAAAAATTGTGTGGGATACGCGGTCACGACTATTGATAGAGTGGTAGAGGCGAAACCTCTCAGTTCCTCAAACTCTGCCCAGAGTGCGGAACTGACCGCGGTCATTAGAGCATGTACACTATACAAAGGTCAAAGTGTTAATATTTACACAGACAGTCAATATGTCTATTCAGCAGTTCACCATTTTGCAAAAATATGGCAAAACAGAGGAATGACAACGTCTACAGGCAACCCAGTCCAACATGCAAACCTTCTAAAAAAGTTATTAGAAGTGATAACGTTGCCAAAAGAACTAGCACTATGCAAATGTGCAGCTCATCAAAAGGATGACACAGAAATAACGAGAGGAAATAACTTTGCTGACAAAGCAGCCAAAGCAGCTGCAGAAAAACACATTGATGTTTTATCAACAGAAACCATAGATTTAATACCATTAGAAATACTAGCAGATGCACAGAAGACAGCATCACTGAGTGAACAAAAATCTTGGTTGAAAGATTGAGCAGAATTAAAAGATAATCTCATGATGTGCAATGGCAAACCAATTCTTCCAAAATCCCTTCATAAAACTGCCGCTTTAGTGACACACTCGCAAACTCATGTGTCATCAGGAGGGATGATTCATATACTTAATAAACAATTCTACACAAAAAATTTTGAAAGTTCAGCAAAAGAGTTTATCAGAACATGCATGATTTTCCAAAAACACAATGCACAGGGAAACTTAAGACCCAAGCGAGGTCGTTTCCCTACACCACCGCACCCATTTCACACTATCCACATGGATTTTATAGAACTAAACGAATCGCAATCTTCCAAATATGCACTTGTGATAATAGATGTATTTTCCAAATGGCCAGAAATATACCCAGTGAAAAAAGCAGATGCAATTTCAGTAGCAAAATGTTTGTGCAACCATTACATACCCACATATGGCATTCCAAGTTTGATACGGTCTGATAATGGCACACATTTTGTAAATGAAGTAATAAGTAAAGTCTCTGAAGCTCTAGGTTTTAGCATAAAACACCACTGTGCTTATCATCCACAAAGTGCAGGATTAGTCGAGAGAACTAACGGCACAATTAAACAAAGATTAAGAAAATGTATGGAAGAAACTAGAAGACCATGGCCTGAATGTCTGAGCTTAGTTAAGCTATGGATGAGAATAACTCAAGGAGCAGGTGGTCTGACCCCATTTGAAATCATACATGGCAGACCATTTCCCCTGCCGATCACTTCTGAGCCGATTAATAAATCGATCACAGAAACAACGATGGCAGAATGGATGACAAAACTGTTTGAGAATAAAGAGGTGATATTGAGCAATCAGCTGCCGAGTAATCTATCTCCAGTCTCTTGCAGGTTGAACCCCGGTGATTGGATTCTGATTAAAGTCCTCCAGCGAAAGAACTGGAGCGCTCCCAGGTGGGAGGGGCCCTTCCAGGTGTTGCTTACTACACCGACAGCTTGTAAAATAGCTGAACGACCTTTGTGGATCCATCAAAGTCATGTGAAGAAGGTGTTTGAACCACAATAAGACGCCAGCCCCCCGAGACACTTGGTACTCTGGGTGTGGAGGTGAAGGGCGATTGGGTATACCCCGCCCTCATCCTTCTCACATTCGGTCTACGTACCAAGAGTTTTCGGTGAGCCAGGTCATCCTAAAGAACAAACACCCACTGAAATAACCAGCCCCCCACCAGAGAGAGGAACCAACAAAGATAGAGGAAACCAGCCTGATGAATTCAGAAGGAGAAGAGTCACCAGCCCCAGCCCCAAAGCTGTTGTGTTTAGGTGCTTGTGATTTTAAACGGAAACGGCTCATGTGTTGCCTATTCTGTCTGATGGCCATCATCTTGATGGTGATGCTCTTCTGGTTGATGCCCGGCGGAGCCCCCAGGACAGAACTAACTATTCCCCGACCTAAGAGGTGGACCCATGATAATTCCCACCTCTCTGAGATGACCCAAGACCACGTTCACCCCTGGATGAACAATGCCTGGTACCGATACATATACAATAGAACAAAAGAAAGAGGCTGTTATGTCTGCTCTCACATGCCCAGTACATCTGTCCACCCAACCATATATGGTCGTATGATGAACAGTCACTGGCAAAGTAAGTGTGCAGCAAGTTTCGCCAGCATTGGAAGACAACATGTTGCAATCAGAATTGAAGCTTTGCACCTGTGGGCAGAAGGTCTGAAGAATGGAACCTGTGACGACAAATTCTGGGTAGACATGACAATGAAGAACAGAAATGCCTCAGTCCCTTTCCCCGTCTTTATGGCCCCTAAAGAGAAACAGCATCCTCTGTGCTTCTATCAAGCAGCAGAGCAAGGACGCCACCCCCTGGGCCATACCAGCAACTTCAACGCAACCTATGGAGAAGTGGAGTATGGAACAGTCAAAAGACACCGACGTGTAAATGGCACCTATTGGGTACAAGGTATGGCATGGCTGTGCGGACAGCGTGCATACTTTATTCTACCACCTTTCTGGTCAGGATGCTGTGCACCTATCTTCATCTCAGACCACACCTTTAAGATAACAGTGCACAACAACGCCAGAGTTAAACGCGACGTAGAAATCAAGCCCCATGATCCATTCCATGGATCTGATGTACCAGACGACTTCAAACTCTGGACCACCGGCCAGAAGGTAATGCACGCTCTGTTTCACTGGGTAGGAGTAGGAAAGCACGCACTACAAATAGAGACTTTAGACTATCGTTTTGGACTGTTTTTGAATGCCTCCACCCGCATTGACAAAGGACAGAATGAAGAAATTGATGCAATCCGCATCACTGTCATGCAACACCGAGTGGCTTTAGACATCATTCTTGCAGAGAAAGGAGGTCTCTGCGTATTGTTTAACACTACATGTTGCACCTACATACCTGACAACATACACTCATTAAACATGACAAATGCTTTGAATGTTCTGAAACAATTGAGAGACGCTCAGCAGCAGGACTACGTAGCCGATAGGCAAGGCTGGTGGGACTGGTTGCTGAGTGGCTCCTGGAAATCCTTACTGATTAAAGGCCTGTTGGCCCTCTTCAATGTGATGTTACTGTTTTGCCTTTTCACTGCTTGTATTATCCCATGTCTGAGAAGCATAATGACAAACATGTTCAAGCGTATGTTAGGAAATTATGTCTTGATCCAGAGAAACATGGAAGATCCTTATCGCGAGTATGATATGCTGATCATGGAGGAAAGAGTGGAAAATCCCTACTATGGTCTTAATGGAGCTGCTGTTTAAATACTTCACTGAATGACATGCAAGTTGAAAATGTGACTAACAAGTGACTATGCATTGATTTAAAACCTGTGAAATATATTAACATCAGGAGGGAAATGTAAGTGGATTTTTATGAAATACAATATAATCAAGTGTGCCTTATATTCAAATACAATATAATCAAGTGTGCCTTATTTTCAAGTGTTCATATATTTTCACATAACCGAGTCTATTGTTAACAAAACACAATGCATTCTTTTTTAGTGTCTGTGATGTCAGATAAGCATGATAAACTTCTGTATTCTTTACCCCAGAGTGCGTAAGGTCAGATAAGCTGAGCTAATGTCTTAACTCTCCCCTCTTTTCTGTTAAAAGAGGAAGTACTATGTAACCTGCTTTGCCCTATAAATAAAGGAACAAGGCATGCACTCTGTGTGTGTGTCTGCTCAGAGCCACACACCCATGCGCATGTTTTAAAACTCTCTGAATTGGTCTGCAGTGTCTTATTTCTCTTACTTGTGAACAAATGTCTACCCCTGACACCGTGTATCGTGCCCACCCCCAAGATCCTATATGTATGTGTAATGAGGGTGTGAGTAATGTGAATGTCTAAGTTGTGGAATAAAATTGAGGCAGAGGCAGCCAGAAGGGGACAGAGGGACGGGGGGGGGGGGGGGGGTAGCCTCCTCTGCACCCTGGTGACATACCCCTACTCCAAGGCCCTGCATGTGTGGGTGGTTGTGGTGGAGCGGGAAGAGGGAGGCAGCTGGAGATGGGGAGGGAAGGAAGGGAGGGGCAGGTGACCCCTCCCTGGGGCCAGCTCCCCCACTGACCCCAGTAGGCACTCCCATACTCCGCGACCCGCCAGGGAAAGGGGGCCCAGGCCCATCCAGACCGGGGCCCAGCGCAGCAGCGCCCCCCGGCCCCACAGAGCCCGGGACAGTCCACCCAACCCCACCACAGAGAAAACTGCACCCACCCCACCATCCACTCATCTTCCAGACTACATGAGACAATAGACGCCCAGGCTGAGATCTTCCTTCACCTCTCCTGTATCTCCCCCTCCTGCAGAGAGTTCCTGAGGAGAGGAAAGCTCCTGCAAGGTGTGACAATCTTCCCCACCGGTTGAAGAGCCCCACAGGTGGCTCGACACATCGGTGGCACCCTGCGCCAGGGATGGGCCCCCATGCACCCACCCGCCCACAACCCCGGCAACACACAAACCAGGACCCAAGGCCCCGAGGCCCGGCCAGGGCCCCGGCCCAGAGACGGAGCGCCCCCAGACCCTCACGCCCATCCCGGACCCAACCAGGGGCAGACAGGCTACCAGGTCAGTAACCCACGTCCATCAGCACAGACCCTCCCCTAGCCCCGCTGCACGCAGCCACGAGGAAATAGTCAGAAAAGAGCCCCCAACCGGACATGACCACTACCCCGGGTTGAGCCCCCCAAGGAAGATGCCTCCGGGGAACCCCCCGACGCCCTAAGCCTGTCCCTACCCCCACACCAATCACAACATTGAAGGCGGGACCAAACTATGACCCCCCACCCCTACTAGGTGATGGAGCTGATCAAAGGAGCCCAGAGCAATTGATCTGATGTGGTGGCAGAGGCTGTATCAAAACTAATGTAATCTAATAGATAATTTCTATATTGGTTAGAATTAAGATTGTTTTTATTTTTCCAGTTCATGAGGACAGTTTTCTTGGTTATGCATAGGGCAGTGAAAACCATATGGACTATATTCTTTTCTGAAGTGACATTATCTAAGCTGCCCAACAAACACACTAAGGGGGAAGTTGGAATGTTACATTTCAGACACTTTGATAAGTCTTCACATATCTCGCGCCAAAACTTCTGCACTGGTGGACAGAACCAAAGAGCGTGAATTGTCTGATGTATTGCTTTGACAGTGTAAGCAGTTGTTGGAAGGTGTAAAGCCCATCTTGAACATCCGATGACCTGTATAGTGCACTCTATGTAGTATTTTGTATTGTATTAATTGCAGACTGGGATTTTTAATCAATTTAAAGGTTTTTAAGCATACCTGAGACCAGAAGTTTTGGTCTAAACTGACTGATAAATCTAGTTCCCACTTTGCAATAGGAAGGGATATTGATTCATCTAATTTAGAAAGTGTTCTGTATATTTTAGATAATAATTTGGGGGATTTAAGAGTAAGGAAATGTGCCGCACTTGGTGGTGTTTGTAATTCAACTTGTCTGAGGTTGAATTTCTTTTTTATTATGGATTTAATTTGTTGATATTCTAAAAATCTTTTCTTGTTGATCCCATATTGTGCAACTAGTCTGATAAAATGGGATAAATTCTGTTCCCTCTAATATTTGTTCTAAGTATTTAATTCCTTTACAACTCCATTCTGGGAAATTAATCATATTATTGTTTTGTAATATGTCAGGGTTATTCCAGATAGGTGTACGTTTGCATGGGATTAGTGAAGACTCCGTTATTTTTAGAAACTCCCACCATGCTGTCAGAGAGAAGCTGATGTTGATACTTTTAAAGCATTCATGTCTTTTGATGTTTGAGCTAATAAATGGTAGGTCTGAAATCTCTAGATCCTTGCATAGTGCCTGTTCAACATCTAGCCAGGGCTCATCTAAGAAGGTATGTTTTGACCATTCTGAGATGAACTAAAGCCTGTTGGCTAAGAAGTATTGGTGAAAATTAGGCAGATCTAATCCTCCTCTATCCTTGGTTCTTTGTAGCGTTTTTAAGCTGATACGCGGGGGTTTATCTTTCCAAAGGAATTTGGAAATATATGAATCCAGAGATCTGAACCAATCTTGTGATGGTTTGTTAGGGATCATCAAAAATAAGTAATTTATTTTTGGCAAGATCATCATTTTTATAGTGGCGACCCTTCCCATGAGTGATATGGGTAAAGATTTCCATCTAGTCAGATCGCCTTCTACTTTCTTTAGAAGTGGGATGTGGTTTAATTTAGTTAAGTCTGAAAGCTTAGGAGAAACATTAATACCTAAATATTTAATATTTCCCGATTGCAGTGGGGCAGAGGAAGAATTATGGAAGGAGCAGTTAATGGGGAGAACTGTAGATTTTGGCCAGTTAATTGAATAATCTGAAACTCTTGAAAACCAGTTTATTAGAGTAATTACCTCAGAGAGGTTGGTTTGTGTGTTTTGCAGAAAAAGCAACACATCATCCACATAGAGACTGATTTTATGTTCTATGTTCTTACATTTTATGCCCTTAATTGTTGTAGCCTGTCTAAATGCTGCTGCTAGAGGTTCGATAAAAATTGCAAAAAGTGAAGGGGAGAGTGGGCATCCCTGTCTGGTGCCCCTCAGGAGACAGAAGCTGGAGGATGTCTGGTCATTTGTTCTGATACGAGCTGTTGGGGAATTGTATAATATTCTTATCCAGTTTATAAGAGTTTCCGAAACCAAATTTGTGTAAAGTTGCGAATAAAAATTTCCATTCCATTAATTAACTGGCTGTAGTTAAACCTTTACTTAAAAAGCATCCCTAGACCCAGCTGTCTTAGCTAATTATAGGCCGATCTCCAACCTGACAATCCTTGAAAGAGTAGTTGGGGGGGAGACAATCAGAGGGGCAGTGTGATGATCTTTGGTTAAAAACTACTGCAGTCAAGTCATTAAGGGAGACGGGATCCAACTGCTCTAAGACAGCTGAGCACACAGGAGAAAGACTCGGATCTGAGGCAGCAGTCGGCGAGACAAGAGCTCTAATAGATAGAAGCTTGTTGTTAAAAATGCTAAAAAATGATCACAAATACTTGGTGAAGAAATGACTCCGACATTATCACGTGAACGAAGAAAGCGATTGAGGACATTAAAAAGTACCTGAGGCCTGTGACTGTTTACTGACACTAAGTTTAAGACAAACTGTGTCTGCAGGTTTTACAGCTTCTTGGTGAGCAGAAAGACAGAAAGTCCTTAAAATCTGTAGAGAAACATACAATCTATCCTTTTTCCATCTCCTTTCAGTGCGTCTACAGTCACGTCTAAGGGCAATAGAGTCCAAAATATCAGTGCAGGTAGAATGAAGAAAGTCTGAAAGGTCCTCAACACTTTAACATCTGGAGTTCATTATTCCAGAGTCCATAAAGGCAGCAGAAAAAGCGGCGCTGTTAGAGCATTAAGCGCTCGCTTTTTACGCGCTGAGGCGCATGGCTTATCTACCGAGCAGCGCAGTGTTACAGTGAACAACACAGGAAAATGATCGGAGATGCCCAACTCAAATATTTCTGTGATGCACACATCCAGCCCGTGGGAACGCTCCAAGTCTAGTGTGTGACCTTTTTCATGAGTGGGACCAGTAACCCACTGGGTCAAGTTAAAAGAGTCAATAATATTTAAAAAGTCCTTGACCAGAAGTTTAGAGTCACAGCAGACATGGATGTTGAAATCACCAAGGCAGCATCATCAGAAGACAGCACACCCAGCTCTATCTGTCCATGAAGCCAGATAACACACACCAATGAGTTAAACTGCAGGAATGTCTTAAAGACATAAAGACCTGGATGGCCGCTAACTTTCTGCTTCTTAATTCAGATCTAACTGAGGTTATTGTACTCGGCCCTGAAAACCTTAGAAATATGGTATCTAAGCAGATTCTTACTCTGGATGGCATTACCTTGGCCTCCAGTAACGCTGTGAGGAACCTTGGAGTCATGTTTGACCAGGATATGTCCTTCAACGCACATATTAAACAAATATGTGTCACGCAAGGAATGTTATTTTACTGTCACTGTTTTATCATTAATATGCACTGTCATTATTTCATCATTACTTCATTAGTCTGTATCAGTTTATCATCAATATTATCATGTATCATTTATCATTTAGTAAATCTGCTACAATACAATTCTAGATACAATACTCTATCAAGCACCAGCATAGCTGCGGGTCCAGGCAGTCCGGAGTAAGTCACATAAGGACACATTGAACTTTCGTTGGCCTGGACCAACAATCTCACAAAACTGCACACTCGTGTACACAATTGGTTATGCTCCCAGATACCGATGATTGGAAACATCTGGTTTGAAGTCTGGGAAAGTGTTGTTGTGCTGGGAAGAGGAGTTCTGGGAATTGTCCTGACGTCATAATGGCTATAAAGCTTTCTGTAACAGGGCAGAGAGGAAAAGACCGAAGAACGGCTTCCCACACTGTAACTGTGTGTGTGTTTAATAAATCACTTTTTTGGACACCTCCTAGGACTCTGTCTGTGCTTATTTTCCTTCCAAATCAAAAGAACCTTACAGAGCCTATCTTCACAACATATATGTGTTGTTATACGATTATTTGTGTTGACTCACTATGGACGTTCAGTCGTAAGTCTCTTCCTCAAAATTCGAACCGCGACAGTTTTGGTGCCGAAACCCGGGTTGAGGAGGGACAAATGGAGTTTGGCTAAGGTATTGTGGTGTCAAACAGACGGACAGCCAGGAGGTCGACTGAGTGATGGGCCCCGAAATAGAGGTAAGCACCGCCTGTTGATTGATGTCCAAAAGTGCTGAATTGGAAATTAAGCTAAATTAAATGTTCACTCAGTAGAGCTTCTGATCTGTGTCCGTGGTCACTTTGGGGTAATTAGTGATAAAAGTTTGGGGAATATTTGACTGATAAAATTTATTGCTGTTAATTCTGGGGTGAATTTTAAGTTAATAGATTGTGTGTTTAAGTGAATATGTTATGTGCTTAAATTGATGTGTTATATTTGTTGACTGTGACGTCAGTCAGGCAAGTTTTAGTTTAGGGTATTTTGTCAGATTGACCATAAGAACGCGGTTCGGGCATCAGGTAATAACTGGAGGGCTGAGAGCCCACAGTGATGCTTTTAAAACATGTAAACAAATTGTGCGTGCTGCACAATATCATTTATTATTTAGTAACTATTGATATTTACTGCTAGCTAGTTTATTGTGATGGTGCTTTTTTTTCCCTTATTATGTTGCTCTTTGTTGTTTGCTTTCTCTTCTGTTTTTTTTTCTCCATACAGGTGACCCAGGTGTTTTTTTTTTTTTGTTTGTTTGTTTTTTTTCTCTCTTCCCCCCCTTCTCACCGTCTCTTCTCCCCTTTGGTTTTCTTTCTTTCTCTCCCTCTCTTTCTTTCATTCTTTCCCCCTGTCCTATCCCACAGTCATGTCTGTCCCGTTTGTAGCAACTGAAAATAAAATAAATTCATAATTATAATAAAGGTCAATCAAATGGACCAATATGGCAAGGCCATGATGATCCACTTGGTAAAATAAATCCGCTTGGCATCTTTCTTGGCCTTAAGACAACAATTCTGATGGCTATGGATCCAAACGGGACAAAAAAACAAAAAAACAAATTGATTGATTTAGGACCGGAGCGCGGCTCCAAGGAGTGCAGTTTTGTTCAGCGTTTGGCACCGACCAATAGCCGCGGACGCGTGGTTATTTTTTAGCCCGGAGTGGCCTTCCGCGGGGATTCAGACTCCCGTTAACAGGCTAGGCAATCTACGAGTGATTACCTTTTATACTGCATTGTTTGGGTGGAGGGTGAGACCCGACCGTGACCATTCAACGTGGCTGGCTCGTGAGTTTTAAGTAAAGCGAAAGGCGTTGGTTTGATAGCACCGGACGTGGAGCTCCCTGGCAGCTGCGGGAAGCGGTTATAAATTAAGTAGGGCCTAGAAATTTTAATACAATAATTTGTGTTGACCCACTATGGACGTTCAGTCGTATGTCTCTTCCTCAAAATTCGAAACGCGACATATGTAAGACTGTTTTCTTCCATTTGTGTAACATCTCTAAAGTTAGAAATATCCTGTCTCAGAGTGACGCTGAAAAACTAGTTCATGCATTTATTACTTCCAGGCTGGGCGACTGTAATTCATTGTTATCAGGATGTCCTAAAAACTCAATGAAAAGCCTTCAGCTGATCCAAAATGCTGTAGCAAGAGTCCTGACAGGGACTAGAAAGAGAGAGCAGATTTATCCTTTATTCCCTTCATTGGCTTCCTGTTAAATCCAGAATTCAAAATCCTGCTCCTCACATTCAAGGTCTTAAATAATCATCTTATCTTAATGACATTGTAGTACCATATCACCCTATAGAGCACTTCGCTCTCACACTGCAGGCCTACTTGTTGTTCCTAGAGTATTTAAAAGTAGAATGGGAGGGAGAGCCTTCAGTTTTCAGGCCCCTCTTCTGTGGAACCAGCTTCCAGTTTGGATTCAGGAGACAGACACTATCTCTACGTTCAAGATTAGGCTTCAAACTTTCTTCTTACTTAACGATTAAGTCCCTGTATTCCACCGTTATATGGAAATCAGCCATTATAACTTGTGTCAAATCTACTTGTACCTCACAGTTTTCTAAGCACACAGAGAGCAGTAAACCTCAGAGCAGCAGCACATCAGACTGTGTGCAAAAAATCTAGAAGAGAAAATATTTTGACCCATTTCTAAATGATTCTTGTGACCATGCTGCACCACAACACCTGATCTCTGGTTTCCTGACCTCTTCAATCCCACTTTAATACTTGACTAAACTCATTTTCCTGTTTAGGTGTTGAGGCAAAGCCACCCATCTACAATGCAGGCAACAGCTAATTGAGCTATTTTTTATTCCCTTTGGGTTTTTTCTACTTTTGTGCTACAAAATGTTCAAGCTGATTAAATTCATTAGAATAAAAGTTCAGATAATTTTCTCATATTAATGTTGGAGGTAGAAATTCAGGTAACTTTGCACAAAAACTGGCAGAAATTTCCTTCAAAGATGGAGTTTTTACTTTAATACTGTGAGTACATTTCAGAGCCTGTACTCTTTTACCTTTACTTGAGTAAAGAAGTTGAATCATTATTTCAGCTTTAAGAGGGTATTTTAACACAAACATCAGTCCTTCTACTTAAGTATGTTTGACACTTTGTTTACGCCTAAATTAACTTTACTGTTAACGAGTTTTCATGTTTCTGTAATCCACCAGTGTGCTCATGCTTTTTTAAGTGAAAACTTATTTTTAATGATCAAATATAATTATGTTTGTTATTTGTGGATTTTAAATGTCCTTGACAGAGACAGATGATGATCATTATCCTGCACTGTGGTCTCAGGTTTGGTCGAGCTAGCACAAAGAATGGCTATGTTGAACTTCCTCCTGGGATCTACACTAAGAAGTGAGTCCAACATTAGCAGGGTCTCGTTCCTTTATCTGGATTCACTTTAGCATTCACAGTCACGTGAAGCTTGTTATTAACTCGATAAGTCAACCCAGGGTTTCAGCTGAGCGCTCACATGAAACACATGGTGTTGGCAGCATCTGATCAATCATATTCATGGAGACGTGTATCAGCAACAGAGCAGCTGAGTTTGCAGAAGGAAGTCAAACTAAACCACAGGAACAATATGAGGAGATTACACACATAATAAAATACTAGCAGTAACACAGCTGCTGCAGACAAATCAGTCGTGTGATCGTGTGTGAGAGGAGAAGGACTGTAAAGGAGTTTGGTGTTAAAAGCTCTGTATGAATGACTTTGAAGGGCTTTAAAAAGGCCAATATAAAATAAAAGGCAGCAAAATTGCTGAGTGTCAAAGTCACCAGACTTATCAGACCTCTGTGATTAAGACCTGTAAGAACACCTATTTGTACTTGTTGGCATTATATCAAACACACACGTATATTAAGCCTTTGTTTGAACTCTGGTTGAATTTGTTACTTTCAGACTGTGAAACATCACAGAGGCTGCAGCTGCAGATCTTTTATTCACCTGGAAATTTACTTTAAATGTTAGATGGAAAAAGTATTGCTCAGTTTAACCAAAGTAAGAACAAGAATCCATAAACCTTCATAAAGACAAACATCTCCCAGAACATTGAGCTGCTGAAGTGTCACTGAAGGGAAAAACTATTTGTCCTCCTCCATCCAGCAACACCTGAAACACCTGAGTGGAAGCTCCTCCCTACACTGTGTTTGAAGCAAAGCACAAAGGAGACACCTGCTGGAGCAGCTGGAGTCCTACAGACACTCAGCCTCTTCACTACACAAACACCTCCTACAACATCCACTCTTTCCACTCTGACTGCTGTGTTTGTGGAAACACTCCAACACACACCGCTTCACATACCAACATAGAAATGTGTGAAAAAGAGCTGAGCTGATATTAAACATGAGGATTTATTCAAAAATACAGAGTCAGGAACAACATCTAGACACACATTACCTCTCAGCAGCAGAAGAACATCCTTTAAAGTCTATAACAGCACCCTTCGACCTGTTGCTCTTTAAGGAAACACAGCTGGGTTCAGGTCCAGGCTCTGGATTAGTTTCAGGGTTATGTCCAGCTGAGCCTGGTACGCCCCACAGCTCTGGGCTTTAAAACAACACACACAGACGTATGAGTGTGAATAATGATGGAGCAGTGATGTGAGTGCTGAGCTGTGACATGGAGAAGAGTCATGGACAGTTAGAGATGGTCATCTCACCTCTGAGCTTTGGTCTGGCTCTCATGTTCCCCACACAGAGTGCTTTTAGAGGGAGGGACTCCCTCCTCTCTGTCCACACACTGATCCATGCTGCTCAATTCACATCAGCTCACACACACTTTCTACCTTCACCTGCAGAGGAAACACAAATCATTCATGTGCACATAAACCAAAATCCTCCTTTCCATCACGTGTGCTGTCCAAATATCAGCTGAATGCAGTCAGACAGCAGTGTGAGGCACAGGAAGCTGCCATCAGCTGCTCTACTTCTACTATCAGTCCACTAGATGGAGCCATGAAGCACACATGATGCATTCACTGACACACACTGATTCACTGTGACTGGAAGTTTTAAGCCTCCACTCATCTACATTGTGCTTACAACCCACTGCCCCCCATCTCCTACCCCCATCAACCTCCTGGGGCCAGGAATGACTGGAACTGAATTGGAAACGGGCGTAATCAAACATAAATCTGTTATTCTTATCCAACCTGTCTGCCTGGACACAGACTGCTGACCAATCATGGAGCCTATGATTCACTTGGACAACAACTTCATGAATGTGGAAATGAAACCGAGTGTCAGCTGAGTGTCGAGCAGAAGAGGAGTCAGAGAAAAGTGACAGAGCTGCTGACTTTACAAAGAAAGCTAAAGCCATGTTGAAGAGATTAAACAGATAATACAATCTAACAACAACACAGCTGCTGCAGACAAAACACATGTATGAGTGTGTGACAGGAAAAGCACTGAACAGAAGTTTACTATTAAAAATGCAGCATGTTGTAAAAAGTTTGGTCAGTGAGACTGAAAAATGGCTGCATGAGTTACTATTGTGAACAAACCCCTATAAGAACCCTGATATTACCTGAATAAGATCAAATCCTGATACGTAGTGCAGACCTTGGTAAGAGATACGGTCCAACTGGAATATAAACCTTTGGTGTGTTTAATCCAGTCAGTCTCTGAGTAACTCCACTCCTCTGCTTTCTGTTGGAAGAGAAACGAAAGTTTGTAGCACGATCCTTTTCCTCAGAGGCCTGTGTTGGATTTATATTACATCTAAGATAAAAAATAATTCACAAAGTCTGCTCTGTCCTCCTGTCCTCCCTGCAGTCTCTGTGAGCTCCGCAGAGTGATTATAAAGACCCGGAGCTCAGAGTTTCTCCAACACCGGGGTCAAGTGTGAGCCACGCCTGCCACCCGTTAACTGCCAAACTTGAGCTTCAACGCTAAGTTTTACGGTAGTGCTGCTTCTTATCCCTTTTTGCTGATCACACACATAACAACACACATGATTTGCAGGAAGTTAACAGAAATAAAGCCACAGTGTCATTTGTTTTTCACTCAAGTTGTCTTTTCTTCTTAATTTTTCTGGTAATGCTTCTTCATTCATGATTCATTCAAATCTAAAATAACTTCAAAAAATGTAAAATATTTCTGAAAATCATCTTTTATAGTTGAAATTCAGTTCTCATTTGGCTCAGCTGCTCTTTCATGCATCCATAGTTTCACCTCAAACTGCTGCTTGAGACACGAGAAATTAAAGAACAACTCTGTTCAAACGGAGAAACTTTGAAGGAGCTCAATAATGTCATTTAAATGGTTTCAGGTAGGTGTATGAAGGTTCTGTATTAAATCATATATGATAGTTGACATGAAATTCTGAATTCATCTTCTTGGACACCCACACTGCATAATTCTGTAGAAATGAAATTAGTCGTTTCTAATCAATTTCAACATCAAATATCATAACATTGCATCAAAATGCGTAAAAATGATTCTTGATAGCTGACCTTAAAGTCTCTGTGCATTCTTCCTCTGGGTTACCTTCTCTATATATTTGCAGTTTAACCACCAAAAGCTGCAAGGTTTCAGAGAAATAAAAGGAACGTTCTACTCAAATTTAATAGGATTAATTTAATAAACAATAGAAAAAAAACTTTGACAGTTGTCATAAAATTCTTAACAAACTCCTCTTCTGTCTTTAGCTCAGGAGTTAGAGCAGGTCACGAAGTAACTGGAAGGTTGGTTGTTTGATACGAGATACTAACCCCAAAATAGAAAACTCTTCTGCACAGGAAAAGTCCTTGAATGAGTCATTTGTATGAAGCACTTGAATGCTCAGAGTAGAAAAGCACCATATCAGAACCAGCCTCACCCACTTGTGATGGGTGGGTGGCTGTGGCTCAGATGGTAGAGCAGATCAGCTGCTGATTGGAAGGTTGGTGGCTCGAACCTTGGCTTCCCCAGCCTGCATGCCCAATATCCTTGGGCAAGATACTAACCCCAAGTTGCCCTCTGATGATTAGTTTGCACTTGTGTTTAGAAGTGCTTGTGTGAATGAGGCCTGTTGTATAGAGCACTTTGAAAACTCCAGGAGAGTAGAAAAGCACTATATAAGAATCAGTCCATTTACTACATGTCCGCAAAGTTTCATCTCCAACCACTGCAATATTATTTGTTAGGATCGCTGTTCTCTCCGGGTACTCCAGCTTCCTCCCACCGTCCAAAGACATGCAGCTTGTGGGGATATTTAGTTGGATAATCCAAATTGCCACTAGGTGTGAATGTGCGAGTGAATGTGAGTGTGAATCGTTGTCTATCCCTGTGTGTTGGCCCTGCGACAGATTGGTAACCTGTCCAGGGTGTACCCCGCCTCTCACCCTATGACAGCTGGGATAGGCTCCAGCGCCCCCGCGACCCTGAAAAGGATAAGCGAATGGATGGAGGATCGTTGTTTTTTTCCTCAGGGTTTTGTGATGCCTTTTTGTCACGGCTGTCAGCCGTGTGGTGTGGAGGAAAAGGAGGACCCAAAATGCAGCAGTGACTGATGATACGAGTGACGTTTATTTACAAAGGTGGCAGTGGCAAAAAAACAGGCAACGAAGACGTAATGACAAACGGAAACCTAAACTGAGAGAAACTGGAGAGCAAACCTGAAATCTTACAAAAGGGGTGCGGGGCAGAGAGCCGCAGAGATAGACTGATGAATGCAGATGACCGCAGACGAGCCGACAACGAACACAGAACGACACCCACTAAATATACACACGCAAGGTAATCAGGTAATCACACACAGGAGGGAAGAACAGCTGAACCTAATACACATGAGGACCGGAGGAGACAAGCTGAACACAATGATAACAGACACAGACTTTCAGAACAAAACAGGAACTCTAGGACACGAGCCTTCAAAGTAAAGTAGGAAACACACAGACTGATTTACAACACAACACGGGGACATGAACAGAGCACTAAACTAATACAAAATCGGAATAAACACAAGGCACAAAATTGAACTTCAAGGAAACACAAAATGCTGGGTCAAAATGACCCAGGACCATGACACTTTTTGTTTTTGAGAGTCTTTTGTGTTTTAGTTTGGCTCTTTGTATATAAGGATGGTTAATAGTTCGCTTTAGGATTTACTATATCCCATGTACCCTGTTTTCATATTGTAGTTTGTCTTCTTGGTTTTGTAACACTAAATATCTGCTTTTGTGATCCCTTTCTGTACTTCAGTTATGTCCCTTTGTCTGTCATTGTCTGATTTCCCCATCTGTCATGTTTCCCATTCACTTATATTTTCCTTTCTGTTTTCTACATGTCTGCGTATGTCTCTGTGTATCATTTCCTCTTTTTTTATCGTCTCGTGTCTTGTGAACTTAGCTTTGAGTTTTACTTCCCCCATTTGGTTAATGATTTGTTCCCATCAGTGTCTCAGTCTCGTCTGCATTTATCTATCTCATGTTCCCCTGTCCAGTCTGTTCTCCTCTATGTAATTTAAGCCTTGTTCTCCATGTTTTCCTGTTTTATTGTTTTAACTGTTGCTTCCTGTGACTATTGTAGTTTTCTCCTGCATCATGTCTCTCACCCGTTGCCTCTCGTCTCATTATCCAGTGTGTATTTATTGTCCCCGTCTTCTTGTGTACTTTGTGCTTTCCTTGCTCTATGTTCCCATGGTTTTGGGGGTGGTGGTGTGGGATTGATTAAGGAAATGGCTGAGTTAATAGGAATGACCAAAATGAGAAAAATAAATCGATCTTCAATAAGAGAAAGGATTATTCTAAGAAGGAATATTTTTGATGGATCAGAATTATATAATGAAATATGAACAAAATCTTTTGTTAATCATTGTTTATTAACTGAACCTTGTTGAATTTGAGTAGAACTGTTTTTTAATTTGGCAGAAACACGGCAGCAGTTTGAAATGAAACTATCCAGGCTGTAGAGTAGACGAGCAAAGTCAAGAATCCACTGAGATTTTCATGACAATAACTAAGAAGGATTTCTTAAATGAATTGTTGATACGCTGTTATAATAATCCACTGAGCTTATTGAATTTGGGGAGAAATGTCCTTTAATGTGCAATCACACAGTGGGCTGAGATGAAACTGCACACAGTGTGGGCGTCCCAGAGGAGAAATCAGTTAAAAATTTAGTGTCAGCTATAAGCAAGAATTTAAAAAATATTTTTACAGATATCAAATTTGTTCTGTTATATAAAACTGTAATTTATACTAGTCAGGTGGATCATCAACGATCATCAATCAGTGCAGTCCCAGCAAAATTCAGACAGACACACAAACACACACATGCACAATTTTACTGTCTTAACACAGTATCATAAATCTAATTAGAATATGCTATAGTCCTTTAAATACCAATTTAAATATATTTCAAAAATATATTACAGCTTTTTTCAGTCTGTTGAACAAAAATCCCCAAAGAAGAAGAAGCACTACCATAAAACTTTGTGTAAAAGTGCAAGAAAGTTTAAGAGGCTTACAAACGACGGCTCACATAACTGCGGTGTTACAAGTCAACCTCGTTCATATCTGTCATCATGAACAAGGCTATGGTTTGTGCTGGAGCGAAGCTGCACACAGCTGATATTATCAGAAACAATACATACTGATTCGATTACCTTCACACGCAGATTCACAAAAAGACGACCAGCTGCATCAGCGAAGTTTAGAAGACAGACAGTGAAACTTAAAAAAGGAAACAGACAGATTTGTGGGAATGCTGGGGCTGGGGAACATTAGTAATTAGAAACACAAAATGTTTCTAAGCATTTGTAAATGTTTGTTGGAGGGTTTGGAGGAGCGGAATCATTTTGTGTGAAAGTTAAAGTCAAACACACTCTTAGTAGAGAGAGACTGTGTCTGCAGATCAAACAGGTCTCACTGTGATGTCCCTTTAGTCAGACTCTGTCTCTGCTACATTAATGACTGAAAGTTGTCACGTTCTTATTTAGTTAATACTCTTTAAACCAGGTATACACTTTTAGTTTAATAATTATAGATTCTCTGATGAAGAAATACGGTATATATATGTAACCTGATGAAGCGGTATCTAAAATGTTTTTATGTTTGACATACCAAGACTGTTTCACACTGCAGGAGTTGCAGATGATAAAACAAGGACTGTAAAGCTAAGCAGTTTGTTTGCTGTTTATCACTGCCTGTCCATTAGTCAAATTAATATTACTTTTATCAAAAATAATTTCCCGTCTGTATTTGGTCTTCCTCCATAGTCGCCATAGTCACATCATTGTGTTTTGTTGATGTTTCCCCTCCTTGTGATTCATTCAGTGTTCCCATGTCTGTTTCGCCCCCGGTCCCTGTGTGTCGAGCCGTGTCTCTTAGTTTGTATCCTGTTTTATTTGGAAAGTCTCGCGTCCTGTGTTCAGTGTGTTCAGTTTTGCTTTCTGCTGTCTCTTCACATCTAATTTGTTCCTGCTGTGTCCTCATGTGTTTCCATTTCCCTTATTATCCCTCTGTGTATATATTGTGTGACTTTCCTTTTGTTCATTGTCAGGTTGTCTGTTTATTATGCGTTATGTGTCGGGGGCTGGATCTGTGACCCAGTATTTTGAGTTCACTGTGTGTGTTTTTGGAGGTCTTATATTATATTGAATATATGCTTAGTTCTTGTGTTGCCATTATTAGTTAGGATTTAGTTGAGTGTTATTCTAGCTTAGGTTTCCATCTATGTCCAAACACAGCACAGAGGTGGGATGTGCAGCACGAGTGCTCTCTGCTCCTCACAGAGAGGTGATGGAGACGATTCCTGAGGTCCAAAAAACATCTGTTGGTGGTGAGAAACTCTTTCTGTATACCACAGACTAGACTAGAGACGGATGATACTTGGGTAAATTTGACTGGGATCTAATAACAATGACTTCAGTACTTCATGAGTGATGTATTATTGTTGGTCAGCGTCACGTTTTTCTGTTTTTTTCACAGATTTTCCCTCAATCACTGTAATAGCTGCAGCAGTGCTGGTGTTGGGGTTTGTCTTTTTCTGTTGCTCCACTATGCTGCTTGAAGAAAAGTTACCTTTTCACTTTCTAGTATGTCGTTTTGTAATGTGTCTTATCTTATTAACATGATAGTGATTTATTGATTCTAACCCTAAATCTATCTAGTAATGTCTGCACATATTTTCAGTACTGATTTTAAAGTGTTTTAATCCTTCTGTCACTCAGCGAACCCAATAAGGATTCAAATACTTCAAAAGTCAACCAATGACATTGATGTGTAAGACTATTTAATAATTATTTATTGTTTATATTTCATTTATTCATTCATTCTTTGCACTGTGATTTAACCCATCTTTGTGTAAAGCAGGGGTGTCAAACTCCAGGCCTTGAGAGCCAGCATCCTGAAGCTTTTAAATGTATCTCTGCTGCAACACACCTGAATAAAATTATTAGGTCATTAGCATGACTCTACCCTACTCAAGTAAATTTAAATAAATGTAAGTACATACCACCAGGTAGCTCCACTCGTACCCAGTGTAACGGGAAGTGAGAGGGTTAGGTTTTGGCGCTTTGAATGTTCAGTTGTGTGATGCAGCGATTAACGTTTGAGTAAAATATTGGGCTCCCTCGTGTCTTCCCTACATTCCTCCACAATGTCCGTTTTTGCAAAAATGTACTTCTAGAAGTACTTTTATTGCACGATGTTCATTCACTCATGAGCTGCTGCAACATGAATCAAATGGCTGAACTGCCACCTTGGCGTGCAGTCAAGTTCTACAGTCTGCTAATGATCTAATAATAAGTATTAATATTCCTCACTCACCTTACTAAATGTTTGTGAACACAGCCAGAAACATTTGCATCACAAACACAGACTAGTGTTTATTAGCAGAAGCTTTTGGGTGGTTGCTCTCAAACCTGTGTACAAGTTGAAGCATTAATGGTCCCTTCACTGATTTCCAGGTATCCAATGTCAGGGCTAACAGATGGATTCAGACGCAGGCAGCGTTCTGGCAAGCAAAGGGTTGACAATTTATTAACACAGAAGGGAAACCACAGTGATGTGTATATACAGTGAATGGGGCAGGGCTTCAGGGCTCCAGGGGAAGGAATCCACACTCGCTCCCCACTCGGCCCAAACTCCGCCACTCCTCTTCTTACGCACACTCGCTTCTCCACAGCCACTCTCGCTCCAATTTCCACTTATGTTGACACACACAGGGATCACAGGTCAGGGTCCGCCACCAGGAGATCTAAACACAAAGAGTCCAATTAGATCAATACGCCACACAACACTGAGAGAGTTTGTCTTAGGAGAGCTGAGAGCACGAACATGGGAGGTTCAACATTCCAGTGCCGAATACTCCGTGCCGCAGCGTTAAATAGGCAAGGGGGACGCCGCCTGATCAGCAACAGGTGTAGAAATCACCGCAGATATGTGGGCCAAGGGTGAGAGCCCACAATGAGCTCCACCCAAGGAAGCAGGAGAGAAAAAAAAACAAACCTGTGGCCAACATGAGCGAGCCGGAGAGGCACAGGGACCATGACAGCCAATACCAAGTGCACAAGTTCACCCCAGATGGTTCCTCTTCTCTGTAACTTGGAGGATGTGGAGTAGGCTGTATTTTAATCAAAGACATATCAATCAATCAATCAATCAATCAATCAATCAATCAATCAATCAATCAATAACCATGTCTAAAAACAACACAGGTTGACCAAAGTGCTCTACACAGTAAAAGAAAAAGTAAAAAGTAGAAACAAATACACACAATGAACAAAACAAAAAAATAATCCCAAATTTCGTTTTTTTTTCTGAAGGGGTCAAACACTTTTATGCAAGAATGACAGCGAGGTGAAAAACCTTCACCCGCAAGAAAACTGGAGCTGTGACTCATAGTACGAACACACACCTCACAGTAACACACTTTAATTGTTTAATGTGAACTTTTTGCCAAGCTAGCTAATCCTGACCAACACACCAGACACAGAAGATAAAGGAACGATGTTTTACTGTTAGAGACAGAAAGGTTAAAACATTTTGGCAGAGGGCTAAAAGGGGCTAAAGTTACCCAAAAAGAAATTCCATTTGACCAAAAACACTTAATTTTAAAAAAATTAAGTATATAGTTATGAATAATGAACAAATAATTAACAAACTGGGGTTTATAAATCGTGTAACACATCCTTATGGTAAGAATTTTTACCTTAATGCGTTACATGTGTTAGAAGTCAATGTATCTTTAACAATATACTCCTTATTTTATATCTCCTGATCCTTCACAGAGCTGCATGAACCTGTTGTTGATGTCAGAGAGTCAAACTCTGCTGAAGAGTGGGTTGTTTCCTGTTCAGCCACTGGTCGACCTGCTCCCACTGTAACACTCTCACAACAACACCTCAGCTTCTCACAGTACAACACTGTCAGTGTGTCCAACACCAACGCTACATTCACTGTCACCACTACAGCTGTGCTCTCAGGTTCACGTAAACACAGCACACAGGTGGGATGTGCAGCACGAGTGCTCTCTGCTCCTCACAGAGAGGTGATGGAGACGATTCCTGAGGTCCAGCAGACGTCAGATTATCAGTGATGGTGAGAAACTGAGATGCAATAACAATGCATTGTGGTAGTATGCATTTTCTCTTTGATCAATAATTGATGTATTCATTTTGATCAGTGTCACATTTTTCCTGCTTTTTCAAGTTTCCTCCTGGATCATTGTATTAGCTGCAGTATTGGTGATGATGGTCTTTGTCAGTGTTGCTGCTCTGCAGCTACTCTTTAAAGAAAAAGACCAGATAACTTTCATTTTTCATTTCTTGTCATTTTTTTCTACACCAAAATCTATCCAATAATATCTGCATAACATTTTCTACTTGTGATTTAGTTATTAATTCTTTGCTTCATGATTCAATCGGTCTTTGTCTAGTATTAAATTTTATGTTTCCCATTTAATCCCACTGGCTTTAAAGTGTTTCACCAGATTTTTACGAAGTATTTCCAGCCTTTTGTTGTCTCTGTCCCAAATGTTCTGAAATGTGTTGCATGTATTAAAAGAAGTTGGACTTTACCAAAAAATGTACTATGTACTTATAAACTTACATTTATGAAAGCTGAACAAACATTGATATACTTGACTTTTGTAACAGTGAAAAGGCGATCTGTTTTTATTGATAAATATATATGTTTGCATTACTGTTATTTAGATTGCCATGTTAGAACGTAGCAAACAACATTGTTTGTTCCTCTATGGTTTCTTTATTTTTACAAATCTAAATGTTTTTTGTCAAAAGATTAATAATTTCATATTGAGGTCAGATGGTCAGCAGTTTTGATGTTTTTGCAGAGATTTTATTTTTTGCAAAATAGCACAAGTAAACATTAAAAGTAGTTCCTAAATCAAGGCATTTATTATTAAGGCGGCCATTATTATGGCCCTGTGTGGAAAAAGTGATTGCCCCCTAAACCTAATAACTGGTTGGGCCACCCTGAGTAGAAACATCTGCAATAAAGCGTTTGGGATAACTGGCAATGAGTCCTTTACGAGGTGGTGGAAGAATTTCTGCCCACTCATCTTTGCAAAATTGTTGTAATTCAGCCACACTGGAGGGCTTTTGAGTATGAACCACCTTTCCAAGGTCACAGCACCTCAATCAGATTCACGTATGAACTTTGGCTAAGCCATTCCAAAGTCTTTATTTTGTTTTACTTAAGCTGCTTAGAGGTGGACTTGTTGGTGTGCTTTGGATCAAGTGCACTTCAGCTTGTGGTCGTGAACAGATGGCCAGACATTCTCCTTCAGGATCCCAGAAACTGGATTCTGTTCATCTTGACGTTGCATCTCCAGACTGAGAGATCTCAATTACTTTGTTTCTTATTTGCTTCTGAATTTCCTTGGATTGCGCCATGATGTGTAGTTTTTGAGGATCTTTTGGTCTACTCTACTTTGTCAGACAGGTCCTGTTTAAGTGATTGATTCAGCACAGGTTTGGCAGTAATCGGGCCTGGCTATGACTATGGAAAAATTGTATATTTTCTATTGATAAATGCAAATATTTTATGTCTGTTATGTGCATTGCCGTGTGGAGAATATAAGGAAAAAAATTGTGTGGTTTACATTGTTTCTTCCTCTTAGATTTCTTGATTTTTTTTTTTAAATTGCAATAACTTTATGTTAATTTCAGTGCACTTTCACATTTCTTTAAATTCAAACTACAGTCCTGTGAATAACTAGAAACACTTCTAGCAGCACAAATGTGAGGTAATTGTTTTCTGCTTGACTTTATCAGTCTCTCATATTGTTGTGGAGGAATGTTGGCCCACTCTTCATTACAACGTTGCTTCAGTTCTTTGAGCTTTGTGGGCATTTATTTAAGCACAGCTCTCTGAATGTCCCAGGTTGAGGTCTGGACTTTGACTGGACTTTGCTTTTCAGCTATTCTGCTGTAGATTTGCTGCTGTGTTTGGGATCATTGTTCGACTGCAAGACCTAAACTTTACCTATTAAACAGTTAACTCTGTATTTTACACTTTATGTGAATATTGTTGCAGATTTCAATTATTAATGTTTTTATAACTTTGTTCTTTCTTATATTTAATATTATACAATATTTATACTTCATGTCTCTGTCTTCTTTTGAACACTCCAGCACAGCATCACTATAACTTTGTCCTCACTGACAATAAAGCTGTTTTATATATTTCATTGCAAATGTTTCAAGCAATTTGTAGCTGTATCTTAAGATATTTTGTTAATAATATAGTATTTTATATTGTTATTTTCCCCATATTTGAGAAATATTTAACATGTAAAAGTCTGTTTATGTACAATTTGGTGATATTAGCCCTGATTATTGGAGGAACTTGTACACGAAGCAGATTTCTGAGACTTCAGATTTGAAGGTTGTTGTCATATAATCTAAATGATGGCAGATTAACGTTCCCTACCTCTGTCCTACAACCACAGGACTCCTTTGCATTTGACTGATAGAAATTTCAAGCTCAGTGTTAATGAAGATTTCAAAGGCCTTAGTGCAGGGGTAGGGAACGTCTAAAACCTGCAGGGACACCGGCCCTCGAGGCCTGGAGTTCCCTACCGCTGCCTTAGTGTGAAAGGAATGAAGCTGTAGCGCCTCCCAGTGGTTGAAAAGAGGTACACAAGAGGTTTTTGCAACCTGCTGTTTAATGAAGGTAATCAGCTGGGACAAAGGTACATTATGAGAATAATATCTCTGACAAACCTCTCCCTCAATTAAAAGATGCATTTTGATTTACATGAATGCATTTCATCTTCTCTGCAAAGGCTACACAACCTTCTTTGCCATTTGAGTGTGTCCAGTCCAGCCAAATAAGACAGATAAATTAAGATGGAAAATCCCCAAAACAAAACCCAATCTTTAGTGTGGGAGCATTTCCATGTCATTCCCAAAGGTGTAATTATTTTCAGCGACTGCAAACTGAACACAAACTTTTCATAACTGAGTTTGTTTCTTCAGTTGTATTTTGGTAATGCTGTTGTACAGCATGGAAGCAAACACAAGTGCTAACGCTAACAACATCCAATCAGGATTTATTGGTTAGATCAAAGCTAACATCTGCATTACATGTGAGCACTACACATGTTATTTAACATATATAACGTATAAGATTTTTACATCTTTCTCTTTCCCTCGCGAAGAACTGCTAAAACTGTAGAAATAACATTACAGAAAAGCAGGACATGCTCAAGCAAAACATTATAGAAAATCTGTCACGGTTCTGGGTCAGTTTGACCCAGTATTTTGAGTTGTCATGTTTTTGCAGGTTTAGTTTAGTTCCATGTGTCATTTTCTGTCTCTCTCTCTATGTCGAGTCTGCGTCTTAGTGTGATGGTTTCTTGTTCCTGTTTTATTGTGAAGGTCTGCGTCTCATGTGAGTGTGTTCAGTTTTACCTCTGTCTCGTCTTGGTGATTATTCCCAGCTGTGTCCACCACCTGTGTGTAATTCCCCTGTGTTTCTCTGTGTATTTAAGTCGTGTCCTCTGTCATTGTAGTTGCTGGTCCGTCTGTGTATCCACCATGTCTCACCTGTGTGTTTGTGCTCTGTAGTTTAGTTGTTTCCAGTCTAGTTTAGTTCGTGCTCCATTTGCTGTTTGTCCATATTTATTTTTGTGTTCAATAAACCACCTTCACTTCTCCACTACTGCCTGCGATTGGATCCTCATTTATTATTTTCACACAGCTCTCCTCCCCCGCCGTGACGGTACGGACCAGCCAGATATGGATCCAGCGGCAGTCACCCCACCTAGGGAGCTTCAGGAGGCCGTTATCGACTCTGCTTCTAAATTGATTTACCAGCTGTTAGAGCATGAGGGAGAAGCGTCTCTTTACACTGTGGAAGCCAACCTACAACACCTTATTTCCAGTTACCCCTGGTTATTGGACTCACTGCATCCGCTCGTACAGAATTTTGTTCTTCACGAGCTTCACCTACACCCCCCCGCCGCTACCGCTCGCCTGCTCATGCAGTGATATCATCAGTGACAAGTCAGGTGATAGAGGCTAATGCAAAATGGTGTTTCAGTGAGGCAGAATTTATTATGACAATACATTTTTTTTAAATACTCAGTATGAATTAAACAGGTTAAAGGTCAATGCTCTGTTGTAATATAAAGACAAAATGATTGACAGCAGCCCAGCAATATCAGTAAAACGCAAATTAGCCACATGGTGCAATGTAAGGAGCTCTGTGATTGGTTAGGAAAGGACAGACTGGCCACCTCGATTTTTCTTCACTGCACATTAGGGCTGAACGATATATCGCATTTGCGATAATATGCGATTATACTGCGATTATAAGGCTGTCCAAATTACTACCATATCCCAGAATTCATAGCGCGGCCCAGCCAAACTCCAGTTTCCAGCAATGGCGGCCGCTACTAAGTTTTAAAATTACTCATACTAATCTTTCTGGGTCACAAAATAAACTTTTAACATATTTTCAGGCGAGAAAGTAGTTGTGTAAACATCAAATATCTGCTCGGTTTATCAAGATATCCCATATTTGCAAAAGTGCTTCGACGTTTTCAGAGGCGTCTGCTACCCACCAGCTCGACAGCTAGCCGGGAGCTCGAGGATTACTGATGCGGCCGAGAACGGCACAACTCCCGGCACATCATTTTCAGATCACCGCGGAGTTTCGCTGCTCGGGTTAAACGTAATATATAAGTCACTTAGACAACCTAAAAATGTTATTGTTGGGCTTTTTTCAGTGTTTTGTTTGTTCGTGAGTAAATCGGTTTGGCTGAGATTAAAGTTATTAGATTAGATAAAATAAAACTTTATTAATCCCCCGGGTGGGTTCCTCCTTGGTTTTCACACAGCTGACTAAACGTCAAACAGAAAACTTATTAAACAGAAGTATGAGACAGTCGAGAATTTACACCAGTGTCTGGTTATATTTTAGATAGCAAGAAGCAGACAGCCGAGTTTATTAAACTCCACCGAGACAGCGGTGACGCTAATCAGAACTAGACCGTCCAATTTCACGCCTTTAAATTTTAAAGGCGTGTTTGTGTGTGTGTTTATACAATTGCTATTATGTTTGCACGTTATGTGTAATGTTACTGACTGCAGACATCAGTAAGATGTGTGTATTTTTTATTTATTAGTTTTATTTATTTAATATTATTTTTTAATTGAATGACTGTCTAGTAGTTCACAGATGTCGAAAAACTGAGTGTGGTAAAGCCACTGATTTTTTTTATGTATATTTCTGCAATCTGCACATTGTACTGACTTTCATTTTAATGTTTACACCAGGGTTCCTTGTCAGCACTTTATGCTCAGATGTTAGTAAGCTAAAAATAAACTATTGTGTATGTTCAAATATACTGTTGTATTGAAGAAGTTAAATAAAAAGGTCAGTCATCAATTCATGCATCACCTCATGTCATCATAACAGAGGTCTGTCTTCCAGGAAAGAACAGTTTAAAATTAATGTAATATAGCATTGGCCATACTATATGATGTATTGCTTGTCTTTGTTTAATAATACAGAAGACAAAGACCTTAAAAAATAATCGCATATCGCATCGCAATCGCAATATTGGGGCAAAAAATCGCAATTAGATTATTTTCCATAATCGTTCAGCCCTACTGCACATTGATCCATAGCTTTGCTCTGTAAAGGCTAACAAAGTGCTTTTGCTTTACAAAGACATTCAGCGTCGGTATTCACTCTTTTAAAATGCCACTGAACACTGGAGTGAAATGGAGCCCTGATCCTCAGAGTTTTATTGTTGCTAACATTTCTTATAGATAGCACAGATCCTGCCCCACTGCAGTAATCACTCATGTCTAGATATTCCTGTTAAAAGGGAGTTTTTCCTCCCCACTGTAACATGGCAAACATAGCAAACGGATAATCCAGCTGAAGCTTCAGACAGCCGTCAGACAGTGAAACACTGCCATCTGCTGGACTCGAATAACAAAGACGCTGCTTTGACGGGTGAGGGAGTTTCAACAAGTCTGCAAAGACTCAAGCATCAAACTACAGAACTATTCTAGCGGACATGGTGCTCTAATGACTGCTTCATTAACGCAGGTCAGAAAGGATAATAGAAACTCAATAAATTATGAAATACAAAACTTACTGGTTCACTGCACACACAAAACGTCTCTTATTAGCACAACACTGCACAGGGCTCAGAGTATATTCCTTATAACCTATTAAACCTTACCGTGTTATTTTGAAGTGTTACAGGTGAAACAGCCAACCTGTGAAGTTAACTAATTTCAACATTGAGCTACAAAAATGCTTTTTTTTTTTTAAATTTCTTTTTACAGTTTTGCAATTTTACACAAGTTTTATCATCAGTGTCACAATGGCTGCTGCTAAAATTGAGTATGAGCTTTTTGTTGGTCTGATTAAAAGGTTAAATGTAAAAGCATAATTTAAACATGTGATGTGAGGTCATTAATTACAGTGCAGGTGTCCTGCTTTAGGATCATATATTAATACTTCCAAAACAGTAAAGTTGTAGAGAATCTATGTTCATTATCGCTGCTAATCATGGGAAGACAAAGACGTCAGACTCTGCTGAAAAATATTACACCCTCCTACTCTCTGCACACAGCTGTCTGAGGGACCTTCCAGGATCGGGGATTTTATTTATTTTGTTCTTTTTTTGGTCTTACTGGTTAGTAGGTGGTGATTTTGTACCTGGTGATCTCACATTTGGAACATAAATTGTTTTGGAGCAGATTAGGTTCAAAGGATAACTTGGCTCTTGAAGTTAGCCGGATAAGACAGCGTTCTGCTTCACAGTTGAGGCCTCAGAGAGTTGTTGCTAACCAAAGTCTATCTTGTACGGCCATGCAGCATCTTATGACATTTTGTAACCTGAGCAGTGAAATAATTGCTGTTTTAGTGCACATACACAGTGTGGGGATCAGTATCAGGACAATAAAGTTATGGTGCAAAAAGCTGCATCTGGTCAGAAGGAAAAGCACGCACACTTGGAAGACTTGACCATTTGCACAAAATGAATGGCTGACACTGGACAGATGAGAGAATGTGGATGGTCACACCCTCGTGCATTAAACAGGGCTTTCAGTTCATTGAAAACACAAAACCAAACACACAAAAGACACAATGAGACAGCTGATCAGTTTGCTTCACTAAATCATCGACACAAGCCGTGTTGTAGAGGGTACTGCAGCCGTGGCAGGTTATCATCTTAATGTGGCCCTGACACTCCATCGTACGCCACAAAGCTGTGAATAAATGAAAAGCAAAGAGGCATCATCACTAACATAATAACTGTAGAAGTTATCCCGCTGCATTACATTTATCAGGATATCGTAATAAATGTTCATCATATGTTGCTTTGACCCATCATTGTTGTCATTAATATCGGTACGTGACACTGGACACTTCCTGTCATTCATATGTCATGACTTTGTGATCAGTGTAGCAGCTTGAAAATAACTGCTTGGTTAACAGCAGGTGTACAGGCAGGTGCTCTGATCAAATAACATGTTTGGCTAAAGAAACAGAAAATAAAAATATGTAAATAGGAACACCCACATCTCTACTTCTTCTTCTATTTTCCATTTCACACTTACAAAAAAGTTCTCCTGCGTAGGTGTTGAGACAAATATATGTCAATTTAATACTTCAGACAGGCCCCAGAGCAGGTCTGAACAATTAGTCGACTTAAAATCAAAACTGCAATTTGAAACCATGCAATTAGCAATTTTGCAAAGAAAACTTGGCTAGGCTAAGCTAAGCTAACTGTTAGACAAAGTAGAGGAGTTGGAAGAGTAAAGGATTCTGGTTAACTCCAGTTCAACTTAACATTAAATTAAACTGAATCTATTAAACTATTAGACTCAGACGAGGTCGGCACAGGGACAGGCCTCGGGGGTCCAGGCCCACCCGGTGAAGTCCTTCTTCCCCAACATCTTCTGATGTACTTCATTTATACATTTTGGTAATGAAGTACTTAAACTACCACCTCACTGATTAGTTATTGCAGTGTGAGCTCAGTTCAATTAATCAGGTCACAGTAGTTTAGCACTTCTACAGCAATCATGCAACCAGCATGACTGAGGAGGACACTGGGTGGACGGGCTTTGCAGATCAGACTTTGAAACTATCTTTTATTGTCATTACGCCAAAAGCAGTGAAATTATATGCTGTCCCTTTCAGTGCAAATAAAGAATCTGTGTTTACTGACAGGACAAAGCACTGAACATGATTTCATCTGTTAACCTGGACAAATTCCAAAACAATTCCTTATTATTACTTTTTCTTAAGTAAAACCAGTAAAAGCTTCTACTTCAAAAATATGGACTTAACACTGAGATCCTGATATTTTAGACCAGTTGAATTTAGATTATCTTTTTTAGTTCGTTCAGTTTGCTGGTTCTAACGACGACGGTCTTCATCAGTTTTAATGTCACTGTGACTCATATCTCTGCATGGCTGTTTTGTTCTGAGTGCACTGTGACAATTAAGTTAAGATCCGGTGATCAGTACAGCAGCCTGGGAGTGACTGCTTGGTTAACGACAAGGTTTACAAGACCTGATCAAATGTCACACTGGAAATATTTTGCAAGTGAAGCAGCAAAAGCAAATAAAAAAATGTAAATATGTTAATTGGACCACCTACATTGTTTCGAGAGCAGGGGTGAACTAAAGAGCGCGACCCATCACTTCAGTTTCAGCATATAATTTCTATTTAACACTCAAAAAAATCTGTTGTACAAGTATTAAAAATATATTCACAAATGAAATTTACATGCCTGAGATGAAAACATTACTCATACAAGTTGTCAGGTAAAGTCTATAGCACTGTTACATCTAAATATGGACACTGAGCTGGGACGATGTCACAGATCTGAGCCTCTGCACCTTCACTATACGTTTGTGTATGTCAGGCCTGTCCTGTATCTCTCCACCACCTGATCCAACACACCACCAAATCCTGATCAGCTGATCATCTCTGCTCCTCTAATCACCTGAACATCCAAGTATCCGAAAGTGTCCATCGATCTGACAATACAATTGTAAAATCGATCATTGACCTGTGCCCTAATGTGTTCTGTGCACTTGTGAACACACTTCCTTATGGAGTACGTTTATTAAGGACACTCTTTCATTAGCACACAGGTTCAATAACACAACAAATAACCTCCAATAAACCTTTTAATAAACTGTCATTGGAGGCTGATGTGTTCTCTCTTGGCTTGTTTTCTTGTTGTGTGCCACACAGAAAATAAATGCATGGTGTCTTAACTCACTGATACGGGGATATCAATGAGCACAGAGTCCAGCCAACGATGGCACAAAGTCAAACCTCCTTCAAGGAAACTGGAGAGTCCAACACTGGCATTGAGGCTACCCCAACAATATCAATATGGTGTAACTTCCTGCTCTAACTCAGGCTCCTTCCCCACAAGAAAGATGATATTTTATGTACTCGAAGTCAGACCTGGAATCTGCGGGTCAGACTTCCTGGGCCCCCGACCTCTGAGATTTTCATGTCTTGTATTTTCTAATATTTATCTTTTGTTCTCCTGCCAAAATTGTAAACACTGTCATCATGCCATATTGCACTGTTGTTCGATCAGCTTCATTAAATATACTTTTATATATACTTTTATCTTTTGTTTTGTTATACATCCATTTAAATCCTCATATGAAATTATTACAACCAACTGGTAGTAAAACTAAAATAAAAAGATTGTTCAACATTTTAACTGCAAATGGTCAAAACATTCACTTTATTTGCCAAAAATTATACTTAAAAAGGGGAAAAAAGAAGTGTTAATAGTTTATTTGAAAGGTCAAAATATACCAACACATCTTTTTATTTTAAATCTATTTGTTTGTGCATTAATTTTTTTTCTAAAGCCAGATGTGGAAAAACAGGCTGCATCTACATGCAGGTTCTTGTTGTCAGTGGTCATCATATTTGCATTATCTTTCTGAGTCACAAGCAGGGAAGTGTTAAAGTTTCCTAGAAGTGGTGGGCCAGTGATGTAGGTGTGGATGCAAAGGATTATTTGAGGTGGTGCTGATCAGAAGTATAAAAATCAAAGTGTCCAGATCCAAACACACTTTGTTCCTCTGTGACAGAAGTGAACTATAACTCACAGCAGCATCTGAACTGCAGAAGAGATCTCTGCTCATCTCCGTCTGCATTCCTCTTTTGGTAAGAACTTATTATGTATAGGGATGGGTATCGAAAACCGGTTCTTGTTGAGAACTGGTTCCCACTGTTTCAATTCCTTGGAATTGTTTGCCATTTTTGCAAACGATTCCCTTATCGATTCCAGTCGCCCCGAATGACGTCATCACGTTGAGTAGCGTCTTTTACCCAGTAGGAAACACGGCGCCTGAGCGGCACAAACGCTCAAAAGTTTGGTTACACTTTATGAGAAAGGATGACAACAGGGCAACGTGCAATACTTGCAAAGTAGAGATTTCATCAGAGGGAGGAAACACTACGAACATGCAAAAGCATTTGCTCAAAAAACACGCAATTGCTTTCAACGAATGTCGTGTTTTTGATCCGCTCCGGACTAGCGAAGCTCAACCCAGCAGCAGCGGTAGCGTTTCCACGTCCTCTCCTGTTAATACTGCAGGTAACTAATCAATTAGCATTGCATATTATGTTAGCGCGATTTACCTTATTACAAAACCTGCTATTACTGTGCGTTGCATTTAGTGACCATGATGAGACAGACAGAGTCTGGCTCAGATGCTGGCAGTTCTCGCTGCAGTCTACCGGTAGCGTCTCCTTTCAGGCCTGGATAGACGAATGTCACCGAGCAGTGACTAAGTTTGTGGTCAAAGGCTTGCACCCATTTGCCACAGCAGATGCCCCCAATTTCACTTTGGTAAGTGAATGTGTTTAATTGTAGGCAGGACATTACTGGATATTCTTGTGTAATTGCTACAGAATAATTTATGTTAAACTTTGTTATTGCTACAGGAGAATATTTATTTTATTATTTTACATTTACATTTTTCTTTCCCAGGGACCCTGTGACACCCATTGAAGAGCCGTAGGCTGGATCTCTTAAGATCTCACTGTTGGGTTTGTAAGGCCATGTTACTCCTAAATTTCTATCTTGTTCAAAGAGAAGATATAGAACAAAGTTCTAAGATAATCGACCTTAGTGTTCTCCTTTTTAAAAAAAAAAGAATCGATAAGAGAATCGATAAGAGAATCGATAAGGAATCGAATCGTTAAACAGAATCGAAAATGGAATCGGAATCGTTAAAATCTTATCAATACCCATCCCTAATTATGTATCATTTAAAATGATTTTCCTTTTAAAGCTGGGCAGCAGGCTCACGTTGAACATCTCCATAAACTGTCATAATTCTGCTGCTACACTAAACACTGCATTCGGTGAGCATACTAAACTTACGTAAGCTGTATATTTGCACGGTGAGAGACCTGTTTTTGCTGATTTGTGTTCAAATACAACAAGATATTATTTAAACTGACTGTCAGATGTTGCCTATCCAGTTATGTAATGAACCCACTATATACATGAACCACAGACCCTTCACGACATCTTCATCACCTGCTGTTCCAGACAACCAACTTATACCTGAACCACTGCAGGTTAATCATCATCATTAGTAAAGTAAAAAAGAAGGTGAGTGTCTTATTATTTTTATTTTGCAGTGTGTCATTGTTACTACAGAGCACACTGAAACATATGACAGGAAAGAATAACTGAGTGCAGAAAGGCATTTATATTAAATCGGATTTAAACTTTGTTCTTAATGAACCGGATCTATTATGACCTGGACTTTTATCTATAAAATGGGCTTGTGAAACCCAGAGAAAAACTCTCTCAATATATCTGTAGATATAAATATATATTTATCCAAATCACATCAAGTAAAAAAGGCAAAATGACAAAATTAAAAAAAATAATAACAAAAAGTATAAATTAAAACACAAAATTTTAAGGCAAAAACAAATATCTTGATGTCTTAATATGATGAATATAAAATATAAAGTAATACAACAAGGTTAAATATCTAAACATTTAAAGACAACTACTTCAGCTTTTCAAAGCTTCTTTTTCCAGTTGAAAATGACATCATCACGCCTGAATCTGCTTCCAGGAGCTGTCCAGATCAGGCTTGTTCAGGATATTTAGAAATCGTCCTAACAGTTGAAAAATAAAAAATAAACAGAGAACAAAGTAATATATATGATTATAAATAAATAAAAAAGAAAACTATAAATAAAACTACTTCTTTCATTTAAAGAAAAAGGTCTATCAGTCCTCTTGTCGTGTGTGTTTGCAGCTCACAAAGACGACTTACTGAGCTTCAGGATCCAAAAGGATGTATCTGCCAAATTCTTAATGTGGAAAAATGTCCATGTGTTTTCTTCTCCAGGAGACGATGAAGACACTGTTTGTCTGCATGATGCTCGTGCTGCTCTTTGCTTCCGGATTTTCCAAAGTGAACAATTTTCAACCAAGCGAGCACCGACCTGAAGAAACACCTTATGAAAAGTTTAGAAGACAGCATGTAGATGCTAAGATGACTGAAAAGCTGTGCAACACAGAAATATCAAATAGGAATATCTACAAAATTGACAACAGTTGTAAGGAAACCAACACGTTCATCCTCAGTATTCCAGCAAAGGTCAAATCCATTTGTAGAGGTGATGGGAGGTACGATGAAAATAGCGGCATGACGTATAGTACCGCAACGTTTTGCATAATTAAATGTAAGCTAAAGCATCAGGGAGCCAGGAAACCCAGCTGCCAGTTTGAAGGCAGGCTTCTCACTAACAGGATCATTGTCGTGAAATGTGAAGGGAAGTTACCTGTGCACTTCAATCGGGACCTTCTACCCTCTGAGCGCAACGATGGCGAGCAACTATGAGGAAAGAGTGGTGTGGAGGGGGGCGTGGTCTGCGATGCTGCTGCAGGTGAGATGGATGTACCTGCGCTGCATTTGCTATCACGCCTCGCCAACTTAAAAGGCTTTGTGCTGTCTGAGTTGTTGGTGTTGTGGATGTGTTGGCTGGCAGTCCACAGACAGACTTATTTACACAACTGTGGAAAAAATTAAATTAATAAATAAAATAAATTGGAAAACATAGATGTGTCATTATTTCATATAGATTTCAAATAACATACCATTTGATGTCAACATGGTTTAGTTGCATTTGCAGTGCTCGTGCTGTTATATTCTTATGATTCTGTTCATTTTATGAGTGTATCCTTCAGCCTTGCTTCACATATTTACTGCTGCTTGATCAGCTTTAGTCCTGCTAGCATCAGCACAGGTAGAAACAGATCACACATCAGAGAATCGGCCGTGCATCTAAATGCAAATGGAAACTAAAAATGAAAACATAGATAACTGAGCTGAACTTCATAGATCTGAAAGTTGACCAATGCATACATAGTGCTAAAAATCAGGTATCGGGAAAACACATTATTTTATATTATGCTGAAGTCAATTGTTATCCTTTTTTAAAACTATATCATATAATAAAGTCTGTTTTGAAGTTTACTATGGTAAAAAAAATATTTTAAGGCTCTTCAGATATACTGTAACTTCATAGGTATGAACCATCAAAGCATTTTCATCATAAATATAAAACTTCATTAGGTAGATCTGTTCAAATACTCATTAATGCAAATATCTGATCAGCCAATCACATGGCAGCAACTCAATGCAGGTGTAAAAGGTGAGGTCTAAAAAGAACCTTTAAGAAAATATGAATCCATCTTAATCAGTCTTTAATTATGAAGCAATGGCCTAACTCCCTCTGACAAACAGACCTGTGGCAAAATTTATAAACCACTTTTGACTTTTTCCAAGGTGGACATTGTCTGGCAGCAGGTGCCCTTCCCCTCCCAGATCACGGTTCATATCTGATTTTCAGCTCTAAAGTTTATTTTTCTCTTCATAACAACTGTGCAAAGGATGATTTCTGAGGATGATGACTCATTGAAAATGCTTGGATGCTGACAATTATGCAGAGTCAGGCATGGAAAGGCTGCTCTTTGTGACAGGTGGGTGCTGTCATACATGGGTGTAGCTGCCAGCTGTCCTCGAGGCTTCACCTCTGCTAAACGTGTGTCTCTGAACTTGACCTCGTCTCATAAACTCTCCTGTGATTTTTATTTTGCATCCTTGGTTATTCAAATGAATGATTAATATATTAATATGAATCTATACAGATTTGTCCACACTGGATATGACAGTAAGAGTTAGTAAAGCTTTGTTAACGTGTCCCTCTACAGCCTGTTGTTTCTTAGTTTCACCAGTGAAACTGAATTAAAAACAAAACATAGATGACATATTGTCGCCTAGGCAACCACCAAGCTCCCAGTGCCTACAGACATTCACTAAAACATGCTGGTCATTGGATCGTTTGAATAAATACCTTTAACTAAATATCAATGTTTTCGACATGTCTTAGTTTACATTATTACACAGTTATTATGAGAGAGCATGTCTAATATTTTTCCACTAAACAGTCGTCTTCTCCTTTGGTTTGTTTGTAACAACCATTTATAAAAACTTGTGTTTTGCTTTTGTTTTATTTTTAACTGCAATTCTGGTCGAGTAGCTTTTATAGTGTTAATTCAACATATACTACAAAATAAAATGACTTTTTTTAAAGTACATTTGTGGACATTTTATTTTCAAACTATCCAATCACAGAATCAAATGCACAAAGCCTGTGATGTCATCAAAGGCACAAAGCTTGTGATGTCATCAAAGGCACAAAGCTTGTGATGTCATCACATTCTGTCATTGGAAGGAGAAATTCAGTCAACTGTAGCAACTCTTTGGTGGCAGAACTACAAAACAACCTGTTTGTTAAAACCAAGATAAGGAAGACACAGAGACGCAGAAGCAGACGCAGAAGCAGACGCTGAAGCAGACGCTGAAGCAGACGCTGAAGCAGACGCAGAAGCAGACGCTGAAGCAGACGCATATAAAATGGCAGAAGCACAGATGGAAGTGGTCGTGAGCCCAAATATAACAGGTTTGCAAAGATCGGAAAATGACCTCAAAAAAGCCCAAACACCAAATCCTGAAACACGTCCTCTGGCACAAGTTCAAACAGAAGTGGTCGTGAAAGGCAAGAAAAAAAGGGGGCAAAAACAGAAAAGAGTGGCTGAAGAACCCAGACGACCGATTACTCGGGCGTATGCTCGGGCTCTTCTAGAAGCCCAAAACAACGTGGCTGATGGAAGCAACCTGAGAAATGAAGAAGTGTCAGGAAACCCTGAAGGAACCTCTGAAAGGGAAAACCCTGAATCCCTCCCTATGTCAGAACCAAAGGACGACGTGAATATGGAGACAGAGGCAAACATGAATAACGCCAGTGGACAAAACCCTGGGCCAAATGGAGGGACGTGGCAACATCAGCCAAATCCCAGATTTATACCCCATCATGGCAGAGTCCAGTATGATTCATGTTGTGAGATTGCTGCTCTCAGGCATCAACTACAAGCTTCCCAAAACCACCAGAACGAGCTTTACTGGAAACTGGTAGCTGCTAATAAGAGGGCTTCTTATTACCAGTCTAAGGTGACCAAACTTCATGCACAGATGATCGCCGACAAAAAACAGCATGAAGAAACAATTAAAGAGCTCATAGAGCAACTGGAGGAGGCTAATGATAATAATAAGCCTGATAAGAGCAAAACAGAGGTTCAAGCAAAGGACAACCAAGCAGTTGTCATGCTGGATGACATGATCCGTGTCCTGCACGAAGACGTCAGCGACCCTACCACAGAGCAGTGTGTGGATTCTTCTACACAAACCACAGAGGCTTCACACACGGACTGTGTAGGTCTGAAGGAGGCTCAATTTGAAGTCCAATACAAGACTCAACAAGAGCAAATAGGAACACTCCAACAACAGCTCCTAGAAGCTCAACACCAACTCAAGGAACAGGAAGACAAACATAGGCAGGACCAGGAGACACTGAACATGGAAATCAGTGAGCTTAAATCCCAGCTCTGCTCCAACAAGGAGCTTCATGACATGAAAGTAGAGACTCTTTATCAAGAGTTGAAAGAAGTCAAAGCGTCCTACATTAAAATCACACAGGAGCAAAATGAACAAAATTCCAACACAGCAAATGGAAAATCTGAGCTTCTGGTGGAAAAAGACACCAAAGAACAGGACAAGGAAGAAGAAGAAGACTCCCTGACATCAACTGAGATGTCTCTGCATGACTCTCTACAACAAACAGAAGACAGAGAGAAAACGATAACTACCAATCCAGCTGAACTCGAAACTGAAGCTAAGACTGTGCCAGAGAAAAAACCCAAGAAGAAGAAGAAGAGGAACTGGCTGCGTCGGCTTTTCAGCTGTACCAGTCCACAGACAGACTGATTTACACAACTGTGGAAAAACTAAATAAATACAAAAAATAAAATAAAATTGGAAAACATAGATGTGTCATTATTTCATATAGATTTCAAATAACATACCATTTGATGTCAACATGTTTTAGTTGCATTTGCAGTGCTCGTGCTGTTATATTCTTATGATTCTGTTCATTTTATGAGTGTATCCTTCAGCCTTGCTTCACATATTTACTGCTGCTTGATCAGCTTTAGTCCTGCTAGCATCAGCACAGGTAGAAACAGATCACACATCAGAGAATCGGCCGTGCATCTAAATGCAAATGGAAACTAAAAATGAAAACATAGATAACTGAGCTGAACTTCATAGATCTGAAAGTTGACCAATGCATACATAGTGCTAAAAATCAGGTATCGGGAAAACACATTATTTTATATTATGCTGATGTCAGGGCTCTGAGTGCGGGCAGGTGGAAATGTGGATCCAAATGCAGGACTCCGAGACGAAATGTAACTAAAACCACAGCTTTTATTGCTGGCATGAAACAAAAACAGAAACCAAACCATGAAACCAAGCAGGAACACACAGGCAGGGTCTGAGGGTACGACGCGACACCAAGCGTGGGAAAACACAGGGCTTAAATACACAGGGTAGTAATGAGGGAATGGGCCACAGAAGGGAGACACAGCTGGGGGAGCTGAACTTTATAGATCTGAAAGTTGACCAATGCATACATAGTGACAACACATTATTTTATATTATGCTGAAGTCAGTTTTTATCCAATTTTATAACTATATCATATAATAAAGTCTGCTTTGAAGTTTACTATGGTAACAATTCATCTTTTTAGGCTTTTCAGAAACACTGTAACTTCATAGGTATGAACCAACAAACCATTTTTCATCATGAAAATAAAAAATAAATCTAAAGGAGATAAACATCACAACTGTTCAACCAAGCATTAAGTCCATTTTGAAACAAAGAACGATGTACACTCAGCCAATCACATGGCAGCAACTCAATGCAGTGTAAAAGGTGAGATGTAAAATAAAACAATTAAAAATATTAATTAATCTTAATCAATCTTAACATATGAAGCAATCTTCTAACTCCCCTTTACATACAAAGCTGTGGCCAACCTTACAAACCAGTTTGAATTTTTTCCAGCCGAGGCGTTCAAAATAACCAAACTGCTAATAGTCACGTTTTAATTTGGGCAGCTGCCTGCCTAATATAATGTAAAATCATCACAATATTTTACACAAAGAGAGTAAATGTATCCTTGTACTCAGCTAAGACAGCTGGGCTGCTGTGGCTTGTGTTTATGTTCAGAGTGACATCTGATTTAAAAGCAGACTGTCATGGTTGCGGCTGTGTGCAGGCAGGATGAGGACCCAAACGCAAGCTCACGGACGCAGGAATGAACTCAAAACACAGCTTTATTGCTGGAGAGAAAAACCATACAACCTAAAAGAGGAAACTATAACGTAATACATAGGGCTGGGTATCGTCACTGATTTCTAGAATCGATTCAATTCCGATTCACAAGGTCCCGAATCGATTCGATCCACGATTCGATTTAATTCGATTCGATTCGATTTAAATCTGGGAAATTTTGACAGTCATAAATATAATTCAGATCAGTACATTTACATATTTTTGTATCTATAAAAAGGAAGCTGACACTCGCAAGACTTTATCCAAGGTGTGAGCATCACAGCAGATGCCTTTGTGTCAAAGTAGCTGAAGATAAAACACAGAAAAACATGTAGGTGATTTTCCTGGCCTGGGATTTTATAAAAATATTCTGCAGTACATCGAAAACGAAAGAAAACCATTAATTAATGAACATTACCTCTGACGTTACAGTGGTTTTATTAGAGACACGGCTAAGCATTTTGCATTTTGAATAATTTTAAAAAGTTTCAATTTGTTTAGTATTGAACAGCAGAAATGAGGTTTTCTTTTCGGAAGCATGTAAAAGGGAAAAAAACAGCGGCCGACAGCGCTGTAAGCAACAGTAGACTTGTGCATAACAAGCAAGCGAACAATGAAGAAAGCGAAACTGTTCGAGAGAGGGGGGGGGGGGGAGGGAGAGAGGGAGAGAGAGAGAGCTGCGCATCGCAATCGAAGCAAAACAGTAAAATAATTCATGACGATGTTTATGTGAAGCGTTTGGATCTTCTTTTGCTGCTGGTTCGGTCAATATTGTTTGGAGAGAGATCAAACTAACAGCTTTAGAATCAGCGCATAAAGGGCGTGAACACAAAGCGCGGACCCGGATCAGCGAGCTGTCGGCTTTCAGCCCTGACTGTGAGAAAGGCGACATCTAACTGATTCTGATCCGCTGTGTGTTTAAGTCTATGTGCAGAATCCCTGTACCTGCTCTCATTTACTGTTTGGTGGTTCTTGAAATTTTGTGAGATGTCACCAGAGATTCTGGCATTTCGGACAAAATAAATTTATATTAAAAAATCGATTTAGGATTTTAATGAATCGATTTTACGTTATCCAAGCCAGAATCGATTTTAATCGATGAATCGATTATAAAAACCCACCCCTAGTAATACACAGAGAAACACACGGCCATGAATGAGGGAGAACGCGACACAGAACTGAGGGAGACGCAGACATAAATACACAGAGGGTTAACGAAAAAAACAAATCACATGACTCTTCTTCCACACAACATGATCCCTGAGTGCCGCCTGCTCCAACCAGACATGTTCTCACAGCGACGATGGTGATAATTAAAATCTACAAAGAACGTGATAAACATTATTAAAATGCAGCACTGTTAAAGCAACGTGATTAATGCTGCATTAAAATGAGCCTTTAGCACATAGAGATGATTCAACAGTTTCATTTGAGTTCATTGTTTCTAAGGCAGATGCTACACCAGTGAAGGTGCACTTAGTTTTCACACACTGCTTCTGCATTGTGTCTTAGTTTTAGTGGATTAAATAATGACACAGTGTTTGTTTGTTTTTCTTTAGTAACAAATGACCTCAGACCAGCTTATAATATTTTATAAACAAATAAGCATAAATGCATAAACTCAGCCTGGAATCACATGGGATAAACATGGGATGTGCATTTTTTTATTTGTTTTGTGTTACTGAGTCTTGCAAGAATGCCAACCTTACCAGCAGCAGCTTGGTTTTTTTGTTTGTTGTTTTTTTAATTGAATGAGTGCTGAAAGTTGAGCAACAGCTGTGACAACGAGAGAAGATGGAGCCAATCAGAAACAACTGTGAAAATGTACAATATGCAAGCTAAGAAAGCAAAGTGTAGCAATGTTGCCATCATTTTTGTTATTGTGGTATTTTTTTCAACATTCACTGAAAATCACTTCTCTCATATTTCCTCTTTATTATTTTCATCACTGTTTAAGAAACGTAACAAAGTCTTATAAAGCATCTAAACCAGCATCATGAAGTGATGTTTAAAGATGGCAGCAAGCTTACAGCATCTCTCAACTCAAGAGCAACATTCAAAGTGCACAGGCTGAAGGAAATGATTGATTTTATCACATGCAATTACAATACGCCTTTTCATCTGTATCTGGATGTACAATGGGTATCGGTTGTTTGTCCCAGCAGTTTACAATACAGAATGTGCACGTCTGTGGGGCTTTTATAAAGATTTCTATTTGCATTGATACAATTGCTTGGATCACAAATTGTTCTAACTTGATTAAAGTCACCAATGATAAAGGCATTCTTGCGCTTACAGTTACCATTATTATCTCTGTTTGCTATCTGATCATCACATCCCCCTTGTGGGATCATGTTGATGATATGCTGGTTTTCTGAACACGTTCGCTAGTCATGCAGAGCACAGTGCCAGAGAGCGCCACCAGCAGGAACATGGAAGTCTTCATTGTATTTCTATATCGAAAAAGTAAACAGAGTGAATATATAAATCAGTATTATTTCGTTTAATTGATTAACTTGTTTATTTTTGTTTCCTAAATGTTAATCGTGCTTAACTATTAAAGTAAAAATACAGATAGATAGGAAACTCTCTGAAAAGTCAAACTGTTTTCAGTGAGTTTATATATTTGCCAGAGGAAAGGTCAGGATCTGCATATCTGACCACTTTGAATCAATTTATATCTAAACAGAAATCAGTAAAAGTTCAAATCAGTTTTATCAGTATCCTCACTTATGAGGATATTGATATCCGTATAACTGGAGTTATTATAGATTTTCATACATGACATTTCTGAAAAAGGCGAGGGTGTCAGAGTCCCTGTGTCTACCCGGTCGCCTCAGTGTGGCTACATGTGTTTTTTTGTTTTGATTTTGTCCCCGCTCTCTCCCTCCCTCCTTCTCTCACTGCCTGGGCGGAGCTCATCTGTGGGCTCCTGCCCTTGGCCCACGCACCTGGTGACACCTGTGGCTCATCACCCAACAGTGTTCCAGTCCCCTTATAAGATGGCAGCCCTGTATTTCTCGTCGCTGGACCGTTGCCGACTCTCGTCAGTGTTAACCCCAGCTCAGTTCGTTCTCGTGTTTCCCTAGCGATCTTCTTACAGTAACCTTTTGCATCTCTGTGAATAGATTTCCCTGGACCTGCCCCTGTGTTACCTGAGCGATCAAGTGTGTGAGGATTGGAGCGAGCTTTTGTGTTTCTTGTGGAGTGTGAAGAGGAGCGTGGAGCGTGGATGGAGTGAGGACTTTGGAGCGTGTGTGGACTGCAAGTGTCTTTCCCCCCTCCTGTTCGTGTGTGGATTCCCGGAACCCGTCTTTTCCCCACTGTGTAAATAGATCACCTGGTGCTTCTGTAAATAAAAAACCTTTATTGTTCCCTACTCAGAGCCTACGCGTGAGTCCGTTCAGTCCCGTTGTGACAGAGGGTAAGGACGTAAATCGACTGGTAAAGAGGGACTGGTGAAGAATCAGAATCAGAATCAGAATCAGAATACTTTATTGATCCCTGGGGGAAATTATTTTTTGTTACAGTGCTCCATTTTAAACCAACATTAAGACAAGACAGACAATACGCTAACTAAGAATAGTACAATATATACATATATATACATACATACATACATAAGTCACTTATAAATAAATATTTGGAAAAGAAACATGTGTAGTTGTAGCAGCAAACAGTGTGTTAAGTGGATGCGTTGTACAGGGAGATGGCCACAGGCAGGAATGATTTCCTGTGTCGTTCAGTGGTGCTTTTCGGTAATCTCAGTCTCTCACTGAACGAGCTCCTGTGACTGACCAACATGTCATGGAGTGGGTGGGAGGTGTTATCCAACATTGTCTTTATCTTGGACAGCATCCGCCTCTCCGACACCACCTTGAGGGAGTCCAGCTCCATCCCCACAACATTGCTGGCCTTACGGATCAGTTTATTAAGTCTGTTGGCATCTGCGACCCTCAGCCTGCTCCCCCAGCATGCAACAGCATAGAGGATCGCACTGGCCACCACAGACTCATAGAAAATCCTCAGCATTTTCTGGCAGATGTTGAAGGACCTCAGTCGCCTCAAAAAATAGAGACGACTCTGGCCCTTCCTGTAAAGTGCTGTGGTGTTTTTAGCCCAGTCCAGTTTATTGTCAATGTGTACTCCAAGGTATTTATAGTCCTCCACAATGTCAACACTGACCCCCTGGATTGAAACAGGGGTCAAGTGTTTCCTGGTCTTCCTGAAGTCCACGATCAGTTCCTTGGTCTTTGCCACGTTGAGCTGCAGATGATTCTGCTCACACCACGTGACAAAGGAGTCGACCACAGCCCGGTACTCTGTCTCATCATCCCTGCTGATGCATCCAACCACCGCAGAGTCATCAGAAAACTTCTGAAGATGGCAGGTCTCTGTGCAGTGGCTGAAGTCTGTGGTGTAGAGGGTGAAGAGGAAGGGGGAGAGGACAGTCCCCTGTGGTGCCCCTGTGTTGCTAATCACCTTGTCAGACACACACTGTGGGAGACGTACATATTGTGGTCTTCCTGTCAGGTAATCAACAATCCAGGACACCAGAGAAGCATCCACCTGCATCGCTGCTAACTTATCACCCAGGAGGGTCGGCCTGATGGTGTTGAAAGCACTGGAAAAGTCAAAAAACATGACCCTCACAGTGCTCGCCGGCTGGTCCAGATGGGTGTAGACACGATTGAGCAGGTAGATGATGGCGTCCTCTGTTCCGAGACGAGGCTGATAAGCGAACTGAAGGGGATCCAGATGTGGTCTTACTATGGGTCGCAGCTGGTCCAGGATGAGCCTTTCCAGGGTCTTCATGATGTGGGAGGTCAGTGCCACGGGCCTGTAATCCTGGGGGCCACTGGGACGAGGCGTCTTTGGTACAGGGACGAGGCATGATGTCTTCCACATCACCGGGACCCTCTGCAGACTCAGACTCAGCATAAACAGTTTATGAAAGACTCCACACAGCTGGGGGGCACAGGCCTTGAGGACAAGGGGACTCACTCCGTCTGGTCCAGCAGACTTGCCTGAGTGAAGTCTCCTCATTTGCATCTCAACCTGGTATTGAGTGAAGGTGATGGGTGGGGGAGGGGTGTCAGGAATCTCACAGGAGGCAACATGTGAAGAGAGAGGCTGGCACAGTGGTATGGCTCTGGATTCCAGGCTGACTGCAGCCGCAGCACCAATCCATCTGTCGATCTCCTGTTCCCTTCTCTGATCACTCGTGAACAAGACTGCGAGTTTTGTAACTTAATAAAAGCAGTAATTTGTTTGCCAGAGGGCCCCTTCCACGTCACACCCTGTTCTTTCCTTCTTCTCTTATATGAAAATTCACTTTGTGTAGCTTTTTGGGAAATTGTTAAACTTCAGGAAGATTCTGAACATGCCCCATCGTTTAGCCAGCTCTTTGGAGCTGAGCAGGTTCAGGCCTGTTGTTGTAAGTTTTATAAAACGATCTCATTTAAACGAATAATCCAGCTGAAGCTTCAGACAGCCGTCAGACAGTGAAACACTGCCATCTGCTGGACGCGAATAACAAAGACCCTGCTTTGACGGGTGAGGGAGTTTCAACAAGTCTGCAACGACTCAAGCATCAAACTACAGAACTATTCTAGCGGACATGGTGCTCTAATGACTGCTTCATTAACGCAGGTCAGAAAGGATCAAACATATCAATAAATTTTGAGATAAAAAAATTACTGTTTCACTGCACACACAAACCTTCTCTTATTAGCACAACACTGCCCAGGCCTCAGAGTGTATTCCTTATAGACTATTAAACCTTAGCATGTTATTTTAAAGTCTTACAGGTGAAACAGCCAACCAGTGATCCTAACTGTAATTTAAAATATTCAGCTGCAAAAATGCTTTTAGCAAATAGTTTTTTATGACTGTGCTAAGATTCAATACTAGATTTTTGCTGGTCTGATTAAAAGGTTAAATGTAGAAGTTTTGGGATCATATATTAACACTTCCAAAACAGAAAAGTTGTTGTAGAGAATCTATGTTCATTATTGTTGCTCATCATGGAAAGACAAAGACGTCAGACTCTGCTGAAAGATTTTACACTCCTACTCTCTGCACACAGCGGTCTGAGGGACCTTCCAGGATCGGGGATTTTATTTATTTTGTTCTTTTTCGGTCTTACTGGTTAGTAGGTTGTGATTTTCTACCTGTTGATCTCTCATTTGGAACATGATTTGCTGTGGAGCAGATTAGGTTCAAAGCATGAGTTGACCTGGCATAATGTCTTGGATTACAAAAAAATCCCACATTAAACCTTGAAGTTAGCCGGATAAGACAGCGTTCTGTTTCACAGTAAAGGCCTCAGAGAGTTGTTGCTAACCAAAGTCTATCTTGTACGGCCACGCAGCATCTAATGACGTTTTGTAACCTGTCACTACAAAGGAGCAGTGAAATGATTGCTGTTTTAGCGCACATACACAGTGTGGTGATCAGTATAAGGACATTAAAGTGATGTTGCAGAAAGCTGCATCTGGTCAGAAGGAAAAAAAACACGCACACTTGGAAGACTTGACCAGATTTGCACAAAATGAATGGCTGACAGTGGACAGATACAAGGATGTGGATGGTCACACCCTCGTGCATTAAAGAGGCCGTTCACAAAACCAAACACTCAACAGACACAATAAGACAGCTGATCAGTTTGCCTCACTAACTCATCTACACAAGGCGTGTTGTAGAAGTAGAGCAGGGCGATATGGCCAAAAATATTCATCACGATATAAATTTGAAAATGTGCGATAACGATATAACTGACACGAGACAAAATACTTTACAACTCCACTTCATTTGTGCAAAAAAACAACAACAATCAATGTATTTTCACTTAAATAAGCAGCTGCTTTTCATGTGCATTAAACGTATATAAAAATGTAACAGTGCAAATGCAAATTCCTCGCTGACAGTTTAACCAAAAGGCATTTCCAGTGGAAACTGGCCGATATATCCTCAGCACAACCATGTATAATATCCACAAAACTTAAAAAGAGGTTAAACAAACACACAATACAGTAATATTATGTTGAAGCACAGTACGTATCACTCCGCGAGGCTCCTGCCTACGATAGCCGTAATGCTCCAACAACCCATCAAGCGGTGCGGCTTCGTAGCTTAGCAAAGTCGTACTAAAACATTTGACAGATTTTCGAGCGCCGTGCACATAAAATCGTTTCCAGGTCAGTAAACACAACCAGGATTCATACAGTGGCTTGCAAAAGTATTCGGCCCCCTTGAACTTTTCCCCATTTTGTCACATTACAGCCACAAACATGAATCAATTTTATTGGAATTCCACGTGAAAGACCAACACAAAGTGGTGCACACGTGAGAAGTGGAACGAAAATCAGACATGATTCCAAACATTTTTTACAAATAAATAACTGCAAAGTGGGGTGTGTGTTCAGCCCCCTTTGGTCTTAGTGCAGTCAGTTGCCCATAGACGTTGCCTGATGAGTGCTAATGATTAAACAGAGTGCACCTGTGTGTAATCTAATGTCAGTACAAATACAGCTGCTCTGTGACGCCTCAGAGGTTGTCTAAGAGAATATTGGGAGCAACAACACCATGAAGTCCAAAGAACACACCAGACAGGTCAGGGATAAAGTTACTGAGAAATTTAAAGCAGGCTTAGGCTACAAAAAGAAACAACGTCCCACGGAGCACTGTTCAAGCGATCATTCAGAAATGGAAGGAGTATGGCACAACTGTAAACCTACCAAGACAAGGCCGTCCACCTAAACTCACAGGCCGAACAAGGAGAGCGCTGATCAGAAATGCAGCCAAGAGGCCCATGGTGACTCTGGACGAGCTTCAGAGATCCACAGCTCAGGTGGGGGAATCTGTCCATAGGACAACTATTAGTCGTGCACTGCACAAAGTTGGCCTTTATGGAAGAGTGGCAAGAAGAAAGCCATTGTTAACAGAAAACCATAAGAAGTCCCGTTTGCAGTTTGCCACAAGCCATGTGGAGGACACAGCAAACATGTGGAAGAAGGTGCTCTGGTCAGATGAGACCAAAATGCAAAATGCTCTGTGTGGAAAACTAACACTGCACATGACTCTGAACACACCATCCCCACTGTCAAATATGGTGGTGGCAGCATCATGCTCTGGGGGTGCTTCTCTTCAGCAGGGACAGGGAAGCTGGTCAGAGTTGATGGGAAGATGGATGGAGCCAAATACAGGGCGATCTTGGAAGAAATCCTCTTGGAGTCTGCAAAAGACTTGAGACTGGGGCGGAGGTTCACCTTCCAGCAGGACAACGACCCTAAACATAAAGCCAGGGCAACAATGGAGTGGTTTAAAAGCAAACATATCCATGTGTTAGAATGGCCCAGTCAAAGTCCAGATCTAAATCCAATCAAGAATCTGTGGCAAGATCTGAAAACTGCTGTTCACAAACGCTGCCCATCTAATCTGACTGAGCTGGAGCTGTTTTGCAAAGAAGAATGGGCAAAGATTTCAGTCTGTAGATGTGCAAAGCTGGTAGAGACATAAGGCAAACCGGATTATAAGGAGCACTGTCGATTTCCAGAAAAATCAAAGGACTGATTTTTAGAGTGCCTTATTTTCCGAAAAGCACAGTAATAACATAATAACAACGGCCCGCTAGCATGCTCTTGGTTGCTGAGGGCTATGCTGTGGCTGAGCTGCAAGATTAACTCTGCAAAACCAACTTTCATCAAGTAACAGGGCTCTAGAGTGCAACCAATTTGGTCGCAAATGCGAATCCATGTAAATGAGAGCAGGTACACTGATTCCACACAAAGACGTAAACACAGAATGGACCCGACGCATCAGAATCAACTTTGTCTTTCTCGGCTTTCTCACCCGACGGCTCGTAGACGGACACGCTGTCGGAGCTTAGCGATCCTGATGCGTCCGGTCCGCGCTGCGATTACGTCTTCTTGCGCTGATCCTGAGCTGCAGGTTTTGTCTCTCCAACCAAAATTCACAGAGCCAGCAGCAAAAGAAGCAGCAAACTGCGCTTCACATTTGATCAATGTCATTAATTTTGCTGTTTTGCTTCCACGACTATTAAAATCACACTCCATGCACAGCTAGCTCTCTCTCTATCTCTCTCTATACTTCAAGAACAGTTTCCCGTCTCCAATCTCTGTTTTCTGTATTATTCATTCGCTTATTACCCACCAGTCTACCGTTGTTTACAGCGCTGTCGGCTGCTGTCTTTTTCTTTTTTTCACTTAAATGACCTCGGACAAGAAAGCCTATTTTTTCTGTTGTTCAATTTAAACTTCATATGCAGAACATTGTAGAATATTTTTAAGGTTATCTGCTATAAAAAGCCAGACCAGGAAAATCTCCTTCATGTTTTTCTGTGTTTTATTCTCAGTTACTTTCACACAAAGGCATCTGCTGTGATGTTCACAATTCTGATGAAGTCAGTACTGATAAATGATCAGAGTTATAATATTTCTGACTGTCTGAGGCTAAGTTGAATCGAATCGGGACTTTGAAAACCGGAATCGAATGGATTATAGAAATCAGTGGTGATACCCAGCCCTAGTGAGCAGCCTAGGCACGACAGAAGTGGATGTAGCTGTAATAGGAAAAGAACTATTGCTAACTTTTCTGTTAAGTTAAGTCCTGATCCTTCTGAAATTCATAGCCAGTGCTCTGACACGGTGTCATCAATCTTTGAATGCTGAAAAAGCATAGCGTATCCAGAAAAACACATTATATTATATAAATTATTATAAAATTTGTGTGCGCCTAACTTTTTAAAGTTAGGCGTACCGGTACGCCCATGGCAAAAAATTAGTCTAGAGCCCTGCAGTAAAGACGAGAGTTGGTTTTGAAAGGTGCAAAGAAGGGAGGGATGAGAAGTAAAAAGCAGCTACTGTCAGTCTTTACAGACAGAAGGACTGATTGGCCGTCTGGGAGCCCAACGGATGTTAAAAAAAAGAAAAAAAAAGTTGAAAACATTGAAGGTTTGATCATCTACTCCCTCATCTCCATCTCGTTTTTACTCCCACTCATTTCCAGCAGCCGTCTCTGTTAGTCTGCCTTCCCATTTCCATCCTAATGAGGATTTATACCCACTGAAGCAGCTGCACGGCGCAGGGAAAGAAGACGCAGGAACCGCACGCTGAGTTCATCCACAACTTCTGACCTTCCCTGTCTCTCTCCATCCACCTCTCTTCTATCCGTTTAGATGTTTACCTGTCCATGTGACTGTTGACATTAGGAAACTGTCACTAAACTGCTGTCGCTGCCAATGACTGTCATGTCCCCCTCGAGTGTTAGCCCCCCTCCAGAGCTCTAAAGCACAGGCTTTAATAAGCCCGGCAAGAGAAATGCCAGCTTCCTATGCAGCCTGAGCTGAGAACATTGGAGTGACAAAGAAGAGGGGGGCGAAAGTCTGATGCACACTAGGGCTGCCACGATTAGTTGACTATCAAAATCGTCGTTTGAAGCTTTGTAAGATCACAAAAGACGCAGGAATAAGTAGTAGGATTTAAGAGTGTAATAATGGACTGAAACAGAAGATGGCAGCACTGCATGTACAAGGATGCCAGCTGCCGTTAAACCCCGAAGAAGAAGAAGCTGTGTCCCAGAATTCATAGCGCAGCCCAGCTCAGTTTCCAACAATGGCGGCAGCTAGTTAGTTTTAATATTACTCTTATTATTCTTTCTGGGTCACAAAATAAACGTTTAACATGTTTTCAGGCGAGAGTGTAGCTGTGTAAACCTCAAATATCTGCTCAGTTTATCAAGACACCACATATTTCAAAAGCGCTCCGACGTTTTCAGAGACGTCTGTTAGTCACTAGCTCGATAGCTAGCCGGGAGCAAGGCTCATTAGAGCCGGTGAGAACACGGACTCCCGGCAAATCGTTTTCAAACCCACCGCCGTCTTTCGCTACTCAGGTTAAACATGATATAAGTCACTTAGATAACTTAAAAATGTTATTGTTTGGCTTTTTTTAGTATTTTATTTGTTCCTGAGCAAATCGGTTTGGCTAAGATTAAAGTTATAGTTTTTACACAGCTGAGTAAACGTCAAGCAGACAACTGATTATCAGAAGTGTGAGATGCTGGAGAATATACTCCGGTGTCCTGTTATATTTTAGATAGCAAGGAGCAGACGGCTGAGTTTATTAAACTTCACCTAAACAATCTGCAAATTTCATTAAAATTTAATAAACTATCATCTTGTCTTTATTTTTAGTTAGCACGTACCTGAAACACTTAAAGCTGTAAGCTAATGATAGTTATATAAGAGCAGATGCTGCTGGTGCAATAAGCTGTACGTTTTACGTACAATGGATGATGATCTGATTTAGGGCTGCACGATTTTGCATAAAATGAGAATCACGATTTTTTGGCTTAGAATTGAGATCACGATTCTCTCACGATTTTCTTCCATCCATCCATCCATCTTCATCCGCTTTATCCGAGGCCAGGTCGCGGGGGCAGCAGCCTAAGCAAAGAGGCCCAGACCAGAGGCAGAGCCAGACATTTGAAACACCCGGGGCTTAGCCCAAAAGGGTCGTATGCATGTGGGATTTTTTTTTTCCCCTTGGGGGGGGGGGGGGGGGGGGGGGGGTAGAAATGACTGAAAGATTAATTGGCTCTGTTTTGAGTTTTGTTCAAAAAACAATGACTTCATATAGGGAAAAATATATATCACATATGCAGGACACCTTAAACTAGTTTTTTAATTAAGCAGCAAGGCAGAACAAAGTCGGGGCTGTATCAAGACACGAGGACTAACCCCAATTCAACCAGACCCAGAACTGATCCGGAATTAAAACAGGACTACAACAGTTCAAAATCAGGACTACTGAGGACTTAACCAAGACAGAACCAGAATCAGAACTAGATGATAGTAGCACTAAAAATCATCATAGACCTGCACTACATTTATTTTTTAATTTTACCAAAGTACAATATTTAGATTGAGAAAAGTTTATATAATTATTTAGCCTTGTTGTGCAAACAAGCCTGCAGAACTTAATAAATATAGAATTTGAAAAATAACAAACCTAAAAAGAAACACTAGGTACGAGATACATGAGGACCTGTGATACGGTGATACTTTTGGCAAACGACCATTTGACTAACATGTGTGTCTCACCTGCTCTTGTTCATCTCTGTTCTGTCCTCATTCTCCTCTCTCTCCCTCTCTGTTCCTCTCTCTCTCTTTGTGCTGACAATCATCAAATATACAGATATTTACAAAATCTTCAGATAAAAACACAAACATTTTTTTAATTGTAACATCAAATCAGACTAAATGTTTATTTTTTTTTAGATTGATAAATATAAAAAACATATTTGTTAACTTTAAGAGTAAAGAGAGAAACTATCTGTATTTCTTAATTGTAAATGGCACCAAATTGTATTCAAAATTGAGCCACACTTATGGAGCTCCACAATTCTTTTCCTGGTGTTTTGGTTGATATCTCTTGATTTTCCCATGTCACAGAAACAGGCTCTGTGTTTTTCCTTATATGGATCCACAGCTGTGCCACCAATTTACTCACATGGACTCTACTAACCTATCAGAAGCTTCTGCAGCTCAGAATGGAATCGTCTGGAGTTTCTTATTAATTAACAATAAACTTAGTGTATATGTACTCCTAAATTTGATGAAAGTGATAAAAAACAGAAAGCTCTGTCTCTTTATTCTGACATTTAACTAATTCAAAATATATTTCAATATTTATCTAAAACAAAAGTTTACTCTAAATTGATGTTGTACAGTAAAAATGTTTTATGTTTTATCTCTAAAGTGTAAATATCTGGTTACAAATGTGAATATCCTGCTGTGTACTGAAATCCCTCTTGTTTTGCATAGAAATATACTGAACAACATACAAAGCATAATATATAAAATAACATTTACCTGAGTTTTTTCTTTGAAAGAACCCTCTAATGTCCATTCTTATATTTCAGTGCATAACTGAAACCGATTTAGTCGGGGAGGGTAAGAACTGAAAATATGAAATAAACACACGTAAGCTAAGACTCTCTAAAAAAAATAGCATTTGTTCGGCTTTTCATTTCGCCATTTGTTTATTCACTTGAAGAGCAAGTAACGTAATATTGGTCAAGTGATCAGTTTGATATCAATCTTTCGTGATGCACTGTCATATTTACATTATTTGTACGCTACGAATTATTTGCTTTGGTACCTGGTCAAACTTAAGCTCTCCTTAGTATGGCTGGCTCCGTCTCTCCAACAGCGCACTCACGGGCAGCAGCTGCCCCGCCCCCTCGCTCAGTCGCTTAGTGCCTGAGCTCGGATCATACCAATATCAGGGGGGATTCACGCACAGTCGTAAATTCCCACAGTGTGCACTATGTGCTTCGAATATTGTGTGTACTTTTTGTTTTATACAGTTGTCTGCCAGGCATCTAACTATGAAAAAATTACACTCCAAAATACCCCGGGCTTCTGACAAAACAACCCGGGCTTAAGCCCAGTAAGCCACCCCCACGCTCCGCCCCTGGTTAGAATAGCGGCACCGTATTGTATCGCACTGAGTGCACTTCAATCCTTTATCCCGCGAGTTTGCTAGCTAGCAAAATAATAATACCAATTTTAAACAAATAACATGTGTAACGTACACACTCGAGAAAATTATTTACTAGTACTTACGCAAACTCCCCCGTTGTGAAAACGTACAAATCCTTCTTGTATTTTTCGTTTTCCAGCAAACACTCATTAAAACGGCCTCCAGGCACATTAGCGCACTCACCCCCGACTGATCAGGGAGGGGGTGGGGGGTCACACATTGAAACAGACTAACGTGCAGAGGTACAGCCCAGGCAGAGAAATGTTGCTTTTAGACTTTGCGACTCATTTTATTTCTCTATCTGATAAGAAAACTATTCAATCAGATAGTTATTTGTGGTGAATGAAATACGGTTACAGTTTCAAGAAGTTTTAAGCACCAAATCCGAAATCCAAGCACTGCAATATTAAAATCCAATTCAATTTCTTGTTTGCTCCGAAATCTACGACATGACTATATACAGAAAAGCTTGACATGGTATGCAAAAAAACCCCGAAGACAATAGAAATACAAATACATGAACAAAAAATGTTTTAACTGTCAGTTATGTCATTTTAAAATTTTCCAAAACTAACATTTTCTTTGATTGACTGATATTAAATTGATTAGGGTCAAGTTTAGTGTGAACAATATTACACAAGCAAGCACGTGTGCGCATGCGCACATATTAGAATCCCTTGGATCGCTTCTCATATGTGCGCATGCGCACATATTAGAATCGCTTCGATCGCTTGTGACTTTGCTTTGATCCTTTCTGACGTCATAACTTTGCTTTGATCCCAAAACCCATAAATAGGAGCGCTCACCTGTTACTTTATGCTTCACAGACGTTGACCTGCAGCAACTAAAACCCTTTCGAGAAGTTTTAAGAGCAATTTACGAGAGAAACCAAAACAAGTTCAATTTTGTTTTTCACCAATCCACAGCGCAAACAGACACATTACACCATGTCAGCCAACCCATCCTTCGGCTCAGATGAGCTTGGAATATCTAAAGGGACCATTTTGGGAGATCACCACATGGTGGAGGCTTTCCTTGGAGAAGGAAGCTTTGGTGTTGTAGCGAAATGTCGCGATACAAAAAACAACAAAACGGTTGCTATTAAAGTCAACAAGGCGACCCTGAAATTCTGCTCCAGGCAAAACTGGAAATTTTCATCCTGGAGCAGCTACGACGCTTGGATCCAGACAGGTGCAACATTGTCGAATGGAACGGCTATTTCCTCGATGGAGAGCGCATTTGCTTGAATTTCGAACTCCTTGACCAAAGCCTGTCAGACTACATAGGGGACCGGAATAACCGAGGTCTCCCAATGAGAGAAATCAGGCCAATTTTGCATCAGCTCGCAAATGCTCTATTCCACCTGGGTTCTGTGGGAATAGTGCATGCTGACCTCAAACCTGTCAACATCATGGTTGTAAACCGCAGTGAGTCTCAAGTCAAAGTCAAACTTATAGACTTTGGCATCGCATGTAACACCTCTGCAGTGATTCCTGGTGACTGTGTGGGGACAATTGGTTATTGTGCACCTGAGATTATGCTTGGCACTCCATATGATGAAGCAATTGACATGTGGTCTCTGGGGTTGGTAGCTGTGGAGCTTGCTACAGGGGTGCCTCTCTATCCTGGGGAAGACGATTATGATGTTTTGAAATTCATAATTGAAACCCAGGGTCAGCTACCAGATCATCTTCTAGAGTCTGGCTTGTACACTGATTGCTATTTCATCGAGGATAACCACAACGAACAGCGCTGGACATTTAAGACCCCAGAACAATTTCAATACGAGACAGATTATCGATCCAAGGAAACTCGATCGATAAAACTTAAGTGTCTCGATGACCTCGAACAACTGCTGAAAGTTAGGCAAGGACCGGAAAATGGCCAAACATTATTTGTAAGGCTAATCAAAGAAATGTTGGCCTTGGATGCAAATCAGCGTATAACACCCTCGGAGGTTCTGAAGCATCCCTTTTTCGACCCTGGCCTCTCAAGGAGAACCCCCTGCACGGACATGAATAGTACAGGGGGAGAACTCCTTGTGCTCTCTCAGCAGCCTTCAAGCTGGAAAAGTCATGGATCGCAAAAATTCAGCTGCAGTTTCCAAAACTCAGTTGAATTTCCTCAAAAAAGAGACATCAACCCATCTGCCTCTGAAGATGATCTTCAAATAACGGAAGGGACCATTTTAGGAGATCACCACGTGGTAGAGGCCTTCCTTGGAGAAGGAGGCTTTGGTTTGGTAACCAGATGTCGCGATACAAAAAACAACAAAACTGTTGCTATTAAAGTCAACAAGAGCGACCCTGAAATTCTGCTCCAGGCAAAACTGGAAATTTTCATCCTGGAGCAGCTACGACGCTTGGATCCAGACAGGTGCAACATTGTCGAATGGAACGGCTATTTCCTCGATGGAGAGCGCATTTGCTTGAATTTCGAACTCCTCGACCAAAGCCTGTCAGACTACATAGGGGACCGGAATAACCAAGGTCTCCCAATGAGAGAACTAAGGCCAATTTTGCATCAGCTCGCAAATGCTCTGTTCCAACTTGGGTTCTGTGGGAATAGTGCATGCTGACCTCAAACCTGTCAACATCATGGTTGTGAACCGCAGTGAGTCTCCCATCAAAGTCAAACTCATAGACTTTGGCCTCGCATGTCCTGCTTCTGCAGTGATTCCTGGTGACCGTGTGGGGACAATTGGTTATTGTGCACCCGAGGTTATGCTTGGCACTCCATACGACGAAGCAATTGACATGTGGTTTCTGGGGCTGGTAGCTGTGGAGCTTGCTACAGGGGTGCCTCTCTATCCTGGGGAAGACGATTATGATGTTTTGAAATTCATAATTGAAACCCAGGGTCAGCTACCAGATCATCTTCTAGAGTCTGGCTTGTACACTGACAGCTATTTCATCGAGGATAACCACAACGAACAGCGCTGGACATTTAAGACCCCAGAACAATTTCAATACGAGACAGATTATCGATCCAAGGAAACTCGATCGATAAAACTTAAGCGTCTCGATGACCTCGAACAACTGCTGAAGGTTAGGCGAGGACCGGAAAATGGCCAATCATTATTTGTAAGGCTAATCAAAGAAATGTTGGCCTTGGATGCAAATCAGTGCATAACACCCTCGGAGGTTCTGAAGCATCCCTTTTTCGACCCTGGCCTCTCAAGGAGAACCCCCTGCACTGACATGAATAGTACAGGGGGACAAAACCTTGTGGTCTCTCAGCAGCAATCATCGTTTGGGTGGCCAGAATTCTAGGGGAGCTAGAAATTCTTGTGGAAAAAAAGCCCAAAACAATAACATCAACAAAAACAACCAATGAATGTGGTCTTAAACTTGGGCACAATTTGGCTTGAAATCCATCAACTAATCTCTCAATATTCAAAGCGGAGCAGCAGACAACTTACCATCACATCAGTCCTTCAATCAGACCTACAACAAACGTCTTCCTTCTCTCACCCCAACCGATCGCAGCAGATGGCCGCCCCGACCTGAGCCTGGTTCTGCCGGAGGTTTCTTCCTGTAAAAAGGGAGTTTTTCCTTCCCACTGTCGCCAAAGTGCTTGCTCATAGGGGGTCATACGATTGTTGGGTTCTCTGTATGTATTATTGTAGGGTCTACCTTACAATAATACATACAGCCTTGAAGTGACTGGTGATGTGATTTGCTGCTGAATGAATTCGGAACTAATTGGAAATCTGGATATTAATTAAATAAACCTGCTTTGAGCATCAATTAATTGTTGTTTGAAATTCTTTATAAATATATAAATATAGTGCCACTCTTTTACTGTTTAAATTGCAACTGTTTAAAACTGACTAATTTATTCATACACTTGAGCATAAACACACGCACAGTAAATGGCCTGTATTTGTACAGCGCTTTACTTAGTCCCCAAGGACCCCAAAGAGCTTTACACTACATTCATTCATTCACACATTCACACACACATTCACACATTGGTAATGGCAAGCTACATTGTAGCCACAGCTGCCCTGGGGCGCACTGACAGAACATTGCAGAACCTTCAGCACCTCGTATGAAAAATATTTGACTGTGTGTATGCTTTTAGCACTGTTTGGATTTGAGAAAATCTAAAATAAATCGAAATTTGCTTTTATAAAGTTTAGTGGTATATTATGCATACAATAGGACATCTATTTAGATTTACATCTTCCACAGAAAAAACTGCACATTACTGAAACTTAGTATACTGGACTTTGTTGTTGTCCCACACAGGTTCAATTTTGAGTGGTAGATGGCTCAGTGCTCAGTACAACCAAGATTTTATGATAGTGGGCACAATGAGATAGATAAGCTGCTTGTAAACAGTACTTTTATTCTCTCTTTTTCCATTTGGATAAGAAAGAAAGAACCAGGAAACAAAGGCAAACAAATAATCTGTGCCTTTATCCCAGATTCACATTATAGGAACAGCTGCTCAATGACCACTATAGTCTTTGCTTACTGCACTTTTATCTAGATGTATGCAAAGTGATCCACTACACCTACTTTTACAGTTAAATCATTTTATGAGCACTGATGCCATTTTAATCTGAGTTTCTACTCAAATACAATCAGTAAAGAAAAACACAGTCTGTGACGTTTGTTTTGAAGGAAAAGGTATTCCCTGCAAATGTTTATCTGTGTGAGACTATTCAGAAAACAGTAATTTTGTTTTATAGGTGAGACACTTGGCCTCTTTTTTCCTTGTTCTACGTTTGTCTTTTGTCCGATTACTCTGGAACACAAGATGGAAAACTGATATTCTCATGTTAAAAATATAGAAAAAGGATTTTATCACCCATAAATGTTAACTTCTCATGCCTCTAAGCACAAGCAGGAGCAGAAGTGCCCTCTGCAGTTTGTGTGTGGAAGTGCAAAAGCTTACAGCACCTGGTATTCCCAGGCAGTGCCCCATCCAAGTACTGACCAGGCCCGACCCAGCTTGGCTTCCGAGCTCAGACAAGATCGGGCGTGTTCAGGGTGGTGTGGCCGTAAGCGATGGAAGAGCTGTGAAAAAGACCTTTTATTGGTGGCAAATGTTACACAGTTTGATATATATTATTGTGCTAAACTTCATATGTTACAGCGACAACATGCAAACCTTCGTTATTAACTGCAGCTTCAAATTGAGCTCCAAAAATGCTTTTCCCGCAGTAACATCACGATAAGAAGACATGTTCGTTGATTACAGCACAGTGTTAAAGTGACAGAGAGCACACAGTGTGTTGGGTCGATTTGGAAGTCCAACATTTTTGTCGTTTGGACATTTTAACTTAAATATAGAAAACAAAAACGTAAGCGTGTATGTGTCATTATAGCATATATAAAAACACCGTTTCTGAGCTGACCTTTCGCTTATGGCCATACCACCCTGAACACGTCCGATCTCATCTGATCTCGCAAGCTAAGCAGGGTTGGGCCTGGTCAGTACTTGGATGGGAGACCGCCTGGGAATACCAGGTGCTGTAAGCATTTGCACTTCCACACACAAACTGCAGAGGGCGCCGCTGCTCCCTCAGTGGAGGCAGCTTGAGGAAAAGCTTCATGACAACGCTCCTGATTGATCGGGCGTGTTCAGGGTGTTGAGTATTGAGTTGTATTTTTGTTATTGACCAAATACTTATTTTCCACCCTGATTTACGAATAAATTCTTTACAAATCCTACCATGTGAATTCATGGATTTCTTTTTCACACTTTTTCTGTCTCTCACAGTTGAAGTGTACCTCTGGTGCAAATTACTGACCTCTGTCATCATTTTAAGTGGGGGAACTTGCACAATCGGTGGCTGACTAAATACTTTTTGCCCCACTGTATCTGGAATAACCCTGACATATTACAAAACAATAATATGATTAATTTCCCAGAATGGAGTTGTAAAGGAATTAAATACTTAGAACATATATTAGAGGGAACAGAATGTATCCCATTTGACAGACTAGTTGCACAATATGTGATCAACAAGAAAAGATTTTTAGAATATCAACAAATTAAATCCATAATAAAAAAGAAATTTAACCTCAGTCAAGTTGAATTACAAACACCACCAAGTGTGGCACATTTCCTTACTCTTAAATCCCCCAAATTATTATCTAAAATATACAGAACACTTTCTAAATTAGATGAATCAATATCCCTTCCTATTGCAAAGTGGGAAGCAGATTTATCAGTTAGTTTAGACCAAAACTTCTGGTCTCAGGTATGCTTAAAAACCTTTAAATTGATTAAAAATCCCAGTCTGCAATTAATACAATACAAAATACTACATAGAGTGCACTATACAGGTCATCGGATGTTCAAGATGGGCTTTACATCTTCCAACAACTGCTCACACTGTCAAAGCAATACACCAGACAATTACATTCACGCTCTTTGATTCTGTCCACCAGTGCAGAAGTTTTGGCGCGAGGTATGTGAAGACATCAAAGTGTCTGAAATGTAACATTCCAACTTCCCCCTTGGTGTGTTTGTTGGGCAGCTTAGATAATGTCACTTCAGAAAAGAATATAGCCCATATGGTTTTCACTGCCCTATGCATAGCCAAGAAAACTGTCCTCATGAACTGGAAAAATAAAAACAATCTTAATTCTAACCAATATAGAAATTATCTATTAGATTACATTAGTCTTGATACAGCCTCTGCCACCACATCAGATCAATTGCTCTGGGCTCCTTTGATCAGCTTCATCACCTAGTGGGTAGCGGTCCTGTCCGGTTGGGGGCTCTTTTCTGACTGTTTCCTCGTGGCTGCGTGCAGCAGGGCTAGGGGAGGGTCTGTGCTGACGGACGTGGGTTACTGACCTGGTAGCCTGTCTGCCCCTGGGTGGGTCCGGGATGGGCGTGAGGTTCTGGGGGCGCTCCATCTCTGGGCTGGGGCCCTGGTCGGGCCTCGAGGCCTTGGGTCCTGGTTTGTGTGTTGCCGGGGTTGTGGGCGGGTGGGTGCATGGGGGCCCATCCCTGGCGCATGGTGCCGCCGGTGTGTCGAGCCACCTGGGGGGCTCTTCAACTGGTGGGGGAGATTGTCACACCTTGCAGGAGCTCCTCAGGAACTCTCTGCAGGAGGGGGAGATATAGGAGAGGTGGAGGAAGATCTCAGCCTGGGTGTCTATCGTCTCATGTAATCTGGAAGATGAGTGGATGGGGGTGGGTGCAGTTTTCTCTGTGGTGGGGTTGGGTGGACTGTCCCGGGCTCTGTGGGGCCGGGGGGCGCTGCTGCGCTGGGCCCCAGTCTGGATGGGCCTGGGCCCCCTTTCCCTGGCGGGTCGCGGAGTATGGGGGTGCTTACTGGGGTCAGCGGGGGAGCTGGCCCCAGGGAGGGGTCACCTGCCCCTCCCTTCCTTCCCTCCCCATGTCCAGCTGCCTCCCTCTTCCCGCTCCACCACAACCACCCACACATGCAGGGCCTTGGAGTAGGGGTATGTCACCAGGGTGCAGAGGAGGCTACCCCCCCGTCCCCTTCTGGCTGCCTCTGCCTCAATTTTATCCCACAACTTAGACATTCACATTACTCACACCCTCATTACACATACATATAGGATCTTGGGGGTGGGCACAATACACGGAGTCCAAGTTACCATCAGGGAGTACACCTCACCCCTGGCATCGTTGCCCACCTCTCAATTTTAAATACACGTAGACATTGAGGGCTAGCAGGAGGGACTATGCGCTTACCTGCTGCTCTCTGGCAGGTAGCTCCATGCCCTCCTGGGTTTTAATTGCACCTTAGAACACACATGCATCAACACTACAATGAGCGGGTGGAGGGAGGTTTGGAGTCTTCTCTCACCCCCGTTCTCTGCGGCCTGCTGGAGCGGGGGGGCTAGGAGGAGTTGGCCGTCCGACTGCGGTCTGGGGTGTGGGGCCTCCCTGCTGCTGCGGAGTCGGGGCGGTCTGCCTCTCCCCACCGCAGGGAAAAGGGTAACACCACCTGGGTCTGGGTGCAGTTCCCCCGTCCAGGGGCAAGGGTACCTAGACCCGGTTCGTAGAGTACGCTTGGGGAGTGTGATCGTGTATACAGCATCTCTTTATGTCTGTCTCCATGTCGGTTGAGTGTGGAGTAAGTGCATATGAGAGCATGAGGGTGGGAATGGATGTTTGTGTCTGTGTGTGCCTGTATGTCTGTGTCTATATGTCAGGTTGGGTATCAGACGCCACCTCTCTGGGGACATCTCAGGCCCTCCAAGGTTTGGAGGCCTATCTCCACCCACCACCACTTCCCCTGCCGGTGGTGGACTCCCTCAGGTGTCGGTGCGTTGGTGGTTCTTTGTATCTGGGGGTGGGCGTCCGGGTACACACCGGCTCACTCCTTGGCTGCCGCTTATTGGGGCTCGCTCGGGCCACTTCGGAGGTGGGGTGCCCCCGGCCTCTCGGCCTGGGGCTCGGTCACTCAGGCACAGCTGGCTGCCGGCGGAGCTCACGGGCGCGTCACTGCAACTCCCCCTGGCTTCTGCTCCGCGGCTGCTGAATGAGCCCTCATCTGGGACTCTCCTCAGCTCTTACTTCATGAAGCAGATGTGAGGAAGCAGTTTAAGAATCTGAATGCTCGGAAAGCTCCCGGCCCAGACGGCGTGTCTCCTGCCACCCTCAGACACTGTGCAAACGAGCTGGCCCCAGTGTTTTCTGGCATTTTCAACTCCTCACTGCAGGCATGTCATGTGCCTGCCTGCTTCAAGTCCTCTACCATAATCCCTGTCCCCAAGAAACCTAGGATCACTGGACTAAATGACTACAGACCCGTGGCTCTGACATCTGTGGTCATGAAGTCATTTGAGCGCCTAGTTCTCTCCCATCTCAAGACCCTCACGGCCCCCCTCCTGGATCCCCTGCAGTTTGCATATAGAGCCAACAGGTCTGTAGACGACGCCATCAACATGGCCCTACACAGCATCTGGACTCCCCAGGAACCTACGCCAGGATCCTGTTTGTGGACTTCAGCTCTGCCTTCAACACCATCCTTCCAGACCATCTCCGAGGCAAGCTTTCCCAGATGAATGTGCCTGATCCCATCTGCCGGTGGATCACTGACTTCCTGACGGACAGGAAGCAGCATGTGAGGCTGGGAAAGAATGTCTCGGACTCCCGGACCATCAGCACCAGCTCCCCTCAGGGCTGTGTTCTTTCTCCTCTGCTCTTCTCCCTGTACACCAACTGCTGCACCTCCACCCACCAGTCTGTCAAGCTAATCAAGTTTGCAGATGACACCACCGTTATTGGGCTCATCTCGGACGGGGATGAGTCTGCCTACAGGAGGGAGGTTGAACGTCTGGTGTCCTGGTGCAGCCACAACAACCTGATGCTAAATGCCCAGAAGACAGTGGAGATTATTGTGGACTTCAGGAAACACACAGCCCCACTACCCCCCATCATCCTGACTGACACCCCCATCACCTCTGTGGACTCATTCCGCTTCCTGGGTACCACCATCACCCATGACCTGAAGTGGGAGCCCACCATCACCTCCGTCATCAAGAAAGCCCAGCAGAGGATGTACTTCCTGAGGCAGCTGAAGAAATTCAACCTGCCAACACGGACGATGATGCAGTTCTACACTGCAATCATTGAGTCCATCCTCACCTCCTCCATCACCGTGTGGTACGCTGGAGCCACTATCAGGGACAAACAGAGACTGCAGCGTGTTGTGTGCTCTGCTGAGAAGGTGATTGGCTGCAGACTCCCATCTCTGCAGGACCTGTACACCTCCAGGACATTGCGGCGTGCAGCTCGGATCTCAGCTGACCCTTCTCACCCTGGACACAGTCTGTTTGACCTGCTCCCCTCAGGCAGGAGGCTCCGGTCCATTCGCACCAGAACCTCTCGCCATAAGAACAGTTTCTTCCCCTCTGCTGTTGGAAACATGAACAATAACCATATGACTGTCCCCGCCACTAACACATGACCCTACGCTGTGTCACTGCATCATTCCATGTTTGGCACTGATCACCACCTGCACTCATGTATATATCTTTCTACGCAGCACTTTTAATTCTTATTCTCATGTATATATCTCATGTATATCTCATGCACATATCTTTCTACGTAGCACTTTTAATTCTTATTCCTACTTTTATTTTTTCATGTCTATTTAAGTGCTATTTATGACACTATGTTTGCACTGAAGCACCGCAGCATTTTCCTAATGTTGTAAACCTGCTCAACATTTGGCAATAAACCCCTTTCTGATTCTGATTCTGATTCTGATTACTGGGACAGTGGCGCGGCTGCCCCTCTGTGGGTCTTCCTTGGTCTCTTGTGTTCTGGGGGCCTCTGGATGTCTGGAGTTTTGATCTCCTCCATACCTGCTTCATACCATAGAGGACAGGGCTGTGGCTCCCCACACTCCCTAGCAGATCATTACATGGAGAAACCTTTGGAATGCAAGCATGCTGATCCACACAGGTATGCACACAGGTGTACACATGGGTATTCACAGACGCGGACTACAGCTTTCTTGGCTGCTGCCTCAAAGCACATTGTGCGCTGTCTATCTTGCGTGCTGCACAATATCGTTTATTATTAAGTAACTATTGATATCTACTGCTAGCTAGTTTATTGTGATGGTGCTTTGTTTTTTTCTTATTATGTTGCTCTTTGTTGTTTGCTGTCTCTTCTGTTTTTTTTTCTCCATACAGGTGACCCAGGTGTTTCGTTTTTTTTGTTTGTTTGTGTTAAGGAAAAAGTTATTTTGTTCTTATAAAAGTGTTCATATTTTATACACTGTAAGAATGTATCAAAATGTACTCATCATCATGCTTGTGTTTTGCAGAACAAAGTGTTGCAGAACAAAGTGTTCATTTTGATGTTGACACTTCATTTAGATATTTTGAGACCGGAAAGAAATGCAACTGAGTGATATACTGATAAGTGTTTAATATTTCTGCTTATGCAAACGTCTTTCTATCATGAACTCTCTGAACAGTCACATCACAACACCACAATGAGTTGTGAAAACAAGCTGTTATTGTTAGATTAAGTTACAGGAACTGCATGTTCTCCCCTCACGAGTGAAGAGCGTGCAGCTAAGTTCCTGTTTTATCTTTACTTTGCCATGTGACATCACTCTACTGAAGTGTATAAATAAAGATGCAAGACAAGTGTAGGGGTGTGAGTCTTGTTGAGCTCTCACCCGTGCACGTTAACTGTTGAACTGTCTGAGTGTCATTTCTTCACCTGAGTGTTTGATAACTGTTCACCCCTAACAGTTTGGTTTTTTTTCTCTCTTCCCCCCCTTCTCACCGTCTCGTCTCCCCTTTGGTTTTCTTTCTCTCCCTCTCTTTCTTTCATTCTTTCCCCCTGTCCTATCCCACAGTCATGTCTGTCCCGTTTGTAGCAACTGAAAATAAAATAAATTCATAATTATAATAAAGGTCAATCAAATGGACCAATATGGCAAGGCCATGATGATCCACTTGGTAAAATAAATCCGCTTGGCATCTTTCTTGGCCTTAAGACAACAATTCTGATGGCTATAGATCCAAACGGGACAAAAAAAAAAAAAGAAAAAAAGAAAAAAAGAAAAAAAAGAAAATGAAGGTGGCATAGTGAACAACTCTTTTTGACCCATTGGTCATTTGCTGCCAGTTTGGCGTTGCAACTTGATTGACTGTTGCATGACTTTGTTTGCATTATACAGTCTTCAACTCATATTGGATATAAAGAAACATGCAAAGTGAAGGAAATCTCCGTCATCCGTGGATCGAGTTTCCTCCTGAGGCGTGGGCAGCGATAAGCAGAGTTTTGTATAAGATTAATTATTCAAAGTAACACTCAGGTATGCCGTTCAGCGGGTTAGTTACGACGTCGGGAGCAGTTAGGAGAACAAAATGATACAGAGACTGTTCAGGTTGCTTTCCCAAAATCAACTCAAAGTTTATTCTTCTGTGCAGGGTTTTTATAGGCAGAAGGGTTCGTGTGTCAACAAGTTACAAGTTACAAGTTACAACCATATAAGGAAGTTCCCCCTAGCTCTGAAAGGGACCTTCTATAATCTCAACATACTTTTGACAGGTCCATTAAACACTAGACATTTAAAATCCTTTAGTGATATAAGTTTGCACATGGTAGAATACGACATGTAGTTATTTGCATTAGGAAATGTTTAACCATATATACCTAGAGGCACATAATCAATGGTGTGTGATCTTTAGCAGGCTGCAAACTTAATGTGCACTCGAGGAATGCACTGTCCTATTGTACCACGGCAGGATCAACGCAGCTATGCCTGTTCCAGTTTAAGTGCCTTCTTTACATATAGATGAACTGTTGGATTTTCCAGACCAGCAGGCCAAAGGAAGTTGCCGTGGGGTGACAGCAAGAGGAGATGAAGTTTAAACAAAGGGCATTGCAGAAACAGGGTCCTTTGTATAATATCATCAAAAAAGGTATTCAGTACATCCTCCCAAAATACTAAAATATCTAACAGTTCCCTTCTTTTATTATCACACAATAATTACACAATATAAAGGCAAAATGTAATAACATAATCTAAAGGAAAATCATAAATGTAACTTGTCCTCCGAGCAAGCTTGATATCAAAAGTCTAAGAAAAAAGAAAAAGGAAAAAGAGAAATAAAAGAAAAAACTTCATTCCCTTCTTTGATAACGGAGTAATTCACAACCTAATGCTTAATATATACATCAGGATCATCATTGGCGACATCTGGCACATCATCTGGGTCAATTTGTGCCAATTGTAAATACATTGAGGTAGCTGTAATAGTAGCTATACGGGTCATCATTGAGCGTATACATGGCATCACACAACAGACAATAATCATCAAAAACAAAATAATACATGCTACAATGGTTACAAAAGCTACAATTAGTTCCTTCCATTTTCCAAACATGTCCTGCAGCCACTTGTCTAGCCACTGACCGTGACCTGCATTGGCTCTTAGTTCTATCTGCAATGCTTCAAGTTTATTCATAGCTTGCGTGAATGAACCGTTAGGGGCGGTATTATTGGGAATGAAAGTACAGCAAACATCTCAAAACATCGCGCAAACACCTCCTTTCTCAGCTAACAGCATGTCTAAGGCCATCCTATTTTGCATGGTCATTAAAGAGGTAGCAGACATCTGTTCTCCTAGGGCCTTAAGGGCCGTATTGGTCAGATTAATATGTCTTTGCTGATGGTAATAAACATAATTGATCCAGGCTACATTTTTGTTTACCTGTATCCACGGTAGTATTGAGGCAAACCCTGCGTATAGCCTTTTAATATGCCTCCCCAATATGAGTCGTTCAGTGCGTTGGGGGCATGCAAGATTTTTACTGAATACTTACTCACATATGCCTGTATATAAGAAAACATATCTCTATCTTGTGTCCTGTCAATACTCGCTGCTAACCATGTTTCGGTACAGCGTGCTCCTGGAGATTCAGAAAAGAATGTATAGTTTTGTGCGTCATAAGTTATGTTTTTAAGCTTTGGTCGATGTATGCATATCATCGAGATATTTGGGTGATGGCGCACCTGTGTTGGGGGCGAAAGAGGTTCAGTCCGGTCTTCGGGGCGCTTTATGCAGGGGTAGGTAGTGTTGTCAATCATGCTGACATCTGTACCAGAGACTTGTCCTGTGTATATGAGTAAACAATCTAAAGGACTTAGTTCTACTCGCGCTTCCATCATGGTTGCTGTTAAGGGCCCCTTTTTATCATTATTGAATAGTATCTTTGTCAAGGGAAAACCTGAGATTGGGTATCCCACTATAACCTGTTCTGGATTACCCTTTGAACAGACATAACAGTTACTGTTTCCTAAATCACGAGCAGCTGTTCTAGCATTTTCATACCAGGAGTTAACTCCTGCTATAGGGGGTGCATAAAAGGGTTTATTAGTGGCATCTATATTGCTATTTACTGATTTTAGGGAACGTAAGGAGCGTACTAGGTGGGTGTCTTGCAAAATAGAGCATGAGGTATCATTAGCAAAATATGACCTGCAAAAATGTGAACATGGTTGCAGTCTACAATACAAAATAGTAAAGAAAAATCCTAAAATTAATGCGATAGATATGATAAATAACCTAAATATATAAGAAAAAACACCGTTCTTCAGTCGTCTCCTGGCCTGGTCCCAGGTTCGAGAGACATTGAATAAGCGTCGTATGATGACAATGGGCATTTCATTTTCTCCATTATCAGGATGGAATGAGTCTAGCTTTATCAGATTAGACATCATGTGGTACTTTCGGCTTTCTATTCCTGCTGGATGTTCGAGTACCTTGTTGTGGCTCCTTCAGGCGTTGTGTGTTAATCAGTGATTGCGTGTGTGTAGGTGTATTGGATCCGGGCGCTGGCTCGCCGGAGACGTCGTCTGCTTGATCCGACGCCTGAGATGGTCTGATTGGGCTGGTCTTAACCCTGCTGGCGTGTATCCACTGAGGTTGTCCGTCTGTAAGGATGCTGGTTCTCGTCACTGCCAGTACAGTCTGGGGGCTGGAAAACGCGGCCTCCCCGAGTTTCCTTGGTTTTAGCGACTTCACCAACACCGCATCCCCTGGTCTCCACTTGTGCGTTGGAACTGTGGAGGGGAGAGGCTGGGAGAGACAAACTTTCTGATAGTTATTATTCAGTGTTTCTACCAAATTGTGGACATAGTCGGACAATGCAGTATCTACATCCCCTTCCAATAGCGGTGCCCCTCTGGAAGCTGACCATGGTGTTGGAAATGGTCTTCCCATGATTATTTCAAATGGAGATAATTTGGTTGCTGCAGATGGAGTCATTCTAATCTCACAGAGGACTTGAGGAAGTAATTTGATCCAGGTCATTCCTGTTTCTATCATTGCTTTAGTCAGGCGATTTTTTATGGTCCTATTCATTCTTTCTACAACTCCTGAACTCTGAGGGTGGTATGGCACATGATATTTCCAGTCTATTCCTAAAGTTTTAGCACACTTTTGAATTACTTCTGATGTGAATGAAGGTCCTCTATCACTGTTAATTTGGTGAGGTATCCCGAATCTGGGTATTATTTCATTGCTCAACTTTTGACAGACTACTTCTGCAGTTTCTTTTGAGGTTGGATAAGCTTCTACCCATTTACTAAATTGATCCACTATTACCAATAAGTACTTGATGCTTCCTTGTGCTGGCATGTGTGTAAAATCAATTTGTAACCAGAACCTCTCGCCATAAGAACAGTTTCTTCCCCTCTGCTGTTGGACACATGAACAATAACCATATGACTGTCCCCGCCACTAACACATGACCCTACGCTGTGTCACTGCATCATTCCATGTTTGGCACTGATCACCACCTGCACTCATGTATATATCTTTCTACGCAGCACTTTTAATTCTTATTCTCATGTATATATCTCATGTATATCTCATGCACATATCTTTCTACGTAGCACTTTTAATTCTTATTCCTACTTTTATTTTTTCATGTCTATTTAAGTGCTATTTATGACACTATGTTTGCACTGAAGCACCGCAGCATTTTCCTAATGTTGTAAACCTGCTCAACATTTGGCAATAAACCCCTTTCTGATTCTGATTCTAATGTATGAAATGGAAAATCTGGTTGTGGTAAATGCTGATGTTTTGCTTTTGGTTTTCCTACATTAGTTCGTGCACATGTTAGACAAGTTGCCAATATGCTTTTTACTGCATGTGATGTTTTTTCAATTACAAATCTTGATTTTATTGCCATTATTACCCCTCTTTGTCCGACATGACTCACACCGTGAAAATGTCAGACAAGGACTGGCAGCAGGGAAGATGGGAGGGCAATCAAACCCTCAAGATTTTTGTATAGGCCATCCCTGTCATCTAAGGTACAGTCATTATTCTCCCAATAGGTGTAATCAGATGCAGAGGCCTGCTCTTGTATGAATTTTAAATCAACATTTGTTTCTAAATAGTCTGGGAGTGTAACAAGTGGCAGCTGTAGGGGCACAGATAATACTTCCTGTGGAGGTGGGAGCTGTGACCCAGCTGCAGCCTTGGCAGTCACGTCTGCTAGGGCATTACCTGTTGCTTCGTCTGTGTCAGCTGTACTGTGTCCTTTCGTTTTAACGACTGCAACGGCCGATGGTAGCTGTATAGCCTGCAAAAGTCTTTGCACAAGATCAGAATTAGCGATCGGTTTTCCATCAGCCGATCTAAATCCTCTTTGTCTCCACAATGTGCCAAAGTCATGTACGACGCCAAATGCATAGCAGCTGTCTGTGTAAATTGTCACACGCTTATCCACATGTAGCTCACAGGCGCGAATTAAAGCCATGAGCTCTGCTTTTTGTGCTGAGTGAAATGGTAATGAGTGAGCCTCTAGTATGATGTCAGGCAATGTCACCACTGAGTAGCCACAAAGAAATGAGTTGTCATTCAGCCTTGAACAGGACCCGTCCACATAAACCGTGGCTGAGTCTGGAATAGGTGTTTGCTCTAAATCTGGACGTGGTGCTGTGGATTCCTGTATACGTGTCATGCAGTCATGAACGTCAAGCTCGTCTGAGCCGTCCTGTCGGTCAGAGGAACACAGCATACGGATCAATAAATGTGCTGGCGAATTGGGTGTGCTGCTCGCCTTTATAGTGAGATTTGCTGTGGAGGTCAGTGTAGCTTCATAACCTGAGCGACGTTGTGCAGTCATATGTTGTGTAGTTATGTTTGCTAGAATGGTCGTGACCTGGTGATTGGTGTGTAGAATAGTGTCATGTGAGAGTGTGAGCTTCTCGCAGTCCCTTATCATGATAGAGCAAGCTGCTACTGCCCTCAGGCAGGCCGGCATCCCCTGAACAACCACAGGCAGCACCTTTGAATAGAAGGCTACTGGACGGTAGCCACTGCCATGCTCTTGGGCCAGTACACCTGTGCAGGTTGTGCCGTTCTCTGTGACGTACAGCTGGAATGGTAAGTGGTAGTCAGGCAGACCCAAACAAGGGGCGGAGGTCAGCGCTCCCTTTAATGCATTGAAAGAGGCAGTCATTTCTGTCGACCACAGTATTCGAGGGGGCTTGTCTTTTTTACAACAGTCTGCAATAGTCTGACAGTCTGTCTGCAATAGTTCACCATGCCTAAGAAGGACAACATTTCCTTCTGTGTAGTGGGCCGAGGGACGGAGGTCACAGCTTTGACCCTGTCTGCAGTCATGGAACGTTTTCCGTGAGACAATGTGAATCCCAAATATTGAACAGAAGTCTGACAATACTGCATTTTCTTTGCCGATGCTATGTGGCCAGTCTGTTGGAGGTGCTGGAGAAGCATGTGTGTAGCAGTTGGACATAGTTCCTCACTCGGAGCACAGAGGAGGAGGTCATCCACGTACTGGATCAGGGTACAGCCCTCCGGAGGAGTGAAGCTGTCCAGGGTAGCACGGACCACCATTGAGAAAGCAGCAGAGCTATCTACCATGCCTTGGGGCAGACGGGTCCAAGTGTACTGCTTATTTCTATGTGTGAATGCAAATAACGGCTGTGTGTCTTCATGCACAGGCACCGAGAAAAAGGCGGAACACAGGTCCACCACGGTAAAATGTGTAGCTGTGGATGGAATGGATGTCAATATGCTGGGAACGTCTGGGACGAGAGGTGGCAGAGGCATAATGACTGCATTAATTTGCCTTAAGTCTTGTGTGAAACGCCATACGCCAGGTTTGTTAGGCTTTGGCACAGGATTGACAGGAGTGTTATATGGAGATTGTTAAGGTTCGTTCGAGTTAGGGAAGAGAAGAAAGCAAGCCCAAGTCGAAGTAGGTGTCAAAAATAGTGATCTTTATTACACACTTTGCGCACTTAGTGTGGGAAAAGACAATTTGCAATCGAATCCTCTCGTCAACTGAAGCATCAGTCTCCTTATATTGCCTTTATGACATCACAGTTGGATCTTTACTGGAAATGATCTCAAATGATAACAATTCCCCGCCTATCCCAAAGTTTTCCCTTATATAGACATCAACTGCTACTCTTAAGAGAAAAACAAGTGTGTATTACATTGTGCATTTTGTGAAAGTGTATTTATCAGAAAAACTGTCCTCAGATGACCCTCCTATTATTACTAAGTGTGTAGGTGACCGTGCGTGTGTTACATAAGTGCGTGCATGTAAGTAGAGGCCAGCGTACGTGCAGAACTACACGCAGGCCTGCCAGGGCCCAACAGGACTCGTGGATCTGTATGGTGTGACTGCTCTAACGTGCAACAACTTTATATAAACAGTCAGTGTGCATTAATATTTGCTCAAAGTAACACAGATGTAATTAAAAGATTATACTGTCAACAGATTCAACAATGGCAAATGAGTAATCAATGATAACTGATTGTGAGAATACAAAATAAAATATCTCCTGATCACACTCCTCCTCTTTGGCCTTTTGAAAAAAGGCCAACATTTAGAGATATTGTGTCACTCCTCCGTCCAGGCGGCTTCTCGCAACGGCATCATATGTTCCGGACCAGCTGACCCAGCTGAACCAGAAGCTATGGCCCTGCTCACCAGATTACCCAACACCTGCCTCACCAGAGGAATGAGACAACACCCGATCAGCAACAAACCTAGAAAAACTAGAAGAGAAAACATGGCAGACATAAACAATCCCTTATATTGCCCAAAAACAGATGTGAACCAATCTCCCAGCCTTGAATTCACGCCTGATTGCTCATGCATGGTTCTAGATAACGTTTTCAAATTTTCCAGCGCCCGCGTGACTGTTCCGTCCGGAGCTGTATTGTTGGGAATAAAGGTGCAACATAAATCTCCGAACATCGCGCACACGCCTCCCTTCTCGGCCAATAACATGTCCAGGGCCATGCGATTTTGGATTCCCATTAACGACGTCGGACCTAATTGTTCTGCAAGACCTTCCACCGCGTCCCTGGTGAGATTAGAGAGTCTCAACACATTATAATGAACATAATTAATGCGATCAACATTTTTATTGGGAGTCACCCACAGAAACACACTTTCAAACCCGGCCGCTATCTGATCAACTAACTTATACTCATCTGGAACTCCTCGGGGAACTCCTATTGAGTCTATCCAGGTTGGCGAGTCCCGTCTTGGATCATACTTGTGGATAGCTCCTGTGGCTCTCCTCCGTCTGGCTGTAGACACATCCGCACCTTGCTGTGGAATTGTCTCTAGCCTACTGCCTATGAGCATCAAAGGTGCAGCTAAGCGCACCAAAGCACACGTTCCCACACTCCCCAAGGGAACCTGCACCAAAAGGGTGTACTCCCCACAATAATAATATAGCCCACCTCTCGCCCAGGTGCCTATAATTGTGCTTGGGTCACTTACATCATTGGTAATCCTACCTGTGATTGTCCTCTGGCACCAGCTTGGATTAATCCTTCCTAGCCTAAATCTCACTCTGTCTGTAGAAAACTCAAAACATGTATAATTATCTCGTTTTGGTGTGAATGAACCTGGTTGTGTGCGTTTATCAATTGGCGGATATAAACCTGACAAAGTGGTGCAGTTACCTGTGTCCACCGCCTCTCTAGTTAATCTCAACATGCAATTATATCCCCACTCATCCTCTGGATACAGAGGAGCGGGTTCAGTAAACAAATGTGGTCGAGCGGTAGCACAAGCAACACAATCAACCACTTTCTGCTCCTTAGCATTTTGAGCCACCCAATCTAACCAAAGATTCCTATCTCCAAAACCTGTGGCACGCTCTATCAACTCCTGAGGTCTTAACCTAGTATAATCAGTGGCAACAAACCATTTTTCTTCTGGATCCTTGTAAATAACTGTCTCTACGGGATCTGTTTGCACCGTAAGATTCAGTGCTGAGTCATTTCCCAGCGGTTTAGACCTGGGATTAAATAAATTCACCCGAATTAACCCGAATGGATCTGTCCCTACTTTATCTACCCCTACTACTAAATAAAACGCACCTCCATCAAACCCAGGTTCAGGGAGTTCACTCCATGGTCCTAGGGAAAGAGTAATAGGGTTATTTGTAACAGAATAATCTCTCTGAATAGCTATTCCTTCAAGGGCCGGTGGCACCGTTGGCTGCCATCCTACTCCTGTCCATGCGACCACATCCTGCCAAGAACACCACTGATCCGTTACATAGGTGTAGGTGTCACTATCCCATGATGGGCCCCACACCGACTTAGGGTAACACATCATTGGATGATAACAAACCCACACATTATATGTTCTCCAGCTATTCCCGTCACCCGAGCATTTAATTACCTGACACAAATCGAATGTGAACGCTGTTGTAGATCCATTAACATACCCAAACTCGACTCCGCCACTGGCTTTGAGACACCCATCATCCCCACCTGAACCAACCGCACGCTTGACTTTTTTCGACGATTTGATCGGTTCGGGCTCAGGAGCGGATAGACCTCTGTGTCTGGGCAATTCACCTGTCTGCCAAAAAACAAAGAAACACGTTATAACACTTATTAACCCCAACAACCCCGTTATTTTCCAATTTTCCCACAATTTCATGATGACTGTTCCCAGGCTCGTTTACTTTTACTCTATACTAAAAAGATAAAGTTACAAAAAGAGTATAAGGTTATGAGTATAAAAATATGCAAGTAACATACAAAACTATTACGATTCCTTCAAACTATCAACTACTTTAGACTAGAGCCCTAGCCTATTTAGGAGCCTGTACTGGATTCCTCCTTGGCGCGTGACGCTCCTCTCCTTTCTTCGCCTCACTCAGGTAGACTACTGAGGAGGACCGTGGCACAGGTGGAACGAGTATTATTCTGGCTCTATGTTCCCTCCTGCGTCGATTGGGTGGAAGCTAGCTCCAACAAACTCTCGTCCGCGACTGCACACTGAGACCAATGGAACCAGGTCTCCCCTTTTCCCTTTAGACGGACAGCACTGGTGGTTCGGGCAATTACTTCGAAAGGTCCGGTCCACCTTGGGTCTCTCCACTTTCGCTTAATGACCTTCAGCCACACCGCCTTGGCATCGGGGATGGACCTGTCCTCCGCTTTCACCCCTTCTCCAACCTGTTGTGTGAAACTAGACACAAGAGCTTTTAATTCTTTCCAACATTCAATATGTTTTCTATTACTTTTTACACTTTCTTCCGCCGGAACTGTTGTCCATGGACCTGGAAACTGTCGTCCTGTCAACAGCTCATATGGTGTGAAACCTGTGGATTGATTAACACAACATCTTATTATCATCAATGCAACTGGCAGGGCTGCTACCCAATTTAGCCCCGTGTGAGCTGAAATCTTAGCAATTTTATTCTTCAGGTTTAGATTCATTCTTTCTACCTTTCCCTGCGACTGGGGGTGATATACTGTGCCAAATCTATGTTGTAACCCCAGCTTCTGTTCTACCTCTGCCAAGTCTTTGTTTTTGAAATGAGTCCCATTGTCGGACCTAATCCGCTTAGGGAAACCATGCCGGGGGATGTAATGATTGATTAAACACTTAATCACACTTTTTGCATCCTCCCTCTTGGTAGGCCATGCCTCAGGCCAACCCGTCAAAGCATCTACACTTACCAGTAGATATCGAACTCCTCCTGGACCTGGATCAATCATGTCAGTGAAGTCAATGACAATCTCTTCACCTGGTCTTTCTGGAATGGGGAACTTACCTGCCTCTGGTTTAATCACTGGCTTCGGATTGTGCCTCCCACAGATCAGACACGTCCTAGCCTTTTCCTTGATCATATCCTTCAAAAAGGGATGCCACCAATGGCACAGATGTCTCCCCATCTGGGCGACACCTACATGTCCAAGGCCGTGCGCTTCGGCAATCTTCTGTTTTGCCAAGTTGGCTGTCAACACTGGTCGACCGTCAGGTCCTCGCCAGAGACCTCCTTCTTCCCAGGCTCCTCGACTCTTCCAGATCCCTTTCTCTTCTGGGGCAGCCTCCCCTTGGGCCTTCCTGGCCTCCTCTAGCATGTTAACTCCTGATTCTTCTTCCACCGTTATTTGTACCATCTGTCGTGATGCTTTATAACCCGCTGCCTCTTTTGCAGCTCGATCGGCTTCCTGATTTCCTCTGGCCATCAGGCCGGTCCCTGAGGAGTGGCCTTTGCATTTTATGATGCTCACCTCCTCTGGATCTCCCAAGGCCTGCTCAAGTTCCTCCATTTCCTTTTTGTGGCAGATTGGTGCGTTATCTGCTGTCCTGAATCCTGCTCTTCTCCATTGGGCTAGCTCCACATGAGCTGCTCCAAAAGCATAAGCTGAGTCCGTGTAAATGTTGACTCTTTTTCCTTTGGCAAGTCTCAAAGCTCGACTTAGAGCAATTACTTCTGCTCTTTGGGCTGACTGCTGCCCTTCAAGTCTTCCAGCCTCCTTCACTTCAAATGCCGCCCCTTTTCTGCAAACTACCGCGTAGCCTGCTTTTAATCCTTCATTGTCCCTGTAGCAGCATCCATCAGTGAACCAATCTTCAGCTCCTGTCAGAGGTTCTGCTTTCAAGTCTTCTCTTATCTTCTCGTCCACTTCAGCTCTCTTTGCGCAGTCATGAGGTTCTCCTCCTGACTCCATTAAATCTGCCATGTTAATTCCTTCATGTGTGAAGGTCAAGTTAGGAGCATCTAAAACTCTACACACTCTCTGTTGTGTAAGAGGTGTCATGGTGAAGGCTTGTGAGTTAACATATGCCACCACACTGTGGGTGGTCAGCACCTTCAACGGATGGTCCCTCACTATATGTGCTGTCTTTTGTATAATTTTTGACACCCCAATGGCATGCTGAGTGCATCTCGGGTGCCTTGTCTCTAATGAATTCAGCCTGATGCTGACGTACATAAGTACATCTCTTCCTCCCCCTTTTTTCTGAAACAACACCCCATTAGCTATCCCGTGTGTTTCAGAAACATCAAGATAGAAGGGTTGTTCATAATTAGGGATAGCAAGATCAGCCGATCTGGATAAGTCCTGTTTTAATGCAATAAATGCCGACTCAGTGGCCGATGTCCATGGCAGTTCAGCCTTAAGATTTCTGACACCTGCCGTTTTTACCAAATCCCTCAACAGGGCTGTTTTGCCTGCATAATTTGGAATGAAGTGCCGGCTGTATCCCGTTATCCCCAAGAATGAGAGCAACTCCTTAACCGTACGCGGTCTTGGATGTGTCAAAATCTGATCACGATGAGTGTTTAGCAGACCCACTGATTTGTGAGCAATGACACGGCCCAGAAATGTTACTTCTGGTCGGACCAACTGCAACTTTTCTTTACTGACCTTGAAACCGCACTCAGCGAGTCTCTTCAGTATGGTAAGTGAAGCTGCCGTGCATGCCGAAGCAGACGGAGCTGCAATGAGCAAATCATCAACATATTGCACTAGTGAACACCCCTCTGGGAGATGGCATGGCGATAAAGCTTCTTTCAACACTTGGTTGAAAATGCCAGGGGAAAGTGCAAACCCTTGTGGCAACCTTGTGTATCTGTACTGTTGTCCCCCATATGTGAATGAAAAAATGTCCCTCAGAGACTCATGCAATGGGAGACAGAAAAATGCATTCGCTAAATCAATACATGTAAACCACTTCTGGTCTGGTGTTAATGCCGTCAAGGCTGTGTATGGGTTTGGGACTGGCACCGTGTCAGTACGTAAAATGGCATTGATGGCTCTTAAGTCATGTGCCATTCTGTACTTTCCTGTCCCATGCTTCTCTACTGGCAAAATAGGAGTATTCCAGTAGGATTGAGAGGGCTCAAGCACCCCTACTTTCAATAGCCCCTCAATGGTTTCTGCAATTCCCTCCTCAGCTTCTCTCTTTTGCCTATACTGTGGTTTCCAAATTGGCGTTTCAGACTTCAGCTGGAACAAAACAGGCGAACACGTGGCCTGGCCCACATCCGTAGGCCCTGCTGACCACAAAGTGTCAGGAAGAGTCGCAAGTGCAGCAACTGCATCCGCATGGTCTGTTCTTTCTCTCCCATGAATTCTTGAGATTTGTTGATGCTCCAACATCACTGTGTCCTCTGATTGACAAGTGATACGATAAATTTTGCATTTTGGCGAGTACCAAACGTCTGGAATCTGAGTAGCTTGCCAGCCAGGTTCCTCGAGGGCTCTTTTGACCATCGTCCCCAGCTCCTTCGCCTGATGACTCTCATGGACCGCCAATGTTATATGGGGCACTGAATCAGGTCCCATTTTGAACCAAGGCCGTTGTTCGTCGGTTAATTTTACTGCTGCCGCGACGCCCTCCGGACCGACATAGATGTTTTGAGAACACACATTCCAAGTCTGGCCTTCAAGGTCAGACTGGAACAGGTCCCTGTAAATTTCATCATCGTTTCTATCATAATAGAGGGTGACATGGAACGGATCCCTGGGGGGAGAGAAGACTGCCAAGGCCATAATCCAAGGTTTCCACAACTGATATTGTCTTAGTATGCCTTCTTCCACCACACGACCCCAATAGATGTCAGCGGTCGTTTGTTCACAGTCTTTCAGCAAGTACTGGTTCTTTGAAAATGTCCCCAGGCACGGAAACTCTTTTCCTCCTGGAAGTGTCACTGTTAGTCCATCAGCTGAACACATGATGGTGGCCCCCAGTTTAATGAGCAGATCCCTGCCCATCAAGTTCACAGGCACATGGGGAGACACCACATAGCTGTGCTTCAATGTCTGTTTTCCCAGCACCGTCAGGGCTGGATTGGTTGTTGGCAGCGTCATTGGTACCCCAGAAAACCCAACAACACTGACCACATGGTTGGAAAGTGTGGCACTGTTTGGTTTTTGTTTCAGTGTTGAATAGGTAGCCCCAGTGTCCACAAGGAAGGTCATTTCATCTCCTTCCACACTCATTGACAACATAGGATCTGCCACTCCCATGTTGTCTGGTCTCTGTGGGTCCCGTCAGTACAGCTCCTCCTCTCCGCCCCAGTATCCCAGGGGATACTGAGCCGCTGGCGCCATGCCTGGGTTTGGAGCTTGATGTCCCCTTGTCTGGCCCACTCTGCCTCGAAAAGTTCCCTGTGCCTGGGGTGATGATGAATAAGCTGTTTCTGGTAGCCATGGCGTAGGACAATTACGAGCCCAATGTCCTCGTCCTCCACACCTTCGGCATACATTCGGGTCCAGCATAGGTCCCCCCAGACCACGGCCCCTTGGTCCACCTCCCCTTTGGGATCCACCACGTCCCCTCAGCGACCTAGTAGCCCCCCAATTCCCCGCGGGTCTTCCTTGCCTTGGGAATTCATTGGCGGGCCATCGGTCATCAGGGTACAGAACCGGATTCAAATCTGGCCAATCAGGCCCCGGATCGCCCCGTGGCTGCGCCACCAGCATCTTCTTAGGTCCATCTTTGGTTTCCTTTTTCTTTTCATTTAGTTTTTCTCTCGCCTCTGCCAATTTCAATTTCACTAACTGCCCTTGCGCCTCCTCCAGCTCCTGTTTTTTCTTGTTCACCTCGTCTTTCTCCAGCTCAAGTCGATGTATAATGTGCCTCTCCCATTTTGCTGAATCCGCCACCGCAAAATCAGGATTCTTTTGTAAATCTGTTCTTACTCGTTCTGGGAGACCTGCTAATACTGCAGATCGGAACCACGCCCTTGGTTCACCATTCTGCCCAGGATGTTCACCAGTTTGAAGAATCCACTGTTCTTTTGCATGCTCCATAAACTCTCTAGGAGAATGTTCTGGGGTCCAAACAATCCTAGGTGTAGTGCCCATGTTATGAGTCGGATACTTTTCACGCACTGCGTCAGAGAGAGCATTTCGCACCCTTGCATAGGGGACGTCGTTTGGTTGGCATACAGTTCTTGCTATCTCTTCTACATCTGCGAGGCCTCCTCCTCTGAAGGTCCTCCCACCGATAGCTCGGAAATCTCCCAGAGCCAATTCCTCTCCTTCTGTAAGACTTCCTAGTCTCCTCAACCAAGCGGCTCCTCCCTCCGTGATTGGGGGCAGCTGCTTCACCAGAGCCTCAAGATCTCTGATATTGTAGGGGTGGTAGACTGGTTCACCCCTTCCACCCTTCAATAAAGGCATTGTGAGGGATAATTCCTCCTCTGTGTCACCCTGCCCTTCTTCAGTTGGCAATGCAACAGTCTTCCTCTGGTTCTTCTCAAAGATGGACGGTCTTTTATCTCTTGGTTCCTCCAGAACCCTCCCAGAGCGAAGGGTCGTCCTTCCTGTGGGAGTCTGAAACTTTGGGGCAAATCCTCCCCTTTGCAGGTTTGACACTTCTCTGGATTTTCGTATGTTGCTTTCTACTGAGGCCGCCAAGTCCTTTTCCAAGGCATAAAGTGTTTGTGCTACGCTACGTGGTGTTGCTACGCCTTCCTCCTCCAATTTTCTCAAGAGGCGTTCCAGCTGTATCACGGCCTCCCGATTGTCAGATTCCTTTCCGAAAACGTGGCCTTGCCACTGTTCTTTCTCAGAATCATCAACCGTTGACCTCTGATTAGTTTTTCGGGTCGCCTTTGATGGCGCCTTCTGATACTGCATTGAAGGTGAGTCTTCCTCTGAAGTCCAGGCCTCCTGGGATGGATTTTCCTGGCTGGGCTGTTGCAATGTCACCTGTCCGGTACTTGTAGACGCCACAGGTTGAGCTTCTTCTGTAGCTCTATCTGGGCTAAAAAGAGAGGGAGGAATCAAGATCAACCCCCGTGTAGTAATTCCTTGTGATGTCCCAGCAACTGGGTGCGGCTGACTTACCTCTGATGCAGCTGCGGCTGATTGAGACTGCATTGCTTTCTGTGCAGGTGCCCCTGATTGTGGCTGCACTACTCCTGTGTCTGCCTCCACTGTGGCTGGAGCAGATGTCGATGGTGGAGGATTCTCCTGTAAGTTGACAATTCCACCTGTCACTTTTCCTGTTTTTCCTTCCGGCCCCCACATAGTACCACCCTCCAGGGCCACCACTGGACAAATATAAGGTGGGGGTGGGCCACTCAGGAAGTCCTTCAGGCTGGGATATAGCTTTCCCTCAGCCTCAGCTTCCTTCTTTAAGACTGGCTGGATGTCGCTCACTTCCTATGGCATCCAGTGGGAAACACCTTGGGAGATAATCATAAGCTTACAATACTTACTTTGTTTTTCCATCATAAGTTTCTTTTCAGCCTTTATTTTTCTCCCCTGGAAACGTCCTAAAGATTCCTCTTCAAGCTCCTTGATTCTCTCTTCACATTTCTCCCCTTGTCGTTGAAAGAGGGAGTGCAGAGGGATTCTGTCCTCCAATGTCTTCTGTTGATTTTCACATAATTCCTTCACTTCTTTTTCTAAATCCTGACACTGACGAGCAATCTCTTTTGAAGACGTCCCTTCAGTCATTTTAATGGCTTTCTTCAATTCCTGTATTTGCTCCTTCAGTGGCTTGTATCTCTTTCCCCCTCCAGGGGTCGCCTTTTCCTCTTCAGCCATTTTGCTTTTTGACCTCACTTACCTTACCAAAATGGCCGGTCTTAGGCTCCTCCCCTAGGGGTTGCCTCGTTGTATTTTCCTTTCGGCGGTCAGAATCTCACAAGCTGGTCAAGCCAAACTTCCGCTAGGCTCCAGCCTGAGAGAGAGAGACCGCCCACAGACACACACACACACACACACCCTCTAATCCTCCTTTCAAGCTCAAAGCTTGACAAACGTCTAATATAACAGTTTTAAGCACGCAAAGCCAGCGAAAATTCACTCTCACATTCACTTCCCTAACAACTACAAAGTTTTCACATACAAGAATAATCCAAACAATCTACCATGCACCGTTTTCCCTCCTTATACGAGAGACTCAACCAACTTTTAAAAGCTTTATTTACACAACATCAAATAGAGCACAGATCTCTGCCTTTTCCAGGTAGAGAAGGAAATACGACCCAACTAAAAATCTCCCAACAATCACACAAAGTTCTCAAATTTTGTCAAGATATTTATCCCCGCACTCCTACCTTACTGGAGTTTTACACAAGGGATCATTACTCATGGAATTCTATTAAACCATAATCACATTAGGAAATCACCAACACAAGACTACAAGGTTTAGTTTATTTAATATACTGAAATCTTTCAACCATACTTCTGAGACCCCCCTTCACCTAACGAAAAGAAGCTCAGAAGGACAGAAAGGGAGAAATAGGGCCGCAGCTGTACACACACACACTCCGCTCGTACTCGCGCGCGTGTGCCCGCTACTGCGCAGCACCACACAACCCCTCCCCTCTCCTTAAGGAGAGATACACACACACACTCTCTGTTCCCTGAGAGTGAGAGAAGAGAAAGGCGTTTTCGTTTTTTCACACACTCTGAATCCACACAGAAAAAGTTCAACAACACAAGACAGTTTATACAATTTACACTTTTAAATGCACAGACACACGAGTAATTTATATACAATATACACGGGCCCCATAGACGTCATATACCAGAAGAGGTTACTCCTATCTTTTTTGACTAATTTAAAAGCACCTATAGCCCAGGCCTCGCCTTGCTGGTCAATACACACCTCGGGAACGCCCTCCCGATAGTGCTCAAATTCCTAAGAAAACACCATATGCCAGAACAACTTTATCTCACTTCTCTATTTCTCTGCTGGTGTTGCTAAATTTTGACTAATTTAAAAGCATCTTTCAGCCCAGAGCCTCGCTCTTGCTGATCAATTACCCGTTTCAAGTACGCCGCCTTGAAAACGGCCTCATTACTAACGCTAGATAATTTAAAACCGCACCCCGCCGGACACCTGGAACTCCACCAGCTGCGTGAAAGGCAATGAAATCCTGGCTCACGCTTTTGGCTATACTTAAGGTTGACAGGCAGCTGACGTTTTTATGGGAAGCGGCCGGTCCGCGACTCTATCTGTCAATCTGGCGCAGTAAAAGAAACGGTCTCCCTTCGACCATTTCGGTTTATTCGGGGCGCCCGAATCCCCCTGGCAACCAACCAAGCAAATAGCCTAACGGTGCGTCCACTGTCAGGTGTCGCCGCCACAGCGCTGAGCTGAACTACGCCCTTAGGGGCCACGCCCCAGTCCTAAATTAAATTTACTTATTTTAAAAGCCTCACTGTGGGTACCCTGCCCTCCAGTTTAATTACCTGAGACCCAAAACCGCGTTTTTGCTACTCAATCAAAACCAAATTATCCCTACACTACCGATTGACTGGCTGGCATCCCAGTCAACCCACAGATAAACCTCTTAAACCGTATTTATTTGTTTCCACACACCTTAAACCGTATTAACTTAAACACATAACTTCTTAACTCAAAATTCACCCCCAAAATGAACAACAATGAATTTAGTCAGACTACTATGCCCTATTTTAAAACTAATTAGTCAAGATCACTATGGACCAACGCCAGAAGCCCAGACTGAGTGAATATTATTTAATTAAATTTAGTTTTAACTTCCAATATAGCGCCTTTGGATAAAAATCAACAGGTGGCACTCACCTTTTCTTATGTCGCCTGGCGTCACTCAGATAGGCTGCTGGCCTTCGCCCCCTTTGTCACCTTCCACGACGAGCTGCAGGTTGCAACCCCTCCCCACCCGGAGTTTCGGCACCAGGAATTGTTAAGGTTCGTTCGAGTTAGGGAAGAGAAGAAAGCAAGCCCAAGTCGAAGTAGGTGTCAAAAATAGTGATCTTTATTACACACTTTGCGCACTTAGTGTGGGAAAAGACAATTTGCAATCGAATCCTCTCGTCAACTGAAGCATCAGTCTCCTTATATTGCCTTTATGACATCACAGTTGGATCTTTACTGGAAATGATCTCAAATGATAACAATTCCCCGCCTATCCCAAAGTTTTCCCTTATATAGACATCAACTGCTACTCTTAAGAGAAAAACAAGTGTGTATTACATTGTGCATTTTGTGAAAGTGTATTTATCAGAAAAACTGTCCTCAGATGACCCTCCTATTATTACTAAGTGTGTAGGTGACCGTGCGTGTGTTACATAAGTGCGTGCATGTAAGTAGAGGCCAGCGTACGTGCAGAACTACACGCAGGCCTGCCAGGGCCCAACAGGACTCGTGGATCTGTATGGTGTGACTGCTCTAACGTGCAACAACTTTATATAAACAGTCAGTGTGCATTAATATTTGCTCAAAGTAACACAGATGTAATTAAAAGATTATACTGTCAACAGATTCAACAATGGCAAATGAGTAATCAATGATAACTGATTGTGAGAATACAAAATAAAATATCTCCTGATCACAAGATACTGTGGGCTTTATTACTCCTGTAGTCAATAAATCTCCTATGATGACATCTAGGGCTGCGGTTTTTCGGCAGAAATGGGATATTGCTTGACATATACTGGCTTGTTGTGTTTCAGCTGTGCGTGATAAGGTGTGCAGTCAATAAATCCCACATCATTCTCACCTTTAGACCATAATGTCATATTCTGGTATTCAGCTGGCAACGTAACTGCAGAAATAGTACAGTGGATAGGGTAGGTTAGATCTATGTGTCGACATGGTTTAGTTATGTCGTAACCTATATTTGAGTTATGTGACAAAATCACTGTTTGACCTTCACTTGTGTGAGCAGTTATCATGTTGTTGAACAGTGTGAGAGAAACAAAAGTGTGGCTCCCAGGTGTGGGATTACCTGGTAGTGGTATCTGTACACGTGTTTGGCACAGTGTGTGGCGTGGAATACCAGACAAAAAGGTGTTGAGTTCATTCTCTGCTGAGGCGTCCAGCTGACACAGAGGCTGTTCCTTCTCCATGATGTCGGTGCACAGGGCAGAGAACACATAACTGTTATCAGTGTCAGCAAACATTTCACCCTTTGTGTTAAATGAAATACACAAATTCATTTTTGCCATTAAATCTCTGCCTAATAAATTCACAGGCGAATTTGGGATAATTACAAATGGATGATATGTGACTTCATCTGGTTTTGGGCCCCAACGTGTCTTTAGAGAATGAGTTTTAGGGCATTGCACTATAGTTCCATTAATTCCCATAGTGTTGATACACACAGAGGAAACAGGCCCATTATAGAATTTTCCAGACAGTGAACTTTTAGTGGCTCCACTATCCACTAAAAATGGGTATTTCTTACCATCTATTTCTACTTCTAATATGGGCAAGTGCTCTGTATTAGGGGACAATTGCAAATGCAGCATCGTGTGTAGTGCCTCACACTGCTGTCCCTTATTCTCACCTGGGCCTCCCTACTGGCGGTCCAGCAGGGGATTATCAGATGATGGGAAGAGATCATGGTGAGAATTGTAACGCACCCTTTCCCATTCTGATTCATGATCTGGGTGTCTGCGGCTGCTGGAAAACTGAGCTAAATTTGCACCTCTAGCTTGTCTACCTTGTGGGTTATAATGCGGGTTGTAAGGCTGCGGCCTAGGTGTGAAGCCATTATTGCGTGCTCCTTGTGGTTGCCAGTTACCTTGACTGGAAGAGCTCTGCTGACGCCTAGTGGCAGGAACTTGTCCTGCGTTCTGTGGTTGAGGCGCGTGTGCCCTGTTGGAGGCTGCAAACTGACACTCCCTAGACCAATGTCCTATCTTTCCACAGCAAAAAACACACATCTCTACTCTTATCTTTCTGTCCTCTGAAACCTCCCTGCTGTGCTGGAGCAGGTGATCCTGCATACATTAGTTTCTCACTTTCTTCTGGATCTACAACATCAAAATTCAACATCATCTTAACACTTTTAGCTTTTGTGGTAGTAGGGAAAAGATCTGCACTGGCCTTCAGTTTTACAAGCTTTAAAAAGGCATCTTTACTCAGTTCGTAGAGATTATTAGTAGCTGTCACTTTTAGCAACTGAGAGCATTCAGGGTGGATATTGTTCAAAAAGGTAGTAATGAAAATCTGATCATTTCCATCCTCTGGCATGCATGCCTCGTTAGTCCAACAGTGCACAAAGCGTTTTATGAATACTAGGATAGATTCATCAGGCTTCTGTTTACACATAGTTACTGCATTTAAGTCAATTTTGTCTCTGGACATTGTTAGCAGGAATTTCTTTAGATTCTTAAAGAAATCGGTGATTTTGTCATCATTTACCCACAAGAACTCTGCAGTTGTGGATGCTTTATCATGCTTTGGATCTAATTCACCTATCTCTCCTATGAGTTGTGACTCGGTTACTCCAGGAATGCATTGACACAATATGTACCTGTAATCCGGACCACCCAAATGGTGATATCTGGTACTTCTCTGTAATGCAAAGACAAAGGCTGTAGGATTTTTAAGAGGATTGGGAAGCTCTTTAATAGTTACCACTAATTCTGAGATTTTAGGGGGCTGAATACAACACTGATCTCCTGTTATCATAAAGGGGTAAGTGTCATTGACGTCACTAGATTTTGATTCTGTTTGTTTACTACCGCGAGTGTTGGCGTAAGGACCTTTGTTTTTCTGGCTTTGTTTTTCCTTTTTTCCTTTTAGATAAGTCTTTATTAGAGTTCTGGTAATAGGTATTTCTTTAGCTACCTCTAAACCTCTAGCCACGATATCGTGGCGTTTCATGTGGGTGTCTATCGTGGACACTGCCTGATGCAAAAGTTTTTCTTCACAGTCGTCTAAATTGTTTTTCATAAGTTCCTCACATTCTTCTTTCAAAAGTTTTTCTCTTTTTCTATGTTCTGCTAATTCTTCCTCGCGGCGTATATATTGATTTTCCTGATCTTGTTCAAAGAGATGGCTAAGATCCGTTGCATATGATTCGGGTTTTTCGTCACTTTCTTTTAAGCTGGTTAGATCAGAATGCTGACGTTGTTTGCGTGCAGCTGCTACAGCGACTATTAATTCGGTCTCATCTTCGTAAGGGAGTGGGGCTGTAGGCTGAACGGCTGAGCATGCAAGACTAGCTTTTCCTGCGGTAGGTTTATGTTCTATGCTAGAGCCTGCACTAGTTTTATTTGATGTTAAAGCATCTACACCTGGTTCCGGTCCCTTTTTCCATAGTGGTAACATTCGATGTATCACGTCGCGGCATTCTATCATATATTTTCTACAGGACTTTTTAAGCAGACTACTTTTCTTATCGCAAATGATATTCAACATTTCTACTGACCTGTTTTCTGGCGATAATCGTTCGGGATAGGGCTCCGGAAATGTAACACAAAGTGCACTGAGCTTGTAGAAGTCTAGAAATGGATCTGCCTGTCAGTAATTTTCTATTTTGCCCACCCGCTGTACCTTTCCTATTTCTCTGCGTGTAAATGCATGCCTATTGTATTGACTTTTTTCCTGTTGTGGCCCGTCGGCCTTTACCCAGCTTATCCACTAAAAATCTCATGCATGCCTGAGCTAATTTATCATATTTTTCTTTTAGTAAAGAGGCTATGGCGTGCAAAGGATACTGGGCGCCTGGAGTCAGTTGTTGGAACATAAAAGTTATTTGATTCCTCTTTTCGAACACTGCAGGGGTCACGGTGGTTTCTGATGAGGTAAGAGAACTTATCATTATTGATTCTGATTTCGAGGTTCTGCTCCTTCTGAAGCATTTGCAGTGCAGAGACCATTAATAGTTTAAAATGTGCGGGTAGGTCGGGGGGTTTATATTGCAAAACTCTAAGGTTTCACCCATTCACTTCAACAGGAAAAAATTTTATCAACCACAACACAGATGTTGTGACATCTGTGACATCATAATATCCAGTTTCAGTATATGCAGAAAGAACCTTTGTCAGCAATTATATTCCTTTAGATGTTTTTGTGTACAGCACTCAAGCAGTTACTTCAAAAATTGTTGCTGTTGTTGTATAAACTCTGATTTTTCAAAACAGGTCATTGATGCATATCTGCACCGTGTCATTGAGAGACGAAAGGAAAGTAAGAAATGTCCTTTGCCTGCTAATTTTGATATAAAAAAAAAAACGTATTTACTGCTCTCTAACATTTTTGTATACTTGTGCAGAATGCTGCACACCTGCTCTGTTCAGTAGTTGCAAGCTCGTTGTTTTCTGGACAGTTCAGATGCCTCAACAAGGTATGTTGAAAGTTCAGAAGTGGTCCAAACAGTTGACTCCTTTCTGTTGCTGAGGAAAGAGTTCGGTTCCTTTAAAGAAGACTATATTTGAAAACACCCTAAGACGCATGGTACCTAAGTAAATCCAAATTACTCTGCACTTCCAATCCCACAGATGAAGTTCCCAGTTGAAGACATGTGGCTGTGCCCTGTGAACTTTGGTACGCACTGGATTCTTGTGGTATGTGTTCATATAGTTATTAATTTGTGTAATTTGTTGTGAAGCAGTTTCTTGCACAAAGTGTTTTTTTAAATACGTTTTCAGTGGCACAAACTATTGTAATTTTTTTAATTTATTAACTTTGTTACGGCCGCTGGCCTCAGGTGGCCCCGCCTTCCTCCATGGAAGCTACAGTGCTCCAGGACTCACGGGGGATTGGCTGGCCCGGACATATGCCCGCCCCAACTTCATGCGGATCCGAGCCTGTCAGACTACGCACACCATTGGCTGCCGCAGGAGCCTGGAGTACGACGGACAAGTGACACAGCTGTCTGCAGTTATGACAAGTGACACAGCTGACTGCAGTTAACGGATAGTATAAAAGGCTGAGGAGTCTTCATTCGTCGAGGGACTTGTTGATTTGAACAGACTGTACAGAGAGTCCCTCCCTTTTGCCTCCTGCGAGACGTTTAGTAGAGCAGTGCTCTACTGGTGTTATTAATCGTGGTGTTTGCTTAAAGTTTCTCTGCTGCCTAGTGAGTTGTTTCACTAACGGATTTCAGTTGTGTTAATAAACCTTATGTTTGTCTTCCTATCTAACTCCTTGGTCTCTGGGCTCGTTTATGTTACGTCCGCTGCCGCCTAGCAGAGCCGGGCCGTAACATAAGTGGGGGCTCGTCCGGGATCTTTGGACATTTTAGTGGAGACTGAATGTCAGTTTGTTTTGCTTTTAAGTGGGTGAGTGATGGTGGTCACTGTAATTGTGCAAACTCCCTTTAGTTAGTGTGTTTCAGCTGGGTGGCTGTGCTGCCCTTCCATCGAAGCACTTGTTTGTTGTTTTGCTTTATTGTTTTAGTTTATTGTGTTTGGTGGCTATCCTGGGTGGGGGTACGCTTCAGAGTTTGGTAGGAGACTATATCTCTGGTCTGCTGCCTGCTCTCGAGTTCGCGTTTAAAGTTGCCTCGAGCCTGGTACACCACTGAAGACTAGGGTAGGAAAAGTAAGGGTTTTGTTGTTTTTAGTGTTTTAGGCTGGGAGTTGCACATAGTAAATCAGTGGCACCAAACTTGGTAGGAGGTTTGAGACCATTCATGATTATGGTCTGTAGCTGAGGCAGGTAGGCTGTTTTTAAGTTGGCATTGTGTGCACACCCTGTGTGTGCATATGTCAGTGTGGATGGATGCTAATGAGATCCTTGTGAGGTGAGTGTTTTGTGCTGTGACCTTTAGTGTTGTGGGGAATATGGCTATTTTGTTGGATCACTTGTGAGTGTTGTTGGCCAGGTGATGGCAATAACACTGTGGGGTGCTGAGCCACCCTTGATGTGATCATTGTGTGGCCATAGCTCTCCATTTTGTGGTTGGTCACTAGTACGCTTGATTTACTGAACTTTTTGGATTAAAGTAACTTGTTGTGGTATAGGGCCACTTGTATGTGACTGTTTGTGTGGTGGAGACAACAGATCACTTGGTTGTGATTATTTGTTGCTACTTTTAGTTTTGTGTTGTAGCAGATCAGGTAATCATTTTGGGTTTGACTGTTGTGCTCCTTTGTGTTGGTCACATGTTACTTTTTGTCTGTTCAGTGTGGCAACTTCAAATCCTCATGCCCATCCATGCTTAGAGATGCCAACTATAACGTGAACACTGTGCTTCTGTTAGCTTTAACTTTTATTCCAGGTTTGTGGGTCAAGGAACTGAAGGCTTCAGAGGGGCTTTTAATAAATTTAAGGGTCCTAGAGGAACCCTTTTAAGGGAGGAGGCTCGTCCCGGATCCCTCATCGGGGGTCTTTGTTCCTGGGAGTGGGGGTCAAAAAAAAAAAAAAAAAAATTAAAAAAAAAAAAAAGGAGATGAATAACAGTGTGGGTGAGAAGAGGTTTCATCCTAAAATGGAAAACCAGGTTGGCTAAAATGGCTGGTGCCACCAAGGCAAAGACTAGTGCACTGCCGGAAAGCTTGCCTTAGGTATGCTTTTATCCACACCTGACTAGGTGTGGCCAATTAGCACCAGCTGAAAACACTGAGACGATTAAAAGCTGCAGAGGGACGTAACAACTTCTTCTTCAGATTGTCAACATTTCTGCACAGAAAATACTGCTCATAGACCCCATGGGGAATGAAGGTGTTTATGACAGGAAAATTCTGCGCAACTGGAGGTATGCATGATACTGAGGTATTATTCTTAGATAAAACATTTGTTTCATTACAAACATTTTTGTTCAACTAGGAATTTTCTGAGGATGAGAGGGCATGAAGACACCATGGAGTGGCAGTTACAGACTATGCAACACAACAAGCAACAGGATTCCAGCAGTTGTGGAGTTTTAATGTTAAAGGTAACCTTTATTCAAATGATTCCATTTCTTGTTAGCTATAATTAAGACTTTAAGTGAATTTAAGTGAGGTGAAATTTATTTCGGTCAACAACAACACAAGTAATCATTTTACATAGAAGTACAGTAACAGTAACTGAAAAAGGAATAGGCTGAAGCTTTGTGGATTATAATTATCCTATCCTTTACCTAATTAAGACTTTACATTCTAATTATGATCAATCTCACAGTTTGCAGAACACTACCTTGATTTTGGAGAGGTCAGTGAGGTGTCAACCACTACAGAGGCAGTTGTGCTGGAGCGAATGCAGATAGCTTGCGCCCTACTTGAAAATCGAGGTAAGTCCAGTAAAGTCCTTATCACGTTAGAGTGTGTACTTCCATTTTAAATAGTGCTTTTCAAACAGCACAGTGCAAATAGTGCTCTTCAAACACTTTCAGATAAGACCCTTCTCAAAGTCTAATTTAAAAAATTCAGGAGAAAAAATTTCCTTGAAGTATATTTGGAAAAATGTACTATTACTCCACCTAAACTTGGTTTATCTGACCCAGATAGACTGCAGGTCATAACTTACCTGAAGTTAAGTTCACCTCAGGTCTCTGCTCCTCCTGCCTCACCTTCCCTCATCCACCTGCTGCCTCTGTGGAAGCTCCGCCAAAGCCACCACCAAACAACTGACTTATTTTTACACATCGACCAGCATCCGGCCAATCCACCACCTTTCATTGTTTATACCGTTACAAAACAAAAGTAAAAAAAACCTCATCGGCTCATAAAAACGAAAAATCACCATCAGTATGCCCGATGGCCAGTCCAGCTATGGTCGTGCCATCAGTTAACCCTTCACGTGCCAGATGTGACACGCGTGCCCAGGGTTGCCGACCCCTTCTCTAAAGCATCTGATTTGGATTCCTGAGATCAAATATATTTTCCTTTGGCTTTGTTTTCTTCCTGTAACACCGGACCCAAGAAACATAAGCTGGGCGAATATGGCAACAGCAGAACTTTTATTCAATACTGTGGTTTTGCATCGGGACACAGACACTCCCGCTCTCCCCTCCGACTGTCACTGCCAACATATAGAGACAATCAGTGACAGATCCCCAGCACACCTGTTCACCCCGCCCCTGCGTCGCCCCGGGAGCTCACCGCGTCACCCCTCCTCTGCAGCTGGCCAAAGACAACACCCACGCCACACTTCCCATTTGTGGCTTTAATGTAGTGTTACATCCTGTTTGTTTGCTTCCATCTGTATACATGTCCAGATTCACTGTTATGTTTCTATTCTTACATTGCTGTGTGATCACTGTTCCCTCTGCTGACTGATGTGACCTTTTGTATCTTACACTGATACTTGTCATATTTGTATCTGCGCCTAAAAGATAAAAAGTTTTCCATGCTAAAACACAGCTCCACCTCCTGCAGTTCTCCCTCTGAACCACTAGATGTCTCTGTTATCTAAATGAAGACGTGCAGCACAGCAACCACAGTAGCGCTCAGATCACACGTGTCCTGTTATTATGTATAAAAGCATGAAACAGGTGAGACAGGTGGGATCAATATTAATGTTGTGGAAATATATGAAAAAGCAACAGAAGAGTGAAAACATTTCGTGTTTCTAGAAAGATCTTTCAGCTCACAGCTGCTCACAGACTGTATTTACAAGTGACAAACTGCAACTCTACAGTACATCTACAGTATATATCAAATATATTCTGTATTCAAATCTATTGAGTGATGTTTGAAAGTCTTTCCAGGTGAGTTTGATCCAGGAGGGTCTGAAGCCAGAGTCAGACAGAGACTGTGCAGAGACTGTAGAAGGACAGAGCAGCAGCAGAGCAGTCCAGATACACTGATGATCCTCTGTCAGATCCAGAGGGACACACAGGGATGATGCTGGACTCTACATTGTGTCTGACAGTGGAGCTGTTCTCAGAGCAGTTCACTCTGCAGCACTGACAGTCATCTGCACTTCTTCTCATTCCTCTGTCAGTCACTGCTGGATGAAGCTCTCCTCTCCACCTCCCAGTAACATGGCCCAGTCAGAGCGTCTCTACACACAAGCTGCTGCTGCTTCAACCTCTCTGGATCATCAGGACACAGCTCCTCCTCTCTCAGCACACACACCGTCCTGTTTACCATCATCAGCTCCACCTACAGAGAGAAGAAGGAAGAGCAGAGGAGATAAATGAGTGTTTCCAGAGACTCTTCATCAGCTGTCAGTCAGTGATGCAGCACATCCAGTATAAAGAGCAGCAGGGACTTCAGTGCTGGGACTGTACTAGGACTCATTGTTGCTTCACTTTCTCTAATCTTTGGATTTTTATTGAAGTTGATGAAAATGTTTTTCCCTCCTAGTTTGAGTCTGGACTTTCATTCATTAGAAGAAGCTTGGTGTGTCCACTCTGAGCTCTGTAGGAACCCCAACAACAAGCCCAACAATCCAGATGGACGGTTCCAGCTGTTAACTGGAGGAATTCCATCCAAACATCTGCTCTCACTAAATTCTTCCTCACCTACAGACTGTGTTCTTCACTGCTTTAAACTTGGAAATGAATGCAGTCATTGGTCTGCGTGCTGCTTTGTTCAGAGAGCTGATTGGCTGTTGACAGTGTTTGATCAGAGCGTGTCAGCTGTTACTATGGTGACCATAAAGGTCAGAAACAGGAAGTGTTTGTGTCCAATCCTGAAGCCTGTCACCATTCTCCTCTCACAGCTTCACTGAGAAGCTGCAGCTTTACAGGAAACACTGGATCTTTGTTTCATACTGACTGTGTTTAGTACAATACTGCTGACAGCACCACCCACTCACTCCATCACTCTACTTACTCCAGAGTCTCCAGTCTGTAGTCTGGACTCTGCTGAAGATCAGACAGCTGCTTCACATCTGGATGCTTCAAGTTGTTTCCTCTCAGCTCCAGCTGTCTCAGATGGGAGGGGTTGGACTTAAGTGCTACTGCCAGATAATCACAGCTGATCTCTGACAAACCACAGAGCCTCAATCTGTATAAAGAATGAAAGATGTAAGTTTATTAGACAAAGTGTGAGCTTGAAATCATTCAGTGTTTCATCATCTGTTCAGAGCTGAAGAAGGTTCAGAATGTAGAAGTTTAGAAAATGGAAACTCCAAACAGCTGAAGCCAACAGGAAGCAGCTTCAAACAGGAAACTGTGCAGAGTTTCAGACTATATGTCCTGATGCAGCCAGTTGGATTTTGGAGATTTGAATCTCTGTTCTGTGACTAAGTCCTTGAATCATTTCTTCCAGTTGGTCCAACAAGACAGACTAAGTATTGGACATGTGTTGTGGCTCCATTAGGGGAGCTCCTAAATGTGATGTGATGGCCCCTCTGGGTCAGGTGTAAGCCATAGGTGTCAAACTCTGGCCAGCAGGACAAATTTGGCCCGCAGCCTAATCACATTTGGCCCGCGAAGCCATAAAAAATTACTATTAGAGCTGACCTGCCAGTATTATACAGTGCCTGTACTGCTAATACTACAATTCCCAGAATGCTCTGTTGGTGTTTTGGCGCGTCAGTCATGACAGGACCCATTAGCACCCTCTCCTCTGTTGACCATAGTCATAGCAACCATGAAAATACTGCCATGCTACCGATCCCAAAATGGGAAAAAAGAAATGCAGAAAACAGGAGCTTTCTGGACAGGTGGGAGAATATGATGAAAATTTGATAAATGATAAAATTTAATTCAGAAGGCTGCAAATACATTTTTTATTTAAGAAATGAATTCCACTGATGTGTTATTTAATGTGTGTAATATTAAGTTATATATATTGTTTAGTATTAAGCTTTGCTTGTTCCATATTCAGTTTTTCAGCAAAACTTGTTTGAGTCCATAAGAAAAGATTCCTTGTTATATTTGGAGGAAGATTTTTTTTCAATGAATATTAATGTTAGCCCGCGACTTTGATCCAGTTTTGAATTTTGGCCCACTGTGTGTTTGAGTTTGACACCCCTGATGTAAGCTTCCTAATACAGATTTGATATTCACAGTCTGCTTCATTCTAACCCTGAATGTCAGAGTGTTCCTCCTTCTCTTTCCCATCATTCATGCTGGCAGTGGAGGAGATTTGGATGTTGGACTATGTTTTTATGATGTGTGTATGTTTGTGTTGGACTGCTGTCTGTAAAGCAAACGCACATTTTTCTTTGGATTTCAGTGTCAGACAGACTTTAAGGTGGAATGAAGAGTTTGAGAGTTTCACAGTGAATTATCCAGTGGAGGATTTTTCTTCTTCTTTGAAGGTTTGAAATGTGAACATTGTTCTGCTGCAGTCAATGGACTAAACCAGAGAAGAAGAAAACAGACTTTACCATGAAGATCCTCAGTGTGGATCAGTATAATATCAGCCTGATGTCTGCAGTTTAGTGTCAGCACAACTTTCACATCATATTCATCTCAGCACAACTAAAACACGCTGACTGACCTCAGAGTTTCAAGTCCACATCCTGGACTCTCCAGGAAACCACACAGATGCTTCACTCCTGAATCCTGCAGCTTGTTGTTCCAGCTCAGGTCCAGCTCTCTCAGATGGGAGGGGTTGGACTTCAGTGCTGCTGCCAGATAATCACAGCTGATCTCTGACAAACCACAGTCCCACAATCTGTATAAAGAATGAAAGATGTAAGTTTATTAGACAAAGTGTGAGCTTGAAATCATTCAGTGTTTCATCATCTGTTCAGAGCTGAAGAAGGTTCAGAATGTAGAAGTTTAGAAAATGGAAACTCCAAACAGCTGAAGCCAACAGGAAGCAGCTTCAAACAAACACAACAAGAGAAAAAACTCTGAATGTTTCACATTAAAGTCGTACATTTCTCATAAAAACAGGACAAAGACTTGAAAAAGTCGTGTTTTTCCTTCCAGGAACCACAAGGCTTCACTTTTAAAGGTGAAGTGTGAAAGAAATGGACATATTTGAAGTCCAACACCTTTTTCCAGTCACATTATTAAAGCAGACAAACTACAAGCTCATTTTCATTCCAACAAGTCATCTTCTGACCTGGACTAACAACACTGGTCTCTATGTGCAGCTGGCTGTGAGACCAGTGCTCAGGGAGCGTCTACAAAGTGCAACACTGAAAGAACATCACACACTCATTTGCTTCCAGCACTTTCACACAAACATCTTCTGTCATTATTGTCACCAAACTCTGTGGATCCTTTATTGCAAATTCAAATGGGATCAAATGGTCAGACAAAAGAGGGTTATGAGGAAATATGATGAAATGTTGTGTATTAGCAGCAAGTTATTGAATCATTTTCCTCAGAAACCAAACAAAATGATTGACAAACATGTTTTTACAAACTCAGTGTTGGACTTGGATCAGCAGGATAAGCTGATGTTTAAAGGCATTTGAGTGTCGCTGTATGAGAGTCCAGTTATTACTCAATATTTATGGATGATGTTCTTTCAGTGTTGCACTTTGTAGATGCTCCCTGAGCCTCACAGCCAGCTGCACATGGACCAGCTGACATTACCCAGCATTAGAGGATAAAACAGTCAATGAGAGCAGCTAAACACACAAAGATGGAAACACAGAGCGTGGATCGTTCACTCGACGGCACGTACACGGACACGCCGTCGGGGCTGAAAGTGGACAGCTCACAGATCCTGAAGCTTCAGGTTTCATCAGTGTTACGACTGTTGTCGTAATTATATGTAAATTTGAGTGTGCAGGTGCTCCTCTATGATTGGTGCATCCAGGGTGGATGGCTGGCAGCAGATAAGAAGATACCGCCAGGGACTGCCATGTCGTTCTTCCTTGGCCCAACCCAACCGGCAGACTGTTAACTGTGTCACTATGTTGGTTAATGTAAGAGCATGTAGGGGTGGACCGCCTTTTTGTTTGATCAGTTTTCTCCTGTTTTTGTTCGGCAGGGAGGTAAGTGATTGTCGTTTGAGTTAGTTCTTTTGAGTAGGTAAGTTGTATTCATTCCTGAGATAGGCTACCTTATGTCTGTTGTTTTTTGCCTTGGGTTCACCCTGAAGTTATGATATGCTCCCTTCCTTTGTTTAACTGCACTCATTGTAAATAAATCACTGTTACAAAGTATTAAGTGTGTGACGTGCTGCTTGGGGTTGGACGGGGATGGATCACCCTTTATGTTGTGGTCTGGCCGCGCCTAGACGGGCCATAACAATCTGTCTCCAACCAAAACTGAGTGAACCAGCAGCAGAAGAAGATCCAAACTACGCTTTACGTTTGATGAACATCGTCATGAATTCTCTCTGACTTTGACGTTTACTTCCTGCACAGCTCTCTCTCTCTCTCAGTGTACTTCAAGAACAGTTTACCTTCAAAAATCTGTTTCCTGCATTATTCACTGCTTATTACGCACCAGTCTGCTGTTGTGTTCACTGCTGTCGGCCTCCGAAAACAAAGCCTCATTTCTGCTGTTCAATACTGAAGAAATGTAAACCTTTTAAAATGATGACAGATTACAAACTCTCAGCTGTGTCTGTAATCAAACCTCTGTAACTTTGCTTCACTTCAGCAGCATCAGCTCATGTTCACATGTTGATTCATGGTTTGCTTCAGTTTTTGATGGACTGCAGAATATTTTGAAGGTTATCTGCTATAAAAAGCCAGAACAGGAAAATCTGCTTCATGTGTTTCTGTTTGATCCTCAGTGACTTTGACACAAAGGCCTCTGCTGTGATGATCACACCTCTGATCAAGTCTCACAGTGTCAGCTTTGTTTTTATACATATGGATATGTGCTGATAAATGATCAGAATTATAATATTTCCCACTGTCTGCTGTGTGCCGTGACCTTTGACCTGCTAAAGACAGTCAGCTGTGGATTATTCATTGTTGTGTCTGATACTTAGAACTGTGAGGAAGAACACTACACAGTTAATCAGGGTCCCCTCTCTCTGAATCAGGAAAGGTGGGCAGGCCGCGTGTGGGCCGCGGGCCATACGTTGAGTCTCACTGTTTGAAATGTGAACATTGTTCTTCTGCAGTCAATGGACTAAACCAGAGAAGAAGAAAACAGACTTTACCATGAAGATCCTCAGTGTGGATCAGTATAATATCAGCCTGATGTCTGCAGTTTAGTGTCAGCACAACTTTCACATCATATTCATCTCAGCACAACTAAAACATGCTGACTGACCTCATAGTTTCAAGTCCACATCCTGGACTCTCCAGGAAACCACACAGATGCTTCACTCCTGAATCCTGCAGCTTGTTGTTGTAGCTCAGGTCCAGCTCTCTCAGATGGGAAGGGTTGGACTTCAGCGCTGCTGCCAGATAATCACAGCTGATCTCTGACAAACCACAGCTCTCCAATCTGTATAAAGAATGAAAGATGTAAGTTTATTAGACAAAGTGTGAGCTTGAAATCATTCAGTGTTTCATCATCTGTTCAGAGCTGAAGAAGGTTCAGAATGTAGAAGTTTAGAAAATGGAAACTCCAAACAGCTGAAGCCAACAGGAAGCAGCTTCAAACAAACACAACAACAGAAAAAACTCTGAATGTTTCATATTAAAGTCGTACATTTCTCATAAAAACAGGACAAAGACTTGAAAAAGTCGTGTTTTTCCTTCCAGGAACCACAAGGCTTCACTTTTAAAGGTGAAGTGTGAAAGAAATGGACATATTTGAAGTCCAAGACCTTTTTCCAGTCACATTATTAAAGCAGACAAACTACAAGCTCATTTTCATTCCAACAAGTCATCTTCTGACCTGGACTAACAACACTGGTCTCTATGTGCAGCTGGCTGTGAGACCAGTGCTCAGGGAGCGTCTACAAAGTGCAACACTGAAAGAACATCACACACTCATTTGCTTCCAGCACTTTCACGCAAACATCTTCTGTCATTATTGTCACCAAACTCTGTGGATCCTTTATTGCAAATTCAAATGGGATCAAATGGTCAGACAAAAGAGGGTTATGAGGAAATATGATGAAATGTTGTGTATTAGCAGCAAGTTATTGAATCATTTTCCTCAGAAACCAAACAAAATGATTGACAAACATGTTTTTACAAACTCAGTGTTGGACTTGGATCAGCAGGATAAGCTGATGTTTAAAGGCATTTGAGTCTCGCTGTATGAGAGTCCAGTTATTACTCAATATTTATGGATGATGTTCTTTCAGTGTTGCACTTTGTAGACGCTCCCTGAGCCTCACAGCCAGCTGCACATGGACCAGCTGACATTACCCAGCATTAGAGGCGGGTGTAAAAAATGGATTTTCCTATTTAAATGGTTTTAATTTGAATAAAGCGATGTTGATTCATTCAATCCTGAATCGATTTTTAATATAAATGTATTTTGCCAGAATCTCAGGTTAAAGCTCCCAAAAGTATTTCAACAACAAGCAAACAGATAAAACAGTAAATGAGAGCAGCTAAACACACAAAGATGGAAACATAGAGCGTGGATCGTTCACTCGACGGCACGTACACGGACACGCCGTCGGGGCTGAAAGTGGACAGCTCACAGATCCTGAAGCTTCAGGTTTCATCTGTCTCCAACCAAAACTGACTGAACCAGCAGAAGAAGATCCAAACTACGCTTTACGTTTGATGAACATCGTCATGAATTCTCTCTGACTGTGACGTTTACTTCCTGCACAGCTCTCTCTCTCTCAGTGTACTTCAAGAACAGTTTACCTTCAAAAATCAGTTTCCTGCATTATTCACTGCTTATTACGCACCAGTCTGCTGTTGTGTTCACTGCTGTCGGCCTCCGAAAACAAAGCCTCATTTCTGCTGTTCAATACTGAAGAAATTTAAACCTTTTAAAATGATGACAGATTACAAACTCTCAGCTGTGTCTGTAATCAAACCTCTGTAACTTTGCTTCCCTTCAGCAGCATCAGCTCATGTTCACATGTTGATTCATGGTTTGCTTCAGTTTTTGATGGACGGCAGAATATTTTGAAGGTTATCTGCTATAAAAAGCCAGAACAGGAAAATCTGCTTCATGTGTTTCTGTTTGATCCTCAGTGACTTTGACACAAAGGCCTCTGCTGTGACGATCACACCTCTGATCAAGTCTCACAGTGTCAGCTTTGTTTTTATACATATGGATATGTGCTGATAAATGATCAGAATTATAATATTTCCAACTGTCTGCTGTGTGCCGTGACCTTTGACCCGCTAAAGACAGTCAGCTGTGGATTATTCATTGTTGTGTCTGATACTTAGAACTGTGAGGAAGAACACTACACAGTTAATCAGGGTCCCCTCTCTCTGAATCAGGAAAGGTGGGCAGGCCGCGTGTGGACCGCGGGCCATACGTTGAGTCTCACTGTTTGAAATGTGAACATTGTTCTGCTGCAGTCAATGGACTAAACCGGAGAAGAAGAAAACAGACTTTACCATGAAGATCCTCAGTGTGGATCAGTATAATATCAGCCTGATGTCTGCAGTTTAGTGTCAGCACAACTTTCACATCATATTCATCTCAGCACAACTAAAACATGCTGACTGACCTCATAGTTTCAAGTCCACATCCTGGACTCTCCAGGAAACCACACAGATGCTTCACTCCTGAATCCTGCAGCTTGTTGTTGTAGCTCAGGTCCAGCTCTCTCAGATGGGAGGGGTTGGACTTCAGTGCTGCTGCCAGATAATCACAGCTGATCTCTGACAAACCACAGCACCTCAATCTGTATAAAGAATGAAAGATGTAAGTTTATTAGACAAAGTGTGAGCTTGAAATCATTCAGTGTTTCATCATCTGTTCAGAGCTGAAGAAGCTTCAGAATGTAGAAGTTTAGAAAATGGAAACTCCAAACAGCTGAAGCCAACAGGAAGCAGCTTCAAACAAACACAACAACAGAAAAAACTCTGAATGTTTCACATTAAAGTCGTACATTTCTCATAAAAACAGGACAAAGACTTGAAAAAGTCATGTTTTTCCTTCCAGGAACCACAAGGCTTCACTTTTAAAGGTGAAGTGTGAAAGAAATGGACATATTTGAAGTCCAAGACCTTTTTCCAGTCACATTATTAAAGCAGACAAACTACAAGCTCATTTTCATTCCAACAAGTCATCTTCTGACCTGGACTAACAACACTGGTCTCTATGTGCAGCTGGCTGTGAGACCAGTGCTCAGGAAGCGTCTACAAAGTGCAACACTGAAAGAACATCACACACTCATTTGCTTCCATCATCCAACCTGAAGAGGAAACAGAGACGCCTCCCCTTCAAAGTAACAGCTGCTCCTTTTGGACACAGTATCAGAGAAAGTCTACAGTATAACATAGAAAAGACAGAACAAAGTTTTGGTTGTTTTTAAATTGTGGAGAAATGAAACTACACTAAGCTCAATTATGTGACAGACATTTCATCCAATGTCAGTTTGACCTCATCCTGGGCCGGATTATCCAGCACACACTCTGACCACAGGCCCAGGGGCCACGCACAGCTGGGCCCCATCCAAGAGACAGGAAACAAACCAACACAATAATAAAAAGCACCATGTGATCTTCTTACATCTTCAAGACAAACATAGTAAAAACATGAGCATATTTGTTTCCTGATAAAATGATGTGACAGGTAGAACAGAGTAAAGTGGTGGTGTTACAGCCTTTCTCCCCTCTGCTGCCGAGGCTGTTAGTCTCTCCCAAACTCAGCTACAGGACTTCCAAATGAATGAAAGCAGCAGAAGTGGCTTTACAAATGAAAGAGGAAGAGGAGAAGAAGAGGAGAGGGAGACCACCCTGACCATCACTCCAGCTGAAAACATCACACTTCCATTAAAGTTGGTGAGAAAATGTTGAGCAGGATGAGCTGCTGGCTAATCTGGAGGGTGTAGCAGCAGCTCACAGTCACAGTGGATTTCCACTCATGAAAAAGCTCAGGCTGCTTCATTTCTCATCTCATATCAGAGACTTTAAAGCTTCACTGAAGCTGTACTGTGATGCTTCCATATCCCATTGAGGCCTCCATAATGATTTCAGCTGTTCTGTACACACACTGTGCGCCCTGTATGGCTCAAAGTCTCTGCAGCCTGTTTTTATCTGCTATCATCAGATCTTCATCATCCTCATTCACATCCCTCACACACTCTACAGCCTCATCTTCACTGACTGATGGAGCACAACATGAACCTGTGGAGGCTGAAACACTGTCCTGTCAAACATCTCCCCGTCACCACTCCACTTCTGTCAGCCTTTAAATGAACCCTGCTCAAGTCTGTCACTTCTGTTTGGAGCCAAAAGGAAAAACTGTTGTTCAGTCGTTTGGAAAGACAACATTTCTGAAAGCACTCAAACTTCTTCACATTTGTCTTCAGACACATCCTGAACATTTAGGAACTAAAGAAAGCTTCAAACATCAATCAAAGACCTGAAATATGGAAAAACAACAACAGCCGCAGTCAGTGAACTCACCTCAGATTCTCCAGTCGACAGTTTGGACTCTCCAGTCCAGCACACAGAAGCTTCACACCTGAATCCTGCAGCTTGTAGTTTCCACTCATGTCCAGCTCTGTCAGATGGGAGGGGTTGGACTTCAGAGCTGAGGCCACAACTTCACAGTGAGACTCTGAGAGTCGGCACTGAGTCAGTCTGTGATGATAGAAAATATAAAATGTGTTATTATAAAAGCAGAAAATCTGCATTATAAACACAGACTGAATGTATATGAAGACAAAACAGAGTGAGGTCATAATCTGATGAATCTGCTCTTCACATCTGTGCTTCAGCTCCTCTTACTGTGTTTGACATGACACAACGATTGAGTCTCTCTCAGACCTGCAGACTTTTAATGAGAATCTTTGTTTGGCTTTAATCTGCAGATGAAGGAGGAAGATGGTGTCACATTTAGGCTTCCATAATGTCCACAGCCTGTCACTGAGATCTGATCCAGAGTCAGAGTGAAGACACACATTTGGACTGTTTCCTGTTTTGACTCCAGAACATTTTGAATGACTTCAGCTCAGTGAAGAGTTCCAGCTGGAAAGATGATCTCTGTTTGCTACCTGCTGTCAGGTACGACTGTTCACGTCCACACGCAGGAAAAACCTGCTGACTGTTACCAAATGGAGCAGAAATCTCATCACTGGACAATAATGATGAATGAACTCAGAGCTGCTGATATCAGATCTGATTTCAGGGGAACTAAACACAGAAATGATTGGCTCATTTGAGCTTTCTGAGCCATTATCTGCTGGTGTGTCGCTAGTTGGCAGAAAATGATTTGTATTCCTGTTCAGGGCTTCAGTGTTTATGAGTCCAGATCCGGGTGACAGCAAGTCAAAATGATGTTACCTGTCTGTGTCCAGCAGCAGCCTGTATTCACTTTGAATATTGTTATAACCTGACATGGATCAGTTTGTCTTTGATTGGTTTGTAAATGTCACTGTTTCCATTGGACCTGAGTGACGTACAAAGACAGAGAGGGAGAGAAAGGAGAGAGAGGATGGAGACAGCAAAGAGAGAGCAAACACAAACAGGTGAGAGTGGACAGGTGACCAAGGTCAGCAACCAATCAGAGAGCTTCTGTTTGACCCACAGTCACTGATGATGACTGCACATAACCAAGCAGTGTGTTACTCTGATATCAAATATGGATCCTGCTCTTATAATAATGATCATCAGATGATATTATTGTGTTATTTTGTAGCTGAATACGATGTTTGTGTGATTATCAGTGAAAGAAGCAGTGAGGAGGATGGAGAGAGAGAGAGGACAGAGGGTGAAGTTAGAAACACTAAAAGGATTTTTCATGGATTTCATGGATGATTTGAGTGATTTCCAGCAGGACACTTAAACATGTCAGTGGATGTCCTAAAGAACATATTCACTGATATGAAACGTGTCATTGAACAGGATTAATATCAGTGGAAACATGGTGGAAACAGCTGTGACTGCATGGATGTGACACACTTCAAATCTGTTCTCCACTCTTGGATTTGGGATCCATGGAGCTGCTGCTGAGTCTGTACAATAAAGGAATGGTGTGGAAGGTTGCAGCGTACGGACACAAACACTTTGTGGTTACAATCTGATTTTATTTTCAAAATTAAACTACTAACCTACACTGATCAATGATGTTAATGATCACATCTGGACTCACCCAGCCTTTCTGCAGTTCCTCACAGCTGGAATCAGTCTCTGTCGTCCCCGCACTGATGTGTTGTACTTCTGCAGGTCCAACTCATCCAGAACCTCCTCTGACATCTGCAGCATGAAGGCCAGAGCTGAGCACTGGATCTCAGAGAGTTCCTTCTCTGATCTGTTCTCTGACTTCAGGAATTCTTGGATCTCCTGAAATAATGAGAGGTGGTTCATCTCCATCAGACAGTGGAAGATGTTGATGCTTCTGTCAGGAGAGATTCCATATCTGTTCATCTCCTTCAGGTTGTTGATGACTCTCTGGATGGTTCCTGGACTGATCTCTGTCTGACCCAGCAGATCTACCAAGAGTCTCTGGTTGGACTCCAGACAGAGGCCATGAAGGAAGCGAACAAACAGGTCCAGGTGGCCATTTTTACTCTGGAGGGATTTCTCCATGACTTTCTCAAGGAAATCATCCAGAAAAGAGTTACCTACATCATCATTCCAGACTATCCTCAACAAATCCTCCACCACCTTTGTCTTCCTGTTGGTGTGACAGTGGAACACGTAGACTGCAGCCAGAAACTCCTGAATGCTCAGATGAACAAAGCAGTAGACTGGTTTCTGGAAGATCACACACTCTCTTTTGAAGATCTCTGTACAAACTCCTGAGTACACCGAGGCCTCTGTCACATCCAGACCACACTGCTCCAGGTCTTCTTGGTAGAACATGATGTTTCCTTTCTCCAGATGTTCAAACGCCAGCCTCCCCAGCTTCAGAAGAACTTCCCTGTCAGCCTCCGTCAGCTCCTGTGGACTCGTCTCACGTCCCTCATGGTACTTGTTCTTCTTCCTCTTTGTCTGAACCAGCAGGAAGTGTGAGTACATGTCAGTCAGGGTCTTGGGCAGCTCTCCTCTCTGCTCTGTAGTCAACATGTGCTCCAGAACTGTAGCAGTGATCCAGCAGAAGACTGGGATACTACACATGATGTGGAGGCTCCTGGATGTCTTCATGTGGGAGATGATTCTGCTGGACAGCTCTTCATCACTGAATCTCCTCCTTAAGTACTCCTCCTTCTGGGCGTCAGTGAAGCCTCGTACTTCTGTTAGCCTGTCAACACATGTAGGAGGGATCTGATTGGCTGCTGTGGGTCGGGAAGTTATCCAGACGAGAGCTGAGGGAAGCAGATTCCCCTGGATGAGGTTTGTCAGCAGCTGGCTGACTGATGACTTCTGTGTGACATCAGACAGCAGCTTTCTGTTGGTGAAATCCAATGAAAGTCTGCTTTCATCCAGGCCGTCAAAGATGAACAAAAGCTGAGAGACAGCCAGCTTCTCTGCTGTGACCTTCTGTAATGTTGGATGGAAAACATGGAGCAGCTCCAGAAGACTGTACTGCTCATCTCTGATCAGGTTCAGCTCCCTGAATGAAAGCAGAACCACCACACTGACATGTTGGTTCTCCAAGCCCTCTGCCCAGTCCAGAGTGAACTTCTGCACTGAGAAGGTTTTTCCAACACCAGCCACGCCGTTGGTCAGAACCACTCTGATGGGTCTCTGTTGGTCAGGTAAGGCTTTAAAGATGTCCTGGCACCTGATTGGAGCGTCATGGAGGGCGTCCATCTTGGAAGCTGTCTCCAGCTGCCTCACCTCATGTTGGGTATGAACCTCTTCACTCTGTCCCTCTGTGATGTAGAGCTCAGTGTAGATAGTGTTGAGGAGGGTTCTACTTCCTGTTTCATCACTTCCTTCAGTCACACGTTCACATCTCCTCCTCAGACTGATCTTATGTTCATCTAAAACCTCCTGCAGACCAACATCTGCTGAAAGAAAGAAAAACAATGAGACTAAAGAGAAAGAAAACTCTTCAATGTCTGAACAACACAAGAAGTCCAGTTTTCAGAAATGAGTCCATCAGCAGACAGATGTTCAGTCTTACTTTGTACACAGCTGCTCTGACTGGCTGTCTGCAGTCCAGCTCTGCTTCTGGATCTTTCTCCACACTGTGCAGAAGCTCTGATGGTGACACAGAAAAGTCAAAGTGGAGATACTTCTGTCCACCTTTGATTAGACTCATTATAAAAAGGAAAACAAAGTTTGAACACAGTCATGTTTCCAGTTCACTGACTTACATTTATTCCATGGACACTCACTCTAACCTGAACCACAGCTACAACCCAACATTGTTGAGGCCTCATCTCCTCCTTTCCTGACTGTAGAGGTTAAATATGCAACAACCAACAAATAAAATAATTTGGTTCATTTCAAAGAAATTCACACGGTGACCAAGTAAAGTAACCGTAGTAAAGGAGACAACATCCCGTTGATGGTGGGATTATTTGAAAGATTTGCCTTAGTCACCTCACCAAATGCAGTTGAACCACCCGTGGATCCATGTTTGACCATTCTACCACTCTGAGCTCTGCTTTTTAATCATTTTATTATTATCATCATTCATTTATTCATTCTTTGGAGGGGGGCTATTTCCTAATGCCGCCCTAATAAGCTGATGTTCAAGGGGAAATATAACAGAAACTCTTTCAGTGTTATTCATTAATAAATTAACAGATAAACTGTGAAGAAGAAACAAACTGAGATTTAAAGGAGAGAGTGAGAAACTTGATCATCCATCCTCATAATACATGTTTATCAGTATCTGCTGTGACCATACTGCAGTAATAACTACAAGTCTACATTTCTGTGACTGTTGATCAATCACAGCAGGAATCTGAGCTCATCTCTGCACACAGAGCAGCTTCAGCTCTGGGATAAACTGCTCGCTTCATGTCCTTCTCAGCTCACAGACACTCATCCTGATATTTTCCTTTAACATTTGATGGTATAATTCATCTGAGTTTACACTTTATCTGCACGAATACAGAAAAACAGACCCAAACACCATAAACCATCAGTTTCACCATGTAGAATATATTGTTGTTTCCTTGCTTTTAATTCAGAGAAAAACTCTGATTTTGATTTTCTCTGTTCTCTTTGCCACGGCCCATCCCAGCAGCAGCTGAAGCAGCTGACTGTCACAACACTGAATAACACTTTAGGAGGAATTTCAGAGGTCAGTAAAGCTCCAGTTTCAACATCAGTTAATTAATCATAGTTCATCATAAATGTGAACCTGGCTGGCACACATGTTAATGTTAGCCATGTAAATATTAGCAGTTAGCTGAGGCCACAAGAAGAAGAGGCCCTAGAAGAACAATGGATGATAAGATTAGATTTTCAAGACTAGGCAGAGACGTGTTTTCCTTTACTGTCTCTTACAGAGGAGGGAGCAGATACCAGACGAGGTCACGGAGGTACGGGGAGGATTCGCAGCAGACAGCAAGACTGCCACGTCCATGCGAGAGAGCAATGGCTACGATAATCTCTGTTTTTGTCTCCCTATATAATGTTGTACAGCCCATTTGAGGGTTAACACAAACATCAGTTCTTCTACTTAAGTATGTTTGACACTTTGTTTACACCTAAATTAACTTTACTGTTAACGAGTTTTCATGTTTCTGTAATCCACCAGTGTGCTCATGCTTTTTTAAGTGAAAACATATTTTTAATGATCAAATATAATTATGTTTGTTATTTGTGGATTTTAAATGTCCTTGACAGAGACAGATGATAATCATTATCCTGCACTGTGGTCTCAGGTTTGGTCGAGCTAGCACAAAGAATGGCTATGTTGAACTTCCTCCTGGGATCTACACTAAGAAGTGAGTCCAACATTAGCAGGGTCTCTTTCCTTTATCTGGATTCACTTTAGCATTCACAGTCACGTGAAGCTTGTTATTAACTCGATAAGTCAACCCAGGGTTTCAGCTGAGCGCTCACTTGAAACACATGGTGTTGGCAGCATCTGATCAATCATATTCATGGAGACGTGTATCAGCAACAGAGCAGCTGAGTTTGCAGAAGGAAGTCAAACTAAACCACAGGAACAATATGAGGAGATTACACACATAATAAAATACAAGCAGTAACACAGCTGCTGCAGACAAATTAGTCGTGTGATTGTGTGTGAGAGGAGAAGGACTGTAAAGGAGTTTGGTGTTAAAAGCTCTGTATGAATGTGGGAGACTTTGAAGGGCTTTAAAAAGGCCAATATAAAATAAAAGGCAGCAAAATTGCTGAGTGTGAAAGTCACCAGACTTATCAGACCTCTGTGATTAAGACCTGTAAGAACACCTGTTTGTACTTGTTGGCATTATATCAAACACACACGTATATTAAGCCTTTGTTTGAACTCTGGTTGAATTTGTTACTTTCAGACTGTGAAACATCACAGAGGCTGCAGCTGCAGATCTTTTATTCACCTGGAAATTTACTTTAAATGTTAGATGGAAAATGTATTGCTCAGTTTAACCAAAGTAAGAACAAGAATCCATAAACCTTCATAAAGACAAACATCTCCCAGAACATTGAGCTGCTGAAGTGTCACTGAAGCGAAAAACTATTTGTCCTCCTCCATCCAGCAACACCTGAAACACCTGAGTGGAAGCTCCTCCCTACACTGTGTTTGAAGCAAAGCACAAAGGAGACACCTGCTGGAGCAGCTGGAGTCCTACAGACACTCAGCCTCTTCACTACACAAACACCTCCTACAACATCCACTCTTTCCACTATGACTGCTGTGTTTGTGGAAACACTCCAACACACACTGCTTCACATACCAACATAGAAATGTGTGTGAAAAAGAGCTGAGCTGATATTAAACATGAGGATTTATTCAAAAATACAGAGTCAGGAACAACATCTAGACACACATTACCTCTCAGCAGCAGAAGAACAGCCTTTAAAGTTTAAAACAAAATCCTTCGACATGTTGCTCTTTAAGGAAACACAGCTGGGTTCAGGTCCAGGCTCTGGATTAGTTTCAGGGTTATGTCCAGCTGAGCCTGGTACGCCCCACAGCTCTGGGCTTTAAAACAACACACACAGAGGTATGAGTGTGAATAATGATGGAGCAGTGATGTGAGTGCTGAGCTGTGACATGGAGAAGAGTCATGGACAGTTAGAGATGGTCATCTCACCTCTGAGCTTTGGTCTGGCTCTCATGTTCCCCACACAGAGTGCTTTTAGAGGGAGGGACTCCCTCCTCTCTGTCCTCACACTGATCCATGCTGCTCAATTCACATCAGCTCACACACACTTTCTACCTTCACCTGCAGAGGAAACACAAATCATTCATGTGCACATAAACTGAGAGCTGCAGAGGTCGTGTCTGATGTGTTGGACTAACATCCATCTGAGACGCAGCTTTCATTTCAGTAACAGTGCCCAGGACCAAGCTGACTGCTTACAGAGAGTTCATACTGTAACTGCTAGCTGCTCTTTGGGCTCCGCCTCCAAGACTGTGTTGTAGGTTGAATGGCTTCTTTGTGAGCGCGGCTGCTGAGTTATTGCATTTATGTGCAAGGAATTTAATTGTACCCTTGAAATGAAATTATTTGCTCGGATCATGTTTTTGCTAATGCTTGTGTTATGATATAAAAAAAACTGAAGGACAGGTGAGAAGTGGGAGGAGATTTTCAAATTAATTTGTAGATGTTTATATTTGTCTTGTCAGAGTTAAATGTATCTTATATCTCCCTTTTTTCACTGAGCAGTTTCAACTTTTATTAAAAATGGAATGATATTTTTTTAAGTCTGCAACTTGTGGATTATCAATAAAGTGCATTTATTTTTTCAACATGAATAGTGTACCACTCTTCAACCTTCTGCATGACTTGACTTTCTTTTTCTTTTCAAACATACTTTACTAAGAGCATAAACAGGACATAATGCCAGCATACAGATGATGATTGGTGATGGGTCTGCCTCGCACAACCCCTCGCTGGAACAGAGACAATTCAACTACAACAGCAAAAAGCTTTGAACACCAGGCAGAGCTCTTTGAGTTTCTTGTGCATGAGGGAGAGAACTGGACAAAACTCATACTGGACACATACAACCACAGATGTGTTTGTATGTGTGGGGGTCAAGATGTGACCCCATAAACAACTTCCCTAAACCTGCAGTCCAGCTATTGTTGGGATTTAAATATATATTCTTAATTCTTATTTTCTCATTATATTTTTTTATTTATTTTAATATGAGATGCCTTCAGAAACTGAGCTCAGAGGAGACAAGACTAGGTTAAGGCATAAAACAATAAAAGAAGGTATGACCTCTCTCATGATCCCAAGTTGTGTGTGCATGCCAGAGCACTCTGGAAGGCACACAGAGTCTTTACAGACTACTAAGGATCAAACCTCTATCATCATGCAATCGATTATAAAACTCTAAGCATATATGAGTAAATATTTCTAAGCATAAATGACAATCAACAATATTAACCTTACAATTGGCATCAGGGATTTACTTTTAGGCAATAGGGCAGTTTTACTTGCTGCTCAGCAAAAACATATTTATGTTACAGTTTTTTCAGCTAAGAAGAGCTTAAAGACTCTCAGCTTTTATACTCAAGCCCCTGTAAATAGTTGGACAAAAAAATAATTTTCTCAGAAGTGTTCATGTTCATGTTCCTTTATTCACAGATTATTTCACAGATAGAGACTGAATAACATTTGTAACCCGGCACTTTGCAAAAACCAATGACTTTAAATAAGTATTGTATTATTTTAAAAGTCGGAAAATAGTATAAATACTATGCCTAACCAGAAACTTGTGACTTTTATTAAAAAAATATTTTTAAAAAATTGATCGTTTAAATGCATTTATCTTTAAATAGTTTTTGTCATTAACCAAAATGCAGTGAGTTTATTTTCGAAATGTAAAACCTGTCAAACCCGTTTATGGTGTGAACAAAGCGGACATTTTATGACGCAGTATTTTAAAGCAGAGTCAGACATGAGAATCTAGAAACTATCAACTACATGTAGGTAAAAGACTAACTTGTGACTTTTTTTAGCTTGTGCTGTTTCCATGAATACAAAGACAAATTGTTAAAGGAGGAAACAAAGCAAACTTACAGTTTCTTCACACACCAACAAGCTCCGCTCCACACCTGGACACTAAACACGGACACACAGGTGAGCTTCTTCCAGGAAGGAGGCGGGACTCCACCTGAAGCTCACAGGTGGGAGGGGCTCAGCTCTGTGTGTGCTGATGTGTTAACTTTAAAAATATGCCGTCTGACTGCTCAGACTGAGTCAGAGTAAAGTTCACATGCTGACGTGTGGAGACATGAAACCTTGTTGTAGCTGCAGGTGTGAACACACTGATCCCAGATCAGCTCTGCTGTATTTGTAACATGAACATTTCTGCTGCAAAGCTTCAAATGTTCAGCATGTTTCTCTGCTTCCAGTCTATAGATCCAGTCACACTTTCTACCTTCACCTGTGCAGTAAAGACTGAGAGCAGATCTGAAACCAAGCGTCCAATCAGTGAGCAGCATCAACACCTGAGCTTCATTCAGACTCTGTTATTGAAGATGTTGTTGGTACAAAGTTCATCTGCTGCTCACATGAATCCTGTGATGAAAGCTTTATTTCACTGAAGGTTTCTTCAAATCTAATTTCAACCTGTTGAAGTAATGAATCAAAGTGCAGACTGAGAGTGGATCACATGATGTTTAAGGTGTGTCATGTGACATGTTCAGTATTGTCACACGTGTCTAGATTGTCCCTGATATCATAACTGCTCAAACACTGATGATTATATTTGAAGAATTATTCCTGATGGCAGCAAAGTTTGAATGGAGCTCTCTGTCTGTGCTGATTTGTCACCCTCTGGAGGTCAAAGCACAAACTGCATGATGTCACTGTAACCACCACAGTGACAGGAAGTGTTTTTATGACTGAAACACTGAAATGATGCTAACGGCTGTCGTTAGGCTCACTGACAGCAGTGCTGATGTGTTCATGTCAAACAATGGCTCAGGTCAGACTCCTTCATCCTTCTCCAGCGTGAGGCTGCCCTCAGACCCACTGAAGCTCTGACCTTTGACCTCCTGACCCTAACCATTTTAGTCTCATCTTTAAATGCAAATCCATCCAAAATGTAGCCGAGCAAAAGAAGCTGGAAGCTGTTCTATGAATGATGTTCATACCAGAGTTTCTGTTTCCAGCTCAGACGTGTTAAACGCTGCTGCTGTGCTACATTTGTCATTTCCTGCTTTCACTACCATCCATGTCAAAGCGCTGAAGTCATCTGATCACTTTAATGCAGTAAAACAGGAGCTGTAAGTCTAACATTTATTTACTGTCATCACAAACACAATCTGCTGGATTAACATCCAGACAAAGGGCTGAAAAGCTGAGAATCAGCATTTGATTATTATTATTACATTTCCTGTTTATGTGGATGTACTTTTCTATCTGTCAGTGCTGAAGCAGGCGTCACTGATCACATGACTCTGAGGGATGTTTCCAGCACCTCGCTGAATCTGAGCCATGAAGGTTTTAGGTATCTGTAAAGGTAAAGCAGGTCTGAGCCTGTGTTAGCAAGCTGTACCTAATAAAGTGGCAGCAAGGACTCAGTCAGTAATGATAAGAGCCAGCAGGGAGCAACACAGAGAGGTGAGGCGCTGTCAGAGAAGCAGGCTGACATCAGACTGGTCATATTCCATCATCTCTACCTGAAATAATCATCAAACACACGCAGAGCAGAAACATGTGGAAACATCTGGAGCTCAGTCTCAGTTTAATCCCTCAGAGGTTTACCTCAGTCCTGCTCCTCTGCTTCCTGTTTACAGTGCACACATCATGCTGTGTACTGAGAGTCATGTGGTCAAAGCGAGGCCCTGGTACTCTGACAGAAAGCTAGCACAGTTATCCTAATGTGTGACATCACTTCTAACCAGAGAGCATTCAGCTTTCACAGCAGCCAACATCCTGTCACACTGAGCATGTGCAAACACATCAGCCAACATCCTGTTACACTGAGCATCTGCAAACACCGCTCTCAGCTTCCATCACTCACAAGCTCCACCCTCCACTTAAAAGCCCAGAACAAAACTTGTGACCAACACATCACAGACAGAGGTGATGTTCACGCTCTGTTTCTGGGTGGGAAACTCACCTGTGGGTGTGGCTGTTCCTCCCCTACAATCTCTGATGTCACAGCTGCTAAATTAGACTGAAGCCAGACTCAAACAGAAAACATCCTCAAAGACAGAGAGAGCGCTGCTCTATCTCTGGACCCAAAATATATGTTCCACCACCACGCTGCAATGCATCTTGGGATAGGGTGGGCCCACCTGTGCTTCAAATCCACGGAGAAGGTGGACATGTTTGTGGGAGGCTAGGATTCTGGACGCCCTTTGTGGCCACGCTGTGATGTCATGGACCTCCAGAGGAAGCAGAGGCTGAATTTAAACACACCTGCTGGCTTCATGTGTTCTGCTCTGACAGCTGCCATGTGTCACAGCGTGGATAATAAAGCCATCAAACTTCACTCAGCTCCAATAACACCATCAGTGTTTGATGTCCAGAGGATTCATCAGCTTTAACCATGATAGAAGCAGGAAGTTAAGATGAAGATGATAAACCACACTGAGCGACACACTGCGAGCAGGTTCACAGAGATCTGAGCAAGAGCGAATGAAAAAACTGAGCGAGAGGGGCTGTTATTGAATGAATGAAGTCCTCACCTCCCAGCTTCAGTCAGACTGGTTCACCTGTCCCCACACCAGTCACACCACTGGCTGAGAACATGGATCAGCACTTGCACTTGAGAACATGGATAATGTGACTTGGAGCTCTTTTGGTTCAGAGACAGCAAGCAGTTAGGCAAAGAGAGAAGAACTCAGCCTGTGGGGTTCACTGAAAGATGTCATATAAATCCTCAGCACCATCCACAAGCATTTGCATTATTTGCAAAGAACATGGAGAACATCGGTGTATGAACGCAGCAGTACTCGTCTATATTGGAACACCTGCATTAGGAAAACAACATTTACAGCTACATTTACCAGAGGATCACAGACCCGCGCAGTAAACACAAGAGAGATAAACATGTTTGTGAACACAGGTTTGTTCTTACAGATTTATGACTTAATGCCAAACTATTCTGATCTCATTTTAAAATGAAACATGTCCATGTAATGACTGCATTAACCTGATGGGCCTGGGGTCAAGTTTAGGATATAATGTTCATTTCTCCAAAATATATTTCAGATTGGTCGTACATGATAAGTAGAAAAAGTAAAAATGATCTTTGAATGGTGTTTTTGTGTTTATTTATTTCTAAATGCTTGGACTGGACAAAATGAAAAGGTTTAGCAATGAGTACATGGCAGGCACAGCTCAGGTTTGAAAGTCTGAGAGGCTGAAACAGATTGTGCACAGAGGGTTAGTGGATATATTGGCAAGAGGAGGATGAAGGTGGAGCTACCATCATCACCATGTCGCCATATGAGGGCAGTGGGTCTCAGGAGGTTCATAAAAACAATTGTGGGATGACTCACTGTCTTACTTTTCTGGAGGTCATTTAATACTTTAGGTTCAACATTTTCCAACCTGATATCGTAACGACATCAGAAATGAGTCATTCTTTTATGCTGCTGTATCATCGATTGATATAAATTCATGTTTCTGTAGCTAATCCAAAAAAATCATTGTTGTCTTCATACATTGACAATAATTCTTTACTCCTAAAGCTTCAAACGAGTAGGTTCATATCTCAGTGTTTCACCAACAACTGAGGACACTAGAGTGTCATTCCTCAGTGCAACACAATGCAGATCATACAGTTTAACAGCATTTGACACATTTCTCTATATAAAAATGTTTCAGGCTAAAAAGTCCGTAAATGTTGACACTAGATCATATTTTCTACTCTTATGTGCACTGGAGTGGGTTGGTGATCAGTCTGTGAGGTGCTATCTAATGATCTACCAACCAAGTTAATAATCCTGTCATAAGATTTGGTTCCATCAATGACAGAAATGGATGAACCAGTGTTGATGTTTGGTTTCAGACTGATGGCACAATGATTGTGAGCATGGATGCCTACTTTGGCCTTGGAAGAAAAAGAAGAAGTATTATTGACCGCTTTCATGGAAACATCATGTTTGTAAGAGACAAAGATGTAGAGGAATATCTGCTGTCTCATCCTGATAGCTCCAAACCAGCTGAGCTGAGGAAATGTTGAAGGAAATTTCATGTCACTGCTCCATCACTAGTGAGGTGTTCTCCTAAATAAGTCATAGTTTTAAATGGATTGGTTATGTAAGAGACAACATTTGAAGTATTTGTGATGGAAACAGATGTTTTTGAATGTGCAGATGTTGAGTGCCCCCCCCCCCCCCCCCACACACACACACACCCCTATTTTTTATTTTATTTTAAAGATAATTTCTGTCATGTTAAAGTTATTATGGTTGATTGAGGACTACTATTTCCTTTTGTAATTAGGATTGTAGCAACTTTAAAGCTGGAAATTTACTTCAGTCACAAAACCAGCCAAAAACATAGGATGTAACTGGTGTAACTGGTGTAACTGGTGTATTTGGAGCCTCCTGTCGTCATGAAATTCCCTTTATGTTTTTGAACATGATTCATGGAGAACGCTGAGTTGTTAATCAATGCTTACGTCATTAACCTACAGTCAACAATGTCACCAAATGTTTCCCAAAAATATTATTTCTCTTATTGACTCGAAACCATTGAGATGATCTTTTTTTTTAAACAGGCGAGCAGATCCAACGTATGTCATCAGTGAGCTGGTGAAAAGATACCAGGACAAGAACATCAAGCTGAATTTCATATACGACACCGTGTGTGTGCCGTCCTCACATATAGATGTGAGTATTTTCTTTTACTATATGACACAAGAACAACATTTCCTGTTTATAAAACACTGTTTGGTGTTTATCAGACAAATGGAGGAGGAACACCTCGAGGTATTTCCCTGGCTGTCCATGTTTATGGACATAAACTGCAGTGCCAGCTATGATTTATTGGTCAATGTACACAAACTGGCACACATGTCATCCTAAGCACATGCACACACTATTCAGTCCATACTTTGATAAACTCTTGTACAGTAAACAGTAAATATGTGTTAATCAGAAATCTTTTAGAGCACACGACGGCTTCCTGGGTTTGGGCTGAACGATGGAGAAGGCATGGAGAGGTTCTGCTCCTTCCTCAGAAGATCTGTAGGAGTCACAAAGAGATGACTCCATCAGATCGACTGGAAATTCTGACTGATGCATTATTGCATTATGGGAGGAGGAAGTCATCGGATCTAGGTACACATGTTTCTGTATTAGTAGTTAAAATGACTCATTTACATTCAAACTGAGAGAACTGACAGTTCCTACTGATAGAAGTGCAGCTCCTTCAGAGATGGGACAAAGAGGAGAAGGTCACAAGTCTGCTGAGGAGGAGATTTCTGCCATCCTGAAAGAGTCCCCGAGAAACCCAACTTTAATGGAACGTATGCTTGTAGTCGCAAGTGAATCTTTTCTCTTCCATGTTTGTCCAAGTGACTATTTCAGAACAAGACATCCAACAGTGGATGGAAAGAGAGACAGAAGCTGACAAACATGCACTTTTGAAAACGAGACCCAAAGGTTTGTTGATTTTGCCTAATTTGTTTCTTATTGGGTACTCAGGAAGCTGATAGTGGCTACTTCCTGTCTTTAGATTCTGTTCCCAGATGGAAGAGGAAGTATGTCATGAAACTGGTCGGGCATTGCACAGCTACAAGCATTTCACCTCATGTCATACTGTGTATGGTTTTGTGTGTGTGATAAATACAATTTGAACTTGAATTTGAAACTGGTTCAATTCAACCAGCTCAGGTAGGATTGAATTAAACTATATTTAGTGTTTTGTTGATATTCCAATCGTAAGAGTTCAAATGTTAGCAAACATAAAGGTTAACAGTTGTGCTTAGTTATGTCGACTATATGATGGGAAAACCTTGCTGTCAGTTTTACATGTGCGTTTTTAAATGTAGATCCCTGAATCACGAGTCACCCACTGCAGACCAAACACAGGAAGTTAACGTGTTAATGTTACCATTTCCAATTACGGTGCTATTCATCTAATCTGGAAATGTTTGTTTTGGGGCGGTGTTGATCTTCCTATTGTGTTTAGGCCAGAGAGTGCTCTTCAAACTACTGACAGACACGCCCACATTACAAGCAGATGGTGTGAGTCTGATTTGATTTTCCAGTCAACGCTGAGAGACTGCGAGCAAGAAATGAAGCAAGGAAGAAGGATCGCTCTACTCAATCTCAAGCACTTTTTCATTGTCACAGAGGGAAACATTGTATTTTCTGCGTCACTTCCTCACAGAAAAGATATTTGTACCCATTCTGCAGGTAAACTGTTGATGGGACAATAAACAAATTTCACTTTGCAAAATGTTCTGCAGGGAGGTTGTGGTTGCTTCTTTCGACTACCATGACCTGGATGACTGAGAACCTACGCAGACACGTTCTCAGGGAAGGGCTCCACACTTATTGTACTGATTTAACTGAGCTTATTGTCATCAAGCAAAGTTTGCTTTAATGTGTCTCTATTGACAACACAAAGAATTTTTGTCACTAGTTATAAAATGTAGAAATCTTCAAATATATCTGAAGTGCTTGGTGTAAATTCAATGATTCAAGCTCCAGTTGGTTGTCATCTTCATTGAAAAATAAATATGAATAAATGATTCTAATATATAATAAATAATATCATGTGTTGTTGGTGTTTTCTGTAAATGTCTTTTTGAATGTAAATGCTTTGTTTGAGACAGACAGGGAGTCGCTATAAAGCTGTCCAACCAAATCCACGTCTGTAACAGAGACTGAAGAAGATTGTAACAGAGTCCAACAGTCTGCAGTGGCCACCACAGTCCACCGTCTTCACATCACAATTTCAACATGTCTGTGAAGTCTCCTTGCCCTTGGGCTCATGCCTCGATGAACAAGTAGGTAGAGTTCAAATGTGGGTTTTCAGTGAATGTATAAGTGCAATTTACTGTTACTGCTGCTGTTTGTGTTTTGTCAGGTTTGTTTCATTAACATTTCTCAGACAGAAGAAGGTGATATTCCAACAGAGCTGAAAAGGAGAGCCGTCGATTCCTTACATTTGAAGAGCAGAGCAGCTGAAGAGAAGCTGTGACTCCAACGTGAGATGGACCCTGTGATTCATCACCTCCACCAGCAACACACTGACCTGCATTCATCCATAGATGCCACTCAGGACCCTGGTTCCACAGCTGTTCTTGTTCACAGCTGCGTCCAGTTAGAGAGGAAACTGTATAATGCAATGATGATGTTCCAGCGTCATGTTATTGCTCCTCCTCCACATGCTTACCTGCCACAGTTTAACTCCGCCTCTCAGACAGTCATGTCACCTGATCTGCACGTTTTGCTGTACGATGACGTCATCTTGACGTTGACGAGGAGAAAAACTAGTTTTGTCCTGCAGATGGCGATCTTGCACCGTGTTCAGAGAGCTGACACTTTGATGATGCTGGTCTACTCAACTTACTTTTATCCTGGGTTGGACTCTATATGAGCAGCTTCCACTCTGGTTTCAGTGTTAAATACACTTGTTTGATTTCACTTGTAAAAGTTGGAAAATAAATATTTTATTGCAAAAATATTTGATGGTACATTTTCTGAGAGTCAAATATCTTGTTTGATTTGAGGAATGAACTGTTAAGGTGAAGAAATGAATCAGGTTAAAATAGTGGTGCTTTAAAGCACTGCAGATGTATAATGTAATTTAACATGTTGATAATGGTTGTAGTGGGCTTGTAATGTAAATGTGTTCTGATTAAATGTGACATTAATGCTGACGCTGCATAAACCTGATAAAACAGTTCTATTAGTGGGTCTGTGTGATCAGCATCAGTGGGTGAAGGTGAGGCCTTGACTAGTAGAACGTCATGTTGGTGTATGACAACACATGAGCCAACATCAGACTCCGAGCGCTACGATGCTAAAGATCAGAAGATCCAGTGTGACATCATCGTTACCTGGCAACAGCAGCCCTCAGCCCATCTGACTTTATTGGAGGATATTTACACCAGCAACACTGTTTAGTTTGATATGACGGATTAACAACATGCGCTGTGATATCCAGTTCATCTGTAATAGATACTGGATCTAATCAGTCAGCAGATATTTGATCACCTTATTTATAACTACACTAGAAACAAACACAACTGTGTTGGTGATTCATGCAAACTTGCATATCAGCCTTTTAAGGTTTTGTAGTATTGAGAACAAAGAGGTTGTGTTAGGGCTGAAAAGCCCGACTTGTTCTCCTCTGCAGGTCATCAAATGCACCACAGAAGTTTGTATTTGCACAAGCCTGTATATGTTTGATGGCTTTATTATTCTCTGTTCAAAGACAATAAATGTGGAAAATGTCTCATGTAGTATCAGCATCATTTAAAAATGACTGCAAACATTTAGAGAACATGTGCTGCTGTTTGTCCTACATTTCCAACACTGAACTAACCCTGAAAACGTGATGGCAGCTGGCAGGTTGGAGTTCACATGAAATATCGGCTGCATGAAGACTGGAAAATATAGATGATAAAAATATGCAGCCAAACATTTGTGGACATGGATAAACTATCTGATCCAAAAAGCAGGAAGTGACACAGCTAGAAAATGAAAGTGTGTAACAGCTGAAGTCAAATGTAATGCAGAGTTGAATCTGCACTTGGATCCATCTGTGAAAGGTCCACATGTAGGGATCACATGAGTCCTGATGTTTGTCAGTCCAGCTTGAAAACTCCATCTACTGTGGGCTACATATACTGGGCTGGTAGCTCCATAGTGCTGGAGAGAAACTATTCAATGTGCATATTTTAAAATCAGAGGCTCTTCTAACACAGGAGCCATGTTGAGTTTAGATTCCAGCCGACCACCGGCAGTCTGAAATGGAATGAAGCCCATTGACAGCCAGTAGGTCTAAACAGGAATGGAACGCATCCATGGATAATACACCAGTTTATCTGAAGACATCTGTAGCACTGCCTCAGTTCTGGATGTTTCCACAGACTCCTCTGGCCTCTGTGCACCTAAAGAAAAGGTCAAAGGTCAGCAGCACATGTAGTTGGGATAAGTTTTCATTTACAAACAACAGTCGCACTGTGACAAAGTGGAGGAGCAGTTGCAATGCTCTCCATTTGTCCCATATGTGTTTACCTTTTCTTGCACATTGTACACATTATTCTGTTTCTATGTATTTGCTATGATTTGCTATTTGTCAAGTAACATTGCTTCACTCACTATCCCGGGTTTGTTTGTGTAAGCGTTCTGTTGCCGGCAAATCAAACATTCTGCAAATTAAGACAAATACTAAGTTATGTTTCTTTATATTTTATTATGTTACAGATTAAGTCATTTGTTCATACTTACTTTGTTTGTCTTTTCAGTCGTCCTAAGGGTCAGGTGTGGGGAAACGCCCGCCTGGGATTTCCTCATTTTAAAGTCCTGATGATGTCACATATGACATCAGCAGGTCAAACAAAGTGGAGGGGTTTCTTTTTCCATAGAGATGCTTCCTTTTGTTTGTGTTAAGGTTTAAAGGGATTTGTTGAATGTTTTTCCTTTCGTTAATTTAGTTGTGTAAATGTGCATGTTAGAAGTGTGTAGAGGTTTTGTGTTTTTTGGATAATCTGTGTAGCGTTTTAGATCCCTCAGTTGAGTGAGCGGTACTGGCTGGGCAATTGGAGGGAAATTGGTGGCCCTATTTAAAGCCAGTCTCTATCAGATGCAGGAGAGAGGAGAGGTGAGCTGTGTCACCAGATCCATGTTATGTTGAGTTTTGTTAATAGAGTTTATTTGGGGAGGAAGTTTTGTTAAGTTACATTAAATTAACTTCACTGTAAATAAGTTGCTCACCTTGGAAATCTGAAATGTCTGCTTCCCTACCACCTTCCTTGACGTTCGAGTCTGACTGCTTCACACGCACAAACTATACAATTATTTTCCTCCAATTTTCACTTGCAGAAATGGTCCTGCGTGATTTCTAGGCTGTGATATGAAAAACTAGTTCCTAATGGCAGCGATTCACTCAGTAAACATGTGTTTCCTTCACCAACCTCACACACAGATCCAATAAGATCAGGAAGTGGGCAGTATAGTACAATATGTGTTATTTTGTGCTGTACTGCCCAAACTAAAGATCTGCTGAAGTGTTGGAAATGATTCATATGTTTATTTTGGACGATACAGCAGAAGATCAGACATGAAAGTGGAGATAACACAGAAGACCTGCAGCAAAGGGTCAGAGGTCAGACTGGGCCACTGGATTCAACAATGAGCCAATGATCATCAAGTAGTGACTAAAGCAGAGCCCTGACGTTCTGACATTCATCACACAGTTAAAACAAATGTCTGCTGATGACTTCATCTCATGAAACGACTGATAGATGTCAATTCATTGATCAGCTGAGCTGCTGCTGCTGATCTTCTTCATCGTGCACAGAAACATTCAGCTTGTTTCAATCAGTAAATAACTTTGAACTGTTCCCACTCAAAATGCTGTCAGAACAATGATCATTGTTACTCCCCTCGAGTCTTAATAAAGCTCAACTTGTTCTTTGTGTTTAAACTGACATTTATTTCGGACAGGAGGATTCTTCCACATCTTAACATGTAATGATGTCCAACCACAGCCGATACAATGCCGTCAGAACTAAAAGGAAATACAAACTTAAATGAATATTCTTACTAAAGTCCTTAAGCATTATATACAACGAAACATTCCAACAAAATGATCAATAAAGTACACATTACACCTCACACTGCGGCTATTGCACTTGAATACCGCGCAACAGTCGCGTATTTACATACAACGATAATAAATAAAACATTTACCTCATTGGCCTCACTCAAAGGGAATAAACTTTCATTTTTACATGGTGGGGAGGTCCAAAAAAAGGCACTCTTTATTTATCTTTCTGCACACGTGCAAACCTCGTGGCTCGTCTCTTAACTAGCTTGCTGAGTGTGACAGCCAAAAAATGCCCTCTTAGCCACAACACAACTTTAGAAAAGGTTCCTATCTAATTGCACAATTAGCACAAATAACACATTTAAACATATAAATCTAATCAACATACATGAATTACTATTTATTTCTTAATATTTCAACTCAGGGGCGATTTTAGCCCATTTTTGGGGGTGCTTTGATTCATTTTGGGGGTGCATCAGCTCCCCCAAAGATTTCTTACTTTTTTGACAATATTTGCTGTTTGTGTGACACACTACTAACAATATAAAAAGCATACAGTATTTGGTTGAGACGTAACATTTTAACAACAAAAGTATAGATACCCCCCCCCTCCCATAATGGTTTGTTCCAGCTCACCTCTCCTCTACCCTGGCTCTAGCGCCCTTTCTGCCAGAGCGATGGTGGCTGAGACGCAGCGGAGCGGAGGTGTAAGTGCCTGCCTGCTGCACCTGTATGGCCGGAGTCGCAGAGACCTGCAGCCATGTCGCTGCTCTTCTGTTTAATGTAGAAGCAACAGTGTTGATCTGTGGCATAAGGACTGTTACAGATGAACCTGCATACTGGGTTTTGCTGGGTAATGTGACCAAGATACAGCCAGAGGTTGGCCATAAGATGGACTTCTCCTCTTCAGCTGCCCAAAAAAAAGGTTCTTGATCAAAACATAAACAGACCATCTGTATTGACAGGTAAAAGGAGCCGTCCTCAAAACAGAAAACTCCCACCTGCTACTGTGGAGGAGTTGTCACTGCTATTGGATACTTTCCTGGAACACAGTAAAGCTGTGGGTTGTGGGAATGACCCATAATGTTTTATCTAAGGGTCTAGATTTATGCCTGTAGTGCACTGCCGTGTAAATAATTTGCATTTACTGAATATCTACTGACTGAGTCCCACTGTTCAAAAGTTGAATAAAGAAACAAACTAATTTTTGCCTCTTTTTTTTTTTTATTAAAACCACCTTATAGAACATCACATCAGTTCCAATGTAGAATCCATGTCATTGATAGTTTACAAATGACAAAATGTTTACACAAAATCATATGTTTACATGATATCACCCACTACTAACATTACTTTATTTACTGTATCTTTTGAAAAAATACAGCAATTTTAACAGCACAAGACTTAAGAATATTTAACAGGAGCAGGTTTCATTTTTCCCTGGTTTTATTATCACACTGTTCACCAAACGCAGCAAACCTTCACCATCTTATCCAGAAGGGTCACCTCTTCACCCTCACATGGAAGAAGTAATCTGATTGGCATGGTGGTATGTTTGAAGCAGGTCCCTTGTGTAGCGCTGGAACTCAGTCACGATGTTTCATCCATTTCATCGGCTGGTTTGCTGCAATAATGCCAAATAATTAGCAACTCTATAAATAGAAGGTAGTTCTGCAAAATCACTCAGTAGGATGTTTGTTCTAATTTGGTATGAGCTCAGAGCGCATAGAAAATAAAACTAATAGGCTATAAAGAGTGATATGAACATATTTACAACTTACCGGAATGAAAATGTCTGGAGCACCAACAGATATTTGGAGATGGAAGAGAACTGCACGTCAGCTCGTCTCACAGCTGCTATCCAGGCTGGACGCCTTCGTTTGGTAACATCGATACACGAGCTGCCTCATGTTGCTTCCAGGTTGGGAAAGAATGAAAAGATAAACCATTTTCAAGCTTATTCTCTTGCCGGTCGTGTGATCGAACATTGCAGCCGACCACACAGCAAATACGAACCATGGCTGTTGTGTGTGCCTTCGCTCCCTTTTCACTTGCGCTAGACCCCCAAAATGGCAGATCGGGCCAAAATCCTTTCCACGCCCACCCCCGTGACATCACGCTCCAAAGCCCTATAGTATTTTTTTCATATTAATGTAATTTTTCATCTAATTGAATACAATCTATTTGTGTATGATTGTCAGTCCAAAGAGGGAGAGAGGAAAGAGAGGAACGTGAGGAGAAGCACAAGGTCAGGAAGAAGCAGGTAAGCAAACAGACAGGGAGCAGTGACAGGCACAACAGAAACTGTTAAACTGACAAAGAAAAAAACCCTGATTTTACTCACAATCTGGAAGTTGTGTCCTCCCTATATTAAAGCTGCTGTACAGAATCTGCAAAACAAACTGGGCTGAAACATTTTTGACCCTCTTTAACAACATTCCAACATAACATGATCATTGATCGGGGAGATTAAAATTAATTATATATTTTTATGTGGTTCAGCCACAACTCTACTAAAACCTCAGCCAGTAATAGGTCGGCTAACTTTTGGACCGTCCAGTTGTCTGTATGACTGCCGCAGTACGTGCACCACATTTGCACACTATCAGAAAGCACCAAACAGCCCTGGTGGAGTGAGGAGCTGTAAAGAGAAGCAGAAGCTCTGTTTCTAAAAATGTTTTAAGCTTGTTTCAAAGATTCTGTACTGCAGCTTTAAATGTTTTCCAAAAGCACACAGACACTTATCAGTGTTTCTCACACTTTTTACAGTGTGGACCACCTGATAAAAATGTCAAGCTCTCCTAAGGACCACTACGAAAGCATGAAACTCATAAATCTTACAACACAAAATTAGTATTATTGAATTAGTAAAATTAGCATCTGCAGTAAAGATTTTTTCATACATTGTATACATTCTACCACAGGCAAAGTTGCCTCCATTTTTATATATATTTTTTAAATATTTTGTAATAATTTATTTGTAATAATTTATTCTGTTTCGGGAGTGTTTTTTATGCATCTGTATTATATTATACAAACACATTAAAAGTGAATCTTTGTCCAAAAAATGCACTCAGTTTACTTTTTACTCACTGTGAGCATCATTCATTATTCTCCCAGTAATTAAGGTTAGGATATGTATTTCTTTTATTCTAATCCATTCTTCTTTTGCAGCATTTAAATAACCTTTATCAGATTTGATGGTTTTGTTACAGACTTTTCAAAAAAGTGTTTTGCTTTTCTTTCACAAATGTTGGGATTAAATTGTGTTAAAATGTACAAAACAGTGATGTCATGTTTTGTGACGAGGACCCAGGCACAGAGAGACTTGATGAATTTAAGAATCTTATGATTTAATAAAGAAATTTGCAGACTTGCACAGAGATGGTAAAATTATGATGACTGATAACGGAGACGAAGACAACAGACGATGAGGACAGGGAGGAACAGGGGTTTAAATGCACCAAGGAGACAGTCAGAGAGAACTCAGGACAACTGGAGGCATTTAGGGATGCAGGGACTGACAGAGATGGGGAAGAAGTCTCATTGTGACAAGTAAAGTTTATCTTGCCTGGCTGGGCAGCTCTCCTGGTGCTCAGCACCCCCAAAGCTCTGATCCTAGAATCGCCCCTGTTTCAACTACTTATTGTTTCAAACTTAACTATCTAATAAAATGAACTTAAATGCGAGAGTTGCCTATGACGGCAGCTGCAATCATTGTAGAACTCCACAAACATCACGTGTTGTTTTCCACATGTAAGATCAGCAAACATACAGAAACTTCCTGTTGCCACACACGGCCTCTAAAATCTCTTCCACACTTTCTGTCTGAAGTCCACTCTCTGTGTCGGATCCACAGGAAACAACAAGATCTTATTAACATGGTTTTCAATGTGTCTCCTTACAAAAAGTCCAACCAATGAACAAATGTGTGTATTTGTGGAGGCCGAACAAAAGCATGACACATTTCTCTGTTTCTATAAACTGGAGTCAAACACAAACATGAAGAGTTTCACTGACAGACTCCAAAATGCCCCCACAGTGGATCAAAGGGAAATCCTACAGTGTGGCCAGAGACTCTTAATGGCTCCAACATCAACACATCCACAATGTTGGATCCAGTTGTGCCTCACAGAGTTACTAAGACACACCCTCTGCCAGCATCACAACAGCTCCACCTGCTTCACCTGCCTCCTCAGCATCTGTACACCTGAAGAGAAAAGAAAGGCTCCAACAGCTCAAATCTACAAAGGATTCATGAAGTTTCATCCAACAATAACATGTTTGCCTTCCACAGTGTGCTGTTAGACACCACTGTACCTCTGCCATTTCAAAAAGAGCAGCTTGGGAACAATTTGGCTCCAAACACTTTGTGTTTAAGTTCTTTGTTTTCTTTGTGAAGCCGACAACATCTGGAGCTTTTTGACTCATAGAAACATCATTTTGTTCTTTAGATGACAGCAGATTGGGACTGAATAATCAATCACTATCAAACCAATAAAGACAAACATGCTGATTTTACAGGAACTTTGTTGGAGAAGCTGCAAAGACATGAAACTGGTGGAGATCCCAAACCAGTTGATAGTGCTGATTATTCCAAATAAAGCTGTTTTCCATTTGAGATGAAATGACTTTCTGTCCTGATATATAATAAAGATGTTGTTGTTTTTGAGCCCCTGTATTAAAAGTAGTTTAAAGTCAGCTTGAGTTTGATGTCTTTATGTCAAAGCTGCTCATGATGTTGAGCTGCTGATGGAATAAAAACAGTGAAAAATCTCCTCAATATAAAAGCATGTAGTCCAGACTTAAATGTAGCCTGTTGTTAGCTGAGGTCCACACACAGTGTTTGACAGTGTAAAGTGTGTGAAAGGGCTGCTGGTGGAGCTCACTAGGATGAGCAGGTGACCATGTGCCACGAGGTGGAGAGCAGCTGGCCTGGTTTGATTCTGAGCCGGGCCACGCCCCCTTTCTCTCTCCCTCTGCTTTGCTGTCACTTATCTTCACTGCTCTGTCCAATAAAGCTGAAAAAGGCCCCAAATCAAAGAAACCTGCTGCAGCCTCTGAAATGTCTTCTGTTTCCTTCCAGAGGCCGACGGCTTTTTCACCGTCATACATACATGAAACTATCAAAGCTGACAATCATTTCATTCCAATAACATCTAATGGTACATATATATAGACACAGGACTACAAGTAAATGGCTCTCAGCATCTGGCTGTGGTAACAAATGTCCCTGTTTTGTGTTCAAATTGTGTGCATGTTTTAGACGTGTGTCACATGTAGAAACACAACAATCCCACAATGACACAAAGATTGGTTTGACACAACTGTGCAGCTGTAAGTTGTTTCTAATGATTCATTGAAGCTCTTCTAACATTCTGGAGACGATCAGTACATGAATCTGTTCAACACGACAACAATTTGACTCATGAAGCATGAGATTCTGTTTGTCATCTTGTCCAAGTCACTAGTAAGATGAAAGTGATACATAGACTAGTGGACGAATATTATTTTGGAGGACAGATGGTTGCATCATAGAGGAGAAAACAGGACGCTGATGAGGGGTCTTGAATGAGTGAGCTGATTGTTGAATTTCTGATGTGTGAAGAAGTTTTAACATGGCACACATTTGGTTACATGAGAAGAAACTCGTTATGTGATGAGACAACAGGGTTGTGTTGTGTGGTGTGAGGTGTGTGGATGAATGTTTGAGATTAATCTGGCTGATGATTTGTCTTTTGTTGCAAAGTTGAACCTGCCAGTTAGGTTTGGTATGATTTCCCCTCCTGGGATGAAGAACACGTGTCATGACTTAACAAGGCCTTTCTTTCTTTTTTCCTTTTTATTCTGTTACTTTCACAGTGCACTGAAAGTTTGTTGCTAAATCTCTGTCATTTAAAGCACATCTGAACATTTGAACAGGAAGAACTACACAACATGTTGTTGGGAACGGTTGCAAAGTGAGTTTCTCCAAAATTAAAATGGGTTCAGGAGAAAGCCACTTATTGGGACGATTAGGAAGCGAGTCCCTGTCTGAAAGGATTCAGCGGTGATCCAGTCTAAATTCTTTTTCTTTTTTTGAAATGGCGTCATATTGCTGAGGGTGGAAACGAAATGCGACGATAGATTCCACTATCAGCACTGAATGAATAAATGAATAAAAAATGAGTAAAAATGGGGAACTGACTGGACTGCTGAAAGCTGACAAGAGTTGACTGACTTAACACCACTATGCAAAGGTTAACCCCCACCCAGATGTGACAAAGGGGTGGATGTATCTGTGTGTGTCTTTTGTTGCAGGAGCAGCAGGAGACCAGAGGAGGAAACTTTGGGTCACATGACTGTGTGAACTCTGCAAATTTAAGCTTTTAGCTGTAATTTTTCTGTGTGTCTGTGAATTTAACAGCAGTGTGTTATTCATGATCCTGTATTACTCACAATGCAGACGTCACTGTGAGAAAGTGTGTACACACCTGCGCAGCGCTAACATTTACATTACTTTTCTACAGCAGAGGGTTAATCATGTGATTTGATCACGTGATTTACAGCAGGACACAACTTAATAATGTTTTTCTACCACAGGATTACTGAGTTTTTGTGTGAAGGAAACTGTGTTGACAGGCTGTATGTTGGTGATGAAATTACACTGTGTTGTTGAGGAATGTGAATATTACAGTGGAGATGTGAATACAGTGTGAGAGACATACTGTGTTGAAGCCAGTGTTACTTCTTTTACAGCAGAGTGTTAACTTTATGACCTTTTACAGCACCTCTGGAGTCTGGTGACCCAGGCCTGACCTAGGATGCTACTGCTAATGTTTCTCTAATGTGCTTGTAAAGGATTCAGCACAGACAGACAAGTGACAACTGAGCAGATGTGCAGGGTTATAGAATAGTTAAAATGGGCTCATTATCTGACCACTATTGAGCTCATAGTGATGAAACAAGTGAGTGACGAACTTAAGGAAAGTCACTGATTACAATGTGGGATGAAGTTGAGATGATCGATGATTTGGAGCAAATTATGGCAAAAAGCAGGAGTTTAATGATTTAGAATAAACCTGCAATGATACTTGTCTCTGTGATGCTGAATACTTTATTACTCTTATGAGCTACAGTTGTTTGCAAATGTGAAGTTTGTTTTAACTTACGGGGTTTTGTCTACAGGCAAGGATACAGGCTCCGGGTGGAGCTGGGAGTTGAACAATCTTAACATTTAACCACTGACTAATGTTTCTTTGACACAGGGTTACAGGTTTGGAGTGGAGCTGCTCCAAGAGAAACCCTGGAGAATTTTTCAGAGACAATGTGCAACATTCTTGTGCATGTCTCATTGTGTGGAGTTGACACATGGCGAGAGCCGTGTGGCAAAAGAGGAGTGTCAATATTTTAACTTGCAGATGTTGTGACGTGCCCTGAGAAGGAGTGACTGAAGGAGATCATCCACAAGATGGAAGCTGAGGCCTGGAGAGAGGCTTCAGGAGGATCATAGAGGAGCAGAGATCACCTTCAGCACAGCAGACATCCCACAGTGAGCTGTGCTACTGAGCTTCCAGAAGATCGTCGAGAGGAGACTTTGAACAGCAAACAACCAGAAGGAGTGAAAGAGATTCAACGTTGATGTTGAGGAAGACAACTAGGGTGTACGATGTGCTCTGCCCTAATTCTTCAGCGGCGTTGGAACAGAAGCAGAAGGATGAAGGGAGCGTGCCAAGCTCTAATCGACGGTGCAGAAGTTCAGCGATGGAATTGTGATTCTGTGAACAGCACAGACGCCAGGGGACTGGGAAATAGCTGACAGCACTTTTCCCAAGGATGGAGATCACCTAAAGTGTGTCACTGTGCCATGCAGACTTGATACTGCAGAGGGGCTTTTGTTTACATTTGCATCATGTGTTACACTTTTTTAATCTTTAATTTTAAATTGAAACTAACATTTAAAAACATTTGGTACAATGTGGAAAGAGGAAGAGTATTTCCAGCAGGAGCAGAAACGTCTGACTCAGCATGACGATGCTGTTGGTGGATACTGAAGAGCTCAGCCTGTCAAGACAGGATTAGGTTATCGTTTTTAAACATGTTTATTCAATTATATTCTGAGGCCAGTTATCTGGTATAATCTTTGGAAGTCTATTAAAATAAAAATAAAATCAGATGTGTGGTCTTTTGGTTGTTTTTGTTTTGTTCAATAAGCAGATGTTGGTGTTTCAGCAATGCAGTAACTTAAGTTTAAAAGGCTTGTTAGAAACTATGAAACACATCATACAGACTTGTGGACATTAGAAGACGACTAATAATCATCATGAATAAGACTAAAGGCAGGAAGGTGTCCTTTATAACTAATAATATTAATAACTAATAATATTAATATCATAGTCTGTCTGCAGCTGAGACAATACAAACTCAAACTGTGGGGAGAAGATTATATCACTTCAGTTTAAATTGACCTGGAAGCGCCACATTTTCACAGACTTCTTTATTTACAGCATTTTTTACGTGCTGTATAGATTATACAGTTAGGTCCATAAATATCTGGACAGAGAGAACTTCATTACTGATTTTGGTTCTGTACATACACTAAAATCAATTTTAAATGCAACAACTCAGATGTGTTTGAAGTGCAGACTTTCAGCTATAATTCAGGAGGTTGAACAAAGAGATGCAGAAAAATGTGAGGAACTAAAGCATGTTTAACACAATCCCTTCATTTCAGGGGAAATGTAGAGGAAAAATTAGAAAAATTAAATAACTTAATTAAATTAATTAAATAATAAGATTGTCAGCTGGTAACCAGCTGGTAACCAGCTCCATGCGACCGCTTATCCTGGTCCCAGTGTTAGGGTCAGTGAATCCAGTTAACAGAAAGATATCCTGGATATACTTGACTGACTTTTTAGACTCAAGATTAATAATCATAATAACAATTATAGTCTAACATCCAGAAATCTGCACGATGTGTTTCATTATGTCTAACAAGCCTTGTACAGTTAAAGCTAACAGTTACTACATGACTGAAACACCAACATTATCTCTTTTATTAAAACATGCATATTAGGGCTGGCATCGTCACTCATGTCTAGAATCGATTTGATTCAATTTGATTCAATGTGAATCGGGAAATTTTGCCTGAGACAGTCAGAAATATTATAATTCAGGTCATGCATCAGTACATTTCTATATTTTTATATCTATAAAAAGAAATCTGACACTTGTGAGACTTTATCAAAGGTGTGAGCGTCACAGCAGATGCCTTTGTGTCAAAGTAGCTGAGGATCAAACAGAAAAACATGAAGGTTTTCCTGGCATGGGATGTTATACAAATATTCTGCAGTACATCAAAAACGAAAGAAATCCATTAATGAACATATGAACATTACCTGATGCTGCTGACTTGAAGCAGAGCAAAGTTACAGAGGTTTGATTACAGACACAGCTGAGCGTTTTGCAATTTTGCATCATTTTAAAAAGTTTAAATTTGTTCAGTATTGAACGGCAGAAACGAGGCTTTGTTTTCAGAAGTAAGTAAAAGAAAAAAATAGCGGCCGACAGGCTGTAAGAACGGTAGACTTGTGCGTAACAAGCAAGCGAATAATGCAGAAAACAGGAAACTGTTCTTGAAGTACAGAGAGAGAGAGAGAGAGAGAGAGAGAGAGCTTTGCATGAAGTGTGATTTTATCCTGGTGGCAGCAAAACAATCAGAGGGAATTCATGACGATGTTTATGTGAAGCGTAGTTTGGATCTTCTTTTGCTGCTGGTTTACTCAATATTGTTTGGAGAGAGATCAAACCTGCAGCTTCAGAATCAGCGCAAAAAGGGCGTAAACACAAAGCGCGGACCCGCCAAAACATCAGAATCAGCGAGCTGTCGGCTTGTAGCTCGTGTCCGTGCAGTCAGGGGAGAAAGTCACATCTCACTGATTCTGATGCGTCGGCGGCTCCGCGCTTTGTGTTTACGTCTTTGTGCAGAATCCGTGTTCCTGCTCTCATTTACTGTTTTAGCTGTTTGGTGGTTGTTGAAATTTTGGGAGGTTTAACCTGAGATTCTGGCGTTTTGGCCAAAATAAGCGCAGATACTGAAGGACCCGTCCCATCCTGGCAACAAACTGTTCCAACTTCTGCAATCTGGTAGAAGGTTCCGCATCATCCGGGCAAGGACAGAGAGACTCAAGAGGAGCTTCTATCCCCAAGCCATCCGGGCCCTAAACACACACACCCGCCCTCTCACATCATCTATAATTGACTGAGACAGGACTCTCTTCCAGACACTCTAAACGAAGGCACAATGTACATTCCAAAGTCCTTTAATTTTAAATATGTTTATATTGTCTATCCTCTAAAATAGTCAGAGGTCTATTCATATTAATGTACAGAATTCACCTGCTTGCTGCTACTACTGCACATTCACCCAGTGTATATACTATATATATATATATATATATAATGTTCTTCCTCTACACCCCCCCCCCCCCCCCCCCCCATTTTTGCACATGTTGAGGAGCGTGTCAGGCTACATTTCACTGTGTGTTATACTTGTATAACTACACAGCAAAATCTCCAGTGTTAAATTAACACTAGAGAGTGTCTATATGGGTCCACACCTCTGAGTGTTAAATACAACACTGTTGAGTGTTAAATTAACACTTTTGACAGTGTTATATGTTTAAAAGTAACCTAGTCAGTTTTGAAGATTAACAATGGCTAACACTGAGCAGTGCTGATTTTCTAACACTGGAATATTTCTAACATTTTGAGTTATTTTCCAGTGTTAGAAAATCAGAAGCCACCACCACTGACTTATTTCTACACATCGACCAGCATCCGGCCAATCCACCACTTTTCACTGTTTATACCGTTACAAGAAAATAAAAAATCACCATCAGTATGCCCGATGGCCAGTCCAGCTATGGTCGTGCCATCAGTTAACCCTTCACGTGTCAGCTGTGACATGCGTGCCCAGGGTTGCCGACCCCTGCTCTAAAGCATCTGATTTGGATTCCTGAGATCAAATATGTTTTCCTTTGGGTTTGTTTTCTTCCCATTTGAGGCTTTAATGTAGTGTTACATCCTGTTTGTTTGCTTCCATCTGTATACATGTCCAGATTCACTGTTATGTTTCTATTCTTACATTGCTGTGTGATCACTGTTCCCTCTGCTGACTGATGTGACCTTTTGTATCTCACACTGATACTTGTCATATTTGTATCTGCGCCTAAAAGATAAAAAGTTTTCCATGCTAAAACACAGCTCCACCTCCTGCAGTTCTCCCTCTGAACCACTAGATGTCTCTGTTATCTAAATGAAGACGTGCAGCACAGCAACCACAGCAGCGCTCAGATCACACGTGTCCTGTTATTATGTATAAAAGCATGAAACAGGTGAGACAGGTGGGATCAATATTAATGTTGTGGAAATATATGAAAAAGCAACAGAAGAGTGAAAACATTTCGTGTTTCTAGAAAGATCTTTCAGCTCACAGCTGCTCACAGACTGTATTTACAAGTGACAAACTGCAACTCTACAGTACATCTACAGTATATATCAAATATATTCTGTATTCAAATCTATTGAGTGATGTTTGAAAGTCTTTCCAGGTGAGTTTGATCCAGGAGGGTCTGAAGCCAGAGTCAGACAGAGACTGTGCAGAGACTGTAGAAGGACAGAGCAGCAGCAGAGCAGTCCAGATACACTGATGATCCTCTGTCAGATCCAGAGGGACACACAGGGATGATGCTGGACTCTACATTGTGTCTGACAGTGGAGCTGTTCTCAGAGCAGTTCACTCTGCAGCACTGACAGTCATCTGCACTTCTTCTCATTCCTCTGTCAGTCACTGCTGGATGAAGCTCTCCTCTCCACCTCCCAGTAACATGGCCCAGTCAGAGCGTCTCTACACACAAGCTGCTGCTGCTTCAACCTCTCTGGATCATCAGGACACAGCTCCTCCTCTCTCAGCACACACACCGTCCTGTTTACCATCATCACCTCCACCTGCAGAGAGAAGAAGGAAGAGCAGAGGAGATAAACGAGTGTTTCCAGAGACTCTTCATCAGCTGTCAGTCAGTGATGCAGCACATCCAGTATAAAGAGCAGCAGGGACTTCAGTGCTGGGACTGTACTAGGACTCATTGTTGCTTCACTTTTTCTAATCTTTGGATTTTTATTGAAGTTGATGAAAATGTTTTTCCCTCCTAGTTTGAGTTTGGACTTTCATTCATTAGAAGTACCTTGGTGTGTCCACTCTGAGCTCTGTAGGAACCCCAACAACAAGCCCAACAATCCAGATGGACGGTTCCAGCTGTTAACTGGAGGAATTCCATCCAAACATCTGCTCTCACTAAATTCTTCCTCACCTACAGACTGTGTTCTTCACTGCTTTAAACTTGGAAATGAATGCAGTCATTGGTCTGCGTGCTGCTTTGTTCAGAGAGCTGATTGGCTGTTGACAGTGTTTGATCAGAGCGTGTCAGCCGTTACTATGGTGACCATAAAGGTCAGAAACAGGAAGTGTTTGTGTCCAATCCTGAAGCCTGTCACCATTCTCCTCTCACAGCTTCACTGAGAAGCTGCAGCTTTACAGAAAACACTGGATCTTTGTTTCATACTGACTGTGTTTAGTACAATACTGCTGACAGCACCACCCACTCACTCCATCACTCTACTTACTCCAGAGTCTCCAGTCTGTAGTCTGGACTCTGCTGAAGATCAGACAGCTGCTTCACATCTGGATCCTTCAGGTTGTTTCCGTACAGCTCCAGCTCTCTCAGATGGGAGGGGTTGGACTTCAGTGCTGCTGCCAGATAATCACAGCTGATCTTTGACAAACCACAGCCCATCAATCTGTATAAAGAATGAAAGATGTAAGTTTATTAGACAAAGTGTGAGCTTGAAATCATTCAGTGTTTCATCATCTGTTCAGAGCTGAAGAAGGTTCAGAATGTAGAAGTTTAGAAAATGGAAACTCCAAACAGCTGAAGCCAACAGGAAGCAGCTTCAAACAGGAAACTGTGCAGAGTTTCAGACTATATGTCCTGATGCAGCTAGTTGGATTTTGGAGATCTGAATCTCTGTTCTGTGACTAAGTCCTTGAATCATTTCTTCCAGTTGGTCCAACAAGACAGACTAAGTATTGGACATGTGTTGTGGCTCCATTAGGGGAGCTTCTAAATGTGATGTGATGGCCCCTCTGGGTCTGTCAGGTCACAGGACTGAAGAGAGCTCAATCTGGGCACACAGTTGTTCCAGTCTGGACCAAAGACTCTATACTGGGACTGAGGGACTGCTTTGACTGCACCCACTGGGACTTTTTAAAGGCTCATGTTCTCACTTAGATCATCGATTTCTACTTACATTTCTTTCTGGGAAAAATGGGGATTACTTTGGAAACAGGAAGTATTTTCCCCAATAAGCAGCCCTGGATTAGTAAATCACTCCAACATGTTCTCAGGCAGAAGAAGCTGTCTTGTTATGAGGGAGAGAAGAAAAAGATTGAGGCACAGAAACTTGTTGAAAGAGAGATAAAGCAGCTAAAATCAGGTGTAAAAGTAAAGCAGAGGATGAGCTGAATAAAGGACACTCAAGGCTGGCTTGGAAAGGAATGAAGTCCATGGTGGGGATGCAGAACAAGGAGCAAAGATGAATGTGATGCTGAATCAGCAGAAGACTTGGACTCATTTGATTCCAGCTTTGATATCATTGATTTCAATGAAGAGCTTTGTGATTGTAGCAAAGGGCTGGTAGCTCTGAGAGTCCCACTGATGAGGTGTTTGTGTGGAAATCTCTTAGTGGGACCAAAGAGAGAAAAAGCCCTGGTCCTGATGCTGTGGGAGGGAAATGATTGAAATGTGCTGTGAGGAACTGACTGGGAGATTTTCACACATTTTCCAGTCCTCCTTGGAACAACAGGACGTTCCCAGCATATGGAAACAAAGGTTAAGTGTCCTATGGCACTCAGTGATGATGGTGCTGTGGCCCCACCACCTCCACCTCTTTGTAAAGGAACTAACTGTAATCTGAAGCTTCAAATGGAACTAAGACTTCCTCCACTAGGTGGCAGTGTCTGATGAGAAAGTGTTAGTGGAGCTGGCCTGGAGTCAGAAACAGGAAGATGCAGGATTTGGGCTGAAATGGGGAAAAGTGGTTCGCACTAGTGCCTTAAAGCAAGAAGGTTTTAGGTTGAAGCTTGTTGGCCTTTCTGTGGAGGTTGGATGTTCTCCCACAGTCCAATGAAATGCTGCTTAGGTTCATTGGTGCTTCTAATTGGCTGTAGGTGGATGTGAGAGTGTCATGGTCCTGGGTCATTTTGACCCAGCGTTTTGTGTTTCCTTGAAGTTCATTTTTGTGCCTTGTGTTTATTCTGATTTTTTACTAGTTTAGGGTTGAACCTGAAGTTTGATGTATATTCAGCCCTACCTGTGTCTGTCCTTGGTGCTCTGTTCATGTCCCCGTGTTGTGTTGTAAATCAGTCTGTGTGTTTCCTGCTTTACTTGGAAGGCTCGTGTTCTAGATTTCCTGTTCTATTCTGAAGGTCTGTGTCTGTTGTCATTGTATTCAGCTTGTGTCCTCCAGTCATCATGTGTATTCAGATCAGCTGTTCTTCCCTCCTGTGTGCGATTACTCGATTACCTTGTGTGTGTATATTTAGTGGGTGTCGGTCTGTGTTCCTTGTCGGCTCGTGTGCATTCATCCGTGTATCTCTGCGTTCTATGGTGTTCCTGTTCCTTAGTCTGCGTCTCTCTGCTCTGCTCCCCGTTTCATTAAGATTTCAGGTTTGCTCTTTAGTTTCTCCCAGTTTAGGTTTCCGTTTGTAATTACTCACGCTTCGTTGGCTGTTTTTGCCACTGCCACCTTTGTAAATAAACATCACTCATATCATCAGTCGGCTGCCTGCATTTTGGGTCCTCCTTTTCCTCCACACCACATGGCTCACGCCGCCAGCCGTGACAGTGAGAGTGCTTCTCTGTCTCTGTCTTCAGTTTTTCATATACAAATTACAACCTTTAATAGAAACTTATTGGTCAGCATCTTATTAGCCTGCTGTTAGCTTCATTCCACAGAAAACTGAGAGAAACTAACAGAGTTGATAAAGAATAAAGAGAAATGTGCTGATTTAAAGCCTTTGAAGTGCTTCAGATGATCTCTGTCCACTTCTGTCCACTCATTCATTCATGTAAGCTTTCTAATGCAGCTTTGATCTTCACAGTCTGCTTCATGAAACTCATTCTAACCCTGAATGTCAGAGTGTTCCTCCTTCTCTTTCCCATCATTCATGCTGGCAGTGGAGGAGATTTGTATGTTGGACTGTGTTTTGGATGACGTGTGTATGTTTGTGTTGGACTGCTGTCTGTAAAGCAAACGCACATTTTGCTTTGGATTTCAGTGTCAGAAAGACTTTAAAGTGAAATGAAGAGTTTGAGAGTTTCACAGTGAATTATCCAGTGGAGGATTTTTCTTCTTCTTTGAAGGTTTGAAATGTGAACATTGTTCTGCTGCAGTCAATGGACTAAACCAGAGAAGAAGAAAACAGACTTTACCATGAAGATCCTCAGTGTGGATCAGTAAAATATCAGCCTAATATCTGCAGTTTAGTGTCAGCACAACTTTCACATCATATTCATCTCAGCACAACTAAAACATGCTGACTGACCTCATAGTTTCAAGTCCACATCCTGGACTCTCCAGGAAACCACACAGATGCTTCACTCCTGAATCCTGCAGCTTGTTGTTGTAGCTCAGCTCCAGCTGTCTCAGATGGGAGGGGTTGGACTTCAGTGCTGCTGCCAGATAATCACAGCTGATCTCTGACAAACCACAGCCCCTCAATCTGTATAAAGAATGAAAGATATAAGTTTATTAGACAAAGTGTGAGCTTGAAATCATTCAGTGTTTCATCATCTGTTCAGAGCTGAAGAAGGTTCAGAATGTAGAAGTTTAGAAAATGGAAACTCCAAACAGCTGAAGCCAACAGGAAGCAGCTTCAAACAAACACAACAAGAGAAAAAACTCTGAATGTTTCACATTAAAGTCGTACATTTCTCATAAAAACAGGACAAAGACTTGAAAAAGTCGTGTTTTTCCTTCCAGGAACCACAAGGCTTCACTTTTAAAGGTGAAGTGTGAAAGAAATGGACATATTTGAAGTCCAAGACCTTTTTCCAGTCACATTATTAAAGCAGACAAACTACAAGCTCATTTTCATTCCAACAAGTCATCTTCTGACCTGGACTAACAACACTGGTCTCTATGTGCAGCTGGCTGTGAGACCAGTGCTCAGGGAGCGTCTACAAAGTGCAACACTGAAAGAACATCACACACTCATTTGCTTCCATCATCCAACCTGAAGAGGAAACAGAGACGCCTCCTCTTCAAAGTAAAAGCTGCTCCTTTTGGACACAGTATCAAAGAAAGTCTACAGTATAACATAGAAAAGACAGAACAAAGTTTTGGTTGTTTTTAAATTGTGCAGAAATGAAACTACACTAAGCTCAATTATGTGACAGACATTTCATCCCATGTCAGTTTGGCCTCATCCTGGGCCGGATTATCCAGCACACACTCTGACCACAGGCCCAGGGGCCACGCACAGCTGGGCTCCATCCAAGAGACAGGAAACAAACCAACACAATAATAAAAAGCACCATGTGATCTTCTTACATCTTCAAGACAAACATAGTAAAAACATGAGCATATTTGTTTCCTGATAAAATGATGTGACAGGTAGAACAGAGTAAAGTGGTGGTGTTACAGCCTTTCTCCCCTCTGCTGCCGAGGCTGTTAGTCTCTCCCAAACTCAGCTACAGGACTTCCAAATGAATGAAAGCAGCAGAAGTGGCTTTACAAATGAAAGAGGAAGAGGAGAAGAAGAGGAGAGGGAGGCCACCCTGACCATCACTCCAGCTGAAAACATCACACTTCCATTAAAGTTGGTGAGAAAATGTTGAGCAGGATGAGCTGCTGGGTAATCTGGAAGCTGTAGCAGCAGCTCATAGTCACAGTGGATTTCCACTCATGAAAAAGCTCTGGCTGCTTCATTTCTCATCTCATATCAGAGACTTTAATGCTTCACTGAAGCTGTACTGTGATGCTTCCATATCCCAGTGAGGCCTCCATAATGATTTCAGCTGTTCTGTTCACACACTGTGTGCCCTGTATGGCTCAAAGTCTCTGCAGCCTGTTTTTATCTGCTATCATCAGATCTTCATCATCCTCATTCACATCCCTCACACACTCTACAGCCTCATCAGCACTGACTTCATCTTCACTGACTGATGGAGCACAACATGAACCTGTGGAGGCTGAAACACTGTCCTGTCAAACATCTCCCCGTCACCACTCCACTTCTGTCAGCCTTTAAATGAACCCTGCTCAAATCTGTCACTTCTGTTTGGAGCCAAAAGGAAAAACTGTTGTTCAGTCGTTTGGAAAGACAACATTTCTGAAAGCACTCAAACTTCTTCACATTTGTCTTCAGAAACATCCTGAACATGTAGGAACTAAAGAAAGTTTCAAACATCAATCAAAGACCTGAAATATAGAAAACAAAAACAACAGCTGCAGTCAGTGAACTCACCTCAGAGTCTCCAGTCGACAGATTGGACTCTCCAGTCCAGCACACAGAAGCTTCACATCTGAATCCTGCTGGTTGTTCCAACTCATGTCCAGCTCTGTCAGATGGGAGGGGTTGGACTTCAGAGCTGAGGCCACAACTTCACAGTGAGACTCTGAGAGTCGACACCAAGTCAGTCTGTGATGATAGAAAATATAAAATGTGTTATTATAAAAGCAGAAAATCTGCGTTATAAACACAGACTGAATGTATATGAAAACAAAACAGAGTGAGGTCATAATCTGATGAATCTGCTCTTCACATCTGTGCTTCAGCTCCTCTCACTGTGTTTGACATGACACAACGATTGAGTCTCTCTCAGACCTGGGGCCCGTTCTTCGTACGTCGCTTACTACATCCAAGATCAAATGACACATCCAAGACCAAACCATCGCGCTAACCGTGAGCTCGCTAATCTGGTTCCCCGAACACACCTGCTGTTGACGATTAGTACAGCTGGACGCAGTAATGTGACATCACTGGGTGTCGTAAAAGGGGCTACGCATCGATAGTAGAAACATTGATCGGCAACCCGCTGATTGGTCGGCGAAAATGTCGAAGGGGCGTGCTCGGTATTTTCCGGCAGCAGAGCAAGAACTCATGAGTGAGGGATTTCAGGAGTTTCAGAGTTTAATTAAAACGCAAGAGAACACTGCAAAGGCTGCAAAAGCAAGGAGAGAGGGCTGGCAGAAAGTTGCTGACAAATCAAACTCGTAGGTAATTTAATAATAATAATAATAATAATGGATTGGGTTTATATAGCGCTTTCCAAGGCACCCAAAGCGCTTTACGATACCACTATTCATTCACTCCCACATTCACACACTGGTGGAGGCAGCTACGGTTGTAGCCAAACATCTATGGGTACACTGAGGTTCATTACATGGAATATAAATGGAGCTGGCTCCAGAGAAAAGAGGTTAAAAATATTTAACCAACTCAAAAAACTACAGGCAGATGTTGTCCTATTACAAGAGACCCACAGACCTCTTAGAGGTTCGAATGAACTTAAAACACCTGAGTTTCCTAATGTGTTCTCAGCTTGTTATAATTCTAGACAAAGGGGAGCAGCAATTTTAATACATAAAAATATTAATTTCACAGTACTCGATACAGTTATAGATCCAGAGGGCAGATTCTTAATCATTAAACTATCTATACGTGATAAAAAGCTATGTATTGCAAGTGTATATGGTCCAAATGTTGATGATCCCTCATTCTTTCACGGTTTTTTCAGTGCACTCTCTGAACACTTAGATGGCACACTTGTTCTTGGAGGTGACCTCAACCTTGGACTAAATGAAGACATGGATAGGCTCAATACAGCGGGAACTCAGCGTAATTGGCAGTCCACAAATATAATCAAACAGTATATGAGCGACTTTGGTCTTTGCGATGCATGGCGCTCCATTCACCCCACCAGTAAGGAATATACTTTTTTCTCACATGTCCATCACTCCTACTCTCGTCTGGATTATTTTTTGGTCAGCAGCTCACTGCTGAACGACATTTCAGACACTGAGATTCACCCTATAGCTGTCAGCGATCATGGTCCTGTATCTTTAACACTAATGCACAAGAATAATACTACGCCAAGAAAAAACTGGAGATTTAATATATCACTACTTAAAGATGAAGACTTTATTAAATATTTTAAAAAAGAGTGGACTTCATATTTAGACTATAATGACACTCCCAGAACATCAGCTTCTGTTCTATGGGAAGCAGGGAAAGCTGTGATGAGAGGTAAAATAATTTCTTTCTCATCACATAAAAAGAAAAAAGAAAACAAAAATATTCAGGAATTAGAAAAAAACATCAAATCACTAGAAGAAGCCTACGCGTCCCACCAAGATCAGGAAACATTGAACAAAATACGCAAAACAAAACTAGAATTAAATGAGATAATTGATAAAAAAACAAAATTCTTAGTACAAAGACTACGCCTACAAAATTATGAACATGGTAATAAATCCGGTCAATTTCTAGCAAACCAGCTAAAAATAAATAAAGAAAAAACAACTATATGTGCTGTTCAAGATTCATCTGGGAACACAATATATGATCCGATACAAATAAACAACATTTTCAGGGATTTCTATAAAACATTGTATTCACCACAAATAAACCCATCTAAAAAAGAAATTGATCAGTTTTTGGACAACATAACTCTTCCAAAATTATTGGACACTCAAGCAATGGCACTGGATTCACCACTGACACCAGGTGAACTCCAGGAAGCCCTGATAAGTATGCACAATAATAAGGCTCCAGGTCCAGATGGCTTTCCTGCAGAATTCTACAAAGAATTCTGGTCGATTCTAGCACCAGTTTTCTACAGAACGTTGTTGGAAATTAAAGAAAAGGGCAGACTTCCATCAAATATGAATTCTGCAAACATTAATCTCCTGCTAAAACCAGGCAAAGACCCTGTATATCCCTCAAGCTATCGTCCAATATCCCTTATAAATGTAGACCTTAAAATAATCTGCAAAGCTCTCTCAAAGAGACTGGAGAAAATAACCCCCCTCTTAATTCATCCTGACCAAACTGGTTTCATAAAAGGTAGGCACTCATCAACAAATACACGTAGATTACTTAATTTGATAGACTACTCATACAGTAAAAACCTAGAAACTACAATATTCTCTTTAGACGCAGAAAAAGCATTTGACAGAGTTAACTGGAAATTTCTATTTGCAACTTTACACAAATTTGGTTTTGGATCCTCTTTCATAAACTGGTTAAAAATATTATATAATTCCCCAACAGCTTGTGTTAGAACAAATGACCAGACATCCTCCAGCTTCTGTCTCTTGAGGGGCACCAGGCAGGGATGCCCACTCTCCCCTTCACTATTTGCAATTTTTATTGAACCACTAGCAGCAGCAATTAGACAGAATTCAGTAATTAAGGGCATAAAATGCAAGAACGTGGAACATAAAATCAGCCTTTATGCGGATGATGTGTTACTCTTTCTCCAAAATTCACAAACCAATATCTCTGGGGTGATTGAATTGATAAACTCTTTTGCAAGAATATCAGATTACTCAATTAACTGGTCAAAATCTACAGTCCTACCGATTAATTGCTCCTTCCATAATTCCTCTTCTACACCACTGCAATCAGGAAATATAAAATATTTAGGTATTAATGTTTCTCCCAAGCTTGCAGATCTAACTAAATTAAACCATATCCCACTTTTAAAGAAGGTAGAAGATGATCTGGCTAGATGGAAATGTCTACCCATATCACTCATGGGAAGGGTTGCCGCTATAAAAATGATGGTCTTACCAAAAATAAATTATTTATTCTCAATGATCCCAACTAAACCGCCACAAGATTGGTTCAGATCTCTAGATTCATGTATGTCCAAATTCCTTTGGAAAAATAAACCCCCACGTATAAGCTTAAAAACACTACAAAAGACCAAGGATAAAGGAGGACTAGAACTGCCTAACTTTCAGCACTACTTCTTAGCCAACAGGCTTCAGTTTATCTCAGGATGGCTAAAACACACCCTCTTAGATGAACCTTGGCTAGATGTAGAACAAGCACTCTGCAATAATCTAGAGATCTCAGACCTACCATTTATCAGCTCAAACATCCAACGACATGAATGCTTTAAAAGCATCAACATCAGCTCTTCTCTGACAGCATGGTGGGAGTTTCTAAAATTGACGGCGTCTTCATTAATCCCATGCAAACGTACACCTATCTGGAACAACCCTGACATATTACAAAACAATAATATGATAAACTTTTCAGATTGGAGTGATAAAGGAATCAAATATTTAGAACATATACTAGAAGGAACAGAATTTATTTCATTTGACGGACTAGTTACACAATATGGGATCAACAAGAAAAGATTTTTAGAATATCAACAAATTAAATCCATAGTAAAAAAGAAATTTAAACCGGGTCAAGTTGAACTACAAACACCACCAAGTGTGGTTCAATTTCTTACTCTTAAACCCCCCAAATTACTATCCAAAATATACAGAATGCTTTCTAAAACAGATGAATCAATATCACTTCCTATTGCAAAATGGGAAGCGGATTTATCAGTTAACTTAGACCTAAACTTCTGGTCTCAGATTTGCTTAAAAACCTTTCATCTAATTAGAAATCCCAGTCTTCAATTAATTCAATACAAAATATTACATAGAGTGCACTATACAGGTCATCGGATGTTCAAGATGGGCTTTACGTCTACCAACAACTGCTCACACTGCCAAACCAATTCACCGGACAATTATATCCACGCTCTTTGGTTCTGTCCACCAGTTCAGAAGTTTTGGCGCGAGATATGTGAAGACTTATCGAAGTGTCTGAAATGTAACATTCGAACTTCCCCCTTAGTGTGTTTGTTGGGCAGCTTAGATAATGTCACTTCAGAAAAGAATATCGCCCATATGGTTTTCACTGCCCTATGCATAGCCAAGAAAACAGTCCTCATGAACTGGAAAAATAAAAATAATCTTAATTCTAACCAATATAGAAATTATCTATTAGATTACATTAGTCTTGATACAGCCTCTGCCACCACATCAGATCAATTGCTCTGGGCTCCTTTGATCAGCTCCATCACCTAGTGGGGGTGGGGGGGTCATAGTTTGGTCCCGCCTTCACTGTTGTGATTGGTGTGGGGGTAGGGACAGGCTTAGGGCGTCGGGGGGTTCCCCGGAGGCATCTTCCTTGGGGGGTTCAACCCGGGGTAGCGGTCATGTCCGGTTAGGGGCTCTGTTGGCTCTCCGGTGACTGTTTCCTCGCGGCTGCGTGCAGCGGGGCTAGGGGAGGGTCTGTGCTGACGGACGTGGGTTACTGACCTGGTAGCCTGGCTGCCCCTGGGTGGGTCCGGGATGGGCGTGAGGTTCTGGGGGCGCTCCGTCTCTGGGCTGGGACCCGGACCGGGCCTCGGGGGCTTGGGTCCTGGTTGGTGTGTTGCCGGGGTTGTGGGCGGGTGGGTGCATGGGGGCCCAGCCCTGGAGCAGGGTGCCGCCGGTGCGTCGAGCCACCTGGGGGGCTCTTCAACTGGTGGGGGAGATTGTCACATCTTGCAGGAGCTTTCCTCTCCTCAGGAGCTGCCTCTGCAGGAGGGGGAGATACAGGAGAGGTGGAGGAAGATCTCAGCCTGGGTGTTTATTGTCTTATGTAGTCTGGAAGATGAGTGGATGGTGGGGTGGGTGCAGTTTTCTCTGTGGTGGGGTTGGGTGGACTGTCCCGGGCTCTGTGGGGCCGGGCGGCGCTGCTGCACTGGGCCCGGTCTGGATGGGCCTGGGCCCCCTTTCCCTGGCGGGTCGCGGAGTATGGGGGTGCCTACTGGGGTCAGTGGGGGAGCTGGCCCCAGGGAGGGGTCACTTGCCCCTCCCTTCCTTCCCTCCCCATCTCCAGCTGCCTCCCTCTTCCCGCTCCACCACAACCACCCACACATGCAGGGCCTTGGAGTAGGGGTATGTCACCAGGGTGCAGAGGAGGCTACCCCCCCCTCTGTCCCCTTCTGGCTGCCTCTGCCTCAATTTTATCCCACAACTTAGACATTCACATTACTCACACTCTCATTACACATACATATAGGATCTTGGGGGTGGGCACGATACACGGAGTCCAAAGTACCATCAGGGTGTACACCCCACCCCTGGCATCGTTGCCCACCTCTCAATTTTAAATACATGTAGACATTGAGGGCTAGCAGGAGGGACCATGCGCTTACCTGCTGCTCTCTGGCAGGTAGCTCCAAGCCCTCCTGGGTTTTAAATGCACCTTAGAACACAATTGCATCAACATTACAATGAGCGGGTGGAGGGAGGTTCGGAGTCTTCTCTCACCCCCGTTCTCTGCGACCTGCTGGAGCAGGGGGGCTAGGACTAGGAGGAGGAGTTGGCCGTCCGACTGCGGTCTGGAGTGTGGAGCCTTCCTGCTGCTGCGGAGTCGGGGCGGTCTGCCTCCCCCCACCGCAGGGAAAAGGGAAACACCACCTGGGTCTGGGTGCAGTTCCCCCCTCCAGGGGCGGGGGCACCTAGACCCGGTTTGTAGAGTACGCTTGGGGAGTGTGATCGTGTGTACAACGTCTCTTTATGTCTGTCTCCACGTTGGTTGAGTGTGGAGTAAGTGCATATGAGAGCATGAGGGTGGGAATGGATGTTTGTATCTGTGTGTGCCTGTATGTCTGTGTCTATATGTCAGGTTGGGTGTCAGGCGCCACCTCTCTGGGGACATCTCAGGCCCTCCAAGGTTTGGAGGCCTATCTCCCCCTACCACCACTTCCCCTGCCAGTGGCGGACCCCCTCAGACATCGGTGCGTTGGTGGTTCTTTGTGTCCGGGGATGGGCGTCCAGGTACACACCGGCTCACTCCTTGGTGGCCGCTTATCGGGGCCTGGAGCCTGGGGCTCGCTCAGGCCACTTCGGAGGCGGGGTGCCCCCGGCCTCTCGGCCTGGGGCTCGGTCACTCAGGCGCAGCTGGCTGCCGGCGGAGCTCACGGGCGCGTCACTGCAACTCCCCCTGGCTTCTGCTCCGCGGCTGCTGAGTGAGCCCTCATCTGGGACTCTCCTCAGCTCTTTCCGGGACAGTGGCGCAGCTGCCCCTCTGTTGGTCTTCCTTGGTCTCTTGTGTTCTGGGAGCCTCTGGATGTCTGGAGTTTTGATCTCCTCCACACCTGCTTCACGCCCTGGAGGACGGGGCTGTGGCCCCCCCACACCCTCTAGCAGATTATTACATGAAGGAACCTTTTAAAAAAACAAAAAACAAGCGCGTCCATGCTTACAGGTGTACACACGGGTGATCACACCCACAAACTACACCCTTTTTGGCTCCTACCTCAAAGCACACTGTGTTCTGTTGATCTTATGTGCTGCACAATAATGTTTAACATTTAGTATTTACTGTCATATTCCCATATATCATTGCGATGTTGTTTATTCTATTACTCTTGTTCTCTTCTGCTTGCTTGCTTTTTTCTTTCTCAGCAGGTGATCCAGGTGATTGATATATGCATTTTTTTTTCTCTGCCCGTTCTGTTGGTTTTTGTTTTTTGCCCTTCTCCCCCGTCCCTCTTCTCAGCTGTTTCTCTTTCCCTCTTTCTTTCTCCCCTTCTTTCCCCCAGTCAAGTCTGTCCCGTATTCAGTAAGTGAAAATAAAATAAACAATAAAAGGTGAATCAAATGGACCATTACGGCAAGGCTGGGATGGTCAGTTTGGTAAAGTAAATCCGTTGGGCATCTTTCTTTGCCTTTAGACAACAATTCTGATGGCAAAAGAGCCAAACGGGACAGGCCAAAAAAAAAAAAAAAAGCTACGGTTGTAGCCAGGCTGCCATATCGCGCCATCGGCCCCTCTGGCCAACACCAGTAGGCGGTAGGGTAGATCTATCATATGACACTATATTGTCCAATATCATATGGCATTATATTATATTATAATATGTTATATTATATCCCCTTTCACATTAGAGCCACAACAGGACCCACAAGAACATGGGAACAAGTAAAAGTGGAATACAGGAGTATTCTACAGAATGGTAATATTTATCTCTTAGATTGCTTTTCGTCTCTTGGCAAGGTAATACTGGCCTGTAATACTCTGTTAGTTTGTTCATAACAGCAACCAAGAAAAGGGCAGAGCAACAAAAGACAGGTGGTGGTCCTGCACCCCCTCGTCAACAAGTTGGTTAAGTAAATAATACCCTCACGGGAATATCGATATCTCTCAATGAGCACACTGTCGCGCTGAGCTAAAGGATCCTGTCTATCCCGCAATATACGCTGAATTCTGAAAACTCTCCTTATTAATCTTGCACCTTCCGCAATGGGTTGGTCGCGTATACGGACAGGACATGGCAGCGACAGGCTTCCCAAATCCACCTTCGCTTTTATAGCCGTGGTCTCTCATCTTGATTACACGAAGTAATTTACAATTACTACTCTGAAATATGAATTACATCTGTAATAATCACATACATGTAATAGAATGTTAATAGTACATTTCCCTTTTTTAGGAAATGACCTGTATGTATCTGTGTGACATCAATAAAAGGATCAAGTGCTGCATTATCTTTAGTTACATTGATGTTATTTATTTATGGTGAAACAGTGGTGGAATATCGCTGTTGCTTTCGTATAAATGAAGCGGACATACCTGCGTGGCCGCGATCTAATCCTGTTTACATAAAGTAAACCTGCTCCCGAGCAGGTTTACGCTTACGGCTCTGTTACTATGACAGCAAGTCCCGGATGAGCTTCGGGGAACCGAACGATCCAAGATCACGCGAAATCGTCAACAATCAAATCCAGCTAACCTACTTAGCGAGGTACGAAGAACGGGCCCCTTCAGACTTTTAATGAGAATCTTTGTTTGGCTTTAATCTGCAGATGAAGGAGGAAGATGGTGTCACATTTAGGCTTCCATAATGTCCACAGTCTGTCACTGAGATCTGATCCAGAGTCAGAGTGAAGACACACATTTGGACTGTTTCCTGTTTTGACTCCAGAACATTTTGAATGAGTTCAGCTCAGTGAAGAGTTCCAGCTGGAAAGATGATCTCTGTTTGCTACCTGCTGTCAGGTACGACTGTTCACGTCCACACGCAGGAAAAACCTGCTGACTGTTACCAAACGGAGCAGAAATCTCATCACTGGACAATAATGATGAATGAACTCAGAGCTGCTGATATCAGATCTGATTTCAGGGGAACTAAACACAGAAATGATTGGCTCATTTGAGCTTTCTGAGCCATTATCTGCTGGTGTGTCGCTAGTTGGCAGAAAATGATTTGTATTCCTGTTCAGGGCTTCAGTGTTTATGAGTCCAGATCCAGGTGACAGCAAGTCAAAATGATGTTACCTGTCTGTGTCCAGCAGCAGCCTGTATTCACTTTGAATATTGTTATAACCTGACATGGATCAGTTTGTCTTTGATTGGTTTGTAAATGTCACTGTTTCCATTGGACCTGAGTGACGTACAAAGACAGAGAGGGAGAGAAAGGAGAGAGAGGATGGAGACAGCAAAGAGAGAGCAAACACAAACAGGTGAGAGTGGACAGGTGACCAAGGTCAGCAACCAATCAGAGAGCTTCTGTTTGACCCACAGTCACTGATGATGACTGCACATAACCAAGCAGTGTGTTACTCTGATATCAAATATGGATCCTGCTCTTATAATAATGATCATCAGATGATATTATTGTGTTATTTTGTAGCTGAATACGATGTTTGTGTGATTATCAGTGAAAGAAGCAGTGAGGAGGATGGAGAGAGAGAGAAGACAGAGGGTGAAGTTAGAAACACTAAAAGGATTTTTCATGGATTTCATGGATGATTTGAGTGATTTCCAGCAGGACACTTAAACATGTCAGTGGACGTCCTAAAGAACATATTCACTGATATGAAACGTGTCATTGAACAGGATTAATATCAGTGGAAACATGGTGGAAACAGCTGTGACTGCATGGATGTGACACACTTCAAATCTGTTCTCCACTCTTGGATTTGGGATCCATGGAGCTGCTGCTAAGTTCGTACAATAAAGGAATGGTGTGGAAGGTTGCAGCGTACGGACACAAACACTTTGTGCTTACAATCTGATTTTATTTTCAACATTAAACTACTAACCTACACTGATCAGTGATGTTAATGATCACATCTGGACTCACCCAGCATTTCTGCAGTTCCTCACAGCTGGAATCAGTCTCTGTCGTCCCCGCTCTGATGTTTTGTACTTCTGCAGGTCAAACTCATCCAGAACCTCCTCTGACATCTGCAGCATGAAGGCCAGAGCTGAGCACTGGATCTCAGAGAGTTCCTTCTCTGATCTGTTCTCTGACTTCAGGAACTCTTGGATCTCCTGATGTACTGAGAGGTCGTTCATCTCCATCAGACAGTGGAAGATGTTGATGCTTCTGTCAGGAGAGACTTCATCACTGTTCATCTCCTTCAGGTTGTTGATGACTCTCTGGATGGTTTCTGGACTGATCTCTGTCTGACCCAGCAGACCTACTAAGAGTCTCTGGTTGGACTCCAGACAGAGGCCATGAAGGAAGCGAACAAACAGGTCCAGGTGGCCATTTTTACTCTGGAGGGATTTCTCCATGACTCTCCTCAAAAATACATCAAGTGATTGGAGATCTTTGTTATCAAAAAGACTGAAAATCATCTTGGTGAAAGATTCTGATTTTAGAAACATCTTCAGCACCTTTGTCTTCCTGTTGGTGTGACAGTGGAACTTGTAGACTGCAGCCAGAAACTCCTGAATGCTCAGATGAACAAAGCAGTAGACTGGTTTCTGGAAGATCACACACTCTCTTTTGAAGATCTCTGTACAAACTCCTGAGTACACCGAGGCCTCTGTCACATCCAGACCACACTGCTCCAGGTCTTCTTGGTAGAACATGATGTTTCCTTTCTCCAGATGTTCAAACGCCAGCCTCCCCAGCTTCAGAAGAACATTCCTGTCAGCCTCCGTCAGCTCCTGTGGACTCGTCTCACGTCCCTCATGGTACTTGTTCTTCTTCCTCTTTGTCTGAACCAGCAGGAAGTGTGAGTACATGTCAGTCAGGGTCTTGGGCAGCTCTCCTCTCTGCTCTGTAGTCAACATGTGCTCCAGAACTGTAGCAGTGATCCAGCAGAAGACTGGGATACTACACATGATGTGGAGGCTCCTGGATGTCTTCATGTGGGAGATGATTCTGCTGGACAGCTCTTCATCACTGAATCTCCTCCTGAAGTACTCCTCCTTCTGGGCGTCAGTGAAGCCTCGTACTTCTGTTAGCCTGTCAACACATGTAGGAGGGATCTGATTGGCTGCTGCGGGTCGGGAAGTTATCCAGACGAGAGCCGAGGGAAGCAGATTCCCCTGAATGAGGTTTGTCAGCAGCTGGCTGACTGATGACTTCTGTGTGACATCAGACAGCAGCTTCCTGTTGGTGAAATCCAATGAAAGTCTGCTTTCATCCAGGCCGTCAAAGATGAACAAAAGCTGAGAGACAGCCAGCTTCTCTGATGTGACCTTCTGTAATGTTGGATGGAAAACATGGAGCAGCTCCAGAAGACTGTACTGCTCATCTCTGATCAGGTTCAGCTCCCTGAATGAAAGCAGAACCACCACACTGACATGTTGGTTCTCCAAGCCCTCTGCCCAGTCCAGAGTGAACTTCTGCACTGAGAAGGTTTTTCCAACACCAGCCACGCCGTTGGTCAGAACCACTCTGATGGGTCTCTGTTGGTCAGGTAAGGCTTTAAAGATGTCCTGGCACCTGATTGGAGCGTCATGGAGGGCGTCCATCTTGGAACCTGTCTCCAGCTGCCTCACCTCATGTTGGGAATGAACCTCTTCACTCTGTCCCTCTGTGATGTAGAGCTCAGTGTAGATCCTGTTGAGGAGGGTTCTACTTCCTGTTTCATCACTTCCTTCAGTCACATGTTCACATCTCCTCCTCAGACTGATCTTATGTTCATCTAAAACCTCCTGCAGACCAACATCTGCTGAAAGAAAGAAAAAAAATGAGACTAAAGAGAAAGAAAACTCTTCAATGTCTGAACAACACAAGAAGTCCAGTTTTCAGAAATGAGTCCATCAGCAGACAGATGTTCAGTCTTACTTTGTACACAGCTGCTCTGACTGGCTGTCTGCAGTCCAGCTCTGCTTCTGGATCTTTCTCCATACTGTGCAGAAGCTCTGATGGTGACACAGAAAAGTCACAGTGGAGATACTTCTGTCCACCTTTGATTAGACTCATTATAAAAAGGACAACAAAGTTTGAACACAGTCATGTTTCCAGTTCACTGACTTACATTTATTCCATGGACACTCACTCTAACCTGAACCACAGCTACAACCCAACATTGTTGAGGCCTCATCTCCTCCTTTCCTGACTGTAGAGGTTAAATATGCAACAACCAACAAATAAAATAATTTGGTTCATTTCAAAGAAATTCACACGGTGACCAAGTAAAGTAATCGTAGTAAAGGAGACAACATCCCGTTGATGGTGGGATTATTTGAAAGATTTGCTTTAGTCACGTCACCAAATGCAGTTGAACCACCCGTGGATCCATGTTTGACCATTCTACCACTCTGAGCTCTGCTTTTTAATCATTTCATTATTATCATCATTCATTTATTCATTCTTTGGAGGGGGGCTATTTCCTAATGCCGCCCTAATAAGCTGATGTTCAAGGGGAAATATAACAGAAACTCTTTCAGTGTTATTCATTAATAAATTAACAGATGTGAAGAAGAAAAAACTGAGATTTAAAGGAGAGAGTGAGAAACTTGATCATCCATCCTCATAATACATGTTTATCAGTATCTGCTGTGACCATACTGCAGTAATAACTACAAGTCTACATTTCTGTGACTGTTGATCAATCACAGCAGGAATCTGAGCTCATCTCTGCACACAGAGCAGCTTCAGCTCTGGGATAAACTGCTCGCTTCACGTCCTTCTCAGCTCACAGACACTCATCCTGATATTTTCCTTTAACATTTGATGGTATAATTCATCTGAGTTTACACTTTATCTGCATGAATACAGAAAAACATACCCAAACACCAGAAACCATCAGTTTCACCATGTAGAATATATTGTTGTTTCCTTGCTTTTAATTCAGAGAAAAACTCTGATTTGGATTTTCTCTGTTCTCTTTGCCACAGCCCATCCCAGCAGCAGCTGAAGCAGCTGACTGTCACAACACTGAATAACACTTTAGGAGGAATTTCAGAGGTCAGTAAAGCTCCAGTTTCAACATCAGTTAATTAATCATAGTTCATCATAAATGTGAACCTGGCTGGCACACATGTTAATGTTAGCCATGTAAATATTAGCAGTTAGCTGAGGGTTAACACAAACATCAGTCCTTCTACTTAAGTATGTTTGACACTTTGTTTAAGCCTAACTTAACTTTACTGTTAACGAGTTTTCATGTTTCTGTAATCCACCAGTGTGCTCATGCTTTTTTAAGTGAAAACATATTTTTAATGATCAAATATAATTATGTTTGTTATTTGTGGATTTTAAATGTCCTTGACAGAGACAGATGATAATCATTATCCTGCACTGTGGTCTCAGGTTTGGTCGAGCTAGCACAAAGAATGGCTATGTTGAACTTCCTCCTGGGATCCACACTAAGAAGTGAGTCCAACATTAGCAGGGTCTCTCTCCTTGATCTGGATTCACTTTAGCATTCACAGTCACGTGAAGCTTGTTATTAACTTGATAAGTCAACCCAGGGTTTCAGCTGAGCGCTCACATGAAACACATGGTGTTGGCAGCATCTGATCAATCATATTCATGGAGACGTGTATCAGCAACAGAGCAGCTGAGTCAAACTAATCCACAGGAACAATATGAGGAGATACACACATAATAAAATACTAGCAGTAACACAGCTGCTGCAGACAAATCAGTCGTGTGATCGTTTGTGAGAGGAGAAGGACTGTAAAGGAGTTTGGTGTTAAAAGCTCTGTATGAATGTGGGAGACTTTGAAGGGCTTTAAAAAGGCCAATATAAAATAAAAGGCAGCAAAATTGCTGAGTGTGAAAGTCACCAGACTTATCAGACCTCTGTGATTAAGACCTGTAAGAACACCTATTTGTACTTGTTGGCATTATATCAAACACACACGTATATTAAGCCTTTGTTTGAACTCTGGTTGAATTTGTTACTTTCAGACTGTGAAACATCACAGAGGCTGCAGCTGCAGATCTTTTATTCACCTGGAAATTTACTTTAAATGTTAGATGGAAAATGTATTGCTCAGTTTAACCAAAGTAAGAACAAGAATCCATAAACCTTCATAAAGACAAACATCTCCCAGAACATTGAGCTGCTGAAGTGTCACTGAAGGGAAAAACTATTTGTCCTCCTCCATCCAGCAACACCTGAAACACCTGAGTGGAAGCTCCTCCCTACACTGTGTTTGAAGCAAAGCACAAAGGAGACACCTGCTGGAGCAGCTGGAGTCCTACAGACACTCAGCCTCTTCACTACACAAACACCTCCTAAACATCCACTCTTTCCACTCTGACTGCTGTGTTTGTGGAAACACTCCAACACACACCGCTTCACATACCAACATAGAAATGTGTGAAAAAGAGCTGAGCTGATATTAAACATGAGGATTTATTCAAAAATACAGAGTCAGGAACAACATCTAGACACACATTACCTCTCAGCAGCAGAAGAACAGCCTTTAAAGTTTACAACAATATACTTCGAGTCGTTGCTCTTTAAGGAAACACAGCTGGGTTCAGGTCCAGGAGATTCTGGCCTCTTATTGATCCTAAAAGAAAAACAAAAAATGTCACAGCTTCATGAGACAGGAAGGAAAAACTGGAAATATTAAATTAAAGACATGATGAACAATCTGAATCTCATAAAAATAATGTACTTACTCTTTGTCACATAACAGTATTTTGTTAAAGTTTTCAATAATATCCTTCGACTCGTTGCTCTTTAAGGAAACACAGCTGGGTTCAGGTCCAGGCTCTGGATTAGTTTCAGGGTTATGTCCAGCTGAGCCTGGTACGCCCCACAGCTCTGGGCTTTAAAACAACACACACAGAGGTATGAGTGTGAATAATGATGGAGCAGTGATGTGAGTGCTGAGCTGTGACATGGAGAAGAGTCATGGACAGTTAGAGATGGTCATCTCACCTCTGAGCTTTGGTCTGGCTCTCATGTTCCCCACACAGAGTGCTTTTAGAGGGAGGGACTCCCTCCTCTCTGTCCTCACACTGATCCATGCTGCTGAAAACGTCCAGATGAACAGAATCAACTCTTTGGGGATTTACTGGATGATTGAGCATCAAGACACTTTTTAATATTTTACTAATTTCTGAAGCTTTTTACCAACTTTGTTCAAATTGGTCTGCTGTCATTTTATTGTTGACAAAAAGAGATTTTGAGTTTGAGTGTTGACGTTTCCATGTGGGACTGTTGCTGCAACACCAGGATGTTACTACAGAATACACTTTATATTGTGAGCACTTGGATGTTAGTCCAGTGGTCCTAAACTGACACACCTGCACCTGGATTCATTCTGACCAGATTTTAGCCCAACAGTGTTTCATACTTAATACATCAGACACAAACTCTGCAGCTGTCATTGTGTGCAGTGTGTGTGCAGTGTGTGTGCAGTGTGTGTGCAGTGGGTCACTGTGTCCTATGTGTCCTCTGGATTAAGCACGTAAACCTGTGACACAGACCACAGACTGTTTTCCTTCCTAGTGATGAAGGAAACGCTGGGCTGGCATGCAAAGGGGCATTTATTCCCTTCAAGGACCTGAAGCTTCATAAAGCACCCCTCCAATAGCCAAACCCACCTGTTCTCTGATTGGATTGTTAAATTTGTGATTGACATGACATTGGCCAATCAGATGAAAGGAAGAAAAATAGGGACGTACTTGTAACTTGAAACTTGAGTGCAGAGTTTCACACGTATTGCTTGGCTAAGTCCACACACAAAGTCTTTTTCCACCTACAAATCCTGATTTACAAGTACAAAATATTTATGACCACAATTTGAGCCCATACAGCCACAGACTGATGGAGGCAGCAGAAGCTGCCTACAGACATCAGTCAGTGGATCCACAGTAACACCGAGTTCAGCTGCTGATAATCAACTGTTTCTGTCTCGTTCCCAGACTCTGATCTCACATAAAACGAAGCAGATTTATGCTGAAACTAAGCTGCACACAGCTGATGTCAGCCAGGAAAACAGTACAGACTGCTAACGTTACCTTAACTTCGAGACGATCAACTGCGCCACAACATTCAGGAAAGCGACGGAAGGAAACGCCCAGAGAGGCGTTTGAGGGACGGTCAGAGTCAGGAACCTCAGAAACGCATCAGGCTGGAGTTTAATTCTGTTTTCATCTTTAGAAACATCTGGAAATAGTTATAAAAACGCTGCGTAATAAAGAAAAATAGTGTAGATTAGTTTGAGTTGTGTTTAGCTGAGCTGTGTCTTTAATCTGAAGTTCATTTTGTGGAGGAGCAGCAAGACTTTCAGTGTTACTCTCAGAGAAATCCTCCCAAATGTCTGTTGTCTTAATAGTGGAATTATCTGGAAAATGAACCAGTTCTTATGAGCTGCTTTTCTGTATGAGCAGTCAAAGCATTTTATAGAGCGTGCTTCATTCACACAAGCACTTCTTTTTCTAACAATGACACTATGATGGATGCATCGGAGAGGAAGTCGGGGTTCCACATCTTGCCCAAGGATACCGTGGCGTGCAGACTGGAGCAGCCAGGGATCAAACCTCCAACCTTCCAGTTGGTAATTCTACCTGCTGAGCTACAGTCTGTACTTCCTGAACAACACACCCTCCTTTTGTTTCTTTATTTCCAGTAGCAACCAGGACCATAATGAACCCTGACTCCAACAGACACTCAGGATCCACCTGCCCAGTAAGTCACCCGCTAACTGCAACTATCAGAGCCCTGACCTTCTGCAGAGACGAGTCACACTGAACACAGCAAGTGTCCCTGCTCTCACATACAAAACCTGCCTTTAAAAGTTCAGAGTAATGAAATCAGCAGTTCTGATTATAGAATTTGTAGTCTCACACACTTTTGTTGTTTTGGTTCACATCAGTTGATATTCTGCTGCAAACAACTAATGAGAACATTTTATAAACCTTTGAGTGTCCATCAGGATCCTGTAGAAACAGCTTCCTTCTCAAATACTAAACATCATTATTTACATTCTGTTTATTTATTTTTTAAAGTCACTCTAGCACAGATTTCTTTAGCCGAATGTCTTTCTGTGTCTTCCATACAAACATTAAACATGAAAACACTCAACACAGCAACACTGAAAGCATTTGAGTGTAACTTTCATTCAAATCAAACTTTATACACAATTACAATAATGGAAAAAAGACAATCTAAATAGTAATACACAACAACCACAGCAGAAATAAATAAAAGAAAACCAAACACAATCCAGGCATGAATACACAAATATATTTAAATCTATATATTTATACATTTTAATATGATGTAAAAGAAAACAAATACGAAACCTATCAAACTACCAATATAAAAAAAAAACCAAGATCAGAATCAGAGAGACTTTATTTATCCCCAAGGGCCAATTAACATACAACAGAGCAGCATGACGTTGAAGATAAGCACAATAAAAGTGAGATAATAAATACATATATACAGTTTTAAAATTACACAGTTTTAAAATTAAAGTGACTGAAGGTGAATACATAACTGTAAGTGACTAAAAGTGAGTAAAGTGTTGGTAGTATAAGAGTGTAGTTTATGTTTCTGTGGGAAATGTTCTTATCAGCTGGAGTTAAAAAGCAGAGCTGCTTTGGGGACAAAGGTGGCGCTCCTCCTCCTCTCAGTCCTGCAGGAAATGCAGCGGAGGCGTCGCCCAGAGGGGAGCCATTGAAATGCAGGGTGAAGAATGTGAGAGGGGTCGTTGATGATTTTGGCTGCCTGTCTAAGGGCCTGTTGATGAAAACCTGCCAGAGTTCTGACAGGCAGGCCAATGATTTTAGAGCACACTGATGCTGCAGTCTGTTCCTGTATGAAGGCTGAGGGAGTGGGACCAGCAGCTGATGGAGAAGGTCATGATGCTTTCAGGAAGGCGTAGTAAAAAGTCATCATGATGGGTGTGCTGACTCCAAAGGAGTTGAGTTTCCTAAGGAGGTTTAGCCACCATGTCCCCTGCATGCTGGTAAGGCCTGGTTAACACACACATCAGCGTGAACAAAGTGGGAAATGTGTTTCTTCTAATTTTGTTACCATTTTTATTTAAGAAAAAAGCATTAAAAGTGCCAGGACACGTGTAAGTAAGTAAATGCCAAACACAGCTTCTTATCATTGCAAACTCTTATGGCTGCAAATGTTTTACAATAAAAGCAAACGTAAGCATTTGTGAAAACAACGAAACAGCTCAATGATTTGCTAAATTTGTACTGTAGCATCCATCCAGAGGGTTTCCCAGGTTTTCACTAATGCTGCTAAAAAAGCTGCATGTACATGTTAGCAGGCGTAACAGGCCCCGGGACGATGGACAGTGTGCACCAGCTGGTTAGAACAAAGGAAATAATCAAATAAAATCATCGTTTTATTTCATCAACACACATAAAGGCCAGTTCACAAAAACTGACAAGCATTAGCTAACAGCTAACATGTAAAGGACGTGTGCAGGAGCCTGGATGCAGTTTGTGGAGTTTATATGATCAACATAGTTTTTGGGTTAAAGGTTAAAAGTATAAAGTTATGGCTCACTTGCTTAGAGTTGTATTATATGGGAAGCAGTGCTTACAGACTGACATAGTTGGATTTCTTTTGCTTCAAATGTATGCTTTTATTTTGATAGTCTGGCAGAGACAGGAAGTTAGCTGCCTCTCAGTCTCTCTGTTTGAACTGAACTTTGTAAGACTTTGATCCTTCTGGATTCAGGCACGTGTAGCTGCTCTGGACATTTGTACGGAAACATTTAAAACTGGACTCCTGCTGATTTTTGGAGAAACAGGGACTCAGTGGAGCGTCGAGCTGAGGCTTCATTCACTGCAAAGCTACAAAGTGCATTCATTTATCTTAACAAGCAAAGTTGATGTGACTGAAAAAACAAATCTTTCTATTTTTCTGAACTTTCATCAGCTTGCTGAGCAGAAACATCTATGAAGAGTCCAGTCAGTGATTATTACTCATTAGAAGGGAAGATGAAGAATCCTGGTGTTGGAAGCTCACACTGTCTGCACTGTGCATGCAAAGTCCACTGAATGAATGAACCAGTGAATGTAGGAAGTGCCCACTGTTTCTGTAAGTATGGGAGGACCCACCTCTCTCTGCAGATGTCCCTGACACAGGCGGCCCTGGCCAGGATCTGCTCCCACTGGGCGTCCCTCCCCAGCACCACCCTGCTGTCCTGCTGGCTCATTAGACGCTGCAGCTCTGGGTAGACCCGGTCCTTACAGACATGACCAAAGCAGCACACAATCAAAGACAAACAGAAGCTTTGAACACATGAATATGACATTTATAGTAATGCGTTATTATTGCAAACCTGTTTTTTCCACAGAGCGGTCATGAGGCGCAGTCCCACTGCTCTCAGCTTGGGGGAGCCGGCCAGCATGTGCAGACTGTGCAGCACGATCGGGAAGCAAAGCTGGAATATTACAGCACATACGATCAGAGCTAAGTTTACAAGAGAAACACACGGTTACAGCTGAAGAAGGCAGATGTTAGACGATGACTGCTGGTTTGGAGAGTCCAGCTCACTGACAGAGTGCTTTATACTACAGAGCACTGCATCTATCCCACACAGAGGCTGCTGTGGTGGAGTCCAATCCCAGCTCCTACAAACTGGGTACAAGAAACACTGTGTTCACACAGAGAAAACTGTGTGGAAGACGTGGGAATTTCTCTTTGTTCCTTTGTCAAAGTGCTAAACATCGAGAGGGGAACATTTCAGTTATGTGCACAAACTGATTTACCAACATTTGCCACACACAGTGCCCTGCTAATGGTGCTAATATTTAGCACAGTTTGTTTAATGCAGTGTTTGATTTGTTGCTCTTGATATTGTGCCATTCATTTGTGCACAGAGATGGCATTACAGAGATTTGATGGACATCAGTCTGATCTCTGCTTTTACACTGATAAACCTCAAAAACACATCTTTGTTTATTAGGTTCATTTCAGGACCACAGACAGCGCAGGACGATCAGCTGTGCTTTATGGATCTACATAAACTCAGCTGCATTTGATGTGACAGACATGAGCTGTAGATCACAGATACACACACCCCATCAGCACAGATGTGTTAGTGGTGCTGTTAACACCAGCTGGAGACATTTACAGTTTGTTTTATCCCTCAGGTGTTGTCTAAATACAAGAATGTATGTGTAGGTAAAATACAGTGGGTTGCAAAAGTATTCGGCCCCCTTGAACTTTCCCACATTTTGTCACATTACAGCCACAAACATGAATCAGTTTCATTGGACTTCCAGGTGAAAGACCAACACAAAGTGGTGCACACGTGAGAAGTGGAACGAAAATCATACATGATTCCAAACATTTTTTGCAAATCAATAACTGCAAAGTGGGGTGTGCGTAATTATTCACCCCCCTGAGTCAATACTTTGTAGAACCACCTTTTGCTGCAGTTCCAGCTGCCAGTCTTTTAGGGTCTGTCTCTACCAGCTTTGCACATCTACAGACTGAAATCTTTGCCCATTCTTCTTTGAAACAGCTGCAGCTCAGTCAGATTAGATGGACAGCATTTGTGAACAGCAGTTTTCAGATCTTGCCACAGATTCTCGATTGGATTTAGATCTGGACTTTGACTGGGCCATTCTAACACATGGATATGTTTTGTTTTAAACCACTCCATTGTTGCCCTGGCTTTATGTTCAGGGTTGTTGTCATGCTGGAAGGTGAACCTCCGCCCCAGTCTCAAATCTTTTGCAGACTCCAAGAGGTTTTCTTCCAAGATTGCCCTGTATTTGGCTCCATCCATCTTCCCATCAACTCTGACCAGCTTCCCTGTCCCTGCTGAAGAGAAGCACCCTCAGAGCATGATGCTGCCACCACCATATCTGACAGTGGGGTGTGTTCAGAGTGATGTGCAGTGTTAGTTTTCCACACAGAGCATTTTGCATTTTGGTCTCATCTGACCAGAGCACCTTCTTCCACATGTTTGCTGTGTCCCCCACATGGCTTGTGGCAAACTGCAAACGGGACTTCTTATGGTTTTCTGTTAACAATGGCTTTCTTCTTGCCACTCTTCCATAAAGGCCAACTTTGTGCAGTTGTGATGGCATGCCACACATGGTAAGCTCCACACCTCACCACCCGTTGATTCACTTTAGTTTAATTTACAGTCACTACTTTAAAATATTCTACTTATTGTTCAATATTGTTTCTTTATTAAATGTATTTATTTTTCCATCACACCTTCCAATGTTTATATGGCGTGCACTAGTGATGGCCCGCTTGAAGCTGACGCTCCGGAGCGTGTGTTGAAAAAAACAACACACTGGTTCAGAAGCACTGTGTCGAGGCTTGCTTCGTTTGGCAAAAGTCACGTGACCAGTGACGTCCGAAGCTTCATTACGCACGTAACTGCTTCGGTACCTGATTCAAACGGATATAAGGAAGTGAATCATCCACTGGATTCGTGGAGTGTGTTGATGGTGACAGATAGCGAAGAGGTGATCATTCCACTGACAGATATGGAGCCAGCGAGGAAGAGAGGACGTTATGGCGTGTGGGAATATTTTGAGTTGATTTTGCTCAATTCATTTTATCTGCCGAAGTGAAAAACCTGAAATGTCCAAAATCATGTTTTCATAATGTAAATATCATTACAGCATATGACTTTAGGAACACTTCCATGTGAATTAAAGCTGATGAAGAATACAAAAATGTATTTGACACTATACGTACATTACATTGCTACAGTTTAGAAAATCATTTTGTTTATTGTTTTTGGGTGATAGTCTGCAGGACCCAGGAATACCTGCATATCTACCAGCTTGCAGTGTGGTTCCTGCACTCCACAGCCTCTTCTATTCCATGCAAGTGGATTTTCTCCAGGGCAGGAGAAACTATTTCTAAGAAAAGAAACCGACTCAGCCAGCACACAGTAACACTAATCCTCCTTTTAAATGTAAATAACAAAAGGGCTACCTGACATAGATCATGTTTTTACTTTGCAAGTTCTTGATTAGGGGTGGGTTTTGATTATCGCTTTTCTGATTACAATCCATACTAAATTGAATAAAGTGATATTGATTCATTAAAATCCCGTGTCGATTTGTAAATTAACGTTATTATGCCTGAAACGCCAGCATCTCAGGTTAAACCTCACAACATGTCGTCAAACACCAAACAGCTAAAACAGTAACTGGGAGCAGGTTTACGGATTCTGCATACAAACGTAAACGCAGAGCGCGGACCCGACGACACACCAAAATCTGATTCTGACGCGTCGGGTCCGCTCAGATTTTGGTGTGTCGTCGGGTCCGCGCTGTGTTTGCCTCTTTTTTTTTCACTGGCTTCTGCAGCTGCAGGTTTCATAACTCTCTGTTTACATCTCTAATTAAGTCTCACATGTGTCAGCTTTCTTTTAATAGATACGAAATTATGGATATATACTGTTAAATGATCAGAACTGTAATATTTCTGACTGAGGCAAAACTTTCCAGATTCCAATCAAATTGAATCGGATCCTGTATCGAATCAAAATGATTCTACAAATCGGTAACGATGCAGCCGTACTCAGCTTCCTAAGCATTTTCCCTTTCCAGTTCACAATCAATCCCACCCCTAGGTCAAAAATATGTATAGGACAATTGGCCTCATCTAATATTTTGTATGAACCTGTCCAGCTGTCCAGTGATTAAATGACAAGTAGATGGAGGCAGGACTCCACAGCAGGGGCATACTGCATAATGTGCTGTGCGTTATCATATATATTGCTCACTTATTGTATTTACCAACATCAAGGAGTTATGAGCAAAGAAAGGCCACACCATAGTGCATGTTTAAATAGGGAAAGTTTATTGATCAAAATGTATTACGCAAATACGCATTACATTTTTTTCAGCCCCCCAATCGAGAAAACAAAATCAATTACATGTTCAAAGCAATGGAACGGTGGCCCAATATCAGAGAGAACTCCACTCTTGAGTGAGCAGTGATGATTGAGCAGTCCGTTTTATTTTGCAGATTCAAGCTGCTCTTCAAAATTTTCACCACCAGATGTCACCGGAGAGGACTGTGTTGAAAAGCTTCGAGTAATGAACCGTTTTTCAATACAAGCTTCAGTGCTTCGGAAAGCTTCATTTGGCCATCACTAGCGTGCACTAGTGATGGTCCGCTTGAAGCTGAAGCTCCGGTGCGTGTGTCAAAAAAATCAACACACTGCTTCTGAAGCACTGTGTCGAAGCTTGATTCGTTTGGCCAGAGTCACGTGATCAGTGACGTCCGAAGCTTCATTTAGAACCTAACTGCTTCAGTATCTGATTTGATGGTTTATAAGGAAGCGAATCATTCGCGGGATTTGTGGAGTGTTTTGATGGTGACAGATACTGTTAGGGTTCCTGTGTTTTGTGTTTTTGGTTATTTGATTTTGTCATTTCATTATATTCTAGCTTTGCTTTACGGGTTTTTCTTAGTTAAGGTCTTCTGGGTGGGGTTTGGTTAGAGTTTTAGTGTTTTGGTTTTCTGTCTGTGTTCCGTAGTTGCTGTCTTCCTTGTCTGCTGTATTTCCACGTCCAGTCAGTGTCTGTGTCTGCCCTGGTCCCACGTCTCTGTTCCCTTTGTAGTGCCTGCATGTGAGTCTGTGTCTTTGTTCAGTCTGTGTTATGTGTTTCCTGTTTTACTTTGAAGGTCCCTGTCTTATCTCAGTGTGTTCATGTTCATGCATCATGTTTTTAATTTGCAAGTTCATAAGCATTTTCCTTTTCCATTTCACAATCAATTCTACCCCCAGGTCAAAAATATGTCTGGGAAAATTTCCTTAATATAATATTATTTATAAATACACCTGTCTAGCGATTAATTGCATAAGTGCATGGAGGCAGGACCTCACAGCAGAAGCATACTCCATAATGTGTTTTACATTATTATATGTATATATATGTAAAGTGGTATTTTTCAATTATTGTATTTACCAACATCAAGAAGTCACAAGCAAAGAAAGACCACACCATGGTGCATGTTTAAACAAGGAGAGTTTACTGGTTAAAACTATGTATTAAACAAATAAAACACATTTTCTTAACCACCAAAAAATACACGTTCAAAGCAACACAACGGAGGCCCAATATCAGACAGGATTCCACTATGTAGAGTGGGCAATCATAATGAAGCGGTTGGTTTTATTTTGTGGATTCAAGCTGCTCTTCATATTTTTGGCCACCAGATGTCACCAGAGAGGACTGTGTTGAAAAGCTTCGAGTAATGAACCGTTTTTCAATACAAGCTTCAGTGCTTCGGAAAGCTTCATTTGGCCATCACTAGCGTGCACACATATTAACCTTGCAAGGTCAAAGTTCCGTTTTATGTTATATTAATACATCTTTTCTTTGTTTGAGTTACCTGGGGGTTGGCTTCTCCTCCTGTCTGGCAAAAGGTGCGGCAAAGGGCTGGGAGACCTGAAGTACCACTGACAGCCTAATTGGATTGCACCACATGCTTCATTGCCTGGGGGGTGTTTCATGTGTGTTTAATTGTTTTGTATTAGTTGGTTATATGGCAGCCATCTTGTTTTCCCCCGTGTGTGTCATTTGGTTTAGCTAAACCGGTATTTAAGTTCCCCTGTGTGTAATTTCATCAGTTCAGTTTGTCATATGGTTGTTTGAGGTTTTGTTAATTATTATCTTGAGTTTAGTTTATTGAGTTGACCTCTTTTATTAGTCTGCCTGTTTAAGTTTTGGCTTTGTTAAATATATTTTCATATTTTTGGGTCAATAAAACCTAGTGATGGGCAGATGAAGCTTCATGAAGCACTGAAGCTTTTCATCCAATTGGTTCATCCCAGCGCAAAGCTTCTTAAAGCTTCATTTGCTCTAGTAGGACATCTACTGGACGTAAAAATATTAGTTGGCATGAATTTGAAGAGTGTGGCCTTTTGCACACAGCCTGTAAATGTCAACAACAAAAGGAGTGTGTAAAACATCTATATTGTAGTGATGGCAGTATACTTTGTATATTTATACTGGCAGTATGGAAAATGATAATTTGGAAATGTTTAAAATGGAAATGATCATTTACTGTGAGGTGAGGTGTGGTTGGGGTGTGGACAGTAGTTGTGCTTTTGTAACGTTGAGGTATGGACAGCTACACACTGAGGCGTCAGTCCTGCCCACATTTTATTCTGTAAAAACTAAATTTTCACTGCTTTTATGGCCTTTTTAGTGGGGAGAACATAGCTAGGATTTAATGATTTAACAAATCTTTTGAATCCTTTGTCCTCCACAATGCTAAATGGCTGGGAGTCCTCAATCACCATGCTAACCAGGGGCCCGTTCTTCGTACGTCGCTTACTACATCCAAGATCAAATCATCGCGCTAACCGTGAGCTCGCTAATCCGGTTCTCCGAACACACCTGCTGTTGACGATTAGTACAGCTGGATGAAGTAATGTGAGATCACTGGGTGTCGTAAAAGGGGCTACGCATCGATAGTAGAAACATTGATCGGCAACCCTCTGATTGGTCGGCGAAAATGTCGAAGGAGCGCGCTCGGTATTTTTTGGCAGCAGAGCAAGAACTCTTGAGTGAGGGATTTCAGGAGTTTCAGAGTTTAATCAGAACGCAAGGGAACACTGCAAAGGCTGCAAAAGCAAGGAGAGAGGGCTGGCAGAAAGTTGCTGACAAATTAAACTCGTAAGTAATTTAATAATAACAATAATAATGGAGTGGATTGATATAGCGCTTTTCAAGGCACCCAAAGCGCTTTACAATGCCACTATTCATTCACTCTCACATTCACACACTTGTGGAGGCGAGCTACAGTTGTAGCCACAGCTGCCCTGGGGCAGACTTACAGAAGCCAGGCTGCCATATCGCGCCATCGGCCCCTCTGGCCAACACCAGTAGGCAGTAGGGTAGATGTATTATATTACACTATATTATCCAATATTATATGGCATTATATTATATTATGTTACATTATATTCCCTTTCACATTAGAGCCACAACAGGACCCACTAGAACATGGGCACAAGTAAAAGTGAAATATAAGAATATTCTACAGAATGGTAATATTTATCACTTATATTGCTTGTCGTCTCTTGGAAAGAGACCCTGAAATACTCTGTTTGTTTGTTCATAACAGCAACCAAGAAAAGGGCAGAGGAACAAAAAGACAGGTGGTGGTCCTGCACCCCCTCGTCAACAAGTTGGTTAAGTAAATAATACCCTCACGGGAATATCGATATCTCTCAATGAGCACACTGTCGCGCTGAGCTAAAGGATCCTGTCTGTCCCGCAATATACGCTGGATTCTGAGGACTCTCCTTATCAATCTTGCACCTTCCGCAATGGGTGGCTCGCGTAAACGGACAGGACATGGCTGCGACAGACTTCCCAAATCCACCTTCGCTTTTATAGCCGTGGTCTCTCATCTTGATTACACGAAGTAATTTACAATTACTACTCTGAAATATGAATTACAGCTGTAATAATCACATACATGTAATAGAATGTTAATAGTACATTTCCCTTTTTTTAGGAAATGACCTGTATGTATCTGTGTGACATCAATAAAAGGATCAAGTGCTGCATTATCTTTAGTTACATTGATGTTATTTATTTATGGTGAAACAGTGGTGGAATATCGCTGTTGCTTTCGTATAAATGAAGCGGACATACCTGCGTGGCCGCGATCTAATCCTGTTTACATAAAGTAAACCTGCTCCCGAGCAGGTTTACGCTTACGGCTCTGTTGCTATGACAGCAAGTCCCGGATGAGCTTCGGGGAACCGAACGATCCAAGATCACGCGAAATCATCAACAATCAAATCCAGCTAACTTACTTAGCGAGGTACGAAGAACGGGCCCCTGGTCTTCATCTATTTGAGATTGTTCTCCTGAGGAAAGACAATAAAGACAAAGCACAAATATAAATATCACACACGTAACTTATTACAGCTGTATAATATTGTTATATCATTTAGTAACATTACTGCATGCTATATTATCATGACATTTCATGGCTCACCTGGTCTTGCTCCACAATCGGTGTTCCCCTTATTCTCATGCAAAGCTCTGTAGTGCCTAAGTATGGATGAGGTGTTGTTGTTATATCCCAGCTCCCTGGCACATAGCAAACACTTCACCTTGTGCAAAAGTACAGACATCCTCCTGGATGAAGAAAAGCTCCTCAGACTACATGACCTGGATGACCCCACAGATAAAAGCTCACATGTGTGTATGATGGACTAAAACACACTGTGAGCGCTCAGATGAAGTAGAAAGGTGCTGCTGATGTTCCAGCCCCGTCTCCAGACGCTCACAGTCAGTACAGGTTCTTCTTAGTCGTACCTTATGAGTGCCGAGGTTTGGCAGGCTTGTGAGAACAGCGTGAGCCAGGATTCTTTTCTTTGGTCAGTTTGAACAAAAGAAGCAGCACGAGGGGCGGGACCTGCAGAGGGAAACACCCACATCAGCAAACACACCACCCAAACATTAAATGCACTTTGTCAGACCGTACAGAGGCTGCATCACTGACCTGTACGTGCACACAAACCGACAGCTTCACAGGATGTTCAGCATAAACAGATAGAGCAGGGTTGAGTCTGCCCTTGTGATACTAAATGTGTGGTGCCCATCTTGTACTCTGCAGTCAGTTAAAGCTTCAAAGATCACACATGAAGTCCTGACACTTTAGTATGAGACAGGTTACAAATAAGGAAACAGTGAGACAGCATCACGGTCCTTAGACACACCACGCTGCTGTGCAGTGTCACAGCTTAATTACCACCACACACCTAATGGCACTCCAAGCCTTAACTGTTGCAGAGCGACCGCTTCACCTGCACGGCCCGAGAGCGAGAGGGAGGGGCAAAGAAAATAAAGCTGAGCGATGACACGTTTAATGCTGTCGAGCCAAAAACATCACTTTGAATCAAAATCACTGCAGTAAATCATCATTTAGGTTTCATAGTGGTTACCTTCTGGCTTTTCCTGTAACAAAGACCTGCTGCTGCACGTTTAACATGACAAGTACGAGCGAGCAGAGATCTCCAGAGGACTCAAATATGCCAACAACCTTCAACCAGTGCATCCAAACACCAGTGTGTGCAGCACTCTGGGAGCAATTAGAGCAGAAGGTGAATCCTCTGGGGCCCGGTGCACGCTTGAGTAATGAGGGGTAAACTCACACTTCATCTGCAGCTAGTGACTCCAACACAAGTCCAGAGGGAGGTCTGTCCCCTTAGAGCACTCCCTAACCTCTCCCTTTATACGGCAGCAGATCAGCAGCAATCACACAGCAGTGACAGCTTTTATCTTCCTGCTGATCTGAACCATTTCAAAGTCATGTGTTGGTGCCAAAACACCAGGTTATCAACATGTGTTTCCTGCTCTTAAAAAGACAAACACAAGCTAGCTCCCTTACATACAACATATCTACATGTCAGAGGGAACAACATGCATTACTTTATATTCAGTCCACAGATTTAAGAGAACAGTTGTGTGGGTTATCTACCTGGCAGGGGTCGGCAGCAGCGACAGCCTGGCTTGCTTTCAAAGCCAGCTGGCAGATGTTTTCCTGACCCATGATGATGAGATAAGTCACAATCAGGACAAGAGAGGAGGACAGGCGCTGGCTGGACGACAGGGCGGAGCTGACCGCCAACAGCCAATCGGTCGCTGCTGCTGGATTGTTGGCCACTTTGCGCAGTACCGACAAATAGGGATGGGTATTGATACGATTTTCACGATTCCGGTTCCATTTTCGATTCTTTATCGATTCTGTTTAAAAAAGGAGAACACTAAGGTCGATTAGCTCAGAACTTTGTTTTATATCTTCTCTTTGAACAAGGTAGAAATTTAGGAGTAACATGGCCTTACAAACCCAACAGTGAGATCTTAAGAGATCCAGCCTACGGCTCTTCAATGGGTGTCACAGGGTCCCCAGGAAAGAAATATGTAAATGTAAAATAATAAAATAAATATTCTTCTGTAGCAATAACAAAGTGTAACATAAATTATTATGTAGCAATTACACAAGAATATCCAGTAATGTCCTTGCCTACAATTAAACACATTCACTTACCGAAAATCGGTGCAAGCCTTTGACCACAAACTGAGTCACTGCTCGGTGACGTTCGTCTATCCTGGCCTGAAAGGAGACGCTACCGGCAGACTGCAGCGAGAACTGCCAGCATCTGAGCCAGACTCTGTCTGTCTCATCATGGTCACTAAATGCACAGTGATGGCAGGTTTGTAATAAGGCAGATCGCGCTAACATAATATGCACTGTTAGTTGATTATTTACCTGCCGCATTAACGGGAGAGGACGTGCAAACGTTACCGCTGCTGCTGGGTTGAGATTCACGAGTCCGGAGCGGAATTAAAAACACGACATTCATTTAAAGTTATCGTGTGTTATAATATATATAATATATATAATGTAAAGTTCTTCCTCTCAAACAAATATTCCCAAATGTTTGTCCCAAACAAAGGAAACCAAGATTACCCTTCAGCCATCCACCCACGAACTAAACAACACTTTGGTTTTCTTATATATTTTAATAAGAATTTATGCTTCTTGATGTTATGCAAACGGAATATTTTGCACAAATAGAAATTCTCTTTGAGTTGGACTGAATGAATTTCACTTAACCTGATAATAATATTGATAATAATAACAATTATTTATTACATATACTAAACAATGAGGGGATGAGCAGCATCAGTAAACACATATTGTTTTTGAATACTATTAATATACTAACACAGTAACCCAAGCCCCTCCCCAAACACACCCAGTCCCACCCACCTGCTGTTACCATAACGATAAGCCAGGTTGTACTGTCCACCTGCTACCAGCAGCCTGTTTACTGGCTCCCAAAAACAGGAACAGGTAAGTCAGCACCTGTTCATCTTATCAACAGCTTATTTACTACAATATGTAGAACAGAGTCACTGACCAGTCAGAGCAGCGCGACAGTGCACACACACACACACACACACACACACACACCACTGCACTTTAAATCTGAACACTTTCAAACGTGTCACCAACATAAAGAAGACGTTCCAACAACATAAAGAAAGCCTTCATTATATTTTAGGTGATGCTGAAAATAAGCTCAGTCCTGTTTCATGGCTGTGAATGGTTTGAAAGTCTGAAACCAAACAGTGCCAGCGGTTTCTACAGGATGTTGCCTATACAGCAAACAATACAGGCTGTGCTGTAATGCTAGGTCTGCACTAGCAATACAAGCCAGAACAATGCATGAGCACGATGCTTTAGAAATGACACCAATGAGGCTTTGCTGTGCAACACTCAGACTGCACGAGCCCGACGGGCCTGACGGGCCGCGGCTTTTTGGGAGAGCACTCAGCGGCACAGTGGCAGCCTGTGATTGCTGTGGTGGAGCCCTGAGGTCATCACAGTCGGGGCTTTGATGGGCAGAGCTTTGACTTTTCTGTGTAAGTACATGAGATTTATGGCAGTTACTTTTCATTTTGATATGTTCTCGTTTATTCTTGTGTTAGTTTATAGAAATGCTTTAGTCACTCTGGGGTCACCACAGCAGGAAGCTCCATTTGTTTCATATGGCAGCTTTTATTTTTTAAAGCTTCTTATTTGCCTTTAAAAAGTGACTTTGGCTCAGGAAGTGACAAAGTCACTTCCTGAGCCAACGTGTTACCATGACACTAAGGAGGCACACTGGGAATACTGGGAATACAGTTTTAGACCTGAGGCATCATCTGCAAAGGATTTACATCAAGGTATTAAAAACAATCTTTATATTTAAAATGAATGTGTCCAATAAATGTGGTGAGAGCATTAAAATATTTCTGAGAAATGAAAGCAATACTTTTGTTAAAGCTTCAAATCTGTACTTGAATCATGATTTAAACTGTGGTTGTGAACAGGGAATAAAATGATGTAATGAGGTGATGTTGCTCCTCCTCACCTCAGAGACATGTGATCAGTCTGGATGAAACTTACATGACGTGTACATTGTTGTTTCCAAATGCATTTTGCTAAACTATTTTAGTACTGTGGCAGTGTGTTGTTGTGTATATCTATTAATAAGTGTTCAAACAGAGATGCTAACAGTGCCTGATTACGTTATCTTATATAAGAAATATGTAGCTTTCAAAGAGAACATGGTGATAGATGATGAAGTCTCCCAGCAGCCCTCCTACTGCAGTGTTACTGGGATACGGCTCAGAGACACCTGATCCAGTTCTAACAATAAGCTTTAGAGAAAAAACACGAAAACTAAATGGGGAGTCTCGTGAATCCAAGCTGGGAGCTGGTCCACAGGAGATGGGCCACTGAGAGACAGCTGAAGGCACTGCCTCCTATTCTACCTAGCAACAACAAATAAGGCTGCAGTCTGAGGAGGGAGTGCTCTATCAGTATAACTTTGTACTACAAGCTTTTTAAGAGACGACAGAGGCTGATTATTCGAGGCCTCGTCTGTCAGAAGGAGGACTTTAAATCTTGGATTTAACAGGGAGTCAGTGAAGAGGAGCTAATATGTGACAGATATGCTCTCTTTCTACTTCCTGTTGGTACTCGTGCTGCAGCGTTTCAGGTTAACTGGAGGCTTTGAGGCTTTTCATGGCACCTGTCTGATAACACTGACTCACAATCGTGCAGCTAGAATCACTCTCAGCTTAGTTCACAGACCTACGTGGTTGTTTGTGCACACTGAATGATATATTCTGCTCAAAGATGGCTCCTCACAGCTTCACTGGAGGCCACGATGATGCTGTTTCTAAGAGTTTTAGGGCCGAGCACAACAGCCTCTGTCTGGATTTAGAAGCAGGAAATTAGAGGTCACCAGGTCTTTTAGGTCTCGGAGTGATCGGAGAAAACTAAACTGTAAAGTCGTCCGGACACAACTTAGCGCTGAACAGGACCTGCTAATAGCAGCTTAGCATCAACACAAGCTAATGCTAACGTTATACAGCTGACGGCAGGTTCACTGTAACAGATACGCGGCTGTAACTGTAACTGCAGCAGGCTAAGAAAGACTAAGGAAGCTCAGTTAAAGTTATACATGCTGTTCAAAAAACTTTACCTCCTCCAAATCTCATGAACCCATACTTTACTCATAACGCAACATAGAAAACAAATGAGCTCATTGTGAATTTGGTGGCAGCAACATCCCAAAAAGCTTGCAGCATGGCCATGTTTCCAACATCACCTCTACTTTCAACAACCATCCATAAACACCTGGGAACTGAGGAGACCAGGTGCTGGACTTTTCGGAGAGCATCGTTGTCCCATTTCTGTCTGATATAAGGGACAGAGCTGCTCAACAGTCCTGCGGCTTTTCCTCTCGTGATGTCACAAATATCATCAAATATCTGGTGCAGAACTTGCGGTCTTCCACTACAAAGCCCTGCTGTAGTGTGCAGCTTAGCAACATCCTCCATAAACATGTAAAAGACATCATCTCCATGGGAGCATGTTGCTCCAAAACCTGTGTATATAATTCAGTCTTGGTTCCTTTCCAAATGTGCAAGGTGCCAATTCCATAGGCACTGATCTAATGCCAACCATCAGAGATGCAGCCTTTTTAAACACTGATAACAAACTTCAGCTCAGACCATTTGGATATGTCAGTGTTCACAGGCAGAACGTGCAGGTGTTCCTAAACCCATGCAGTGATTTCCATGACAGCGTGCCACCTGAGTAACAGAAGATCATGTTGGTTTTCAGTTCTTTACTAGATTTACCCAGTAAAGATTTTACACTGCAGAACATTATTCTGATATTGTGCCACAGTTTGTAGATGGGTAAACCAATGAGAGCCCTGTTCTTCCAGTATGCTCCTTTTATACCCAATTAAATGACTTCCCTATGGCCAGATAAGCGAATTAGTTGCAAAATATTCCTGTCCCTCCAACACTTACTTCTCTGGGTTTTTCTGGTCCCCGTCCCACCTTTATAAAGATGAGTCGATGCCCTTAAATTCAAGATCAACTAATACTTTTCACAAAGTAGTAAAATCTTTCATTTTAAATATTTTTGAACATTAATTTAATTAATAACTGTTGCCTGAATGTACAGTTTCCATTTTGTGAATACCATGTTTCATATGCATAGCCTTCTGCTGATATTATTCCTGGTAAATCTCTCAAAGATACCTTTCTGGTCATCTCCCCTTTCCTTCATGTTATCAGCTTTTGCTTTGGATACCTGAACACTTGAAGGCAGCCTGTGTCTTCCACTGTTATTTAATTACAGCCACATTTCTAAAATACAAGTCGTTACTGAAGTTTTCCAAAAGCCTGCTTCTTCAACTGGTTAAGGAACCCTGCACCTTGCATCAGTTCTAATCTAGTTTCTCTCAGAGTCACAGCACTAAAACACCATCCATCCATCCATCCTCTTAACCTCTCCTCCAACTTAGGAACCTGTGGTGTCACGAACCCATCCCACCTGTCATGGGTACCTCTTGACCTGCCACTAGTCCATCACTGAGAGACAGAACCACACACTCATATTCACACTATGGTCAATTAAATTTAGGGCCCTTGGATTGTAGGAGAAAACAGGAATACAGCCCCCCCCCCCCCCCCCCCCCCCCCCCCGCTGACAGGCGTTAATACCAGGAACAGGTTTTTGCAGGAAGGCACCAGTGTGTAAATCACTGTGCCTGCTGAAACTCCAAAATAATATTCTTGAGTAATGGTAAGGTGATTAATGCCATTCAAACAGAATAGTGAACTGAGATTATAGTTATAGCGATGCTCTCACATAGTTTTCATCATTCTTATCTCACAAACACTTCAAAATTCATATAAATAACTACAGGGCTTATGTTGGGTCTGTGTTTCCACAAACCCCGCTAATTCTAGAGACTTATTCATCATGAAGAAAACAAGACAGTCGATCGATCCATTACTTGCACAAGGGCCTCGTCTGTGTCCAGCACGACAAAGAACCCCAATGATGGCCTCCTCTCGCTGCCTTTGACAAACTTCAAACAATAGTTTACAAAACACCTCCCCTTGCAACCCCCTTTGGTTACAAAGACAAGGCACTTTATGTAAATGTATATGTGTGAACTTCTGTAAGAGTGTGTGTGTGTGTGTGTTTGTGTGTGTGTGTGTGTGTGTGTGTGTGTCAGACCTCCTGCTGACCAAAGGGTCGTAAACCCAGGAAGTTTACATCAAAAGAAACAGATCTTTCAGATAGGATGTATCTACAATAAAACCTCCCCCAGCACAGAGTGGCTGGAGAGGTGGTCAGGATCAAAGGGATGGCTTTGATCCTACTGCTTAAACTAAGACTGTACAAATTTAAGAAACACAATGGCAACATTCAACAATTAGACTTAACAGCTTACTCCACTCCTATGGGATCCCACAAGGGTCAATCCTCAGACTAACTCAGCTTTCATTGTATGTTAATTAAGGGTAACTGGACACATTCAGTGGGAAGAATATGCAGCAGTCCTATACTGTACCATGTACCAGTAATAATTAGATGTAATTTCATTTCCTTCTATCTCCATCCATTTATCCATTTCCTATTGACTATGATTCACACCACTGCTTTAATGTTAATATGTTTGCAAGAAGGATCTGTAACAGTTTATGGTTGAATATACATATTTCTATACTGTGTGATGCGATATGTAGACCTCTCTGTGATGTGTTAAGAGTTTTAGAGGTTTGTTTTAAATAGTGCTATACAATAATGATGGCTATTTATTGTTGTTATTATATGACACTTTAAGCTAATTCTCTGGAGTACACTGAAGGCTAGTTTGTATAAGAGGATTTTTCATAGACTTTCTTATTATTTTGTCCAAATTTGGGAGTTATTATGCAGTATAGTAAAAAACCTTTTTAGTAACATATGTGCACAGAAAAGGGGAAACTGGACTTTCACTGAATTACTTCTTTTCGTTAGCCTGGAACAATCAGATTATCATTTTAAACTCCAGTTCGAGCGACTTTGAACGTTACATTTAATTGTTTTAAGTCAGAAACATCAGGTTTCCTTTGGGACCTGAACGTAGCGTTCTTACGGGAGGAGGTTGCCGATAGTTGTGGATCTGTTGTTCTCTTATTGGTTCTTTGCATCTCGTGCTCTTTCTGAGGCCTCAAGTGGGTAAGCCATAGTGATGGGTCGGTCGCGAACGAAATGGCTCTTAGAGCCGGGTCATTAGCTGAGCTGTGGTTTTGTTTTTGTTTGTTTTTTTCTTTCTCTCACCCTCTCTCTCGCACTTTTTCCCGCTTCACTCAGCATGCGAGCCTTGTGCTTTACGCTGGGAAGAGGGCGGAGGGGCGGTAATTACACTCAGTAGCACAGGAACAGAGCAGGAGGGAGAGACAGAGAAAGAGCCAGGGACAACAACGTCACATTAGAAAGGTATAATCATCTACATCAACTATTTTCAGTTGCAGATGATAAAGGATTCAGAAAGTTTATTCATGCAGGCCCATATGACAGAAAATATGTGTTCTTTTTATTTTCATATTATAATTAATATTTAATTGTGTTGTGGTTTGCAGTGTTTTGTGTTGTTTTCACTTTAAATTTGTAAAAGGAAAAAGCTGAAAATTTAAATAGTTAAATGTTGAACTGTGAATAGTTGATTTTTGTATTATGTGATTTATTTATTACATTTTATGTGGAGTGAATAAATAAAAGTATATTTATGGTGGCCCCTACAGACAAACATATAAACAACAACATACAAACTTCAAATCACATACGAACCCTGAAGCACGTACAAACTCCAAAACACGTAAAAACTCCAAAACACGTATAAACTCAGAAGCACATACTAACTCAAAACACGTACAAAAGACAACAGAAGTGCTCCAGGATGCTAGGGACAGTGTTGAGATTGTGTTACCTAGTGGCTACAGAAGCCAGCAAGTACCAACGACCGGATTTGGTGTGTGGTAGTAACAGGTAAATAAACTTTTTTTTTTAAATTATTTGACTATATATGAATGCTTGTGTATAAATAGACAAACAATACACATATGCTTTCATGCTTTTAATTGTGTGATTTAAGTGATCTAGGTAGCTCTGTTTTGGAAGTGCAGTTCATGCTAGAAATGTGTTTTGGAGTTTGTACGTGTTTTGTCTCTAGGGGCCACCGCATATATTTATATATAAACATATATAAATAAAACACTTTTTTTTTTACATTAGTAATTCCTTTTGTGCAGAATTTTATATTATTGTTAATAATAAATTAATTAAACAACAAAACAACCTGAAGAGCCGGCTCTCTAAAAAGAGCTGGAAATCCCATCACAGGTACGCCAAGCCGCATGTGCGCTGTGCCTCTTAAAGCGATCCGTAACAAAGACCGTAACGGAAATGACCGCATTTCATGCTCAAAATAAAATACTGGATAATTTTTGGATAAAGTGCACCGTAGTTAGCAGTCATTAAAATAAATTTAAAGATAAATAATGACACTGTAGTGATAATTAATATTAATTATTAATATGCTAGAGGGTGGTGTTGACTCACAAATGAGGGAATTAGCCTAAATTAACTATGATTCTGTGTTTATGCCTGTCATGTCCTGTCATGTCATTATGATAATCTTTTTCTGGTATCTGGTTCTGTCCATGCTCAATCTGGTATGGGGTTCTCTGTAATAGGGCTTTGGAGCGTGATGTCACAGGGGTGGGCGTGGAAAGGATTTTGGCCCAATCCGCCATTTTGGGGGTCTAGCGCAAGTGAAGAGGGAGCACACACAACAGCCACGGTTGGTATTTCCTGTGTGGTCAGCTGCAATGTTCGATCACACGACCAGCAAGAAAATAAGCTTGAAAATGGTTTATCTTTTCATTCTTTCCCAACCTGGAAGCAACATGAGGCAGCTCGTGTATCGATGTTACCAAACGAAGGCGTCCAGCCTGGATAGCAGCTGTGAGACGAGCTGACGTGCAGTTCTCTTCCATCTCCAGATATCTGTTGGTTCTCCAGACAATTTCATTCCGGTAAGTTGTAAATATGTTCATATCTCTCTTTATAGCCTATTAGAAGTCTTGTGCTGTTATTTTTTCAAAAGATACAGTAAATAAAGTAATGTTAGTAGTGGGTGATATCATGTAAATACTCATGATTTGGTGTAAACATTTTGTCATTTGTAAACTATAAATGACATGGATTTTACACTGTTACTGATGTGATGTTCTATAAAGTGGTTTTAATAAAATAAAAAAAGAGGCAAAAATTAGTTTGTTTCTTTATTCAACTTTTGAACAGTGGGACTCAGTCAGTAGATATTCAGTAAATGCAAATTATTTACACGGCAGTGCACTACAGGCATAAATCTAGACCCCTAGATAAAACATTATGGGTCATTCCCACAACCCACAGCTTTACTGTGTTCCAGCAAAGTATCCAATAGCAGTGACAACTCCTCCACAGTAGCAGGTGGGATTTTTCTTTTTTGAGGACGGCTCCTTTTACCTGTCACTACAGATGGTCTGTTTATGTTTTGATCAAGAGCCTTATTTTGGGCAGCTGAAGAGGAGAAGTCCATCTTATGGCCAACCTCTGGCTGTATCTTGGTCACATTACCCAGCAAAACCCAGTATGCAGGTTCATCTGTAACAGTCCTTGTGCCACAGATCAACACTGTTGCTTCTACATTAAACAGAAGAGCAGTGACATGGCTGCAGGTCTCTGCGACTCCGGCCTTACAGGTGCAGTGGGCGGCTTCAACCTTCCCTGTGATGCTCACAGTGACCCATGGCTGCAATGCTGGTTCATTCAGTCTTAGAGTGCAGGACCTGAAACACACACAGACAAAGTTAATTTAAAGACAAGAACTATGAGCCAAGGCCGACACAAATGTGTTTAATCTACTTTATCATAAATGTAACAAAGTGTCTAGAAAGTTAGCACATACATGTCATTTTTCATTTCTTTATGTGTCCATCTATAGAACGCTGCATGTTATAGTGTAAATCTGCCTGTTCTGTCAGAAACCTGCCTGCAGAAAATGAACCTAAAGTATGTAATGCAAGGATGTCATCACTGTCAAGATGGAGAAAGCATAAAGTGACAATTATGAATCACTTAATATGATAAGGAGATTCTGTAGGTCATTAATCAATGTATAAAACTAAAATAAAATGTATTTTTAGTGACAAGATACAAACATGGAAGCAAGATGTGTAATTAGGATTATTTATAATAAATGTGAATTAATTAGTGCAATTTCTTTATCCATAAAGAATAACTAAATCCTGCAGGACAATGTCACATCAATGCACTGAACTCACTATGTTATCCCTCTAACAGCCTCCACATGTTCTCACTGTAATTTCCCCTCATGAATGAATTTATGCTGCACTAATGTGAATGTTTGCAGGGAAATCAAACGCATTTCACACGCAGTACTCGAGCTGACATACCTTTGATTGAATGACGACTTGTACACACTGACTCCACAGACAAGGTACGAAAATATATCAGGCTACGTCAATAGCGCTAGGTGTTCGGGGTTTCTACTCCACGGCAGTATGTCATACAGGTCCACATTTCCAATGCACGCTATTTTCTGCAAGTACCGCTGCTTCGCCTCTGGACGCAATCGGTCTCTATACAGTTCATTCTCTTTTGAGAGGCTCTTAAGCATCTTTCTTGTAGTCGTCGTTCCAACACAGTGTGTTTGTTTTGATTCGTAGACCCCGAAAATGGCGCTGCGCTCCCACAATGCATTGCGGCGTGACGTCAACTCCAAAGCCCTATACTGAATGTGAGAGATGTTGAACCAGTGAAAGAGATGTTTATGTTATTTCTTATTTGTATTCATTTTAGAACCACATCCTTACTCTCCAGCGAGAGTGTGAGTTTGATGTGGGCTCGTTGTAAATAAAGTTCTTCAACACTCTGACATCATTCCACGCCCTAAAAGGACCTTTTTTTTTTTTTTACCAGGGAACAGTACAGAACCACGTTTCAGAGAAAGTCGACTAGGGTGTCCACTCTAAGATTCTGCTAAGATTAATCACGTCTGCAGCATCTGGAAAGAGTTATGAGAGAGCAAAACACATTGCAATGCTGTAATTATTTCTTTTTTTGTTGATTTTACCCATTATTTGAGGTCACTGAAGTTTGATGTTAATAGTTTGGAAATCTAGCTTTTGTATTCTGTTCGAGCAACTGGTTTAAATTCTTTGAACAAACCAGATTTGGTTAAATACACCCTCTCTAAGCGCTGAAACATTTCTGTCAATGGCTTTTATTTGAAAATGAAATTAGAATTAGAACATTTTAATATGCTTGGATAAGACTTTAATAGTTTTGTGAAATATTTTAACAAACATTTGTGGAAATGCTCATTTGGGTTCGGGGGATGCGTCTACATGTATTCTTGTGACGTTTGAAAGTGGATGAGTGCCTGAAACGCCTCCTACACTTTTGACAGATGTACGGTTTCTCTCAAGTGTGGATTCGCTGAAGACGCTTCAGATGTGATGACTGACTGAATCCCTTGTTGCACTCATCACAATAGTACGGCTTCTCTCCTGTGTGGATACGCTTATGCCTCTTCAGATGTGATGACACACTGAAACCCTTCCCACACTGATCACAGGAGTGGGGCTTGTCTTCAGTGTGGTTATGCTGATGTACCTTCAGACTATATAGATGACTGAAGCTCTTTCCACATTCATTGCAGGCATAGGGCTTTTCTACCGTGTGGATACGCTGATGGACCGTCAGACTTGATGACTGACTGAAGCTTTTTCCACACTCATTGCAGGCATAGGGCTGTTCCCCAGTGTGGATACGCTGATGAATTTTCAGGTCTGATGATTGACTGAAGCGCTTGTCACACTCATTGCAGGAGTAGGGTTTTTCCGTAGTGTGGATACGCTGGTGACGCTTCAAATGTGATAAACTCCTGAATCTTTTCCCACACTGGTCAAAGAGGCAGACTTTGCCTCCATGTTGGCTGGGAAGATCAAGCTGTTCTTCATAAAAATCTACCCCAACCTCCTCATGAAGTCTGTCTGGGTTGTTCTGGTTTTAAAGAGAAAGAAGAAAGAGATGTCAGGGTTCCTGGGTCGGTGACCCAGTGTTTTCAGTTTTGTTCATGTTCAGTTTATTTTGCCACTTCAATGTTCTCACTTCCTGCTTTTCCTGTGTCAGCTCGTCTCGTGTCATTAGCCAGATTATGTTCAGCTGTGTACTCACCGGTCTCTCATAATCATTCTCATCAGTCTGTGTATTTAAGCCCTCTGTTTCTACTCGTTCACTGTCGTGTCATTGATGTTGATGTGATGTTGTCCTGCCCGTGTGTTCCCTCAGTTTAGTCAGCCATTCAGTTGTCCAGCCAGTCAGTGTCCGTTCACCCTCTGTTCATCCACTCCTTATAATAAACCCTCACCAGTCTTCACCTACCTGCGAGTCCTGCGTTTGGGTTCCTTCTTCCTCGCCTCCACACAACGCCTGACAAGTGACAACAATCTAAAACATTGTCACGTCTGCTGAGGCAGACGGTGTGGAGATGAGAAAGTGTGGACACAAATGCAGGAAACAGAGATGGAGTGAGAAGATAAAATAAAATCAAACTTTTATTTTGGGCTGCACAAAACACTACAAAACAAAGGGCAAAGGGAGATTGAGATAAACTAGCAAAACCCTAAATTGGGGAATGCTTTGGTAGACATAATTAGTGTATGAATTCTAGAGTAACGGCTGATAAAGAAAATGTTTTCGGCTTTAACTCTAATGTTTTCCTCCTTGGCAAATTTTATTCAAGTCTATTACTCTCTATCACACATGAGTACACTAGCATGTGTTCTTCTAGTGTCAGCAGGTTATAGCATAACAAAAGTAATGGTTGGACTGCAAACAAAAGCCAGAAATGTAAAGTCAAAGAAAACAGAGCATGTCACAAAGCCTCAAATACGGATGTCAGCATATGTAGACGTAATCTCTGTGAGCTCAGCAGCCATTTTGGAACAAGTTCAGGCAGTTATTTCACAGCTTTGACTTAAATAAGTGGTGAGAGAGACATAATTACATTTAGATGATGACTGGGACATAAGAACTGCTTGTATTAAATCATTAAATCTGATTGAAATCAGTTAAACCTTGTGAGATTATTCTGTTATTATATGTTACCTTATATATGTAATCAAAATAGTTGAATTATGTTAACTGCTGTAGATCATATTATACCCTTTAATATAGAGTGTGTGATCAGTATGTAGTTTTAGTTTGCATTATACTTCTGACTTAAAAGAGTGTGAAAATCATTCGATCTATTTGTTTGACCTGTATTGCTCAACACTGTTGAATGTATTACATTGTTTCTTGACATGTTTTACTGCTGAATCATATGAAGAAGGTTGTAAGCAGAAGACTTGGTGTCTGGGGAGAGGAGATAAAACCGCATTCCTTACCCCCCTTCCTACTTCACACAGAAAGACAGGGAGCCGAGGTCATATTTTAGGCGCCGTGAGTGAAAGAATGTGAATGTTTGGGCTTTTACGACAAGGAGGGGGGCTGTTACTAGCTATAAAAGTCTGTGAAAGTTGCTACCACTTTGAGACATGCTGCTGACCCTCTGCAGGCATCTCTCCCATCATGATGGTTCTAATGCTCATAAGTATTGAATTGTATGGAAATAAATGATTGTTGATTGAGCATTTATACACCGAGTATTGTCCTTCCTTCAGCCCAAAGATTCAAAGAATTGGGAGATTTCAACAACCTTATGAATTCCAAAACAAAGACTATATTAATCTAAATGTTTTAGTTTGCTATGTATGCTTGTTTTCCCCTGCCAGCCAATAAAGCTGTGATTTTGAGTTCATCCCACGAGTCTGAGTGCCTGCATTTTGGGTCCAGCTCCTGCCTAGTTAAAGGGACTTACCTTTGCCAGTGTCAGCATTTGCTGCTGGTTCTCATCGTCCACAAACTCTCCATCGGTGAATCTGCTGTGACAAACATAAAGATAACAAGTTAGAGTAAATGATTCAATTACTGCCATAAAAAACACCGATGTTAAGGCTTATCACTCAGGTACAAGAAATATTTGTAAGAAGAAATATTTGTGAGTAGCAACAAGAAACATAATCCAGATAGATACTTCAAATTTACAGACATTTCATCTTAAGGCTGTGCAGTTTTTACAGAAAAACTGGATGTGAAATATTAATTCAATTTAAATTAAAGTAAGGAGAAGTGCAAAACACTCTGAATGTCCTTTGATTTACTTAATTACTATGCACTTAATGCATACATATTATTAAAATTTTGGGTATAATGGTTGTATTGATGTATATCAAGTTGAAATGCTCCCAAAAATGGCACCACAGCATGTAAAAATATAATATAAGCTCTGGCGGACTTGATTCTATGGTAGGTCTTAAAGGGTTAAGACATCACATATTTTCAAAAGCGCTCCAATGTTTTCGGAGACGTCTGTTACCCACCAGCTCAATAGCTGCCGTCGTTCAAGGCACACTAGCGCCGTTGAGAACACCGGACTCCGGCAAATTGTTTTCAAACCCACCGCCGTCTTTCGCTACTCAGGTTAAACATGATATATAAGTCACTTAGATAACTTAAAAATTATTTTGTTTGGCTTTTTTTTAGTATTTTATTTGTTCCTGAGTAAATCTGTTTGGCTGAGATTAAAGTTTTTACACAGCAGAATAAACGTCAAGCAGACAACTGATTATCAGAAGTGTGAGATGCTCGAGAATATACTCCGATGTATTTTAGATAGCAAGGAGCAGACGGCTGAGTTTATTAAACTGTCTTTATTTTTACCTAGCGCACACCTTAAACATTTAAAGCTGTAAACTAATGATGGTTATATAAGAGCAGATGCTGCTGGTGCAATAAGCTGTACGTTTTACGTCCAATGGATGATGATCTGATTAGTCGACTAATCAAAAAAATAATCGATGACTAGTCAACTATCAAAATAATCGTTTTCGGCAGCCCTAACTGACATCTTGGATCAGTGTATTTTTCTTCATATTCATTTGCTCCTGTTTCATTTTTAGCCTTGTACTAGCCAGCTCGCTTCCCTTAAAGTGCTCCACTAGCTGCACCTAGTGCTCTGATGGTGGTTTCTTTGAGAGCAGTATTGACTATGAGCTGGAGTGTGTGTCCAGCACAGCGGATAGAGGCCCATCCATGTTTTTCTTCAAGCAGTCGCATTGCTGCCACCATATTGGAACCACTGTCATGTACTACTGCTTTTATTTTGGCAGGCAAGATGTCAAACTTTGTTAGCACCTCTTCCATCCATGTCACTATATTGGCACCAGTATGCCTCTCCTCAAGAGGCATGGTGTAAAGGATGAAGCTCTTCATCTTCCAATCTTCACTCAGGAAATGGCAAGACACACCAAGGTAGGCCTCTGCATGGCTGGTCCAGATATCAGCAGTCAGGGTGAAAAAACCTTTGACACCACCAAGGGTCTGCTTTACCTAAAGATATGAGATGATTTGGAACAATAGTAAGCATTAGGGAAATATATTACAGTATATTTTTTCATTATTAATAATGCTTGTCAGTTTATGCATCAAGATTTAAATTTACCAATTGAATAATTCAGTTACATCAAATACAGTTACGCATGTTAAACAATAAACATTCAACATATCATTAAAAAAAAACAACAACAACAACAACTTTCCTGTACTGTACATGCTTTCAAGGATAAAAGATCTGATGTCTCAACAGGACCTGGAAAAACTAGTCCATGCATTCATCTTTAGTAGGCTTGATTACTGTAACAGCATCTTTACAGGTCTACCGAAAAAATCAGTCAGACAACTACAGCTCATTCAGAACTCTGCTGCTCGAGTCCTCACTAAGACCAAAAAAGTGGACCACATCAGTCCAGCTCTGAGGTCTTTACACTGGCTGCCTGTCCGTCAGAGGATAGACTTTAAAGTTCTGATGCTGGTCTATAAAGCTCTGAATGGTTTAGGACCAAAATACATCAATGACCTCCTGACCCAGTATGAACCTTCCAGATCCCTCAGGTCACCTGGATCCGGTCTTTTATCAGTTCCCAGAGTCAGAACCAGACACGGAGAAGCTGCATTCAGCTTTTATGCTCCTTATATCTGGAACAAACTCCCAGAAAGCCTCAGATCAGCTGAAACACTCAGTTTATTTAAATCCAGGTTGAAGACTCACCTGTTCTCAGCTGCATTTGAATAAAGCACCAAATCCACACTTTTAAGCTTAAATTTCAAAACTTACATTTAACTACTGATTTTATCTACTGTTCTGATTTTATCTGTTTTGATTTTATATACTGTTTTGTTTGTTTGTTTGTTTGTTAATTAGTTAGTTAGTTTATTTGCTTGTTTTAATATATTTTAAATCATGCTTTTTATTTGTTTTTGTTTCTAATGTCTCTGTAAAGCACTTTGAATCACCTTGTTGTTGAATTGTGCTATACAAATAAACTTGCCTTGCCATGCCTTGCCTTTAACCAAGATGAATTTATTGGTTGCTCAGTCAGCCAGCTCTTAATATTATTTCATCATGAAATGTATTAAATTCTAATACAAATGGCTATTTTGTGTTTGTGGTGTGAGAGAGTGGAGAGAAAGAGAGACCAACCTTCTTAAAGGTAGCATCATATTTCTTTTCCATCAATTTGGTGAAGTGGGATCGGCCTGGTAGGTAGTTACCATGGTAATCTGGGTTGAACTGCTTGATCATCTCTTTGAAACCTTGATCATCAACCATAGACAGGAGTCTCATGTCCGTCACCAACATGTTCAAGATTGATTCAGTCAGGACATCTGCTTGCCGAGGTTTACATGTTGTTGGCTTGGTGACAAACTTGTCCATTAAAGACGAACATATTTTTTTAGCAGTCCTGTAACGTAACGTTTACAGCTATCAATATAAGTAATAATAAGTAGTGTGTACACCTGTGAGCATGGACGCGCTTGTTTTTTTAAAAGGTTCCTTCATATAATGATCTGCTACAGGGTGTGGGGGGGCCACAGTCCCATCCCCCAGGGCATGAAGCAGGTATGGAGGAGATCAAAACTCCAGACATCCAGAGGCCCCCAGAACACAAGAGACCAAGGAAGACCAACAGAGGGGCAGCCGCGCCACTGTCCCAGAAAGAGCTGAGGAGAGTCCCAGATGAGGGCTCACTCAGCAGCCGCGGAGCAGAAGCGAGGGGGAGTTGCAGTGACGCGCCCGTGAGCTCCGCCAGCAGCCAGCTGTGCCTGAGTGACCGAGCCCCAGGCCGAGAGGCCGGGGGCACCCCACCTCCGAAGTGGCCCGAGCGAGCCCCAGAGATGTCCCCAGAGATACCCAACCTGACATATAGACACAGACATACAGGCACACACAGATACAAACATCCATTCCCACCCTTATGCTCTCATATGCACTTGCTCCACACTCAACCAACATGGAGACAGACATAAAGAGATGCTGTACACACGATCACACTCCCCAAGCGTACTCTACGAACCGGGTCTAGGTACCCTTTTCCCTGCGGTGGGGAGAGGCAAACGACCCCGACTCCGCAGCAGCAGGGAGGCCCCACACCCCAGACCGCAGTTGGACGGCCAATTCCTCCTCCTAGCCCCCCCTTGCTCCAGCGGGCCGCAGAGAACGGGGGTGAGAGAAGACTCCAAACCTCCCTCCACCCGCTCATTGTAGTGTTGATGCATGTGTGTTCTAAGGTGCATTTAAAACCCAGGAGGGCATGGAGCTACCTGCCAGAGAGCAGCAGGTAAGCGCATAGTCCCTCCTGCTAGCCCTCCATGTCTACTCCCACCCACTCCATGACATGCTGGTCAGTCACAGGAGCACGTTCAGTGAGAGACTGAGATTACCGAAAAGCACCACTGAACGACACAGGAAATCATTCCTGCCTGTGGCCATCTCCCTGTACAACACATCCACTTAACACACCGTTTGCTGCTACAGCTACACATGTTTCTTTTCCAACTATTTATTTATGAGTGACTTATGTATGTATGTAAAAATAATTTCCCCCAGGGATCAATAAAGTATTCTGATTCTGATTTAAAATTGAGAGGTGGGCAACGACGCCAGGGGTGAGGTGTACACCCTGATGGTAATTTGGATTCCGTGTGTCGTGCCCACCCCCAAGATCCTATATGTATGTGTAATGAGAGTGTGAGTAATGTGAATGTCTAAGTTGTGGGATAAAATTGAGGCAGAGGCAGCCAGAAGGGGACAGGGGGGGGGGGGGGGGTAGCCTCCTCTGCACCCTGGTGACATACCCCCACTCCAAGGCCCTGCATGTGTGGGTGGTTGTGGTGGAGCGGGAAGAGGGAGGCAGCTGGAGATGGGGAGGGAAGGAAGGGAGGGGCAAGTGACCCCTCCCTGGGGCCAGCTCCCCCACTGACCCCAGTAGGCACCCCCATACTCCGCGACCCGCCAGGGAAAGGGGGACCAGGCCTATCCAGACCGGGTCCCAGTGCAGCAGCGCCCCACAGAGCCCAGGACAGTCCACCCAACCCCACCACAGAGAAAACTGCACCCACCCCACCATCCACTCATCTTCCAGACTACATAAGACAATAGACGCCCAGGCTGAGATCTTCCTCCACCTCTCCTGTATCTCCCCCTCCTGCAGAGAGAGTTCCTGAAGAGCGGAAAGCTCCTGTGAGATGTGACAATCTCCCCCACCAGTTGAAGAGCCCCCCAGGTGGCTCGACGCACCGGCGGCACCCTGCGCCAGGGCTGGGCCCCCATGCACCCACCCACCCACAACCCCGGCAACACACCAACCAGGACCCAAGCTCCCGAGGCCCGGCCAGGGCCCCAGCCCAGAGACGGAGCAACCCCAGAACCTCACGCCCATCCCGGACCCACCCAGGGGCAGCCAGGCTACCAGGTCAGTAACCCACGTCCGTCAGCACAGACCCTCCCCTAGCCCCGCTGCACGCAGCCACGAGGAAACAGTCACCCGAGAGCCAACAGAGCCCCTAACCGGACATGACTGCTACCCCAGATTGAGCCCCCCAAGGAAGATGCCCCTGGTGAACCCCCCGACGCCCTATCCCTGTCCCTACCCCCACACCAATCACAGTGAAGGCGGGACCAAACTATGACCCCCCACCCCCACTAGGTGATGGAGCTGATCAAAGGAGCCCAGAGCAATTGATCTGGTGTGGTGGCAGAGGCTGTATCAAGACTAATGTAATCTAATAGATAATTTCTATATTGGTTAGAATTAAGATTATTTTTTATTTTTCCAGTTCATGAGGACAGTTTTCTTGGCTATGCATAGGGCAGGGAGAACCATATGGGCGATATTTTTATCTGAAGTGACTTTATCTAAGCTGCCCAACAAAAACACTAAGGGGGAGGTTGGAATGTTACATTTCAGACACTTTGATAAGTCTTCACATATCTCGCGCCAAAACTTCTGAACTGGTGGACAGAACCAAAGAGCGTGGATATAATTGTCCGGTGAATTGGTTTGGCAGTGTGAGCAGTTGTTGGTAGACGTAAAGCCCATCTTGAACATCCGATGACCTGTATAGTGCACTCTATGTAATATTTTGTATTGAATTATTTGAAGACTGGGATTTCTGATTAGATGAAAGGTTTTTAAGCAAGTCTGAGACCAGAAGTTTTGGTCTAAGTTAACTGATAAATCCGCTTCCCATTTTGCAATAGGAAGTGATGTTGATTCATCTGTTTTAGAAAGCATTCTGTATATTTTGGATAGTAATTTGGGGGTTTTAAGAGTAAGAAATTGAACCACACTTGGTGGTGTTTGTAGTTCAACTTGACCCGGTTTAAATTTCTTTTTTACTATGGATTTAATTTGTTGATATTCTAAAAATCTTTTCTTGTTGATCCCATATTGTGTAACTAGTCCGTCAAATGAAATAAATTCTGTTCCTTCTAGTATATGTTCTAAATATTTGATTCCTTTACCACTCCAATCTGAAAAGTTTATCATATTATTGTTTTGTAATATGTCAGGGTTGTTCCAGATAGGTGTACGTTTGCATGGGATTAATGAAGACGCCGTCAATTTTAGAAACTCCCACCATGCTGTCAGAGAAGAGCTGATGTCGATGCTTTTAAAGCATTCATGTCGTTGGATGTTTGAGCTGATAAATGGTAGGACTGAGATCTCTAGATTATTGCAAAGTGCTTGTTCTACACGACGTGCTTCCTTTTCAGATGCTCATGCATCGCCGTCATACTGTCATGGAAGGCACGTTCCATTTTGCAGATTTTTCATTGGACCTTCTTTTCTTTTGTTTTGTCAAAATGCTCCCAGACTTTTGAGTTCCGTTGCCGAGTAGCCATGATAACGGAGACAGCTTCTGTACACCGTTATAAGCGTGCCACAAAACCAACCAATCACAGACTTGGATGCAAAAATTCTGATTGGCTGTTTTGGTCTCCAATCAGCTTGCTAGCTACTGTAGCTAAGCCCAGGCAAATATCCCAGAATGCATTTCATCCACAACTCAAATTGAGGCAGTGGTGGAGGAACGCAGAGTTTGAAATATACATATTTCTTTCTGGGTCACAAAAAAAAAAGATATTTTCAGGATAGATTGTTGCTGTTAGGACATCACATATTTGCAAAAGTGCTCTAACATTTTCAAAGATGCCTGTTACCCACCAGCTGACCTCACAGCTGGACTGGCCATCAGACATACTGGGCATTTGACACAAAGCTGGAGTCATTCTGTCTTTGCTGCACAGCTGCCTCTTCTCTCCTCCTCTCCCCCTTCCTCTCCTGTTGCCACTTCAATCATGAAACTGATCAATGATCAGCTGATCGGCTTTTCTTTCGCAAGTCCTGTCGGTCTTGTTTGTTTATCACCCACTTTGAGCCAAAAAGAGAAAACAAGCAGATGTCACGATGAACAACAGCAGCGTTTAAGCTTGATCAGCTGTTGTTAGAATTTATTTAATATTAATTTCTAGTATCAGCTGATGTTTGTTGGAGCCACAGCTGTAAAAGCTGCTGGTCATGATATCGGGTTGGATATGTGGTGAGAGGGAAACATGAAGATGAAACCAGGAGATGTCCTTAAGTGGTCATCTGGTGTAAACTGTATAGAAATCATACATATATACAAACGAGACAGTGTACATCACTGTCACACAGTGTTTGTGAAGCAGTATGTTTAAGATACATTGACAGTCTCATGACGACATGATTCAGATATAAGACTAGGGATGGGTATCTAAAACCGGTTCTTGTTGAGAACCGGTTCCCACTGTTTCAATTCCTTGGAATCGTTTGCCATTTTTGCAAACGATTCCCTTATCGATTCCAGTCGCCCCGAATGACGTCACCACATTGCGGAGCGTCATTTACCTGGCAGGAAACACGGCGCCTAAGCGGCTCAAACGCTCAAAAGTTTGATTATACTTTATGAGAACCGATGACAACAGGGGAACTTGCAAAGTAGATATTTCATTTAAGGGAGGAAACACTACGAATATGCAAAAGCATTTGCTCACAAAACACGCGATGACACGTGTTTTTAATTCCGCTCCGGACTCGTGACTCTCAACCCAGCAGCAGCGCTAACGTTTGCACGTCCTCTCCCATTAATGCGCCAGGTAAATAATCAACCAACAGTGCATATTATGTTACCGCAATCTGCCTTATTACAAGACCTGCCATTACTGTACATGTAGGTGACCATGATGAGAGAGACAGACTGGCTGGCGCTCGCTGGCAGTTCTCGCTGCAGTCTACTGGTAGCGTCTCCTTTCAGGCCAGGATAGACGAATGTCACTGAGCAGTGTCTAAGTTTGTGGTCAAAGGCTTGCACCCATTTGCCACAGCAGATGCCCCCGATTTTTGGTAAGTGAATGTGTTTAATTGTAGGCAGGGACATTACTGGATATTCTTGTGTAATTGCTACAGAACAATTTATGTTATACTTTGTTATTGCTACAGAAGAATATTTATTTTATTATTTTACATTTACAATTTTTTTTCCTGGGGACCCTGTGACACCCCATTGAAGAGCCGTAGGCTGGATCTCTTAAGATCTCACTGTTGGGTTTGTAAGGCCATGTTACTCCTAAATTTCTACCTTGTTCAAAGAGAAGATATAAAACAAAGTTCTAAGCTAATCAACCTTAGTGTTCTCCTTTTTAAAAAAAAAAAAAAAAAAAGAATCGATAAGAGAATCGATAAGAGAATCGATAAAGAATCGAATCGTTAAACAGAATCGAAAATGGAATCGGAATCGTTAAAATCTTATCAATACCCATCCCTATATAAGACGCAAATCAAGTCAATCAGACGAATGTAACATTTATGTTAAATACTTTTGAATTTCACCCAAAACACCCTTTTTTTAAATTAAATATGTCATTTTGCATCTCACTCTCCTACCTGTGTGATCTGAGTCTGTGTGCGTTCGTGTGTGTGCGCGCTGCGTGGTGACGTAGGCGCGTGCATGTGTGCCCCGGTCACAGCTCCTTTCAGCATGGCTGGAGGTAAGTCACTGCCACATTGCTCAGTTTGTTCAGACCCCAAGCTGCAATGTGAATACAGCCGAACCGCCGCATTTTTGTTTGTCGTTAAGAGACTCGTTCGGGATAAGTTTTGTGGAGGACAGAGTTTGCTAATATACGTTTTTAATGAGTTTTAACTGAGAACGCAGCTGAAATGCTAGCATGCTAAGTTAGCCTGAACGCTAGAGGCTTGTGAGCGTATTCACTGCAGTTTTTTTAACAGCGTGCACTCTTTTTTCCTTCATCAGGAGAGGTGTACTGGCAGGCGCGTGACACACACAGAACAGACACTTATTTCTGTGTTGCAGGTATGGAGATGTTCTTATGTTTTGGAGATGCACTCTTTCATTTATTGTTTTTATAAGTACAGTGTTGTACTGCCTGTTGGATGGCGGTTATTAATATAATTGTACTGAAGTATAATGTTTGAACTATAAGCACCAGAATATTGGGTCCTGGTTATTGAATTGTATTTATCTGACTGTTTATTTGTTTTTGAATTATTTTGTTTATTGTTCTTATAAGTTGTTTTTAATGATTTTTCAGTGACATGTTATTTATTTTATGCTTTTTGTTTTTGAGAGCTTAAGTTAATGTTTTAAAACAATTTGTTGTATTAGATTTATTATATTATTGTGGTGTTAATGAAGCTGCAGGCACAGCTCCTTTCAGCATGGCCGGAGGAGAGGTGTACTGGCAGTCGCGTGACACACACAGATCAGACACTTATTTCTGTGTTGCAGATGTGCAGTAAAGAGCCAAAGACCCAAGTGCTGTCTCCTGCCTCTTACTTTCACGCCAGAACACAACGCAATGACGGGTGTAACACATGAACGGGTTACATGAACAGGAAGCTCAAACTGTTTAAAAACACGAATTCAAGCTCCAGCATAAGAAAGCAAACAGCAAAACTTTATTTATACAGGCAGAAACACAAAATGCTGCTCAGAGCAGAAGCTAGCACAGACGAGAACCTCAGTAATCAGATTGTAAACACTGATCATGTGATTCAACATGTTATTCCAGCATTAAAGGTAAAAACAGCTTCAGTTATATTGTTGGAAACAGACGCCGGTCACAGATAACTTGAGGTGTTGCTCTTCAACCTGTAGATGTGGTTCAGCATCTACAGGTTGGAGCTTCACATATTTCCTGGTTTGTGCACTAATAATGAGCAGCCCAGAGACTTACCGAGGTCCCAGACTCTGCTTCAGTCCATCCAATGTCCTGCTCAGCTTCTAGTCAGAGTCCAGGTTTTAATAAGAACTAAAGTCCAGTTTCCAACACACACATGAAGATCACAATAATGACACTGTCAGTGGTCTTTGAGATTTATTAGAAATCTGTCTTATCTTAAGTTCAGCTCTATGAAAAGGCATGGATCCTCCTCACGGAGAGCAGCGATCAGAAGTGAGGTGGCTATACTTCCTTTTCGTCGCACTGTGTCAATAACGTCTCGTGCTTTATCTGCTTTGCTCTGCTGTGATCTGACTGATTCCATCTCCTGCTCATTGATAATATGCTGCTCCAGGAGTTTATCCAGAAGTTTGTTTAAAACAGGTTCAGACACTCTGTCAATAAACTGTGAGCGAACTGTGAGCAGCCTCTCGTCTGCTGGGACTCCGGACTCATCTGGGACATTTCTCATTAAGGTTTCTGTTCTTGGTGCTGAAGGAACAAAGAAAGATAGACATTTAACAGCACTCTGAACTGAGGATGAAAAGAGAAGTATGATTTCAGTTGAAGTTTTATAAAATATAAAATAAAAAGTTTGTAGGGTAATTTCTGCTGGTATTTGGCAGGAATCTTACCTGGCAGGCAAACAGATGATTTCCAGATTTCATTCCCCTCTTGGTCTTTGACTATCAGACTCACAAACCCTGAATTTGTATTCAGGAAAACTTGAAATGTTGGATGATAATTTGGGCCAGACTTTGAGCGAAACTGTGTTTGCTAAACAACAACAGAAAGGTGCCATTTTCATGACGAGTGGGTTATCCAGGACTTTCATTTCATTTCAGCAGCATATAGTTTCTAACTGCTGACTCACCTTCGGCTGTATTATCCTGCTCTCAGGCTCACAGTGGACACTGTACCTTTGACCGAAGCTGAAAAGACAGTCAGCAGGGGTCTGGAGGTATTCAGCATCATCGTGTTGTTGGGCAGACACCTGCAGTGACAGGACAGTTTATTATGCTGGTAACGTTAATAAGTCTATTCACCTGTAGAGATCATTTAAACATATCAGGTGTAGAATATCATGTGTCAGTATGAATCAAAAACAATCATTCTTGAGATAGAATAGCTTTGCAGAGAAAAAAAGCTCCATGATTTTATTTTTATCAGTGAAGTGTCAGATCTGACATTATGGGTCACAAACATCAAATGTTCACAGCTTAGGGTCATTACTGGGAGTGAATAAAGAAGAGCAGTGATTGGTCAACAATGTGGGTAAGAAAAGTTAAATGGAGCCTGACTCTTTGTCTCAGGTAATCAGAGTGGAGTGACCAGTAAACCTGTACATAACTTTAGTTTATTATCAGAAAGCTGCTGAGAATCATTTGGATTCTGAGAGGACCACAGAGTGAAGATGATGAAACTATTTACCTCTGACAATGGGATATTTTCCTGGAGTAGAAACACATTGATTCTTGCAGGCTCTGAAGGTCGGAAGAACAGCAGAACTTGGCCATTTACTGTTATGTTCAGGAGCCGCTTAAAATCATCCCAGATGACGCCCCACCCAGAGAGGTGAGGAACCTTCACAACCACATGGGTGGCAGTGATCTCCAGCGGCTCCAAGATGCTCATCCCATCATCAGAGATGTGGGCAACAGACAGCAGGCCATCAACACACAGCGCTGTGAAAGGAAAGAGCTTTTCATTCTGAGAGTTCAGATTTACTTCTCACCTTATCTGAGGATTACATCTCCTGCAAACAAGTTCCCCTCCATCCTTTTTTGTTATAAATGTGAACAGCCCAAAACTTTTGCATTATTCATTACATAAAGCTCAGAACTAGGCATCAGTTATGTTACACGTTTGTGCAGTTATATATGTTCTTGGTTTGTAATTCATTTGAAAGCCTGATGCTTAACATTGTCCACCCCAGCTGTGAAACTCAGAAACCAGTCTTACTTGTTATCATCTATCGTCCACCTGGGCCTTACACAGAGTTTCTGTCTGATTTCTCAGACTTTATATCTAATTTAGTTCTGAGCTCAGATAAAATAATTATTGTGGGTGATTTTAACATCCATATAGATGCTAAAAATGACAGCCTCAACATGGCATTTAATCTGTTATTAGACTCAATTGGTTTCTCTCAAAATGTTAAAGAACCCACCCACCACTTTAATCACACTCTAGATCTTGTTTTAACATATGCATAGAAACTGAACATTTAACAGTGTTTCCTGAAAACCCTCTCCTGTCTGATCATTTCCTGATAACATTTACAATAATTGATTACACAGCGGTGGAGAGTAGACTTTATCAAAGTAGATGTCTTTCTGAAAGTGCTGTAACTAAGTTTAAGAATATAATCCACCCACTGTTATCATCTCCAATGCCCTGTACCAACACAGAGCAGAGCAGCTATCTGAACGCTACCCCAACAGAGGTCGATTATCTTGTTAATAATTTCACCTCCTCACTATGTACGACTCTGGATACTGTAGCTCCTGTGAAAACGAAGGTCTCTAATCAGAAGTACCTGACTCCGTGGTATAATTCTCAAACACGTAGCCTAAAGCAGATGACTCGTAATCTGGGGAGGAAATGGCGTGTCACAAATTTAGAGGATCATCATTTAGCCTGGAGAAATAGTTTGCTGCTTTATAAGAAAGCCCTCCGCAAAGCCAGAACATCTTACTATTCATCACTGATTGAAGAAAATAAGAACAACCCCAGGTTTCTCTTCAGCACTGTAGCCAGGCTGACAAGAAGTCAGAGCTCTTTTGAGCCAACCATCCCTTTAACGTTAACTAATAATGACTTCATGAACTTCTTCACAAATAAAATTTTTATCATTAGAGAAAAAATTACCAATAATCATCCCACAGATGTAATATTATCTACAGCTACTCTTAGTACCATTGATGTTAAGTTAGATTCTTTTTCTCCAATTGATCTTTCTGAGTTAACTTCAATAATTACTTCCTCCAAACCATCAACGTGTCTTTTAGACCCCATTCCTACAAAACTGCTCAAAGAAGTCCTGCCATTAATTAATTCTTCGATCTTAAATATGATCAACCTATCTCTAATGATCGGCTATGTACCACAGGCCTTCAAGCTGGCTGTAGTTAAACCTTTACTCAAAAAGCCATCTCTAGACCCAGCAGTCTTAGCTAATTATAGGCCAATCTCCAACCTTCCTTTCATATCAAAAATAATTTTTAAGAGTAGTTGTCAAACAGCTAACAGATCATCTGCAGAGGAATGGTTTATTTGAAGAGTTTCAGTCAGGTTTCAGAGCTCATCACAGCACAGAAACAGCTTTAGTGAAGGTTACAAATGATCTTCTTATGGCCTCTGACAGTGGACTCATCTCTGTGCTTGTCCTGCTAGACCTCAGTGCAGCGTTCGATACTGTTGACCATAATATCCTATTAGAGCGATTAGAACATGCTGTAGGTATTACAGGTACTGCGCTGCAGTGGTTTGTATCATATCTATCTAATAGACTCCAGTTTTTGCATGTAAATGGAGAGTCCTCTTCACACACTGAGGTTAATTATGGAGTTCCACAGGGTTCAGTGCTAGGACCAATTCTGTTTACATTATACATGCTTCCCTTAGGCAGCATCATTAGAAGACATAGCATACATTTTCACTGCTATGCTGATGACACCCAGCTCTATCTGTCCATGAAGCCAGATAACACACACCAATTAGTTAAACTGCAGGAATGTCTTAAAGACATAAAGACCTGGATGGCCGCTAACTTTCTGCTTCTTAATTCAGATAAAACTGAGGTTATTGTACTCGGCCCTGAAAAGCCTAGAAATATGGTATCTAACCAGATTCTTACTCTGGATGGCATTACCTTGGCCTCCAGTAACGCTGTGAGGAACCTTGGAGTCATTTTTGACCAGGACATGTCCTTCAATGCACATATTAAACAAATATGTAAGACTGCGTTCTTCCATTTGCGCAACATCTCTAAAATTAGAAATATCCTATCTCAGAGTGACGCTGAAAAACTAGTTCATTCATTTATTACTTCCAGGCTGGACTACTGTAATTCATTATTATCAGGATGTCCAAAAAACTCGCAGAAAAGCCTTCAACTAATCCAAAATGCTGCAGCAAGAGTCCTGACAGGGACTAGAAAGAGAGAGCATATTTCCCCTGTTTTGGCTTCCCTTCATTGGCTTCCTGTTAAATCCAGAATTGAATTCAAAATCCTGCTCCTCACGTACAAGGTCTTAAATAATCAGGCCCCATCTTATCTTAATGACCTTGTAGTATCATATCACCCTATTAGAGCACTTCGCTCTCGCTCTGCTGGCCTACTTGTTGTTCCTAGAGTATTTAAAAGTAGAATGGGAGGGAGAGCCTTCAGTTTTCAGGCCCCTCTTCTGTGGAACCAGCTTCCAGTTTGGATTCGGGAGACAGACACTATCTCTACTTTTAAGATTAGGCTTAAAACTTTCCTTTTTGCTAAAGCATATAGTTAGGGCTGGACCAGGTGACCCTGAATCCTCCCTTAGTTATGCTGCAATAGATGTAGGCTGCCGGGGGATTCCCATGATGCATTGAGTTTTTCCTTTCCAGTCACCTTTCTCACTCACTATGTATTAATAGACCTCTCTGCATTGAATCATATCTGTTATTAATCTCTGTCTCTCTTCCAAAGCATGTCTTTATCCTGTCTTCCTTCTCTCACCCCAACCGGTCGCAGCAGATGGCCCCGCCCCTCCCTGAGCCTGGTTCTGCCGGAGGTTTCTTCCTGTTAAAAGGGAGTTTTTCCTTCCCACTGTCGCCAAAGTGCTTGCTCATAGGGGGTCATATGATTGTTGGGTTTTTCTCTGTATCTATGAAGCGCCTTGAGGCGACTTATGTTGTGATTTGGCGCTATATAAATAAAATTGAATTGAATTGAATTATAAATAAACTGCATTGTGGTTATTTGTATGATAAAGAACAGTTCATATTAGCTGAGCACCACACAGTAACACAGATGTTTCACAGCACAGTGCTCACCCTCCTTTGTTTCACAGTGTGGCAGGTGGAGCTCCCAGACTGCATCCACAGAGCATGTGATGTTAAACAGCGGCCCTGCAGCTGTTTTTCCAGCTGATTGAAGGAGGCTCTCATCCCATTGGACAGTCCTGTACAACAGCTCTGCCTCCTGAGCCATAACAAACACTAGTCTGGTCAGAGTACACTGGAACACACCTGGACCAGCACACCTGAACCTGTAGGACACAGAAGGGCTGAAGCACTCCAACTAGCCTGTATGAGCTGAGGTCTGATCACCTCCAGCTGTATCACGCATCTTGTCACATCATTAAATACATGTTATCAACCTAATGTGAATTTAGAAGCACCTGTAGGAGATGTGTGTGGATTCAGTTTGTACTTGAGGGGTGAAGCTTGATGGAGCCTGGAATTCAGAGAGGAAATACATCAGCTGTTTAAAGCCGCAATAAACAAGTAAACGGAGAACAAACTATACAGAGTACACCCATCCATCCATCATCCATCCATTTTCTTCCGCTTTATCCGGGGCCGCAGGGGCAGCAGCCTAAGCAAAGAGGCCCAGACCTCCCTCTCCCCAGCCACCTCCTCCAGCTTATCCGGGGGAACACCAAGGCGTTCCCAGGCCAGCCAAGAGATATAATCTCTCTAGCGTGTCCTGGGTCTGCCCCGGGGCCTCCTCCCGGTGGGACATGCCCAAACACCTCACCCATGATGCGCCCAGGGGGCATCCTTGTCAGATGCCCAAACCACCTCAGCTGGCTCCTTTCGATGTGGAGGAGCAGCGGCTCTACTCTGAGCCCCTCCTATCTCTAAGGGAGAGGCCAGCCACCCTTCGGAGGAAGCTCATTTCTGCCGCTTGTATTCGCAACCTCGTTCTTTCAGTCATTACCCACAGCTCGTGGCCATATGTGAGGGTAGAAACATAGATGGACCACACAGCTAGTGGCGTGTGCCCCTAGGCACACAGAGTACACATCAGGTGTTATCTGTACACACTTTCAAAACTGCGAGTAACATACTGACAATGACACAGAATCTTAAACCTGACTGGTTGTCTGCCCTGTGCTTTAACACGCCTGACAAATTTCTGTGCTGAAGGCCTCTTTTTTGTATCACAAGACAATCAGATCCACATGCTTTTCTCTCACCTTAATGTGCTTTATGTCATCTTTAGACAAATATAGCTCTGTGTCTAATGAGTCTGGATTCAGTCTGACCTCAGAGTAACCTGATGAGAGACAAACATCGAATAATTAAGGATTTCCTGGAACTCTAACTGGTGCTGTTTACAATCATATTAGTTTTTTAGTGGTTTTCTGATCAAATACAAACTGTTTGTGAGGGATTTCTCTTTCTTCCTTAAGGACCCACCATCTTCTTCAGCTGCAGCCTTCTCACTCACTAAAAAGATTTTAAAAAGTATTAAAATATTTTGACCAAAACCAGTACCTAAAAACACATCCTTAAAAACCCCCATAATTTATAGATTTTTGCAGAATTAAATAAGCACAAACGAGCTTTCATGTGATATGCTGTTGATGAAATAGTGATGAATGTGACACAGAGTCTCAGTACTCACTGGTTTTGTCTATGGAAGATTTAAAAGTCTTGACATCAACCCTGCAGAGAGCAATGGTAAAACACAACTGATTAATGGTGTACTAAGCCTAGCCAGAGAAGAAGAAAACAGACTTTACCATGAAGATCCTCAGTGTGGATCAGTATAATATCAGCCTGATGTCTGCAGTTTAGTGTCAGCACAACTTTCACATCATATTCATCTCAGCACAACTAAAACATGCTGACTGACCTCAGAGTTTCAAGTCCACATCCTGGACTCTCCAGGAAACCACACAGATGCTTCACTCCTGAATCCTGCAGCTTGTTGTTGGAGCTCAGGTCCAGCTCTCTCAGATGGGAGGGGTTGGACTTCAGTGCTGCTGCCAGATAATCACAGCTGATCTCTGACAAACCACAGCTCTCCAATCTGTATAAAGAATGAAAGATGTAAGTTTATTAGACAAAGTGTGAGCTTGAAATCATTCAGTGTTTCATCATCTGTTCAGAGCTGAAGAAGGTTCAGAATGTAGAAGTTTAGAAAATGGAAACTCCAAACAGCTGAAGCCAACAGGAAGCAGCTTCAAACAAACACAACAAGATATAAAACTCTGAATGTTTCACATTAAAGTCGTACATTTCTCATAAAAACAGGACAAAGACTTGAAAAAGTCGTGTTTTTCCTTCCAGGAACCACAAGGCTTCACTTTTAAAGGTGAAGTGTGAAAGAAATGGACATATTTGAAGTCCAACACCTTTTTCCAGTCACATTATTAAAGCAGACAAACTACAAGCTCATTTTCATTCCAACAAGTCATCTTCTGACCTGGACTAACAACACTGGTCTCTATGTGCAGCTGGCTGTGAGACCAGTGCTCAGGGACCGTCTACAAAGTGCAACACTGAAAGAACATCACACACTCATTTGCTTCCATCATCCAACCTGAAGAGGAAACAGAGACGCCTCCCCTTCAAAGTAAAAGCTGCTCCTTTTGGACACAGTATCAAAGAAAGTCTACAGTATAACATAGAAAAGACACAACAAAGTTTTGGTTGTTTTTAAATTGTGCAGAAATGAAACTACACTAAGCTCAATTATGTGACAGTCATTTCATCCCATGTCAGTTTGGCCTCATCCTGGGCCGGATTATCCAGCACACACTCTAACCACAGGCCCAGGGGCCACGCACAGCTGGCTCCATCCAAGAGACAGGAAACAAACCAACACAATAATAAAAAGCACCATGTGATCTTCTTACATCTTCAAGACAAACATAGTAAAAACATGAGCATATTTGTTTCCTGATAAAATGATGTGACAGGTAGAACAGAGTAAAGTGGTGGTGTTACAGCCTTTCTCCCTGATAGGTTTGTAGCTTGAACCCATCCGCTGGAACGTTGAAGACAATATAATTACACTGCAAAGCAAGACACAAGTAGGCAAGCTACTTCATGTTTCTCGTGCACGGGAGAGAACCGGACAACCGCTTGACTCCAGTTGGTCTCGTCCGTTCTCCCGTACCACTGTTCTTTTATTGAGGTTACATGAATATGCATAAGTTCATTAACATATGACGTCTACATACACACAAAGAGTACCTTGCCTGTGTGTGTGTGTGTGTGTGTGTGTGTGTGTGTGTGTGTGTGTGTGTGTGTGTGGACTGCTGATCAAAGGGTCAAACATCCTTGGTCAGGAAGAGGGTAGACTAGACCCCCCCGGTAAGGAAGTCCAGCAGGTCATCTAAACAGAAAAGCACTCAGACTAGAACAGACGCAACTACGTTAATCCTACCATAAAACAATAAGACACGGTATGACCTCTCATGCTCCCAAAGTGCTGTCCAATACACACAAAGTTTGCAGACTATCAAGGATCAAAACCTCTACCAATCTACAACTAATTACAAAACTCTAAGCATATATAAGTAAATATTTCTAAGCATAAATGACAATCAACAATACAAATCTAACACTCCCCTCTGCTGCCGAGGCTGTTAGTCTCTCCCAAACTCAGCTACAGGACTTCCAAATGAATGAAAGCAGCAGAAGTGGCTTTACAAATGAAAGAGGAAGAGGAGAAGAAGAGGAGAGGGAGGCCACCCTGACCATCACTCCAGCTGAAAACATCACACTTCCATTAAAGTTGGTGAGAAAATGTTGAGCAGGATGAGCTGCTGGCTAATCTGGAGGCTGTAGCAGCAGCTCACAGTCACAGTGGATTTCCACTCATGAAAAAGCTCTGGCTGCTTCATTTCTCATCTCATATCAGAGACTTTAAAGCTTCACTGAAGCTGTACTGTGATGCTTCCATATCCCAGTGAGGCCTCCATAATGATTTCAGCTGTTCTGTACACACACTGTGTGCCCTGTATGGCTCAAAGTCTCTGCAGCCTGTTTTTATCTGCTATCATCAGATCTTCATCATCCTCATTCACATCCCTTACACACTCTACAGCCTCATCAGCACTGACTTCATCTTCACTGACTGATGGAGCACAACATGAACCTGTGGAGGCTGAAACACTGTCCTGTCAAACATCTCCCCGTCACCACTCCACTTCTGTCAGCCTTTAAATGAACCCTGCTCAAGTCTGTCACTTCTGTTTGGAGCCAAAAGAGGTTAAAGATTACGCCACTACATTCTTGTCTAGAAAATATTAAAAGTGTATTTGGTGACACACAAAAAAGGGTAAAGTTTAAGTATAGTTTGGGTCCACACATGTCCAAACCCTGGTGTGTAGGCCTACTTAGTATTGAGAAAAGCCCACTAAAAGAACGCCCACCAGACCAAAGCAATGGTTTTGACTTGATCAGCATTAACCCCGCCCCCTGACTTTGATGGGTGAAGCTGACAAATAAAATGTATTTATGAACAGCGATGCAGGGCCAGGAGTAGCAACGTGAATTAAATAAATACATCATTAAATAATTCATTAAATGTGTCAGTAAAACAATTAAAATAGAAAACAAACCAATAATTGATTAAATATGTAATTAACTAATTTGAATTGTACATAAATAAATAATGAATTATTTTAAATGAAATTAACTGATAATTAATTATCAATATATTTTTTTAATTAATTACTAAAATAAATAATTCATTAATGATGTATTTATTTAATACTACCATAAAATTATTGCTAGTTTAATCAAAAATAAATTTAAGACATCAATATTAAATAAATATTATATATAAATATATAAAATTATATAAATATATAAATATTAAATAAAAACTTTATAACTTACAGAACTTTTTTAGAGGCTTTGACCACTGGCAGCAGCCTCAGAAGAGCCTCCTCTGAAGCAAAGTATTTCTTCAGGTCAAACACATCCAGATCTTTTTCTGATGACAGTAAGATGAAGACCAGAGCTGACCACTGAGCAGGAGACAGTTTATCTGTGGAGAGACGTCCTGAACTCAGGGACTGTTGGATCTCCTCCAGCAGAGAACGATCATTCAGTTCATTCAGACAGTGAAACAGATTGATGCTTTTCTCTGCAGACAGATTCTCACTGAGCTTCTTCTTGATGTACTGAACTGCTTCTTGATTGGTCTGTGAGCTACTTCCTGTTTGTGTCATCAGGCCTTGCAAACGACTTTGATTAGTCTTCAGACCCAAGAGAAAACGAAGGAACAAGTCCAGGTGTCCATTGGGGCTCTGTAAGGCCTTGTCCACAGCACACTGGTAGAAGTATTTCTCTGAAGATTTTCTTGTTTGAAACACCTTCCAAGTTGTTTTTTGTTCTTCCAGCAGATTGAGTCCAGAGTTGATGAAGGTCAGGTGGACATGAAGAGCAGCCAGAAACTCCTGAACACTGAGATGAACAAAGCAGAACACCTTGTTCTGGTACAGTTGTTTCTCCTCTTTAAAGATCTGTGTGAACACTCCTGAGTACACTGAGGCTGCTCTGATATCGATGCCACACTCTGTCAGGTCTGGTTCATAGAAGATCAGGTTTCCTTTCTGCAGCTGATCAAAAGCCAGTTTTCCCAGAGACTCCATCATCTTCCTGCTCTCTGGACTCCAGTGTGGATCTGTCTCAGCTCCTCCATCATATTTGATCCTCTTGACTTTGGCCTGAACCACCAGGAAGTGGATGTACATCTCAGTCAGGGTGTTGGGCAGCTCTCTTCCCTCTCTGGTTTCCAGCACATCCTCCAGAACTGTAGCAGTGATCCAGCAGAAGACTGGGATGTGACACATGATGTGGAGGCTTCGAGCTTTCTTGATGTGGGAGATGATCCTGCTGGCCTGCTCCTCATCTCTGAATCTCTTCCTGAAGTACTCCTCCTTCTGTGGGTCAGTGAACCCTCTGACCACTGTCACCATGTCGACACACTGAGGAGGGATCTGATTGGCTGCTGCAGGTCGTGTTGTTATCCAAAGGCGAGCAGAGGGAAGCAGTTTCCCCCTGATGAGGTTTGTCAGCAGCTCATCCACTGAGGTGGACTTTCTAGGGTCAGTTAAGATTGTAGTTTTGTGGAAGTCCAGAGGAAGTCGACACTCATCCAGACCATCAAGTATGAACACAACCTGGAAGTCTTCAAGCCTGCAGATTCCTGATTCGTTAGTTTGATTAAAGAAGTGATGAACAAGTTCCACCAAGCTGAACTTTTCCTCTTTCAGCACATTCAGCTCTCTGAAAGTGAATGGAAATATGAACTGGATGTCCTGGTTGGCTTTGTCTTCAGCCCAGTCCAGGCTGTATTTCTGTGTTAAGACTGTTTTCCCAATGCCAGCCACTCCCTTTGTCAGCACTGTTCTGATTGGTTCGTCTCTTCCTGGTGAGGCTTTAAAGATGTCTTCTTGTCTGATTGTTGTTTCTGGTCTGTCTGGTTTCCTGGATGCTGTTTCAATCTGTCTGACCTCATGTTCCTCATTGACCTCTGCAGTCCCTCCCTCTGTGATGTAGAGCTCTGTGTAGATCTGATTCAGGAGGGTTGGGCTTCCTGCTTTAGCGATGCCCTCAAACACACACTGGAACTTCTTCTTCAGTTGGGCTTTAAGTTCACGTTTACAGAGTGGAGCAAATATTTCTGAAGGTAAGAAATTCAGAAACAAATATTATATAATAAATATCATAGCCTTTCAGTACCCTGAAAGGATGAATGTCTATTGGTCCATTTCTTGAGCTATTAGGAAAGATCAATATTCAGTCTTTAGAGAAATTCTCTTACTGCTCTGCAGATGGTCAGCCATCTCATGCTGCTTAAGTCTCCTCAAGAAGTGGAGTGTGATCTTCAGAAATGCTTCTCTGCAGCTCTTTCTTTCATCTTCATCCTCACCTTCAAACATCTCCTCATCCTCCATCTGGCTCTTTAAAGTTTCTGGGTGATCTGGACTCAGAAGCTTCTGGATCTTCTTCAGCTCGTTCTTCACAAACATGGTGATGTTGTCCTCCAGCCGCTAGAAAAGAAGACTATATGAATTACCCATTGGTAAATGGACTGGTTCTTATATAGCTCTCTTTGATACTGTGTGCACACAAATCAGTTTATACAACATGCCTCATTCAACCAAGCACATTGTTCTATGCTTAAATACTTTCTTTCACACTCTGATGGATGCATCAGAGGGCAGCTTGGGTTTAGTACGTTACTCAGTACATTTGCCAGCCAGGGTTTGATTCACAAACCTTCTGACTAGTAGCTGACCTGCTCCCCTCCTGAGCTACAGTCACCCCAATCTGACTGAAATCATGGAGCCCAAACTCTGATTTATGTTGGACACACTGACAATCCTCTGGTCCACAAAGTGCAGCATAGAGGTGACTGAAAAGAACAAATGTAAACGTAGTACTACAAACCATAACCACAGAGTCCAGGTGTGTTTGATGCTGCTGTGCAGACTGACCAGTGGAAACCTCTGCTCTCTCCTGGTCCACTCTGTGGAGGAGTAATGTATAATTAGCTCATGTTATGTCTGTCCACACACAGACACAAGCTAAAGGTCCATGAAGTGATGTTTGGATGGGTTCAGTCAATCAGATGACTGTCATGGTGAAGCTTTGCTAGTCCTGCTGATCCCACTGAGAATTAACAACTCAGTTCCAGATGTCTGTAGTTTTCTGCTCAGTTTCTTTAGTCCCAACAGCTCTTACCATCTCCTGCATAAAGCTTTCCCTCCATGCTCAGATGCCCTGGAACAAGGTGCTCTCTTTATATCAGTGACTGGTTTAAAGTGCCAACTTGCAGTGCTCGCCAAACTTTGTGTCAGCAAAAGTAGTTCTAATGTTTCTTACATTTATTATATTTTTTACATTTTTACACACAAACCAATGAACGCAAAAACATAAACTTTTCAGATATTTTGTTTTACAATGTTACAAAACTCAGTTCACAACTACACAGTCTGATTTACAAGCAGTGTTGGTCAAGTTACTTGAAAAAAGTAATTAGTTACTGATTACTGATTACTTCTCAAAAAAGTAATCCCGTTACTTTACTGATTACTTATTTTCAAAAGCAATTAATTACTTAGTTATTTAGTTACTTTTAAAAAACATGTTCACTACCTGAATGCGTGATAAATCAATAGACCTTTTGGGCCAATTCTATTTTTTCTGCATAATCCACCATATAAAAGTGAATCAAATGGAAAAGTGTCTTTTTAAGTGTTATGTGTTTATTACTTTTAATCTTAACTTTATAAACAGTTCATCAAACAAAAAGTTAAATTAAATTCAACAGTCTTTGACTTTAATAAATTTGTTTAACATTTGAACATATTTCTGCACATTACACCATATTTTAAGAAAATAAAGGCTTAAACTGTATTTCTGCATACTCCAGCATATAACATAAATTATTTTTGTGTATACACACATCTTTTCATATAAATAAAGCAAAAAATAAATAAATAAAATAAATAAAATTAACAAAAACATCTTTTAACAGTTGGTAAAGTGCAGAGAGGCATAATGTTGAGATTACAAAAACAGAAAATGCTATTGCATGCTACATTCAGGCTGTTAATCCAGTCTCAGTTTGTGGCAACCCTGAAAAAGACCTATGTTTTATTGTTTTCTTTTGGACTGAAACAGTGGTTATATCGCATCAGCAGAAGTTTCTCAAACCTTCTATCAGACATTCTGTTCCTTTTTGGGGAAAGCACCAATCCACCTAAATTGAACAGCCGTTCCACTGGTGCACTGGATGGAGTTGGACTGTTGTATTTCATGTACATCTTTTTGAGATTTGGAAACTGATTCAGAATCTCAAGCTCATAGCCTGACTTTAAAAAGTCAGTTACCGCACTTCTTTTTCTGCTGAGAAGCTTTCTGTGGGCTGATTCTGAAATTCAAAAAAGTCCATTTTGGCTGGGCTGGCTGGGATTTGGGACACATTAGTGTTCTCAGTTGCAGGAGCTCCTTCACATACTCTCTCCTACGCTCATCTCTCAGCCAATGAAGTTTAAACTTGGGACAAGTGGCCGCTGCGAGAAGTCCTTCTTGGCTGTCCAGAACAGCATCAAAACGAGTCTTGAGGGCCTGTAACATACAATATGATGCAACTAAGAATAAAATTATTTTACTGTATAATTACCTATTGTCAATATTTTGTGGGCTTTACAGCTCTAAACCATCTATATTTTCTATTATCATGTATGTATTGTATGTATGTACTGTATGAGATTTAATTTTGGCTGAGGCTTTTGTTGATATTATGATTGTTACGGCTGTGGCCATAAGAACACTGTGTGGGCTGTTTGTTCTGTGTCTCTTTACTGTGTTTAAGACTCTTTACAGGTCCCTCCCCTAATGAAGAGTAGTGAGCAGCTGATTGGACCATGGAACAGGTGACCACATTCAAAAAGCCGCTCTGACAGCTCCAGGGAGAGAGAGAGAGAGAGTGTGGAACGAGCGAGTAGCCTGACAGCCGTCGCAGTCCTGACCCTGGTTTTCCCAGCCTGTGTTTATCTTGTGTATTTGTGGGAGTGTGAATTGTAAAAGCCGCTCCTAGTGCATTAGCTGAGAGCTTAGGCACTCGTGGGCTGAAGCGGAAGGGGTGAGCTGCCTTTTCTTTTGGAATCGTTTTCTCCTGTTTTCTTGGTCAGGGAGCGAGGGATAGCTCTGTCATTTGTTTGTTCTTTTTTCTTTCTTAGGGTTTAGTTAGTCTTTTCTGGTGGGACTTAGTTGGTTTTGTTTATTATTTTGGCCTGGGCTCACCCTGGAGCTATGCTTCTTGTCCTTAAATAAAATCACTTTTTTTACTCACAACTGGTTTGGATGTTTGGCTTGGGAACCAGGGCGGGGATTTGTCTCTCTCTCCTCCAACCTTATGTGCGTCCCTACCCGCCTAGACTAGGGGCGTAACAATGATTAATATTCATGATTAATGATGATCAATGTCCCTGATATTTAACAAGGGGTGAATACTTGGTCTTTTATTCTATCATTTTACTAATTGTACCCACTGCTTAAAACAAAGTATAACATCCACCCACTGTGAATGGTATAATAAATTTAACAAATCCACCCAAAGCAATTAATAATAATCTTACCTTTACAATGACATCTGGAAGGCTGGCTGTCATTCTAGAGAGGTCATCTTTCAGGGAAAGGGTCTTTGACATCAGGCTTGTGAGTGTTGGCAGTAAAGCCCCGTAGGTGCACTCATCCCCTTGTAAGATGTCCAGAGCCACTGTCAGGGGCTTCATCACAGTACAGTACTCTTTCAAGAACTGGTACTCCCTTTCATTAAGGCACTTGATTCCCAGTTTTACACACAGGGGATTAAGTTCATTCAAGGGAATTGTGATGATTCTAGAAATGGCCTCATACAGGGAATTCCACCTTGTGGATGTCGGTACCATTAGTTTCCTCCGACTGACTTCCTCCACCTGTTCAGAGGCTAATGTTGATCGACCACAGCGGCCACGTCAGTGAGGGGATCCTGGGGGTTTTCTGTCAATTTAACATTCTTGTGGCAGCGTGCTAGGTGCTTGCTCAGGTTGGAAGTGGAATTTTTCGACGTAGAAAGAAGTTTTCTTCCGATGCAGAGTGTACAACGTACGCTTGTGTTTTTGTCGCTTTTTAAAGAGTCAAATTCAAAGTAATGTCGGTATTTCCAAGTACTCGGCCCTGAAAACCTTAGAAATATGGTATCTAAGCAGATTCTTACTCTGGATGGCATTACCTTGGCCTCCAGTAACACTGTGAGGAACTTTGGAGTCATTTTTGACCAGGACATGTCCTTCAATGCACATATTAAACAAATATGTAAGACTGTGTTCTTCCATTTGTGCAACATCTCTAAAGTTAGAAATATCCTGTCTCAGAGTGACGCTGAAAAACTAGTTCATGCATTTATTACTTCCAGGCTGGACGACTGTAATTCATTATTATCGGGAAGTTCTAAAAACTCGCTGAAAAGCCTTCAGCTGATCCAAAATGCTGCAGCAAGAGTCCTGACAGGGACTAGAAAGAGAGAGCATATTTCTCCTGTTTTGGCTTCCTGTTAAGTCCAGAATTCAAAATCCTGCTCCTCACATACAAGGTATTAAATAATCAGGCCCCATCTTATCTTAATGACCTTGTAGTATCATATCACCCTATTAGAGCACTTTGCTCTCACACTGCAGGCCTACTTCTTGTTCCTAGAGTATTTAAAAGTAGAATGGGAGGGAGAGCCTTCAGTTTTCAGGCCCCTCTTCTGTGGAACCAGCTTCCAGTTTGGATTCTGGAGACAGACACTGTCTCTACTTTTAAGATTAGGCTTCAAACTTTCCTTCTTACTTAACGATTAAGTCCCTGTATTCCACCGTTATATGGAAATCAGCCATTATAACTTGTGTCAAATCTACTTGTACCTCACAGTTTTCTAAGCACACAGAGAGCAGTAAACCTCAGAGCAGCAGCACATCAGACTGTGCAAAAAATCTAGACGAGAAAATATTTTGACCCATTTCTAAATGATTCTTGTGACCATGCTGCACCACAACACCTGATCTCTATTTTCCAGACCTCTTCAATCCCACTTTAATACTTGACTAAACTCATTTTCCTGTTTAGGTGTTGAGGCAAAGCCGCCCATCTACAATGCAGGCAACAGCAAACGGAGCTATTTTCTACTTTTGTGCTACAAAATGTTCAAGCTGATTAAATTTATTAGAATAAAAGTTCAGATAATTTGCTTTAGTCCAAAGAGCAGAACATTTTGCAATGCTACTCCTATATACAGCCTTGGTGTCTGCACAGGAATTTAGATGTTTGTCAACATCGCTTGTTGAAATCAAGTTAATTGTGTGCGATGCACATCTGTAGTGTGGAGGGAAGCTAAACTGTGCATCACCAGATGCAGCTGAAAGAGCTTCTATGACCTCAGTAAAGGTCGGTTCCTCGTCATCACCTTCTTCATTTTCAGATTCAGACTCCAAATGACAGGGCTGACATACTCTGAATGCTTTGGCAAAATTGGATGCATTATCCATTACAGTGGCAATAACTTTGCCTTGTAGTCCATATGGATTTCTTCAATCTCTGCTCCAATTACATCATAGGTATGGCTGCCTCTAATTCTCTTGCATGCTAGAGCGGCCTTGTTGTGTTGTAATGTGGAATTAATCCAGTGAACTGTTACACCCATAAACTTTTATTATTTACCGTCTAGATGTCAGCAGTGGTGGAAACAAACTCTGCCTCTTCGAGTGTAGCCTTCAAGTTAGAGTTCATTTTGTCATATTCTCTCTCAAGGTATCCTACAAATGACTTTCTCTGGGGCAGCTTGACACCACTGTTAGTTGGTATTTTTTCTACGATGCGTCGGAATGATTCAGAGTCTACAGTGGAAATCGGCAACATGTCCTCGACGATATAGGCAACGACAAGCTTCTTCAGTTCAGTGGCACTAAGTCCTGTTGCTCTTACGTCTAGTTTAACCTGTTTAGCAGGAGTGGGTCCATCTGAGGTTTGCCCGGTGGAAGTAGATGTGGTAGCCACAGCGGTCACGTCAGTGAGGGGATCCTGGGGGTTTTCTGTCAATTTAACATTCTTGTGGCAGCGTGCTAGGTGCTTGCTCAGGTTGGAAGTGGAATTTTTCGACGTAGAAAGAAGTTTTCTTCCGATGCAGAGTGTACAACGTACGCTTATGTTTTTGTCGCTTTTTAAAGAGTCAAATTCAAAGTAATGTCGGTATTTCTAAGTATTAAATACTGCACGATCGTACTCTATCCCTCGCTCCATGTTTTCTATTATTGACACACGAGCTACCACAGCCGTCGCACTCGCTTGCGTCATTGTCATGAGACATTCTCGCAAAAATTTCACGGTTTTAATAACGCCGTAACGCAGTGTTCCTACGGGAAAGTAACGGTAATCTAATTACCGTTTTTGCAATAGTAATCCCTTACATTACTCGTTACTTGAAAAAAGTAATCCGATTACAGTAAACAGTACGATTGTACTGTTTACAAGTACAAAATATTTATGACCACAGTTTGAGCCGATGTATGTCCCGAGTCTGTGGACTCAGTAGTTTTGTTTTGATTGTTATTGACTTTTGTTACAATTTCATTCTGATTAAGATTTTCTAGTTCTGAAGTTTTGGTTTCTGTGTTCCCTCTGTACTGTGTTAGTATTGTGTCTCTGTGTTCACTTCCTGTTTTATTTTGACAGTGCCATGTCCTATGTTAGTGTGTCTACTTTTGCTTCCCCTTGTCTGGTTATGTCCAATGAATCCTGCTGTGTCTCCCTTTTCTCATTCCCTGATGGCTCTTTTGTGTATATGAGCCCTTTGTTTTCTCCTGCTTGTTGCTGGTTCGTCTGTGTTATCTCCCCGTGTCTCCGTTTAAGGTTTCAGGTTCGTTTTTTGGTTTTTTCAGTAGAGGTTATCTTAGCTTCTGCACAGGCCATCTTCACTGCACTTCACCGTTTCAATAAAGCTCACTCACTTCACAGCAGTGTCGGCATCTTGGGTCCTTTATTAAATTCAACATGGCTCGCCCCGCTAGCCGTGACATAAGATGTGAAAACAATATCCAAAAAACATGAGGGGCAAACAGGGAATAGTTTTAAGGTGCAGGGCCAACAAACTGAGTCTAGCCATGAACTCAGAGTTGATTGAATTAGCATTTTGAATTGGCTGGTCTGAGTTACTTCAATCAAGTCTATGTTCACTTTGAGTTAAGATTATACATGATTAATGTCAAAGAAACAAGCCATCATCAGCAACTGATTCTGATTTAGCAGGTTTTCAAATCTAAACGGTACCCATCCCTAGCTGGCTGTAGTTAAACCTTTACTTAAAAAGCATCCCTAGACCCAGCTGTCTTAGCTAATTATAGGCCGATCTCCAACCTGACAATCCTTGAAAGAGTAGTTGGGGAGACAGTCAGAGGGGCAGTGTGATGATCTTACAAACTCAGTTCAGCTTTTTACAGGAAAACAAATGTCCCTGAATGCAACAGTGAGACACAGTCTGCCTGTGTGGCTGTGATAGCTGCCGTTAGGAGCGCTCATGTGTTTGCAGTTAGACGAGGAGATGTTACCATCATGGACACGTTAACAAATCCTGCAGCATCACGTGGCACAAACACTTTGTGTTCCTGTCATCTGCAAGCAACAGGAAGTTCATTAATAAAGGCGGGATGGAGACGTGACTGTGATGGTTCTCCTTCATCCAGCTGTTACACACATCTGGGCTCACACGACGAGCCTTTGTCTAATACAGCAGCTGCTCTCTGAACACTTTTCTGAAGAGGAGCTGCACAAACCTTTGTTTGCTTTCTAGAGCAGCGTATCAAAGTCAAACTACCCACTGCTAGCAGCTGTTTCTATCATAGTTTAGGATCCAGATGTGTGAGGTCTAAATTTACACCTCTGATTAAAATACATAGTTAAAAACAGCCAATTGAGTCCAAATGTGTCTTAAACCAGATAAACTGACAGTTACAGCTGAGCCTGTGTGTCCTTGGAGACACTGCTCTGCTACAGAGATGCATTTTAGAAACCAGGAAACATCAAAATCATTTAAATCAGAGAGTTCTTGTTACTAACAGCTCACCTCTCTGCAGCAGACACTGGCTGGGATTTAAAATTAATGCCTCGAGGATTGGACCGGTCACTCTTTAAGGACACAGAGCTGGATGGTTTCTGATTGACGCTAAAAATAAGTGAACATGAAACATGTGTCACATCCAATGTGTCCAATACATTAGATAAAAACTATAAATAAACTATGTAAATAGTTTATTATTTAAATCGTTAAATAGTAAAAAGCTGATTAAAATTTCAAACATTTTAATACTGACATGAACTTACTTTTCGTCAGATGACTTCTTTTGCCCTAAATTACGAAAGAAATGCTTCACCCGTTTGCTCTTAGACGACACAGAGCTGGGTGGAGGTCCAGGCTGGTTCCTGTGAATAATGATGGAGCAGTGATGTGAGTGCTGAGCTGTGACATGGAGAAGAGTCATGGACAGTTAGAGATGGTCATCTCACCTCTGAGCTGTGGTCTGGCTCTCATGTTCCCCACACAGAGTGCTTTTAGAGGGAGGGACTCCCTCCTCTCTGTCCTCACACTGATCCATGCTGCTCAATCCACATCAGCTCACACACACTTTCTACCTTCACCTGCAGAGGAAACACAAATCATTCATGTGCACATCAACTGAGAGCTGCAGAGGTCGTGTCTGATGTGTTGGACTAACATCCATCTGAGACGCAGCTTTCATCAGTTCACTACAAAAAGTGTCACAGAGCCCAGTTCAGCCTCCAAATCCTCCATTACTGTAGTCTTACAAAGCAGCAGGTCAAACATGGCTGCAGAGAGCAGCTTTATGTCAGTAACAACGTCCAGGACCGAGCTGACTGCTTACAGAGTTCATACTCTAACTGCTAGCTGCTCTGCTAGCTAAGCTAACTCAGTAACAGTGACTCTGACAGCAGTTACTGTGGAACAGGGGCCGAGCTCAGGACACCTTCAGTGTGTTTAGTCTGAGTCCTGGACTCTGATTCAATGGATTCAATCCAGCTCAGAGTTTCATGTGTTCATCAGAATAAAATACATGTACTAATATAACAAAAGTAATGCTCTGAATGCAGGACTGTAATGGAGGATAAATAAGGTTTTTACAGCCTGAAAGAAACATTCAGTTCATTTATTTGTAGACAGTGAAGCAGTTTTTAATACTGCAGCTGTTTCCTTCACCTGTGTGTGTGTGAGCCACACCTTCATGTGCTGCTTTAGAAATATGTGGTCTGACTGCTCAGACTGAGTCTAGGAGGAAAGTTCACACGCTGGAGAAAGTTTTGTTCCTAACTTTGTCAGAGTTCGGCTCCAAAGACAAAGAAGACGGAGCTCACAGTCTGTAGATGCAACAACCAACAAATAAAAGAATTTGGTTCATTTCAAAGAAATTCACACGGTGACCAAGTAAAGTAACCGTAGTAAAGGAGACAACATCCCGTTGATGGTGGGATTATTTGAAAGATTTGCTTTAGTCACGTCACCAAATGCAGTTGAACCACCCGTGGATCCATGTTTGACCATTCTACCACTCTGAGCTCTGCTTTTGAATCATTTTATTATTATCATCATTCATTTATTCATTCTTTGGAGGGGGGCTATTTCCTGATGCCGCCCTAATAAGCTGATGTTCAAGGGGAAATATAACAGAAACTCTTTCAGTGTTATTCATTAATAAATTAACAGATAAACTGTGAAGAAGAAAAAACTGAGATTTAAAGGAGAGAGTGAGAAACTTGATCATCCATCCTCATAATACATGTTTATCAGTATCTGCTGTGACCATACTGCAGTAATAACTACAAGTCTACATTTCTGTGACTGTTGATCAATCACAGCAGGAATCTGAGCTCATCTCTGCACACAGAGCAGCTTCAGCTCTGGGATAAACTGCTCGCTTCACGTCCTTCTCAGCTCACAGACACTCATCCTGATATTTTCCTTTAACATTTGATGGTATAATTCATCTGAGTTTGCACTTTATCTGCATGAATACAGAAAAATAGACCCAAACACCAGAAACCATCAGTTTCACCATGTAGAATATATTGTTGTTTCCTTGCTTTTAATTCAGAGAAAAACTCTGATTTGGATTTTCTCTGTTCTCTTTGCTGCTTAGTCACTATCTCATCTTCACTCTCAAACATTTAAAAAGCAGCGAGTCTGCAGCTGAGGGAACACAAACTCAAACTGTCGGAACAGGTTTGATCGTTTCTTGCGTTTATTAATTTGGTGATTCATCAAATGTATAACTGTCATAATCTGCTGCTGAGTCTCTTACGCTGATGAAAATGCAGAAAACACAGATCACGAACACCAGTTCAACCAATCACATTCATTCCACTTTGATCTGTGACAGACTGATGCATTCATCTCTGTTAAAGTGTTGCGTTAGACTGCTATATATTTTTGTGTTCTTTATGCTGTAGATTTTCATGTCTCTGGAATAGTTGGCAGCAATAAGGATGATTTTCTGTAAAATCATATTGATATGAGCCGTGAGTTATTCGTAGATGAGCGTTAGATTAGTTTGATGGGTTAACTCAGAGAGCTGAAGATATCGTGGACATGCTGACCTCGCTCCGTGGTGTACAGGGCCGTTTACCCTCATGATTAATATTCACAATAAAAAAATGAGGCGAACATCATGAAGTCTGTGTGTGTTTCATAGTGTCGAACCACCTTTGTACAGTTAAACCTAACAGTTACTACATGACGGAAACACCAACGTTATTTCTTTTATGCGTTTATCAGGTCACGCTGATTATTGAACAAAAACCCAAACATCAGCTGTTAATCGAATTTTTTTGCTTTCTCTCCTCCTTAAACATGTTTTTAATGTTAGTTATAATTCAGAATTGGCGACTGGAACACGTATGACACATACGAACGTCAGGAAATAAAACCTCAGTAAATGAAGTCAGTGTACAGCGGGGGTTATGGCAGCTGTGTACCGGGACATGCGCTTTGTCGGTGGTAATAACAGCTCGATTGCTTGCGAGGCGAGCGGGTCTGTCCCACGCTTTGCCGTGAGCAGGGTTCCTACGCCTTTTTCAGGGTCAAATTCAAGCACTTTTTAAGCACTTTCAAGGTCCCTTTTCAAGCTTTTCCAGCACATCAGCCCCCCTGCCAAAAAAAAAAAGAATGCATGTTTCAATTCGCATTACCTCAGTAAGACCATGTGAAAATGAAAACAAATCATCCTACGTGAACTTAAATACCTTTGTTCAACTTTTGCTAAGAAATAGAAAAACGCACCACACAAAAATACAGTGGAACCCCGACTTACGAATATTTTACGAATATTATATTACGAATAATATTTCTGCCCGTGTTATGGCAAAATGCCCGAGTAACAAAATCCGCTGGCTCCGATTGGCTGAGCCTACAACGCCCACAATGCCTTCCGAATCATGTGACAACCCCTTGGTTTCCACACTTGCGCTTCGCCGTTCCACTTGAACGACGAATTGTTGTTCTAGATAGCAATTAGCCTATAGCCTATCGTTCAGCATCGCCTCACTTAAAACACGCAACTCAATTACGAAAGACCCTCGGGAATGAATTCATTTTGTAAGTCGGGGTTCCACTGTACTGTACTACCTTATATACATAGTGTATAAACTCTAAATGCCCATTTCACTTAAAAATTAAGATGTGAAAATGTGAACAAAAAAACAAAAAAAGAAAGAAATAAGTCTGCTCATCAGATATTGATGCTTCTTTCCTGTGTGACAAGAATTAGGAGACAGATATTTGTTTGTTTTTTAAGTTACAGTGGGGCAAAAAAGTATTTAGTCAGTGTTAAGATTCAATATTGAGGAAGGGTACAAGAGGTGATCGAAGAATAACCACACCGATCCGGCCGGGTGAAGTCAAACGATGATTTTAATGAACACACGTGTGGGAAGACAACTCTGTACGCAGACAGGAAGTAGTCTTCGACTTAATCAAAGCATGAACAGATATTTTATAGCATCAGGGTTTGTTTACTGACGCCCCTTCATGCGTCACCGGTACATTTTATACATAGATCAGATCAACATCATCATGACTTTTCACCCAGAAAATCATCTTCTATTTTCATGGCTTGGTACTTTCCGTTCTTATCTTAAAATGAATTGTTCCTCTTTCTTGCCGAGACAACAAGGACGGTTCCTCTAAATAAATCTAATTTAAAGTGTGTGTGTGTCACGACCTCACCCAGCCTCGATGTCACCTCTCGCACTTCTGACCTTTTACCAGACCAGAGGCTCACTGAGACTATGTGTATGTCTTCTACTAAATAAATGTTTTAACCAAGAACCTCTACTAAAACCTTAATATAAAATGATCTGATATATAAGTGTTTTGTAAGCATGTATTGCAATTCCTTCTATGGCTCCAAGTCACTTGCACAATAGATTGTCCGAACATCGCGCCGAACAAAGCTTCCGACCCCCAATTAATTGACCGAGCTCCAACTCTTTAATAAGCACAGATATGCATTGTGTATAAAATAGTCATAACTGCTTAAGGCCTTCTTAAAGCTATCTGTTACATTGTTAAAGCCTTGTCTTAGCCTGCGGCTCAAAATAACTATCTGCTTTCACTTCTGCATACAACTTCCTGTCAGCCTGCAACTCAGTCTTTCTGAAAGAGACACTGTTTAACCCCTGAATGCAATATAAACTCCAGATTTTATTATTAATGCAATGGTAATGATGACAATTATTTAACTATAGCAGTAAAATAATTTCCCTTCTCGACACTCCCTCTCATGACCTCTGGAACACCAGAGGTCACAATACATTATGGTTCACCAGGCCTCGAGATCTCCAGGATCCTCGCCCCTCCTGTGGTCGCCGAGATCTTCTGCAAAGGAAACAAAACACCTTTTCTTGCATCTCCCTAACTTATCCTTTTTGGGACTCTTTAATCAAAAGCATGATCCTAATTATGCTCTTAACTTATTGACTTGTATTTATGTATATTCTTCAACGTTACTCATCACTTTAAAATTCTTTAAGCGCTGGTTTCACGTCCAGTTGCTCGCTCTACTTTCCCTTATCTGATCATCAACATCCTGTGCACAAATTGTCGCTGCTACAAGTTCCTCTACTCTAAAAGAAAACAACCACTTTAATCAATTAAGTTTAAGCATATAAGCAATTACTCCTGTATACATTTCATCATAGCTAAATGCTGCCTTGAAACAACTCCTATGTGTTAACTTCATTTTAACCTCACATTTCCTATGTTATAACCCATTTTGGTATAGCCTTTTTATTTCATTTGCTCCCTTTAATGTAACAACACCTTCTAATTCTAATGTATCAGACTTAACCAAAATATATGCTTTCCTTCCTCTTTGGTCCTTTTTTAAGTTCAGTTAAAAGCTAAATGAATTTAAGGCCTTTTGCCTGGAATCAATACTGTCATGTGTGTTTCTTAACTCTGTGTCTGTAAGCGTGTGCAATCCTTCATGAACTCATATTATCCTCACAGTAGATTGGCTAATCATAGCGCTAGCCAAAGGCTCGTGACCCTCCAGAGACAAATTTGAGCCACAACTCCTTTAAAAGCACAAAATGCAATATGTATAAAAATCATTTCTACGTAGAAGCTCCCCCTTTATCCTAAAAATACCTTCCATGTAATATCTGTATGTGTAAGCCTACATTATAACCACTTCTTCTAAAGATCAAAAAATCAAACCTGTTCTACTCCTTCAACCCTCACTAATTTTCCCTCTAAGATTTATTCACAGCTTTGAAAAACCAGCATTGTATCTTCTAAACAGGATTCAGTTCTGTCATGGTCCTGGGCCATGTTGGCCCAGTATTCTTGGTTCCTTGTATTTTCGCTCCTTATTTAGGCCAGGTTTTCTCAGGTGTCCTATTGTGGTGTTCCCTAAGTGTTTTTCCCTTTGTGACTCTTACCCCCTTGTGCCCCTCTGTGTATTTATGAGCTCTCGTCTCTCTTTGTATTTATTCCATGTTTCCCCCAGCCTGTTATGTCTATGTTCTCCCCGTACTTTCTCTGGGTGTATTTAAGTTGTGTCTTCTGTTATGGTAGTTGCTGGTTCGTCTGTGTTGTTTCCCCTCGGTCTCCCTGCGTCTCGTTTCTGGTTTGTGTTATTAGCTTACCCAGTTTAGGTTTCCGGTTTCTTGTTTTTCCACCAGTGCTGTTTTGTGCCCACCGTTGTAAATAAATATTCACCTGCACCAGAGCTGCCGCCTTTTGGGTCCTTTTCTACAACTCCACACGGCTTGCCTCGCAAACCGTGACAAGTTCACCTTTAATCCTTTAACCTTAACTTAAAAATAACAGTTTCAGTTTTACCATATCCAAATGATCAAAAACCCAAAAGGTCCTAAAATGATCCTAAATTATTAAACAATTAAATTAATAAACCCTAAACCCCCCTTTATCTTGATACATTTCATGTATCAAGATACTATACAAAACTTAAAAATGCTCAGTTTCCCCACTCATGATCCAATCTATGTCATAAAAATAAACTTAAAACAGAACAGTTATCAGTCATGTGTTACTTCAATTAATGATAACTGAGTTTCATCAAAAATATTTCCCCTTTAGCATTTGGCATTCTCCCAACAATATACTATAATCCCATAATCTAACCCCAGTCAACAAAACAAAACAGAAATTTTCTCTGGTAAAAACAAATTGTTTGTCCACATTAATTCATCCTCACTCACATTCAGTCACACATTCACTCACATGCAGTCACACCATGTATTTGCTGATAGTGGAGCTTCCCGCACAATCAGATACTCCACCCTCAGCAAAATGAGCTCCGTCATTTTTTATTTTCCATAGGAAAATATTTCTTTATGCTTTTGGACTGGATTGACTCGCATAAAATCCTTTTTACAGGGACTTACGACCTGAATAGTCCCCACAGGTAGCTCTCCTCAGCCAATTGTAATCTGGAAAGCCGCCTTATATTTGCTCTTCCCGAGAATTTTCAGCGCCGTTATTCACTGTTGCAGGCCTGCTTAAAACAGAAATGAAAAATAGAGCTGATTGTTAGCTCATAAAAACAAAACAAAATCACCTGACAGGTTTTCTTTAAGTGCACTGTTACAAAATAATGGGCCCCTCCCAGACATGTCCATGTTTCCTAAAACTCCCTCTATTAAAAACAAAAATAACAACAACAACCTAACTGACAGAATCAACCCCTCACCACAACAACCTCAACAACCTTAAACACACAAGTCTTGCCACCACATAATTTCACCTCCTCAATACACCAAAAGTCTCATTAAAACCACACAATTTGCACACAACAATCACCCCCTTATGCTCTGTAACATACTTCAATTCAGCATAAAACATAACCCCCTTTGTCATATGGCTTCTTCTATTCCTCAATTACAAACACAAATGTATTTTATTAAACATTCACACCATTGTATCATTCATACAAAATAGCAAGCTGTTCTTCATTGCATATGTTTGTGTTCTTAGCCAAGTTTAATCTGTATCTATGCATTAATCTCGATGAGCTTGTCTTGTCTTCATAAGGTTAATGCATTTTCTGCTTGTGTATGTGAATTTGCATATGTTGCTTTTGCAGTGTGTCAGACTCCTGCACAATTCTCCACTTAAGCCGTCAGTTTCTTTCCCAAATTTGCTAACCCAAATTTTAAGTTCCCACCTTATTAACAGCTTTCATGCTCCTCAGCCAGAAGCTAGGGCCCACTTGTCAGGTTTATGGAGACATGGCGCTGTAAACAATTCAACCAGAAACTTGCCTTGGCATGTCCAGTCAAGTTAACCTACAGGTCTCTTCCGACCGCTGCACGTGGAAAATTGATCCAGATCTGTTTCGCCCCTATAGAAACACAACTGAGACATTTTCATTATTTTCATATATACTTAAACTACCCGTTTCCCTTTGTCTGGTCAGAAATCCCAACTTATGTTATGTATATACGTGTAAGCAGGTCTTCATTGCTTTTCCTATGTATTTTGTTAATGTTCAGTGAGTGTAAGCTGCTTTCTTCATTGCCTCTATATGTTATAGTCAGGTTTAATTCATGCATCTTTTCTCTGATTTCTTAATTCAAAACTATCTCACTTCTGATTCTTTCCAGAAATAATTTCACATGTAACACTTTGTCTATGTATGTTTTCTATTCTTGTTTACCTCTTTGTTTGTGACGGTGGACATCTCTAAACCATCATGAGTTCAAGCTTCACTTTCAGTCCAATTACACCCTGTATTCTCACAGTCGAAGTCGTCCAGCTTCACCTCTCACTGGTCACTGTCCTCTTCTCTCAGTGTCCTTTTGTTGTCTTGAATTCCAGCAAACACAGTCTGTTTCTTCTCTGTTTCTCTTCAGTATTTTCCTTTTGGATCAAGTCCCAGCCTGGCAAAATACCACATTCAGTGCCTTTAAACAGTCATGTCACACTGTTCTTACCAGCCTGCTGTCCACCGTGCATGGTTCATCACGTGGTTTCTTCTTGTCTGTTGATCCTTTCACTCGTCCCTTTCAAGATTACTCCAAGCAAGACAAATCTGACAATCAGTGTCCAGTGCTTTACCACCGTTCATTATCCCACTGTTCAACTGCCCAGCCTGTAATTTACAGTACATGTTTCCACCTCGTGGTTCCTTTCATGCTGCTGCTGGTGTCGTCAGTGTGGTTTCCGTTGCACTGTCTTTTGCCTGCTAGTAATTCTTCTCAAGTCCACGATGTTCTGTCGGTCTTCATCAGGAGATTAACTGTCCTTTGAGCTTCTTCTCAGGATGGGGACAAGTGCGAGGTCAAGCTGTAAAATTTTAAGCCAAAATCTGGCCTGTTTTCCCCCAATTATGCTACTCTAGTGGTTTTGGCGCCGTACTCAAAATTCCAGGTTGAGAGAAGTCCACCTTCATTTATCTGTAATCTGTGTTGACACACTAAAACATACAATTAATATCCTTTTCATTTCTTTTCTCAAAACCTCCATTCGCTTTATCTGCCTAGAGTTTAACTCATCTGTTTCTCTCTCTGGGTGCTCACTCGTCACCTTATATGGGCATGCAAACTTCCTGTCACCCACACCATTTCCTGTTACACACACACAGCACGCAGCTGCTCAGAGCAGCTCAAGCTGCTTTGCTGTTTCTCCAGGCTAATCAAACTTATTTTGTATTTACAATCTACAAACCCTCTGTAATTCTACTAACTTTTGACCTAAAATGTAGCATCATTCACACAATGATTTCATAATCCTCTCACACACACCTTTTAAATAAACTAAACTCTTATAACATCACTCATGCATCTCTTAAATTAAAAACACTTTCAAACTTTAAAACATCCTACTTTACATCACCAAAGAAATACCTCTCACACCTTTATTCATCATTCAAAACCTTCTAGTCACCGCATTCACACAAGAAATTGAAAAAATAAAACACACCAGCAACTATTGCTGGAGAGAAGTTACTACTGAAAGTAATATGTTAATCTTAAGTATATACAGTGCACTCAATATATTTATCTATCTACATCCAAACTCAGTCAATTACTATACATCCACTACGGCAACTCAAAACTTTATTTATAGTCCTCTAATAAACATAAATGGCATTTGAAACACACACTCAACACTGTTTGCAGCAGTATTTGTAAAACCAACTGTGGCTTAAACAGTTCACTGCTTACTCATTTGCATTTTCACTCACACACACACCGTCTAAAAATAGCAGCAGCATTGCCTCAGACTCCTTTCACACAGATCTTTTTATATTACAAAGACGTCTTATATTTACAACTACTGTCAGATCTGTCAGCTTTAGCGCCTAACCAATTTAGACAAATTTAAAATAACCGCCCACCAATTAACCAGTATCAAGACTTTAACTGTTTCTGGCCTCATTTCTAAAATCCCTAACTCAATTTAAAAGCGTCAACCAACCCAAACTTTGCCTGAAGCTCTATTTTTGGCATTTCACAGCCAAGGCTTACCTCGAAGTGTTAAGTTAAAGTTACACGCCCGAAGACCAACTTCTCCTGTCCAAAAAAGCGCAGGTACCGTTCCAAACGGTAAGGAGACTCTAACTCCTAGTTTAATTCCAGGCTGCCCTGTACCCCACAGTTAAACCACACTGAACTATCCCTCTTCGCCGAGAGGTCAATGTCGCGCGTCCACGACAAGGAGGGAGCGTAACCTCCGGGCTCTGCGCTTCCTAGAACCCCCTCGGTTCCGTTCTAAAATAATTTATAATACTTTGAAACAACAATCAACACCCAAAACAAGTGTATAACTGAAGCAGGTCCAACCTTATAACCAAAAAATAACCAAATTCCCTAACATACTAAAATCATTTCCAGCAGTCCAACTGCTTCCCGCGGTCCAACCGCATTAAATCCTTTCCAGCAGTCCAACTGCTTTAAATCCTCAGTACTGTCATGACATTCTCATCAAAATCAAAACAGACATCCACCAGTAACTTCAGTGAGTAGACTTAAATTTTATCATATCCAATTTGGCACACTTTGGAAATAATTCAACAGGTAGTGCCTTACCTTTTGGATAAGCCGGCTTATGCCCACTCACTTAGACCACTGGAATTCATGTCTGCCCGTCAGACCACCTAAGACCCCGGATTTCTCCGTCTAAACCTCCAACTCTCCCTCCTCAATAACCGGACGAAGCCCCCAAATGTTAAGATTCAATATTGAGGAAGGGTACAAGAGGTGATCGAAGAATAACCACACCGATCCGGCCGGGTGAAGTCAAACGATGATTTTAATGAACACACGTGTGGGAAGACAACTCTGTACGCAGACAGGAAGTAGTCTTCGACTTAATCAAAGCATGAACAGATATTTTATAGCATCAGGGTTTGTTTACTGACGCCCCTTCATGCGTCACCGGTACATTTTATACATAGATCAGATCAACATCATCATGACTTTTCACCCAGAAAATCATCTTCTATTTTCATGGCTTGGTACTTTCCGTTCTTATCTTAAAATGAATTGTTCCTCTTTCTTGCCGAGACAACAAGGACGGTTCCTCTAAATAAATCTAATTTAAAGTGTGTGTGTGTCACGACCTCACCCAGCCTCGATGTCACCTCTCGCACTTCTGACCTTTTACCAGACCAGAGGCTCACTGAGACTATGTGTATGTCTTCTACTAAATAAATGTTTTAACCAAGAACCTCTACTAAAACCTTAATATAAAATGATCTGATATATAAGTGTTTTGTAAGCATGTATTGCAATTCCTTCTATGGCTCCAAGTCACTTGCACAATAGATTGTCCGAACATCGCGCCGAACAAAGCTTCCGACCCCCAATTAATTGACCGAGCTCCAACTCTTTAATAAGCACAGATATGCATTGTGTATAAAATAGTCATAACTGCTTAAGGCCTTCTTAAAGCTATCTGTTACATTGTTAAAGCCTCGTCTTAGCCTGCGGCTCAAAATAACTATCTGCTTTCACTTCTGCATACAACTTCCTGTCAGCCTGCAACTCAGTCTTTCTGAAAGAGACACTGTTTAACCCCTGAATGCAATATAAACTCCAGATTTTATTATTAATGCAATGGTAATGATGACAATTATTTAACTATAGCAGTAAAATAATTTCCCTTCTCGACCGATTGTGCAAGTTCCCCCACCTAAAATGATGACAGAGGTCAGTAATTTGCACCAGAGGTACACTTCAACTGTGAGAGACAGAATGTGAAAAAAAAATCCATGAATCCACATGGTAGGATTTGTAAAGAATTTATTGGTAAATCAGGGTGGAAAATAAGTATTTGGTCAATAACAAAAATACAACTCAATACTTTGTAACATAACCTTTGTTGGCAATAACAGAGGTCAAACGTTTACTATAGGTCTTTACCAGGTTTGCACACACAGTAGCTGGTATTTTGGCCCATTCCTCCATGCAGATCTTCTCGAGAGCAGTGACGTTTTGGGGCTGTCGCCGAGCAACACGGACTTTCAACTCCCGCCACAGATTTTCTATGGGGTTGAGGTTTGGAGACTGGCTAGGCCACTCCAGGACTTTCAAATGCTTCTTACGGAGCCACTCCTTTGTTGCCCGGGCGGTGTGTTTTGGATCATTGTCATGTTGGAAGACCCAGCCTCGTTTCATCTTCAAAGTTCTCACTGATGGAAGGAGGTTTTGGCTCAAAATCTCACGATACATGGCCCCATTCATTCTGTCCTTAACACGGATCAGTCGTCCTGTCCCCTTGGCAGAAAAACAGCCCCATAGCATGATGTTTCCACCCCCATGCTTCACAGTAGGTATGGTGTTCTTGGGATGCAACTCAGTATTCTTCGTCCTCCAAACACGATGAGTTGAGTTTATACCAAAAAGTTCTACTTTGGTTTCATCTGACCACATGACATTCTCCCAATCCTCTGCTGTATCATCCATGTGCTCTCTGGCAAACTTCAGACGGGCCTGGACATGCACTGGCTTCAGCAGCGGAACACGTCTGGCACTGCGGGATTTGATTCCCTGCCGTTGTAGTGTGTTACTGATGGTGACCTTTGTTACTTTGGTCCCAGCTCTCTGCAGGTCATTCACCAGGTCCCCCCGTGTGGTTCTGGGATCTTTGCTCACCGTTCTCATGATCATTTTGACCCCACGGGATGAGATCTTGCGTGGAGCCCCAGATCGTGGGAGATCATCAGTGGTCTTGTATGTCTTCCATTTTCTGATGATTGCTCCCACAGTTGATTTTTTCACACCAAGCTGCTTGCCTATTGTAGATTCACTCTTCCCAGTCTGGTGCAGGTCTACAATACTTTTCCTGTTGTCCTTCGAAAGCTCTTTGGTCTTGCCCATGGCGGAGTTTGGAGTCTGACTGTTTGAGGCTGTGGACAGGTGTCTTTTATACAGATGATGAGTTCAAACAGGTGCCATTCATACAGGTAACGAGTGGGGGACAGAAAAGCGTCTTACAGAAGACGTTACAGGTCTGTGAGAGCCAGAGATTTTCCTTGTTTGAGGTGACCAAATACTTATTTTCCACCCTGATTTACGAATAAATTCTTTACAAATCCTACCATGTGGATTCATGGATTTTTTTTTCACATTCTGTCTCTCACAGTTGAAGTGTACCTCTGGTGCAAATTACTGACCTCTGTCATCATTTTAAGCGGGGGAACTTGCACAATCGGTGGCTGACTAAATACTTTTTTGCCCCACTGTAATTCCCAGTAAAACTGTTTTATTGCTAACTACATTGCTGTCTGGATTATTGCTGAAGTCCTAAAGGATCACCTTTAAAGTGTTTGTGCTAATAACATGTACAGTGAGACAGGCATGGAGAACAGCACTGACTGGGAGGCTTTGAACAGATCAAATAGTTCAATTCAACATATAAGACTTTAAGAATGCACAAGCATCTACTTAAAATCTATTGAATTTGTCATCTGTGATATTATTTTGTACAATTCCAATGTATTTTGTTCATCTCCCTTAAATAAACAGGCAGCCTTAAAGTATGAAATATTCATATACAAACACATATAAATGTGTGAACTGTCTCAGTGGCTGATTGTGCCCCACAGGCCTCAGTGTGAGCTTGAAGACATTTATAATGTTTAAGTAGTTTAATGTGCAGGTGCTGACCATAAACACATTTTGAATGAAAGCCGGGGAACTTTGGTAGCACAGAAACAAGTGGCTATTCTTTGTGACCATATGGATCACTCATATTACCGTTATTTCAAATACTCCAGAAAGCTGATGTCCAGGGTGTAATTGGCCGTTTTTGACTACTTTTGATGTGGCCTCTGTATTTCACATTTAAAAACTGTTTATCTTGCTAATCTGTTATTTTCTCATTTTGACAAACTGTATCAGCACAATTTATCTAAATTCAGACAAAATGTAAAATACGAGTAGAAAGTGATATTTTTGACTGTAAAAACCACAAGCATGTTTAACAAATCATTTTCATAACTTGAAATGCAAACAGAAATTGTACATTTTTTAAAATACACAAACGTTTTGCAGACAACAAAGTTATATTTACCTAAAATTGCAGCCAAGGCTCAGACGCTTTTTATGTAACCATTTCAAACTATTTACAGAACAATCAGGCGCAAGGCAGCCCAGGTGGGGAAATTTTGCTTTTACATTTTGCGACGCATTTTATTTCTCTATCTGATAAGAAAACTATTCAATCAGATAGTTGTTTGTGGTGAGCAATAATAAACAATGGATAATCCGTATACAAACAAATTCAAGCTTTTCTCCTCAATGGAGAGCCTCCCCCGATTGAACAACAACGCGTCAACAACATGCTGTGACTCTTCTTCCCTCTAAAGTCCTGGTGTTAACACTCACCCTGCATCAGCTTCACCTATTTTAAATTGTTTTTACTTTTCAAACCGACGGATCATTTGAAGCCAACCATCCAAAAACTGCTTCAGCTGTTGTTAAGGTTCAAAATTGAGGAAGGAGAGTACAAACCACCCTTGGTCCAGAAGCTCTTGGTCAAACAATGATTTTTAATGAATACACACGTGTGGGAAGATCGCTACAGACAGCAATTGATCTTCGACTTCCTCAAAGCATACACAGATTTTATACCGTCAGGGCTTGATTTACTGACGCCCCTTCATGCGTCACAGACAGGATATATACACATACGTCAATATCAAAACCACAACGACTTTTGACACAATTTAAAAGAACAATTGTCTTCTATCTTCATAACAGGTGCTTCCTGTCACTGCCGGATGCTCGCTTGTCATCTTGGCACCTCAGCAGCAGTTCTGCGACAAACTGCTCTTTTTGCAACCCCAAGCGAAACATGATTAAACTTTTACCTATAAATGATTCTCTCTAACTGAGTGTGTGTGTGTCTGTGTGCTAACCACAATTGCACCCTATTTCACCTCGCGACTAGCTCCTGACCTCTAGACAGAGAGACAGAAGCCACTCTCAGATATGTAATAACTGAACTAAAACTATGGATATGTCATCTACTAAATAAATGTTTTAATCAAGAACCCCTACTAAAAGCTTAATACAAGAATATGAACATATAAAAGATATTAAAATAAACTGATATAAGTGTTTTGTAAGCATGTATTGCAATTCCTTCTATGTTCTAGTTTTCCCTCAGCATGGATCATCTAGACACTCTCACTAGTGAAGCTTTAGACCATTAATGAACCTGAACATCAACTCAAATAAGCACAGATATGCATTATGTATAAAATAGTTATAACTGCATCTGAAATACAAAATTAATATAATAACTTGAATGCATAAACATCTTAAGGCCATCTTAAAGCTATCTGTTACATTGTTAAAGCAATGATCAATTTGAATAACCTAGTAATTCAAATGGCCTCGTCTGGCCTGCTGCTCAAAATAACCTAAGACTGGTTTCACTTCTGCAAACTCTCTGCAAGCCTGTTTCCTGTCAGCCTGTGACTTTTAGCCTTTTCTGAAAGACACACTGTTCAACCTCTGAATGCAATATAAACTACAGATTATATTATTAATGCAATGGTGATGATGATTATTCTTTAACAATAGCAGTAAAATAATTTCCCTGCTCCACACTCCCTCTCTCGACCTCTGGAACACCAGAGGTCGCAATACATTGTGTCCTTGCTCAGCAAATCAGACAACCTCATGTCATCTAATTGGTCCAGTAATAAACACCAGCTCCCCTTCGAGAACACTCCATGTGTAAGCTTTGGTTTTCTCGGTCCCTCTCTTGTGGTCTCGGACCTCCCTGTGGTCGTCGAGATCTTCTGCAAAGGAAACAAAACACCTTTTCCTGCACCTCCCTAACTTATCCTATCTGTAATCAAAAGCCTGATCCTAATTATGTTCTTAACTTATTGACTTGTATTTATATATATTCTTCAACGTTACTCATCACTTTGAAACTCTTTAAGCACTGCTTTCACGTCCGGTTGCTTGCTCTATTTTCCCTTATCTGATCATCAACATCCTGTACACACAAACTGTCGCTGCTGCAAGTGCCCCCACTCTAATCTTAAGTCACCTTTTTAACAAGAAAATCATTATAAGCGCCTATTCTACTAAAAGCTCCAAAAGAAAACAACCACTTTAATCAATTAAGTTTAAGCATATAAGCAATTACTCCTGTATACATTTCATCATAGTTAAATGCTGCCTAGAAACAACTCCTGTGTGTTAACACTAACTTCATTTTAACCTCACATTTCCTATGTTATAACCTGTTTTTGGTATAGCCTTTTTGTTTCATTTTGCTCCTTTTAATGTAACAATACCTTCTAATTTTAGTTTATCAGACTTAACCAAAATATATGCTTTCCTTCCTCTTTGGTCCTTCTTTAAGTTCAGTTAAAAGCTAAATGAATTTGAGGCCTTTTGCCTGGAATCAATACTGTCATGTGTGTTTCTGGACTCTGTGTCTGTAAGCGTGTAATTATTTCTATTTATAAGCTCTCCCATTTATCCTAAAAATAAATCTATGTAATATCTGTATGTGTAAGCCTACATTATAACCACTTCTTCTAGAAATCAAAAGAAATCAAACCTGTTCTCCTCCTTCAACCCTCACTAATTTTCCCCCTAAAATTTATTCACAGCTTTGAAACACTGGCATTGTATCTTCTAAACAGGATTCAGTTCTTTAATCCTTTAACCTTAACATAAAAATAACAGTTTCAGTTTTACCATACCCAAATGACCAAAAAACCCCAAAAAGTCCTGAAATAATCCTAAATTATTAAACCCTAAATTCCCCCTTTTATTTTTGACACATTTCATGTGTCAAAAATACTATACATCCACAATACTATACAAAACTTAAAATGCTCAGTTTTCCCCACTCATGTTCCAATCTATGTCATAAAAATAAACTTAAAACAGAACAATTATCAGTCATGTGTTCCTCCAATTAATGGTAACTGAGTCATAACCGAAAATGTTTCCCCTTTAACATTTGGCATTCTCCCAACAATATACTATAATCCCATAATCTAACCCCAGTCAACAAAACAGAAATTTTCTCTGGTAGAAGCCAATTGTTTGTCCACATTTATTCATTCCCCCACCTTCATCCAGTCACACACATTCACATTCAGTCACACCATATATTTGCTAATAGTGGAGCTTCAGATCAGATTCTCCACCCTCGGCAAAATGAGCTCATTTTTTATTTTCCATAGGAAAATATTTCTTTATGCTTTTGGACTGGATTGAATCGCCACAATCCTTTTTACAGGGACTTAGACCTGATCACAGGTAGCTTTCTCCTTAGCCAGTTGTAATCTGGAAAGCCCCCCTTACATTTGCTCTCCCCGAGAATTTGTCAGCGCTGTTGCAGGCCTGCTTAGAACAGAAATGAGAAAAAATAGAGCTGATCATTAGCTCACAAAACACAAAACAAAATCACCTGGCAGGTTTTCTTTAAGTGCACTGTTAAAAATAATGGGCCAATTCTTAGACATGTCCATGTTTCCTAAAACTCCCTCTATTAAAAACAAAAACAACAACAACCCTAACCTAACTGACAGAATCAACCCATCACCCCAACAACCTCAACAACCTTAAACACACAAGTTTTGCCACCACATAATTTCACCTCCTCAATACACCGAAAGTCTCATTAAAACCACACAATTTGCCCACAAAAATCACCCCCTTTATGCACTTTAACATACTTCAATTCAGCATAAAACATAACCCCCCTTACAACAACATATCACTAAACTATAAATTTCCTACCCAAATCTGCACTTCTCTTCTCTGCTATGCTTCCTCTTCTGAAAGTCACTTCCTCAGTCACACACACACACACACACAGGAAGTTCCTCCGTCACCACTCACTCCAGCTAATTTGCATACTGAGTCATCTCTCAATGAGTTGCTGTAACAACAGAAACATATGTTTAAACATTACCACCTTATTAAATCACTTTATTTCTTTCTACAGTGATCACTGGTTTTGATCACTCAGTACGAGAGAGCACTCCTAAGTCACTCTTTTTAAAACTACTTTAATCACTTTTATTTTCATAACTCCCTTTGTCATATAGCTTCTTTGAGTTATTCCTCAACTACAAACTCAAATGTATTCTATTAACCAGTCACACCATTCTACCACTCATATAAGTAGCAAGCTGATGTTCATTGCATATCTTGTGTTCTAAGCCAGGTTTAATCAGTGTCTATGCATTAATCTCCATGAGCTTGTCTTGTCTTTTTAAGGTTAATGCATTTTCTGTTTGTGTATGTGAATTTGCATATGTTGCTTTTGCAGTGTGTCCGACTCCTGCACAATTCTCCACTTAAGCCGTCAGTTCTCTTTCCCAAATTTGCTAACCCAAATTTTAAGTTCCCACCTTATTAACAGCATTCCTGCTCCTCAGCCAGAAGTCAGGGCTCCACTTGCCACTCTCCCCCTCTGCCTCAGCCCAGCGGCTTTACCCGTGAGGTCCCGTCTTCTTCACTTCATCTCACCAGTGAGTCTGAGGTCACAGGAGGCCGAGTAATCGTGACTGTGCCTGCCTTAGGTTGTCCCAGGGTTTCGAGGTGGGATCTTACCCGTCATGGGCTATCCAGCCTTCCATACTCGCCTGATACGGGGGCCAAGTGGGCAGGGGTGCTATGAGCATAGGGAACACACTGGCTCTGGAAATTAAAGGAGTGTAAGCTGCTTCCTTCATTGCATCTTATATTAAACTATCTCGCTTCTGATTCTTTCCTCGAATAATTTCACATATGGCACTTTGTGTATGTATGTTTTCTATTCATTAATGTGATTGTCAGTTATTTTCTCTCTTCATTTTACTTTTTTTTTATCTGTTTGTAACGTTCTACTTTAGTTCTACTAAACCTTGATGTAAAAACAATACACCCTCTTTTTACGCACACACACTCTGCAGACTTCCTCTGTTCACACACTCGCCTATGAGTTATTATTATTAGTTATTTATTATTTTGTTCAAATCACACAGAATCATTCAAATCGAGTACTCACAGCATTCACATCACAACCTTCAACGTGCTCACTTTCAATCCTGCAAGACGCAGAGATGGACATCTCCTTCACCTAACATAAACTAAATTACCATATCAACATACAATTACTGAAATTCAGACTCAAATACACCGTCTGTTTTAATAAAGTCAAAGAGTAAACGGGTGTACCAAGTGTATGTACTTATGCGTTCTTGAACTGAAAGAAAAAGAAACTCAAACTCTTATAACATCACTCATGCCTCTCTCAAATTAAAAACACTTTCAAACTTTAAAACATCCTACTTGACATCACCAAAGAAATACCTCTCACACCTTTATTCCTCATTCAAAACCTTCTAGTCACCGCATTCACACTTAAACTGTGACCAGAGTTGAGGAATATAACTCAAAACACACTTTCCTAAGAGTACTTTAGACATGCTTATCATAATCAGAAAGAGCAAGTCAAAAACAAACAAACGAAAAATTGAAACCTCCATTAATTCTCACCGCACACACAAAAAATTGAAAAAATAAAACACACCAGCAACTAATGCTGGAGAAAAGTTACTACTGAAAGTAATGTGTTAGTCTTAAGTATATACAGTGCACTCAATATATTTATATATCTACATCCAAACTCAGTCAATTACTATACATCCACTACGGCAACTCAAAACTTTATTTATAGTCCTCTAATAAACATAAATGGCATCTTAAACACACACTCAACAATGTTTGCAGCAGTATTTGTAAAACCAACTGTGGTTTAAACAGTTCACTACTTACTCATTTGCATTTTCACACTCACACACACCGTCTAAAAATAGCAGCAGACAGTCAGTGCATTACTGACTCGACACACAGCCTCCTCTCACTTTATATTACAAAGACGTCTTATATTTACAACTACTGCCAGATCTGTCAGCTTTAGCGCCTACACAATTTCGACAAATTTAAGTTAACGGTCCCACCGAAAAAGTCCAACTTTTTTGTAATCAATTAACCAGTATCTGTCCAACAGTTTCTGGCCTCATCTCTAAAGTCCCTAACAACTCAATTTAAAAGCGTCAACCAACCCAAACTTTGCCTGAAGCTCTATTTTTTGGCGTTTCCCAGCCAAGGCTTACCCCGAAGTTTTAAGTTAAAGTTACACGCCCGAAGTCCAACTTCTCCTGACCAAAAAAGCGCAGACTACCGTTCCAAACGGTAAGGAGACTCTAACTCCTAGTGATTCTGGAGTGCCCCAAACTCCACAGTGACCAACTGACTATCCCTCTTCGAGGACAATGCCTAAGCGTCCTTGGCATTGGCAAGCGTTACCTCTGAGCACTGCGCTTCCTAGCAGACTCTAACTGCCGTCCTAAAATAATTTATAATACTTTGAAACAACAATCAACACCCAAAACAAGTGTATGACTGAGGCAGATCGACCCTGATGGACAATGGGGACTCTAACCCACAAAATGACCAACAAAGGTCTGACCTAATGACCAACCGGGACTTAAACCCACAAAATGACCAAATTCCCTACCAAACTACTTGAGACTCTAACTCAATTTCTTTTGGACTTCAACCCAGTATTTAAACTTTTCCTAGCAGACTCAAACTGCTTTAGCAGACTCTAACTGCTTTCATTTCTTCTTAGCAGAACTCTAACTGCTTCAACTCATGAGATTTTTCATCAAAATCAAAACAGACATTTACCGGCAACTTTTACTGAATAGACATTTAATTTTATCATCCAATTCAGCACACTTCGGATAAAATCAACAGGCCTGTGCCTACCTCTTTTTAAAGGCGCCTGTCCCCTCAGTTTGGTTGCCGGGTCACGCCTGCCTGTCTGACCACAACGGACCACCAAATTTCACCATCTACACCTCCAATCCTCCCTCCTCAACCACCGGACGAAGCCCCCAAATGTTAAGGTTCAAAATTGAGGAAGGAGAGTACAAACCACCCTTGGTCCAGAAGCTCTTGGTCAAACAATGATTTTTAATGAATACACACGTGTGGGAAGATCGCTACAGACAGCAATTGATCTTCGACTTCCTCAAAGCATACACAGATTTTATACCGTCAGGACTTGATTTACTGACGCCCCTTCATGCGTCACAGACAGGATATATACACATACGTCAATATCAAAACCACAACGACTTTTGACACAATTTAAAAGAACAATTGTCTTCTATCTTCATAACAGGTGCTTCCTGTCACTGCCGGATGCTCGCTTGTCATCTTGGCACCTCAGCAGCAGTTCTGCGACAAACTGCTCTTTTTGCAACCCCAAGCAAAACATGATTAAACTTTTACCTATAAATGATTCTCTCTAACTGAGTGTGTGTGTGTCTGTGTGCTAACCACAATTGCACCCTATTTCACCTCGCGACTAGCTCCTGACCTCTAGACAGAGAGACAGAAGCCACTCTCAGATATGTAATAACTGAACTAAAACTATGGATATGTCATCTACTAAATAAATGTTTTAATCAAGAACCCCTACTAAAAGCTTAATACAAGAATATGAACATATAAAAGATATTAAAATAAACTGATATAAGTGTTTTGTAAGCATGTATTGCAATTCCTTCTATGTTCTAGTTTTCCCTCAGCATGGATCATCTAGACACTCTCACTAGTGAAGCTTTAGACCATTAATGAACCTGAACATCAACTCAAATAAGCACAGATATGCATTATGTATAAAATAGTTATAACTGCATCTGAAATACAAAATTAATATAATAACTTGAATGCATAAACATCTTAAGGCCATCTTAAAGCTATCTGTTACATTGTTAAAGCAATGATCAATTTGAATAACCTAGTAATTCAAATGGCCTCGTCTGGCCTGCTGCTCAAAATAACCTAAGACTGGTTTCACTTCTGCAAACTCTCTGCAAGCCTGTTTCCTGTCAGCCTGTGACTTTTAGCCTTTTCTGAAAGACACACTGTTCAACCTCTGAATGCAATATAAACTACAGATTATATTATTAATGCAATGGTGATGATGATTATTCTTTAACAATAGCAGTAAAATAATTTCCCTGCTCCACACTGTGTTTGATGTTTATGCTACAGCCTGTTTACCAATATAATCAATATCAGATATCAGAGCAACAGAAACCTCGGTGATCAGGACGCTGGGACTGACAACAGGAAGTGGCTCAAACGTCACAGTTTCATAACGTCACCCTGAACTCCACTCACTGAGTTTCTGTCGCCATTGTAGTTTTTAAAGTCCCGTGATAAAGGCGGGTCTTTCTGTGAATCCGCACGCTCATTGGCTAATAGCTCGAGATTGACACATCGTTATCCAATGAGCGTGCGGGAACTTCCGTATGGAACGCCAGGACTGCCATAACGAATTAATTAAATACACCATTAAATAATTAATTAAATGTGTCAATAATTAATTAAAATTGGAATTAATTAATTAAATAAATAGTTATGACACATGTAATTAATTAATTATTGACACATTTAATTAATTATTTATGTATTTCACATTTTAATTAATTATTGACACATTTAATTAATTAATTATTGACACATTTAATTAATTATTTATGTTTTTCACATTTTAAACAATTATTGACACATTTAATTAATTATTGACACATTTAATTAATTATTGACACATTTAATTAATTATTTAATGATATATTTATTTATTTCATTTTGGCAGTTCTGGCGCCTGGCTGTCATCATGAAATAATTTTATCTGTCAGCCTCACTCATCAAACTCAGGGGGCGGGGTTAACGCTCTCCCTGTGGCTTGTCTGACATCTGATTGGTTAAACTGTAAAGCAAGTCCAGACAGATCGATCCCTGATAATAGATTGACGTACTCCCAGTAAATCTCACTCCGATCCTTTAGGTGGTGATATTCATTTTTAACTTTGCTTGGATGCGCTATGCAGTTGGAAGCAAGAAGTTGCCGCCATAAAAATCAAGACACTTGACAATACTTGTGTACCTCAATTGATACATTGCACGACGTGTACGAGAAATGTCAAAAAGCTGTCCGGAGCTGCTGAGAGAAGCAGCGAATTTAATTGAAGAAGCTCTGAGGACAAATTCCCCAACTCCGTCAGCTCAGACACAGCAGATACCTGCGGCACCATTACATACACCTGTCCAAAGTAAGTAACGTCAGCCACGTGTTATACTAATTGATGACTTAGCACACAGTTAAATCTTAGCAATCAATATGAGCATCTAAATTTCAGTGGGCGGGGGTTGTGCACCTAGGTTTATGTGTGGTAGTTAGCTAATTATGCTTTGTGTGTGACTCACTTTCGTTGTGTGTGGATGGGGCATGAAACTAGATAGTCAGTAAAACGCCCTTATTTTGCAGCACCATGCCTGGTGCTGATGTGTAGCGTTAGTGACGTTTAAAATGATGCTAAGCTGAAAGTTCAGACTGTTGTAGCTGACTGGTGGTCTGTTCCGCTGGGATATTTTCTTTGTGTTGCAGCCGAGCTAGCAAGGCTCTTTGCTCCGTATAATGGTGGGAGTAGAAGAAATATGATAAGACGGTCAGCACAGAGCCTAGTACCTAGAAGAAGCTACACACATACGTTCTGTTGCTTGGCTGATCACAAGGCTAACAAAGTTCCAAGCATTCAGCTTAAAGCAGACCTCCATGCTGCAGGACTTGGAGAGCAAAAAGTGACATTTTCAGGTAAGTCTGATAGTAGAAATTTACCAGAGCCCAGTTTTGATTGTGGTTCACTGTAGGTTTTTTTGTTTGTTTGTTTTTTGTTTTTATAATTTTTAGCGTGAATGTGATAAATATATTGTCATTTTAATTTAAATTGGACTTAAATTTCAACTGTGTGATTGTTATTTTGTGGCTATTAGATAGTACTGGCTTGTTTTCAAATATGTGGGTGTTTGATTGAACGGATATTATCTGTTTATTCTTTTAAATACAGGGAATGACAATGATCCCGAGACTGTAAGAACTAAACTGATGGAAGTGTTTCCAAAGCTCCAAGAAGGGGGAGGATTTGAGTTTCTAAAAATTACAGGATCTACTCGTAGTCGAAATCTTGCATTGCTTCAATGTCCCAGCACTGGATATACCATTGGGTATCTGAAAGACCCATCTGCAATGATTGGGCAGGCTACAATCTACATCCGTCCACTTCAACAGGACTTGCACTTTGATTGTGTACATAAATCTATATTGTCATCATTGTCATCAAATAAATAGCATTGTGGAATTTAAATTTATAAATGGATGTTTTTTTATCTTTTAGGAGAGCTCAGGTCATGCCTCTGGTCCACTCATCTCCTGTATTACTTGTCAGAAGGAATTTTCCTTTTCTGAAATAAAAATGCACAGAGACAGCTGTGCTGGGTATGTACTAACAAAGACATATGTGTACTACATATTCATTTTACATTAGGAAAATGAGAGAGTATGACTATGTCAATTTTGTTAACTTCAAGGACATCCACGCAGGAATCACATAGAGAACGAGAGGGAGGCCATGTTGAAGAAAATGATAGAGAGCCAGCCACAGTCAGTGAAAGTGTGCCAGTTAGGCCTGAAACATCAGAAACCTCAGCTCAAAGTGCAGTAGTACCAGTAGTAACTGGTACTGAGGAGTTTGTTCACAAAGAACCTGACAATGGTCTGTGTAAACACATAGAGGTGCTATAAGTTTGCAAACAACTTACATTCATTCAGTAAAAAAAATATTACCTTTAATAAAATTACTTTAAAATAAGTAGTACTGCATGTAATCAACAATGTAATTCATGACTATTAATGTTAAAATACTTTCTTGGGTTCTTAATGTTGTTTGGAAACCCTGAAAGTGATGCTAGGGTAACTGAAACCAGGAATCAAACCTCATTCTGTGCAGAAATGGAATATTTAGAATATTTCTGGTAATATGTATTAGAAGATTGATTGGGTGAATGCGACTGTAGCATAAAGGCCTTTTAGTGTTTGTGGTAAAACACTATATAGGTACTAGGCCATTTGCCTTTTGGTGCTGCACTGAATGACATTTTTCAGGTGTTCTTCATCTTTGACTGTAAAGGAATGCATATCTGCATGTAACATGTTAAGAAGGTTTTTTCTATGTGTAATTTTTTCATTTATTTTTGCGGTCTAGATTGGGTGGTGATTAAAGATCCAGCTCATGCTGCCAAAGTTTTCAGAGAAAATCTACTTCGGGAACATGCATCTGGGACACCACTTCAGCTGAGGATGGATGTGAGGGACTCTGAGGAGGACAGAGACCGGGCACTTCTCTCATTCTATAAACGGCAACAAGAATGGGCATGTCCACTTCATTGTACCCTTGATGGTTAGTAATAGAAATCTATTGTGTTAAATAAATTAAATTAGTTAAATGTCTTTCAATGGAGTTGTCTTAGTGGCTTACTGATTTCATGTGGCTGAAATGCATCATACGATGAGCTCCGTTGGCCAATCATGCTAACTACAATGACAGTTATAGTGTTTTTACTCTATCACACAGAATTAGCCCTGTTACTGTGAAAAACTGAATTGAATATTAAAAACATTTAATTTGTTACAGGTTAATAAGTTGGTTGTGAATGGGCCCAGTGGTCCTAAATAATATACCTTACCACTATTAATATAAATGTGTATTGTACAATACTCCTCTTTTTTTGTTTTCTGGCAGGGTCAGGATTCTAGGATTCCAACCAAAATAATATTGCTTTCTCTTTAAAAAAAAACAAAACAATGTTTTTAATTAAATAGGTTTGGCAATAATACTCAGCTATTTTTTTTTATTTTTTTTTTGTACAGTGTAATCATCTGTATTTTATTTCAGGTGATGCTGCTGTTGGACAAGGGGTGATGCGGTACTTTGTGACAACAATAATATCCAAACTCCAGTTTGGATTCAGAGTAGATCTTGGTAAGTGTACCACTATTTTCATATGCTTTTGTTGTGGAATTTTTCCATTAAAGAAAGCCTGCAGACGAGCGGTAGCTAACATTCTTTAATCCAAACACACAAAGAACAGACAACCAAGCTTGGTGGAGCCTGCATGTCCGCGGGACAGACGGTCAGCAGAGTCTCTCTGAGCCCAGCATGGCTCTCAGTTAAATACCTTTTTCAGGAACAAAAAGCAGTACACAGCTGTTTCACACCTTAAGGTTCACACTCCCTTGCTACCTCCCAGAGTCCTCGAAGAGACAAGACTCTTCCTGTGGAGTTGTCTGCTTCCCTAACTTCCTTACTAGAACCCCATCATTTGTCTTGCTGTATGAGTGTGAGACTTGTTAAAATCCAGTGGCACCAAGGCATTATACGATAAAATAATGTGATTAATACATAAGTAAAATAAATTCTATATACACGGTATTTCACCACTTTTAAATGTATTTTACTCTTATGTGGTGTTTGTGTCTGGATTTTTTTTTTTTTTTTTTAGAAATTAACTAAAGGATAATATTGGTATATATTATCATAATTACCTCACTCTCCTTGCTTTAAAGCTTGTGATAATTTTGAAAATCCAGTTTTACATAAAGCACTGGCAAATTTAAAAAAGTAAAATAAAGAAAACTCTGCTTTCTTGGTACTTCTAGGAGGAATGGGTCGAACACTGCTATTTGAGGGTGAACCGGACCATCTGGTCCCAGCAACATCAGAGGTACTTATCGAGAGCAGCCTCTTCCGGGTTGCAGGAAGGATGTTGGCCCACACCTTTTTGCATGATGGTCCCCGTGTCACAGGATTAAGTCCTGCAATAATTCACGTGCTGTTCAATGGTGACCCGGAATTGGCAACAATTGTTATAGAAGACTGTCCTGATCTGCACATCAGGAGTATCATACAAATGGTATGTAAAATTAAAAAAATTATTGAATTACAATCAGTGTGTGGACTACCACAATAACTTGTTTAATCTTAATTTTAGCTTGAACTCGAAGAACTTACTCAGGAACAGCAAGACACAGTCTCTGATCTTTCCCTGTCTTGGGATCTCCCAGCAGTAAATAAAACAAATAGGAGATGGCTGCATAACAAACTTCTAGTGCATGCGGTAGGTTCTTGCTGGTTAAGTATCAAAGACATTGTTGTAGTTGTTGAAATTAATAAGCAGACGGATTTGTATAGAGTAGCTTTTTATTCTACACTGGCAGGCAATGGTCATGTTTCCTTTTTTTCCCCCCTTTTTATTAGTGCCGAAATTAGTTTTGTAAATATTGGGTTTTTAAGCACTAAAATTTACCATTCTCCCAGTCAAGTTGAAATTCTTCTTCTTTATTTTTTTTTTTTTCTTAAATCATGCACATATTTTTTTCATAACCAAAAGCTGACCTTGTCCTTCATACCTGGAAGTGTTGGCACTCACACCCTAATTCCACAAATGCGCGCACACAAGATGAAACTTCAAATACAGAAATCCCTTTACAAAATATCTTCAGGCTGTAGTATACTGACAGCAGGTAAAAAATTTAATGTATGTTTGTGTTTTTAAAATTCCCTTCTTAAAATAAACACATTCCAAATCACTACTTGATTTAGAAAGGGAATCTGCCCACTCACCCATCAGTTGTGCCTTCAGCAGAACCGTTATCTCAAGTCTGCATTACCACGTTTTGCACTTAAATAGGCATTAAAGACACATTGTAGTTAATGAAAAAAGTTACCTTAGCAATTTTTTTTATTTATTTATTTTTTTAATGCAGAATGTGGTTTGATGTTGGGAAAATAACAAAGCCCCCATAAAATATGTGTGTGTGAATTGAAGAGTATATTACTGTAAACTGTGCAAATTTATTATATTTGTCTTTGGTGTATACAGTCTACTACAGTGTAAATAGATATGGCAAAGCACGTCAGTGTGTCTTCATGTAAATTTCCTCTACCGTGCCAACTTGTGTAGAATTCAGGAGGATATTTGTTCTTATACTATGGCTTGTGTCTCTCTGCCTGGAAGGTTATTGGGAGAACCATGCGCCAACTCAAACAGCTGAGAAAGGGAATCAAGGATGTCATGGTATGGCCCCTGCTAACGAGTAGGCCAGATGTTGTCCCGCTTCTTTTCCCACGAATGGCAGAAATGCAGTTCACACCACAGGTAAACCAGTTCTTTCTCATCACTGATAAGAGCGGTCCCCAACCTTTTTTGCACCATGGAATGGTTTATGTCCGACAGTATTTTTAGAGACCAGCCTTAAATCTGTAGTGGATTAATACAAGAAAATAAAACCAGTACCGCTAACAAAAAAAGATGTATTCATAGCACACGGGTAAAGAACCAAGGATACCGAGTTAACGATAAAAACCCTGAAAACCATAAATTTCACACCTGAGCATCAACTCTCACAGCCCTGTACCTCATGACTCACCGACCGTTCCGTGGCCCAGGGGTTGGGGACCAGTGATTTATGAGACCTTATTTATAAATGTATTTGATGAACTTTCCATGATATAATATACTGAAGTTGGTGTTTCCTATTAATAAAAATGGTAAAATATATTCTTTTCACCAGTACTTTAGACTAAGTTGTCCTCTTCCATGTTCTATCAGATGGTAATAGACAAAATCACATGGCCAGCTCAGGATAGTGATGAAGATGAGGAATTTGATGTTGAGTCCATGTGCCGCATCACTGGATTTCTACGGATCTTCATTGAAACTGGTATAGGCACCTTTTTTTTTCCTTTTTTTAAATAAAGCTATTGCTCATATTGCAAATGCTTGATAATAAGCATTTAAAGTTATAATGTATGAAATTCATAATTTCACTGTATATTCTCTGCAGCATGATGAACAATTAACTAAATGTTTTCTTAACTCCATTTCTGACTTTCTAGCTTCATCAAGTAGACTGGCCCAACTGATGAAATTCTGGGTTGGCTGGGAGATGCTTCCTCCTGAACTCAATGTGGAGATCTCTGGTGGCACCTTTCCGACAGCGTCTACTTGTTTTGAAACGCTAAAGCTGCCAGCTCATTTCCAGACATACCAAGACTTCGAGGAAGCACTTATTTCTGCAATAAATAGTGCACACACAGGTTTTGGACTGGTTTAAGATTTTTCAGGCTGAAATTTCGCCATAGTTCAAACAGAAAGCAACCAAAGGCGAATGAAACACATGTTTAATGGTTCACATTTTTCTAAAAAGCAATTTTACATTTTGATATAAAATGGGAGAGACAGCAGTTCTGCATCCCAAGCTGTCATGTCTTTTTTTTTTTTTTTTTTTTCCCCACAATTACAATAAAACAAATTATAATTTTGTTAACCAAAAAATTATGTGACAAATGTCATGATGGGGGAAAAACTTGAAAGAAAGAAAGGAACTTGTAAGATTATGTGAGGGAAGCAAATTGTTTTACATTGCATGTCTGTTTGTTTTAGCATGCTAAATAAAAAGCTTGGATTGTATATCAGTCTCCTATGGTTCTTGACAGAATTTGGACGGTCTCCAAGTAAGATCCGATTGCATCTGTCAATGAAACTCCTGGAACTGGCAAAGTAGCAAGCTCTTCATCTGATAGCTCACGGCCCAGCTGAATGTCAGGTACTGATGTAGCGCCTCCATGGTTAGTGTGAGGCCCGTTCCAGTCAATCCCGTAGTCTTCAGAAACCTGAACGTGGAATAATCTTTAGTGTTGTAGTTACAACTACTTTAATAATGCTTTAGGTCATTGCACAACCTATTTGGGACTTTTTTTTGGTCCGCATGTTGGTGAGTATTTAAATAATATGTTAACAATCAAATACTATAAAACAGTACAATTGTGCATAGGCTAGAAAAATGTACATGCGACAAAGAAATCTTAGCTCAAAACGTTGGAGAGCTTAGGTTTGAATCGCTGACTATCACCTTTTAGCACATGGGTTTTCTCCCCTAGTCAAAAACTAAACAGTATGTAGCAGGGTTTTTTTTTTTTGTTTTGTTTTTTTTTAACTTTGTTAAAAGGCGGTTGTTCTCTAACCTCTGAAGGATCCTCCACGGGGCCTTGGTCTCTGTATCTTATCCAGAGTTGCTGTGGTGACTGATTCCGTTCAGTTCTAAGACCATGACTGTTCCATGCATCTTGGAAAGAGTCTAGGTTGCTCTGTATGTGTGGACGGAAAACTCGGTGCAAGGCGTACAGATGGATTTCACTGTCTGGATTAAGTGTTCCCTGATGTTCCAGTGAAGTGAACAGCTGATAGAAAAGGTCTAGGGCATGCTCGTAGACATCTCTCCACATCCTCTCTATTCTGTGATTAAAATAAAATTGAAAATTTTTATGTGATGTAATTTTCATAAAGCATTACACTGGTAGAGTCTATAACACAGCAACAAAACATGTTATTTACCGCTGATTGTGGACACTTCGGCCTGTGATGTGAGAGTTCCTGTTGGTGCCTCTGCTCCTGATCATGAATTCAGCTACATCGGCATTCTCCCCACCTTTATCAGACCGAACCCTTGATGGCAGTCCGTACTGCTCAACAGCAGCAATAAAGCTCTCCAAGACTGTTCTAGCTCTGTTGTTGCCAGCCACTGTCAAGTAGACAATTAGTCGACTGAATCCATCCGTGCCACCATGGACAACAAATCTCCATCTGTGAGACAATATGTAAAACACACACACAAAAAAAAACAACAACCTTTTTGTAGAACAATTATTTAAAATATCTATAATATGGTTAATGATTCCTATGTCAATACCACTGATACCTTATTAGCTTATGGTTGCCGTCAATGTGCCATAAGGAGTTTGGACCTGGAACAGAATACTGCCGTCGTCTTAATACATGCAGCCGTAGACGTCTGATGTTCACTCCTTCTGCATCGACTCTGCGTAAAGACTCCCGCAGTCTTGAGACTGAGAGGTGGGCAAAAATAACCACAAACTAACTGGCCACTTCATTAGAAATACCTATATTAACCACCTGACCAATATTGTAAAAATATCTACCAGTAGAATTTCAAATATTCATCAGTTAGTGATACTGTCATGGTCACTTTTGAGGAAAGAGTGTCAGTATAATAAACTGCATAACAAATCATGGTGCTTAGGAAAGGATACATACACAATCATGAGCTTAACTTTAGCTTGGCTCACTAACAGATCACTTATTCATAAATTTCAATAACAGGCTTATTATACTCACCAGGGACACGCACACCTCTTGCATTCAGAAATCCATGCATTAGCTTGTAGCCGGTGTTTGGATGGCTTCTGTGGACTTCATTTACAATACGATCCAACTCCTCATCAGTAACAGATGAATAGAGGTCTGTCTTTCTACACAGATGAAAAACACTGAGTAATGTTGGAGTTTACGAAATATTATCTTAGACTGGTCGACAATCAGGTCTATAAGTGATGACCTGATGAATCCTGCTTCCACGCTCAAACTGCTCTGTGTTTTTTAAGGCTGTTGTGCTTTTAACACGTTTTAATGCTTTGCATCTTGGTCTATCTAATCTCAACAAGCCCCTAAAAACAGTTAGTGATCACTGTCGGCCTCTCTAGGGTTTCATTACCACTGTTGATTTTAAAAACCAGTTTTTAAAACCTGGGTGTAACTGCAGCCCAGCCCATGCAGCAGTATATTAATGACTGGGTGGATTATCTCGATTGTTCTCCTGACTGAAGTTTTGTCCATTTACAGCAGGGGTCTCGAAGTCCGGGCCTTGAGGGCCGATGTCGTGCAGGTTTAAATGTGTCCTTGACCAAAACACAGCTGATTTAAATGGCTAAATTACCTCCTCAACATGTCTTGAAGTTCTTCAGAGGCCTGGTAATGACCTAATTATTTGATACAGGTCACTGTGTCTATGCTGTGTAGCTAGCGATCACATAGCACATCATTATATACCAACTAGCCCAACTTCATTAACCCCACAAAACGTTTATTTTCCTGTCTTCATTTATGTGAAGTGATAGCAGAGCTGTACATCTTAATTTGATTTAGAAAATCTCTTGGTGTGAACATGCAATATTATACTTAGATGGAAACTAGCTAGCTAACTTCCTGCTAACTTCTAACTTCGTTAAATTGCATAAATTCTGTTTTCATGGATGCCTGGATGTTAAACTTAATTGTTGCACCTGGTAAAGGAGCAACGCTGATAATTTTATTACAGAATTTAGACAGTTTTTCAATTCTCAGTGAGTAAATACCTTAAGCCGTTTTGTTCCATACGCCTCCTGATTGTCCTTTCAGACACTCCGAACCTCGTCGCAATTTCACTCGCTGTCAATCCACAGAGAACATGATGCTCGAAAACGTCAATCGGTATATCAAAAGCGGGGCGTCCCGTTCCGTGAGTTTGCCGCTGTTCCACGATGCTTTGCTGGAGTACTTCATGTAAGTTTGCAGTCACTCTACCATCAATGTCTTGGTTGGAGAGTGCGGAAATAAGTCCAAGAATTTCAATAAATTCCTCAGTTTTATTTGTCACATGCTCCGGCTGAGCAATTCCTGCTTCAACATTATCTGCTAGGTCTAAAATATCTCTTACCAACTCGAGAGCGATTTCACGAAAATCCCCCATGACGGTAGCGATGTTTTGCATGGAGCCACTCCAGACCAAAGCAATGGTTTTGACTCGATCAGCGTTAACCCCGCCCCCTGAGTTTGATGGGTGAGGCTGACAGATAAAATTATTTCATGATGAGAGCCAGGCGCCAAGACTGCCAAAATGAAATAAATAAATATATCATTAAATAATTAATTAAATGTGTCAATAATTAATTAAATGTGTCAATAATTAATTAAATGTGTCAATAATTAATTAAAATGTGAAAAACATAAATAATTAATTAAATGTGTCAATAATTAATTAATTAAATGTGTCAATAATTAATTAAAATGTGAAATACATAAATAATTAATTAAATGTGTCAATAATTAATTAATTACATGTGTCATAACTATTTATTTAATTAATTAATTCCAATTTTAATTAATTATTGACACATTTAATTAATTATTTAATGGTGTATTTAATTAATTCATTATGGCAGTCCTGGCGTTCCATACTTCCGACATAAAGTTGTTTCCTTTGAAAAACCAAAGTCTGATTATTTTTGCCTCCACTGACGGAGCCTGTTGTTCCCGCCACAGAGACACAGTAATGTCAGAGCGGTGTTAACACTCACCCTGCCTCAGCACAGCTCTCACTCTCCTCCTGCTCTCTCACACTAAACGGAGGCTCAGCTAAACTCACTTCCTCTCTACTTACAGGAAACCAGCGCTCAGAGGAGCCGACCGGCCTCACATTTCACCCACAGACACGAACAGTGTGGAATTATTTTATGTCATAAGAAGAAACATATTCATGTTAACACTCACCTGCAAAGGCGTAGATTTGGTTTTGGCATTGGTGGGGACGGATGATTCAACCACCGAACCCTGCCCTGTTTCTTTTGTTCCCCTTTTTGTCTTTGCTTCTTGATAAAAAAGGAGAAGTATACTTGCCTACACAGCAAATTCAAAAGTGTTAAATGTTTTGGTGTTAATAGTCCTCTTGCAAAAGTAGAGTTAATTTTACTCTAAGCAGAGTCACATTCTTTTAATGTAACTCTGAGGTGTAAAATGATAGTAGTTAAAATCGAGTGTTAAAAAAGAGTGTTTCTATTTCAAATCTGGAGGTGTTACAATGGAAACATTAACTCTTGACCTCTTAACTCTGAACTCCTAGAGGGGCTATGACACCAACAGAGTAAATTCACAGACTCCATCCCCAGCACCATAGGCTCCAATCGAAGCTGAAGTGAAGCCGTTTCAGAACACTTTGCTCTACATATTTGAGTTGTTTGCCATGCTTGGTAAGTCATTTTTTCAAAGATTGTTTCAATTATTTCTATTAGCTTTTACTTCTGTGGCTCTTTGGAGTTGAGACAAAGCTGTGTGAAAGGCATTAGCCATGTTGCTCGCTGATAGCATAATATTCTGTTTTAGCTAGCTGAAAGGTATTGTTTGCGGGCAAATACCACAGCCTTGAAAAAAGCTTGCATGTGAATTTTCAGTCAAACTTTTGGTCAAATACACCTAAAACAATGTCTAGAATGTGAAATGTTGGTATAATGGTGCTGCTTGAAGCCTGAAAACGATCGCCCATAAAATAAAAAAAATGAGCAAACAGCAGTAGCAGGCGTCCTGACTGGATTCTACGTTAGCATAGATCCCTCCAGAGTTTTGTGCACACGGTTTAGGTAAAAATTAAAAAGGTTGAGGTTTTACATTTAGTTCAGTATTACCTGTTTCCTGCGTCCTTGTCTTTTGGGAAAATACTTTACACAAATAGTGGCTCAAAGAGGATTCCTTTTTTTTTTTTACTGTGCTGCAGTTGTTTACTGGATTATTTGTGCCATTAATTAGTGTCAACTAATTTTTATTCAATCTCCGCACAGGATATGCTTGTGAAGATGGAATATGGGAGAGAGCAGAAGTGCGTTGAAGTTCCACAAAGGGATGAATGAAGGACATGCATATTGTATTGAAGAAATAAGTGATGAGAATGCTGTTATTTGCATTTACCAGCTCACCTATGTCAGACCTTTTGATAAACACAATTCTAATGAAAGTTAGAACATGTACACTGTTTCATCTTTCAGAAAATGTTTTGAAATTGTGGTGCACAGTTCAGAACAAATGTTTTTCAAAAACCGTTGCGTCTTTTTAGTAAATGTTTATTTCCAAAAGAAATTTCTAAAAGTTCAGAACAGTAAAATTCCCACTTTTTATAATTAATTAGAAGATAACTCTTTTTTTTAATTCATATTTTTATTAAGGTTTCAGAAGCAGGCATTCACAATATGTACATCATGTAAGCATTCTTCATACTTAGGTTATCTGCCTTAGATACTGAAATAGTATTTTAATTTACATCCAAGTCATAAGGGAAGAATACTTACAGCTATAGAAGTAATTGAAACCATCACATAATCCGAAAATCAAAAAAAACAAAAAACAAAACTAACAAACCTAAAAAAAACAAAACAAAAAAAACAAAAACACGGATGTGTTGGTAGGGGGTGATCCTATAAATATATATACATACATCATAATTATTGGTTTGTAATAATAAAATCTGACTTATGAGGCGTGATATATTTGACCCAGTTTTCCCAGTATGATGTAAATTTCTCCAGCTTGTGGTTAACAGAAGATGTTATCTTTTCCATGTTATAAATTTCCATTGTGATTTCCATCCATGTACTTATGTTTGGGCTCTCTGGGGATAACCATTTTCTGGTGATATTCTTTTTACAGGCCACCAGTAAAATATTTATTAAATGTTTATCATATTTAGGCCATTCCTGAGGTATATATCCAAAGAACATAGTCTTACTCTCGAGGGGTATTTCGCGTTTAAAGATATCCTGTAAGGCATTATGTATTTCTCTCCAATAATCCCTCAAGATAGCATATTATTGCTCTCATCTGCGCTGCAAAGTAATAATATCTGAGGTCAGGGAGGCCCCATCCTCCCTTTTGCTTAGCCAGCTGTAGTGTTTTAAGGCGAACCCTTGGTCTTTTACCTTGCCATATATCTAGATAACATTTTATCCCACTCATTAAATTGACTTTGGTTAATCTCTATTGGTAGGGTTTGAAATAGATACAAAAATCTTGGCAATATATTCATTTTAATATAATCAATTCTTGAACTAAAGCTAAAGAAAGGAATTAAATTCCATCTTACTATATCTTCCTTTATTTTTTTGTATAAGGGTAGGTAATTCTGTTCAAATAGTTTTGTAAGATCTTTCGGTAAATTTATGCCTAAATATTTAAAAAACTCCGTTTGCCATACCAGAGGGTAACTACATTTTATTTCTTCTGGTGGGCTGTAGTTATATGAGAGTAGCTGGGTTTTACCTATATTAATTTTATAGCCTGATAATTGGCCGTATTGTTCAAATGACTGCATCAGCTTGGGTAAAGAATATGTTGGGTGTCCAAGGTAGATCAAAATGTCATCCGCGTAGCAAGCCAGTTTATATTGTGTCCCTTTGATAAAAATTCCCTTAATGTCCTTGTTTTGCCTGATGGATTGAGCTAGTGGTTCCAAGTATAGTGCAAAAAGTAAAGGTGACCATGCACAGCCCTGTCTAGTGCCCCTTTTTAGGGTAAAACTGTTGGATAGGCATCCATTAATTTTGATGCTGGCTGTAGGATTATCATATAGTGCTTGTATAGTTTTAATAATCATATCATGAAAGCCAAATTTATATAATACCCTATAAAGGAACTTCCAGTTGACAGAGTCAAAGGCTTTTTCAGCGTCTACACTCATCACAATTGCTTTGATTTTGTGTTTTTGTATATGGTCCATAATGTGTAGTGTATTTCGTATATTGTCCTGTGTTTGGCGTTGATGTATGAAACCTGTTTGATTGTTACATATCAGTATTGGTAGGAACTCTTCTAGCCGTTTGGCCATGATAGATGTGAAAAGTTTATAGTCCACGTTAAGGACAGAGATTGGCCTGAAAGATCCACATTCCATTTTATCTTTGCCTTCTTTTGGTATAACTGAAATAATTGCCTCCTTCCAACTGGGGGGCATTTGTGCCTTTTTCAAAACCCAATTCAATGTAGGCAGTAAAACAGGTATCAGTTCCTTTTTAAATTCTTTATACCACTCTGCCGTGTAACCATCTGGTCCTGGTGATTTACTTAATTTAAGCCTATTAATTGCAGCTTTTAATTCTTCTTCAGTTATATTCATTGTCATTGCTTGATTTTGTTCTTCATCTAGAGTGGGTAAGTCTAGAGCAGGGGTGGGCAATCTCAGTCCACAAGGGCCGGTGTCCCTGCAGGTTTTAGATGTCTCCTCGAACCAACACAGCTGATTTAAATGGCTAAATTAGTTCCTCAACATGTCCTGAAGTTCTCCAGAGGCCTGGTAACGAACTAATCATGTGATTCAGGTGTGTTGACCCAAGGTGAGATCTAAAACCTGCAGGGACACCGGCCCTCGTGGACTGAGATTGCCCACCCCTGGTCTAGAGAGTTCAGAAAGCTATCCATCTGAGCTTCAGTCCCGCCCGGGGCTTCAGAGTATAGGGTTTTATAAAATCTTTCAAAGGCTTCCTGTATTTCATTTAATTTATTTTTTATCACTTTTGTACTTGGGTCCCTAATTTTATAAATTGTATTTTCCGCTATCTTTTTTTTCAATTTCCACGCCAATATTTTGGTAGATTTAATGCCACTTTCATATTGTCTCTGTTTCAAGAACATTAAATCTTTCTTGATTTCTTGTGTGGCTAGATTGTTAATTTCGTTCCTAATGTTTTTGATATCCCTTAATATATCCTGTGTTGAGTCCCTTTTATGTCTTCTTTCTAATTCCTTTAGTTTCTTACTCAACTCTTCTAATTTTCTATTCTTATCTTTTTTCCTAAATGAAGCTATTGCTATAATTTTCCCTCTTAGTACCGCCTTCAGAGTATCCCATAGTATGGGAGGTGGTACTTCTCCGGTATCATTGAACTCTAAAAAGAGACTAATTTCTGATTTAATTTGTGCCTTGAAAGGTGAATCATTCAATAGACTTGAGTTCAATTTCCATGTATTATTTTTTAACCGTCAGTTAAAATCAATGGATAAATATATTGGTGCATGGTCACTTATATCTATCGTTCCAATTCCACAAGTATATATTTTATCCTTATCTTTACCAAATGTTATAAAATAATCTAGCCTTGTATAAAGACAGTGTGGGGCAGAGTAGTAAGTATAGTCCCTTCTATTAGGAAAAAGGTCTCGCCATATGTCAATTAATCCTACCTCCTCAAAAAGTGCATTCACTTTGATATATGGGGATTTCATATCGTATGTTTTCTTGCTAGACGAGTCTAATTTTGGCTGCAGGTGTATATTTAAATCCCCTCCACAGATCCTCCTTTGGAAGAAGCTAATATCACTCTCTGGCGGGGCATAAACATTTAAGAGGGTGATCAAATTCCCATCTATTTTTCCTTTTACTAGAATAAATCTGCCCTCTTTATCACCCATTTCAGATACTTTTTCAAAGTTTAATTTGCTTGAAATAAGGATTGCAACTCCTCTCCTATGTCCTGATTTGTATGAAGAAAAAAACAGATTAGTAAAACCCATTCTCTTTAATTTTACGTGCTCCTTATCTGTCATTGGGTCTCCTGTAAGTAGACTATATGGGCTTGTTCTGCTTTCACTTTAGTTAGGATTTTAGTACGTTTAATTGGATTTAACAGCCCATTAACATTGAAAGATAGAAATTTTACTTTATCACTAGTCATATGTAATCAGCGTATGTCCATAAAACAAGTAAAATTAAACTTATCAGATCTACTCCCTAAACAAACAAAAATATCAAACATAAACATCCAATACAGAGAAAAAAACAAACAAAAAACTGTGATTCCAAGGCTGGGGTCTCTGATAAATGACCCTGAGCTAGAGAAAACGTCTAGCTGTGAGGGAAAGCCTCTCCCATATATGGGCTGAGGGCCCCCATCATGGCACTTGAGGCGGAAGAAAACAAAGTCGTTGTTCATTACACAAAAAGTGTGTCCTTATGCGTCTCTCGCTTATATCTGTATAATCTCATCCAATTGGGGTAAAGATATACACACAAGCATCTTGAAATATATTTAACACCGCGTATTTTTACCTCATTTTAACGTCCAACAGTACTTATAGCTCCTCTGACAAGGGCATGATCTGTCTTCTGAAGGTTCGCAGTCTCGCCCTGATATCTTTCTCTCGTTCGTCGTCTGTCCCTCGCTGAGTTGATCCTCTCGTGGTTTCCCAGGCGGTACGGGACAGCTGCTCGACCAGACTCTCCTTCGATGTAGTCACATTAAGTCCTCTGTCCTTCATGTCTGTAGTCGCCTCCTCCGCCGTCTGATACAGAACTATTCCATCCTCATAAAACACTCGTAGTTTTGCCGGGAACGGAGTATGGAAGCGGATATTTTTCTGCTTTAACACCCGCTTCGCCTCTACGTACTCCTTTCTCTTCTGCAGTACTACTGGAGGGTAATCATGGTCAAAGAATATTAATTTCCCATTCAGAAAAACTTTCTTCTTTTCCCAAGCTCTACGTAGGATCTCTTCTTTAACCCTATAGCGGAGAAATTTGACTATTATTGATCGCGTTTTATCTTGCCTGTCTCCGGCGGGTCTTAATGCCAGCGCCCGATGTGCTCTCTCGATGCCAAACTCCTCGTTAGGGTTTATCTTCAGAGTGTCCCGCAGTAGTTTTTCCACAAAGTCCACCATAGACGAGCCCTCGGCTCCTTCCGGGACATTATAGATCCTTAAATTTTTTCGTCGGGATCTTCCTTCATAGTCAAGTAGCTTATTTTCTTGTTGATGCATGACTTGTAGAAGATAACTCTTACGTAGTTAAACTAAAATACTCTTTGAGAGTTAATATATAAACTCTTAACACCAAGTGTTAAATTATCAACTCCAGACAGATTTGGTGTTTAACACTAAATCAGAGTTAACGTACCAACTCTCCAAAAAGAGTTAAATTAACACTCTCTGGTGTGGATCCATATAGACACTTTAATAGTGTTGAAATCAAATCCGACAGTGTTAATTTGGACATGCTGGATTTGCTGTGTACATATGCTATTCTACCTGCTTTTAAACCATTTAAAATTACAATTCATAGTTTTATATGTGAATTTTGCAAAAAAGAGTGAGCAAATATTTCCACATCAAGATGTGCCATGCTAATAGGTTCCTACCCAAAAAGACTGATTAGAGTGATAAAAGGCAAAGGTGCTGCAACAAAGTATTAGTTTAAGGGTGTGCATATTTGTGCAACCGGGTTATTTTAAGTTTTTTATTTTCACCTGTGATCTTGTGTCACCATTACTCTCTGAGCTTTGTGTTGGTTCTTCTGTCACCTGACAAATAGAACATACGTGACAATAAGAATAAAATGTGGAGCTGCTTCGGTGTTTCTGTCACTTTGTGCAGATCTTGACTCGTCAGTAATGTTTGTAGGCTGAGTGCATTTTTAAAACAATTTGTGCAAACTGCACTACAAGGTTTTATTTTTATTTATTTGCAAAATCATGACTACCTCGTTATATTTTGTCTCAAAAATGAACCCTATGAATATGTCAGTGCCATTAGGATGAAATTATTGTGTCACCAACATTTTAACATTAGACATATAATTTTAACAGCCTCTGTAAACTAATATCCTGGCTTGCTCGACGCTGCCGTTTTCTCTGACAGTTTCAATCAAAATTAGAAATGCTGCTCAGAGACTGAGAGAACTAATAGTGCTGCCTGTTGTGCAGTTAGTTTCCAAAACACGTTATTCATGGTTACATACAATTTTAGACTGATGTGGGCCAAAGCCTAGCCTGTAATGTTATTGTGACGGACACATTTTATGAGTGAGCTTGACTTTAAGTAACTTACAGGTTTCTTTGAAAAACACTTTCTTATATCCAGGTTCTTCCTTTTTGCTGCCACCCACCTCTGCTCCTTGCAGGCCCTAGCAGCGCAGGCTTGTCGCTGCTAAAACTAAACAGTAGTGGTGTGCGGATCGATACTGAAATATCGATTCTTCCGATACCAGCAATTTATGTTCTAGAATCGATTCTCATATTATAATATCGATATTTTAGTACTCTGGGGTAAATTTGTAGTTTTTCCATTAAAATGAACGCAGTGGAAAGAAACTATATCATTCGGATCGTCTAATTTGGAAGGAACTACTTCCTCTTACGCCTTTCATAGTCATATGCGAAATACGGCTGTATAAATGTGTCGCAGCCCATGGCGTGCACACTCACAACAATGGCTGAGCGCAAACAGAGTCCTGTGTGGACGCGTTTTACCTCCACAAACAGCCCAGGCGCGGTTTGTGATATATGTGGCAAAACAGTGAGGTGTTGTGGCAACAGCACTGACGTCGTCAAACACCTCGGAGTAAATCACATCACAGAATATGATGAGCTTATGTTGAGGTGAACTGAAGAGGAGGACAGGGACAGGTGCTGCTAGAGCGAGACAGACGTCTCTCGCAGAGTCCTTTAGTGCTGCAGGCAGGCAACATGCTCAAATAGCACAACGTCAGTTTTTTTTTATTTCTATATGATTATTCTGCATTATTAAGCAATAAAAACAAGTTGTCTGATGTCCTCTAATCATTATGAAGCAATATGGTTATGTTATTATTACAATTACACAATACAATTATATATTGTATTATGTAATGCAATGAAACATTACGTTTTTGTACAGAGTATCCGTATTGGATCAGTATCACCGATTACTCGAGATTACTTGGTATCGGATCGGAAAGGAAATCAGTGGTATCGCACATCACTACTAAACAGAGCTCCCTGAAAGGCACAGCCAATCACATTGGCCATATTTGTCACATGACGTAGAACTCCAGTAGAGAACGTAATTTAACTCTTTCTGCACCGCTGGGTGAATGAGACGTTGACAGATTGTTTTTTTTCTTTCTTTCTATTGGGTTTGTTTTTCTTTTCTCGAAGAGATCAAATTATTGGTGGGGACACGTCCCTCCCGTCCATGCAAAATCTACGCCTTTGCTCACCTGCCTCAGCTCCACCTTCCTCCTCAACGGAGGCTCAATACTTTCACTTTCACTACTCCTCCCTAAACACAGCGGATGCTGGGACTTGTAGTTTTTTCCTTCCGGTTCGGTCTTCCTCTTTGTTTGTTTGTTATTTCGATCATGAAGACATAGGGTTGCCAACTCCCTGAGAAATAAATAAGGGACACCTCGTGGCCAGGGCCGGGCAACCCAGTTGTCTTCACCCTTCCCAGTGTGGTAGCTCTTTTTTGTGTGTGTGATATGACCATATGGGAAACAAATGATCATTTAGCCATTTATTTTTAGCTCAAAATGACACCATTAACACAGTAAAACAGGTCTCTTTCTTAAACAGAAGCCTGTCATGCTTAACTTTTGAGAATATAAGTAAATATTCCTCCCACTAGCTTTGAAGTTAACCAAGATGGCGGCGCGCACAGACGCAGCGGCCCGGAGCTCCTACACTTTTGCACTTTTGGTGGTACTGTGTATTATTTCACACAGTCTGGGGTTACTTCAATACAACAGAGATGATCTACTACAACTAAGCCGTGGAGCTCTTCAACTAACATCCGAGTATCTCATCCCCCCGGAGATCGTTAAGCAACCCCCGGGGCTACCCGCAACAGCAAGCCGCAGGAGGAGACGTTGCGAGCGGAGGCAGAAGAGAGGCAAGCGGGGAGGCCTGTGGGCACGGCTAAAGACTAGTCCGTTTAAACCACCACTCCCGATCATATTCCTCTCCAACGCCTGTTCAATCCGTTACAAACTGGATGAAATACGACTGCAGATCGCCACTCGACTGACTTTTAATAACTGTTCGTGCATGATTTTCACTGAAACCTGGCTGGACAGCGCCATTCCCGATGCGGCTATCGATCTAGCAGGCCGCACCGCCTATCGAGCCGACAGGTCTGCGGACTCGGGTAAGAAGACTGGCGGGGGGCTGTGCATCTATATTAACAACCTTTGGTGCACGAACGTCACGGTAACGGAAAAACTGTGCAGTACAGAGGTAGAACTGTTGGTGTTAAAGTGCCGTCCATTCTATCTCCCTCGGGAATTTTCTGCCGTTTACATCTGCGCTGTTTACATTCCACCAGATGCTAATGCTAAGCTAGCGTTAGCACAATTGAGCAGCAGCATCAATAACAGCCTGGTAGCACACCCGGACAGTGTCTTTATTGCGGCTGGGGATTTTAACCACGCGGACCTGAAATCTGTACTTCACAATTTCCACCGTAATGTGAAGTGTGCTACCAGAGGAGATAGAACGTTGGACCAGGTGTACACCAACATGGCGAATGCGTACAGAGCCCAGGCTTATCCCCACCTGGGTCTGTCAGACCATCTCTCCCTTCTGCTACACCCAATATACACACAAAAGATCAAGAGCACTGGGATTACAACCAAAACCGTGAGAACATGGCCGCAGGACGCTATTCCGATGCTTCAGGACTGTTTCCACTGCACAGACTGGGATGTATTCAAGGTGCAGGACACTGACAATCGTGTTGCATTGGACAGTTACACCTCCACTGTCTTGGACTACATCTGTTTCTGTGTGGACAATGTAACAACTTGGAAACGATTCCGTGTGTTCCCTAATAATCCACCCTGGATGACACACGGAGTTCAACAACTTATTCGAACAAGGAACAACGCTTTCAAATCCGGGGACCAGGAGGCATATAGTGCTGCCAGGGCCAACCTGAGAAGAGGCATCAAGACTGCCAAGCAGCAGCACAGGAGGCGTATCGAGGCCAGGTTTGAGAACAACACAAACCCAAGGCAGGTCTGGGAGGGCATCAGGGCTATCACGGACTACAAAAGAAGAACACCATCACCCTCAGCCGACAGTTCTACTCTGGCTGAGGATCTAAATCTCTTTTATGCCCGTTTTGACAGGGAGAACTGTTGGTGTTAAAGTGCCGTCCATTCTATCTCCCTCCCGACCCTGTCCTGTCCCCTCTCCCCTCAACCGACCCTGCTCCGGTCCTGAGCACTCATGAGCTGAGGCGTGTGTTCCGGAGCATTAACACCAGGAAGGCGGCCGGGCCGGATGGAGTGCTGGGCCGGGTGCTAAAAGACTGTGCTGCGGACCTGGCGGACGTCTTCACCTCTATATATAACACCTCGTTGTCCTGTTCACTGGTACCATCCTGTTTCAAAGCAGCAACCATCGTTCCCATCCCAAAACAGTCAAATGTCACATGTCTGAACGATTTCAGACCTGTGGCACTCACCCCCATTCCCGCCAAATGCCTGGAGAGACTGGTCATTAAACACTTCAGAGCTGCTTTTCCACCATCCCTGGAATCGCACCAGTTTGCATACAGGGAGAACCGGTCAACCGAGGATGCGATCGCCACAGTGCTGCACACATTACTGAAGCACTTGGAACACAGGAACACCTATTTTGTGGCAAATTTCTTCTTAAAGCATTTTTTGTAAGTCAACAGAAGAGGTTTTTTTCCCACTATGTTGAAGTAATTTCTTGTAAACACACATTTCTCTTGTGTTCTTAACAGTTCTTCCACCCTCTTTTTTGGTATATTAGACAAAAAAAAGGTGTCGGTTAGCTCAGCTGGTCAGAGCGTGGTGCTAATAACGCCAAAGTCATGGGTTCAATCCCCATACTGGCCGTTCCAGTATGGAAGGTGCTGTCTCATGGTAGACTGTGGTTTTGTTTGGTGGGATCCAAGAAAAAAACTTCTGCCAACTTCCAGGTGACAGATCGGGCCACGTAAGCTTTATGACGTCCATTGGCAGTTGATACTCTGGCTTAGTGGGTGGATCCACTGTGCATGTGGCAGGTAGGACTACGTTTTTAAGAGCGTGATACATGGGAGAAATTCTGTGGCATGCACTTATTTCAAGCAACAATCAATTATTTCAAGCAACAATCAAGCAATATCCACCAGCCACGTGACCAAGCCAACACCAGCAGTTGGCTCAAGCAGACTCCAACGAACGTTCGTGAAAAGTGGGATCTTCTGCCAGACCACGTGGCCTAACGGACAAGGCGTCTGACTTCGGATCAGAAGATTGAGGGTTCGAGTCCCTTCGTGGTTGGTTGTGAGTCCTTGAGGAGCAGGCATGCGTTCGCAGCATGCCAACCTCAGCTCCTTTATGTCATCCAAAATTGCTATGCTGTTGTCAACTTCATGTCCTTCAACAGAGACTCTACGAGTTCTCAAACGAGGCTCGAATGGCCAGGTTGGGGACTGAAGCCATGAACTTGGCCTTATCAGTGCCAGGCTCCAGTAGTCTTGGCTTAGAAGCAACCATAGAAAGTCAATAACATGCCATGACCTCAAGCGACACGGGTGAAAAAATCACGACTTGGAAGCAGGCTGTTGGTGGAACTCCACCTGCATAGGTGGCTTCTGATCAGTAGGAGCTTCCAAGAGTTGGCTTTCATTGGTACAGCTTGAAGTAATTTCTTGTAAACACACATTTCTCTTGTGTTCTTAACAGTTCTTCCACCGTCTTTTTTGGTATATTAGTCAACAAAAGGATCAGTTTGCACACAAGTTGTAGGCCGGTTAGCTCAGCTGGTCAGAGCGTGGTGCTAATAACGCCAAGGTCATGGGTTCAATCCCCATACTGGCCATTCCAGCAGCCATCTAAGGTGCTGTCTGGTGATAGATTGTGGATTTTATTTGGTGGGATCCAAGAAAAAACCTCTGCCAACTTCCAGGTGAGTGATGTACGCAACTACAAATGACAGCAAACCACAAAATTCACTGACACATGACACGCTAATGAATACATTACATGCTTAGCTACAATCTCCAAATCACTTTTCCAGCTACTTTCTGGATAAATCACTCATTTCCAAAGTCTGACACAGCATACTGCATCAAAAACTGCTGCTTTATATCCTCACCTATCGACCCTAACAGTAGAAGACGCACACCATGTATTGTTTTGTGGCAAATTTCTTCTTAAAGCATTTTTTGTAAGTCAACAGAAGAGGTTTTTTTCCCACTATGTTGAAGTAATTTCTTGTAAACACACATTTCTCTTGTGTTCTTAACAGTTCTTCCACCCTCTTTTTTGGTATATTAGACAAAAAAAAAGGGGTCGGTTTAGGCACAAGTTGTGGGCCGGTTAGCTCAGCTGGTCAGAGCGTGGTGCTAATAACGCCAAGGTCATGGGTTCAATCCCCATACTGGCCATTCCAGCAGCCATCTAAGGTGCTGTCTGGTGATAGATTGTGGATTTTATTTGGTGGGATCCAAGAAAAAACCTCTGCCAACTTCCAGGTGAGTGATGTACGCAACTACAAATGACAGCAAACCACAAAATTCACTGACACATGACACGCTAATGAATACATTACATGCTTAGCTACAATCTCCAAATCACTTTTCCAGCTACTTTCTGGATAAATCACTCATTTCCAAAGTCTGACACAGCATACTGCATCAAAAACTGCTGCTTTATATCCTCACTGTTAGATTATAATATTATTTTATGCCATGTTAGACCCCTAATTAAAGATTGTGAATTATTATGTAGTTTTACTTTGCATTATTCTCCTGAATTAGAAGAAGCCGACAACTATTGCATTAGTTAAACTGATTTGCATTTAAGTAGACTGCTGATTTATTGTGAATGAATGATATTGTTTTATGATGCATTATACTGCTGAGTTATAAGAAATACTGTTTGCAGAAAGTCATTGCCTTATTTGTCTGATTAGAAGAGAACAGAACATACTGGAGTTTTCTGCCCCATCTCAGCAGGAGTAGATAAACAGGGAGCCAAGGTCGTAGCTTAGGCACTGTGTGAGAGAAAGCATGTGAATGTTTAGGCTTTTATGATAAGGTGGAGACACCAGAGGCTATAAAAGTTTGAGCAATGCTCCACCATTTTGAGATCTGATGCTGTCTGCATACAGTTTCCATCTCCCACGTGTGTGATCATTAAAATCATCGTTTGACTCAACCCGACCGAACCAGTGTTGTTATTGTGGTTTTTCTCTTGTCTCCATCCCCAATATTTTTGAACCATAACATTTTGGGGGCTCGTCCTGTGGTATTGGGGTGGAATTTAAAGGTTTGGATGGTCTGAGGTTGTTGAACGGACAGGCACGAGCCAGTGGTCTGACGTGAGTGGGCATAAGCCGGCTTATCTAAAGGTAAGGCACTACCTGTTGAATTATTTCCAAAGTGTGCCAAATTGGATATGACTAAATTAAAGTCTACTCACTGAAATTACTGGTAGAGGGCAAGGCTGGACTGGGACAAAAAATCGGCCCGGGCATTTTGACTAGAGACCGGCCCACCAGGATAAAGATTGAAAATGTGACGTCATTCAGGGGTAAAACCGCAAAGGATTCTGGGAACTTGTGGCAAGAGGTACTAGCGCACGCAGGCTTTCAATTGAACTCAGTTACACAGCGATAAAAAGAAACCCAAAAAATGGCAAGAAGCTGTTGTATTATTAACTGCAATAGCCGGTCGCATGACAGCCGAAGGGTAAAGAGATCGTTTTTTTTTTTTATCGGATTACGTCGAAGAGAAACTTTTAAGCCATGTTTCCGAAGTAAGAGCCGATGGATGGTCTGGATATACCAAATATAACGTCTCAGAACACTCCAGCTCACATGTTAGTCTGCTCCAAGCATTCCCGCAAAGGTCAGAGTTTTGTAGTAGTTAATGCGTCATTTTTCTTAACATAATTAGTGATATAGGTTACAAGCAAGTCTGGCGGTGAACAGAAATTGTCGCGCTATGCTCCTTTGTTTATTGTGCATAAATAGTGAATTGTCCTGACACAATATTGCGTTTCGCTTCTGTTACTACCATGGTACATTGACAAAAACACATACTTTTATTCACAGGGTAAAACAGTTGTTTTGTATCACTAATTGTCCAGTGCGATTACAGCATACAATATTATTGTCACTGCTACATTTCTGTAATGCTACCAGAAATTATTTCCACTACTAATTAATTACCGTTGAGCTCAAAGGTTATATTAATAAACGGTTATATTAATAAACGGTTAACAAGTGTGTATTTATGACGACGATTTGTGAGACTGGTAAACTTACCTTTGTTCGTACGATGGTCTTTCGTTCTACACGGTGCATTTCAAGGTCCTGCACCCATCCGTCGGTAAACTGTTCCTGGGCTTGTTGCAGTGACCTGAAGTTACTAAACTTCATGAGTGTATGCACTCACTCCAAGAACCGTATAATTATAAATCTGAGCGCGGTGAAAGTTGGGCAGCATGCTAACGTCTTTTTTCCACTCTGTGTGCTCGTAAGGGTCTGACCCTTTCACTCCTTTGATTTTTTCCTCGTATCTTTTCTTTGTCTTTTCGTCGAGTCTGTCTTTGTACGGACCGGCATTGTTCTCCTTTTGTTTTGTACATTCCTTTTTTGTGCAGCAAAGAAAAAGCAAGAAAGTATTGGAACCGGAGAATGAACGTTTTGCGGTCCTGCAAATGCTTGCATTTGATGCGGTACTTGGATTGTTTTGCCACGAGTTCCCGGCATGCAATGCGCGAAAATCACGTGATTGCTAAACAAGGGGGAGGGTGCATCCGGCCTCCTCGGCTGTAATTGGTCCAGCCCAGAGTCGATCATGACCAATTGGCCAATCCAACACCTTTCATTATATATACCCTTCCTAAAAAAAAATTAAAAAAAACCCGTCAGCCCATAAAAACAAAAAATCGCCAGCGGCCCACCGGGCAAATGCCGGTATGCCCGATGGCCAGTCCAGCTATGGTAGAGGGTCTGTTTTGATTGTGATGAGGATCCGCGTGTGTTATGCAGTTAAAGTCGGCTAAGAGTCTTTAATGAAGTTGAAAAAGTATGAAATGTTGGGTTAGAGTCCCAAGGAAATGAAAGAAATGCTGGGTTAGAGTCCCAAGGCATTGAGATAAAGGCTCAAGTAGTTTGGTAGGGAATTGGTCATTTTGTTGGTTAAAGTCCAAATTGGTTATAAGTGTGGACCTGTGTGATTATAAGTGAGGGTAGGCTCCATTGACCTCTAGGTTGCACTTGCCTTAGTCAGACTCTTGTTTTAGGGCGTTGGCTGTTGTTTCAAATTGTTATAAATTATTATAGAACGGCGGTTGGACCGCTAAGAAGCGCATTGCTCAGAGGTAACGCTTGCCGGGGTTGGGGACGCTCAATGCCCGTCCTCTTTGAGGGATAGTCAGTTGGTCACTGTGGAGCCTGGGGCACTCCAGAACAACTAAGTGGTTTCACCACTTCACCGTCAGAAACGGTGTTATGTGTTTTTTTGGACAAAGTTAAATTGAGTTAGGTGCTCTTTAGAAATTAGGTCAGAAACTGTTCCAGAAGTAACAGATACTGTTTGATTGATTACAAAAAAGTTACCTTTCTTCGGTTGGACCCGTTATGGTTAAATTTGTCGAAATTTGTTAGGTGCTGAATCTGTCTGGCCTTGCAGTGATTGTAAATATAAGACGTCTTTGTAATATAAAATAAAAGAGTTTTGTCTGAGCTTTGTGTGAGACTGTGGGTGAGGCGCAGCTGCAGCGCTGCGAGCTATTTTTAGATTGTGTGTGAACATGCAAATGAGCTGTGACGCGCACAGAGGACTTTTGTTGCTGTTTAGCGTGTTTTTGAGCTTTATAATTATGAGTTGCAAACAATGATACATGCCTGTAATTAAAACTCTGATTTTGCTGATTATAATATTACAAATAAGGTTTTGAATGACTAGGGTGTGAATGATGTTGGGTTTTAAAACTGAAACTCAGAGAGGAGTGTGTTGGGAGACTGGCATGTAGTCTGCAGTGCAAAGGTGGGCGTCTTGCCTGCTGATCTATTTAACAGTGATGAAAATGATATTAAATAAATCTCTCAGTGTGTTGATACAGGTGGCTACGGGCCTGGACCAACTGCCCCCACAAGCACAGCGGCCAAAGCAAAATTATAGTAATGGAAACCAAACTCAGCAAGAATCAGCAGCTGTGGAAAAGACAGCAGCTAGCAGAGAGTTAAAGGACAAATTATGAGAAGCTTTAAAGGAGAAATTAAGAGAAGTTTTAACACATAAAATTGGGGCCAACAGACTTGTGGAGGTTGGGAAGGCGTCCGGAGCATCACAACAAAAGGTGAAACAAAAACACACACAAGCAGAGAAATGCCTCGTTTAAGAAAAAACGTTAAATTAGCCCATCTACAAACGCACATACACGCAATGAAGAAACAGCTTACACCCATGAACACGTGAAGATTTTCCAGCAAGTTTAAAGCAGTGAAACTTAACATATACCCGCCGTTAAATAATAAAGTTTATCCACTACTAACAAATAAACTCTCTGGGTTGCAGGACAACAACTTAACTTCAAAAAAGAAAAAAAAGACACGACAAATTTACTGGTTAATAAAAGTCAAATTGTGACATGTTTTCTGCTGATTGATTAATACAAGTGATTACTAAATGAAAGAAAATTCCAATTTTTGTGCTTTTAAACATGATCTTAAGAATTTTAACATGTACCTGTGTTGTCCTGTCAGCTTGGCAGGTCATGAGTGGATTAGATGGAGAGAAAAAACAAAAAAAGGGGGAGAGAAGGCTGACACAGGGCCTGGTCCCGTTGTTTCTCCCCTCTCTGAATAACGCAGCCAAAATAACATCATTTTCCTGTTCATCTGTTTTTGTTTTGTTTTTGTTTTGTTTTTTCTCTTTATGCTTGATTACAGGCTGCTTTGTCACCCAGAAAAGCCGAGGCTGACCCTGGACTCCTGCTCTCCCCTCTACCATCGTTGCTCTCTCCTTTACCATCTTTGATGTGACCCTGACCAAATGCTACAGCAGCTGGACCCACAACAACAACCTGAAAATGTCAACAGGGCTGCAAGAAAACGATCTCATGCAGCAGAGACGGAGAGAGTTAAATCCAAGGCCCGTTTCACTACACGGGGAGATTTCCGTCAGCGTCTCTTCTTTCTGAGAAGACTGAGAAAGGCCCGGCTCCCACCACCGATTCTGACCACCTTATATAAAGGAATTATTGAGAGCATCCTGAGCAGCTATATCACTGTCTGGTTCGGGAACAGCACCATGCCGGACAGACAAGCTCTACAGAGGGTTGTGCAATCAGCTGAGCGCACCATCCGCTCCGAGCACCCTGACCTGCACTCAATCTACAGCAGGCGGTGCTGGACCAAGGCCAGGAAGATCGTGAAGGACCTCAGCCATCCCAGCAACAGACTGTTCTCTCTGTTGCTGTGTACGTGACAAATAAACATCTGGATTTGGAAAACGAGGCACTCGCAAAGCCACCAGCATTGTGCCTGATCGGACACACCCCTCTCACACACTCTTCACACTCTTGCCATATGGAAAAAGACAGCTTCAGCTGACAGAGCTGTGACGAGACGTCCATTAAGCCCAGATGAAAAGTGAGGCCGAGCAAAACAATGCTGACCTTAACCACTCTGCATTAAAACTGTGCAGGACAGTGACGGACCAACAATGATCATCGGGCAGCAAAAAGGGCGTGCCAGAGACAGGAGGAGTAACTGAGGTCAGGAGGCACCTCAGAATGGACAAAACACCAGGAGAAAATAAGCTGAAGGCACAGGTGTCGGGGCTCGGCCAGGAGCTGACCTCTGAGAAGAGCCGAACAGCAGAGCCGCAAAAGGCCGTGGAGCAAAGCAAGGAAAACATCGATGGACTTCAATCTGAAGTGGACGGAAAAGATTGTGAGGTTTCTGCCCCTCAGTAAGAGCTCAAGGCATCAGAGCAGAAACTGACCATGGCTCAGGAGGAGCTGGCTGATTATCGAACCCATCAGACTTGGAGTCCCAGACACACGACTTGAAATCAGGCTCAGGACCTCAGCAAGGAGATGAGAATAAAGCAGAACGAGCAGCAGTGACAGCAGCTGAACTTTGACCTGAACAAAATCTTGACTTGGCTGGGAGAAACAGAGGAAGAGCTGGAGCAGCAGCGTAGACTGGAGCTTGACACTGACATCCAGACGATTGAGCTGTGTATCAAAACCCTGAAGGAGCTACAGAAGCAAAAGGGTCAAGTTAAGGAGGAGGGCAGGACCCCAGGGCATGCTTCAGGCCTTGGTTTACCCAGAACACCAGAACAGGAAAGTGATGAACACAAACACCCACACAAACACACACATCTACATGCACTGACTCAGAATGAAGAGAAACACACATATGAACATATGCACTCGTTGATTGAGTGAGAAATGACACACACACGTGCAAAAAAAAAAAATCGAAATGCTGATTCAATTCACTGAGAAGTGATCCACACACACACATTTACAAGCTTGTGCAATAAAGAGTGATACACACACACGCTGATGCAATGAAGAATGCTTTACTAACAAATGCTGCACACAAACATCCAAATATGGAGTCGGTTACAACAATAAGAACTCATTGATTGTTTATTGGTTAAATGCATTTCATGCCACACAGAGGGCATCTGTGTAGATTTAGGGGACAAGGTTTAAAGTAGTTTGGTGTGAAAACAATGTCTGTGCGTGATGTCTGTTTATGGCTTAAGGCCTCCACTGAATTGTGTACTGTGCTTCACACAGCCTGATAAGGAGCAGTGGTACAGAGTGAAAATGATGAGTGAATGGTGTGAGTTTTAGTTCGGAGAGAATATGAAAAGGTTGTGTTGATTTGACTCAGTTGTTTAAGTTTCTGCCAAAGCAAAACATTTGTGTGTAACCAGTGTCCACTATTGAATCAAGTCAATCCAACATGTTTTTGTCAGTGAAAAAAAAAAAAAGGGGACACCTTCCTGTTCTTTTTTCTGGAGGATACACAGATCGTTGTTTGAAATCGGGGCAGAATAATCCCCTGATCTGTGCCACGACTGAAGGGTTGTCTAACCCCTAAGGTTGAAGAATGAAGAGCAGAGGATCACCCAACTGGACGACACTGGTAGCTGCAGCAATAAAATAAAGGCTAAAAGCTGTGGGAGACCTGGGGAGTGTCATCTGTACCCGCTATTGTTGGAATAATAGTTTTTCTTGCATCTGAACTGCGCAAACATAGAGGTCATCCCACATATGGTTCGCCCATCAGGGGGACAAAGAACCTCAGGAGTGAGAAGAGATGAACCCGGCCACACTGAATTGAAGGGTGTTGGTGAGGTCATTAGAATAATGACCTCATCAGGGGGAATTGTTAGATTATAATATTATTTTATGCCATGTTAGACCCCTAATTAAAGATTGTGAATTATTATGTAGTTTTACTTTGCATTATTCTCCTGAATTAGAAGAAGCCGACAACTATTGCATTAGTTAAACTGATTTGCATTAAAGTAGACTGCTGATTTATTGTGAATGAATGATATTGTTTTATGATGCATTATACTGCTGAGTTATAAGAAATACTGTTTGCAGAAAGTCATTGCCTTATTTGTCTGATTAGAAGAGAACAGAACATACTGGAGTTTTCTGCCCTATCTCAGCAGGAGCAGATAAACAGGGAGCCAAGGTCGTAGCTTAGGCGCCGTGTGAGAGAAAGGATGTGAATGTTTAGGCTTTTATGATAAGGTGGAGACACCAGAGGCTATAAAAGTTTGAGCAATGCTCCACCATTTTGAGATCTGATGCTGTCTGCAGTTTCCATCTCCCACGTGTGTGATCATTAAAATCATCGTTTGACTCAACCCGACCGGACCAGTGTTGTTATTGTGGTTTTTCTCTTGTCTCCATCCCCAATATTTTTGAACCATAACATCACCTATCGACCCTAACAGTAGAAGACGCACACCATGTATTGTTTTGTGGCAAATTTCTTCTTAAAGCATTTTTTGTAAGTCAACAGAAGAGTTTTTTTTCCCACTATGTTGAAGTAATTTCTTGTAAACACACATTTCTCTTGTGTTCTTAACAGTTCTTCCACCCTCTTTTTTGGTATATTAGACAAAAAAAGGGGTCGGTTTAGGCACAAGTTGTGGGCCGGTTAGCTCAGCTGGTCAGAGCGTGGTGCTAATAACGCCAAAGTCATGGGTTCAATCCCCGTACTGGCCATTCCAGTATGGAAGGTGCTGTCTCATGGTAGACTGTGGTTTTGTTTGGTGGGATCCAAGAAAAAAACTTCTGCCAACTTCCAGGTGACAGATCGGGCCACGTAAGCTTCATGACGTCCATTGGCAGTTGATACTCTGGCTTAGTGGGTGGATCCACTGTGCATGTGGCAGGTAGGACTACGTTTTTAAGAGCGTGATACATGGGAGAAATGCTGTGGCATGCACTTATTTCAAGCAACAATCAATTATTTCAAGCAACAATCAAGCAATATCCACCAGCCACGTGACCAACCCAACACCAGCAGTTGGCTCAAGCAGACTCCAACGAACGTTCGTGAAAAGTAGGAGCTTCTGCCAGACCACGTGGCCTAACGAACAAGGCGTCTGACTTCGGATCAGAACATTGCAGATTCGAGTCCCCTCGTGGTTGGTTGTGAGTTCTTGAGGAGCAGGCATGCGTTGCTAAGTGCTGCTGGATGTTTGCTGGAGGCTTGAAGCTGAGACCTGCTGTTATTTGACGGCTACTGGAAGTTGCAGGTGACTGTTTGAAGCAGAGTGCTGCTAGCAGCTGAGAACTGCTGCAGGGTGAGATCTGCCGGAGGTTTAAAGCTGCTTGAAGCACCTTGAGGCTTGAAGCTGCTTGAGTCACTTGAGTTTAAATTATACTACTCCTCATATTCAGTATGTTTGAAACCTTTCATCGGTCTGGTTAGTGCTTTTATTCTGTTGTTGCCAGAGGCGGAGCCAGACATTTGAAACACCCGGGGCTTAGCCCAAAAGGGTAGTATGCATGTGGGATTTTATTTTTTTTTTTTTTTGGGGGGGGGGGGGGGGGTAGAAATTACTGAAAGATTAATTGGCTCTGTTTTGAGTTTTGTTCAAAAAAGAATGACTTCATATAGGGAAAAATATATATCACATGTGCAGGACACCTTAAACTAGTTTTTTAATTAGGCAGCAAGGCAGAACAAAGTCGGGGCTGTATCAAGACATGAGGACTAAACCCCAATTCAACCAGACCCAGAACTGATCCGGAATTAAAACAGGACTACAACAGTTCAAAATCAGGACTACTGAGGACTTAACCAAGACAGAACCAGAATCAGAACTAGATGATAGTAGCACTAAAAATCATCATAGACCTGCAATACATTTATTGTTTAATTCTACCAAAGTACAATATTTAGATTGAGAAAAGTTTATATAATTATTTAGCCTTGTTGTGCAAACAAGCCTGCAGAACTTAATAAATATAGAATTTGAAAAATAACAAACCTAAAAAGAAACACTAGGTACGAGATACATGAGGACGGTGATACTTTTGGTAAACAACCATTTGACTAACATGTGTGTCTCACCTGCTCTTGTTCCACCTCTGTTCTGTCCTCATTCTCCTCTCTCTCCCTCTCTGTTCCTCTCTCTCTCTTTGTGCTGACAATCATCAAATATACAGTTGAAACCACATATTTATGTACTCTTCAGATCAAAACACAAACACTTTTTTAATTGTAACATCAAATCAGACTAAATGTTTATTTTTTAGACTGATAAATCTAAAAAACATATTTGTTAACTTTAAGAGTAAAGAGAGAAACTATCTGTATTTCTTAATTGCAAATGGCACCAAATTGTATTCAAACTGAGCCACACTTATGGAGCTCCACAGTTCTTTTCCTGGTGTTTTGGTTGACATCTTTTGATTTTCCCATGTCACAGAAAATTTACTCACATGGACTCTACTAACCTATCAGAAGCTTCTTCAGCTCAGAATGGAATCGTCTGGAGTTTCTTATTAGTTAACAATAAACTTAGTGTACATGTACTCCTAAATTTGATGAAAGTGATAAAAAAATACAGCTCTGTCTCTCTTTATTCTGACATTTAACTAATTCAAAAGATATTTCAATATTTATCTAAAAGAAAAGTTTACTCTAAATTGATGTTGTACAGTAAAAATGTTTTATGTTTTCTCCCTAAAGTGTATGTAAATATCTGGTTACAAATGTGAATATCCTGCTGTGTACTGAAATCCCTCTTGTTTTGCATAGAAATATACTGAACAACATACAAAGCATAATATATAAAATAACATTTACCTGAGTTTTTTCTTTGAAAGAAGCCTCTAATGTCCATTCTTATATTTCAGTGCATAACTGAAACCGATTTAGTCGGGGAGGGTAAGAACTGAAAATATGAAATAAACACACGTAAGCTAAGACTCTCTAAAAAAATAGCATTTGTTCGGCTTTTCATTTCGCCATTTGTTGATTCACCCGAAGAGCAAGTAACGTAATATTGGTCAAGTGATCAGTTTGATATCAATCTTTCGTGATGCATCGTCATATTTACATTATTTGTACAGTACGAATGATTTTCTTTGGTACCTGGTCAAACTTAAGCTCTCCTTAGTATGGCTGGCTCCGTTTCTCCAACAGTGCACACAGGCAGCAGCAGCCCCCTCGCTCAGTCGCTTAGTGCCTGAGCTCGGATCATACCAATATGAGGGGGGATTCATGCACAGTCGTAAATTCCCACGGTGTGCACTATGTGCTTCGAATATTGTGTGTACTTTTTGTTTTATACAGTTGTCAGCCAGGCATCTAACTATGAAAAAAATTACACTCCAAAAGACCCCGGGCTTCTGACAAAACAACCCGGGCTTAAGCCCAGTAAGCCACCCCCACGCTCCGCCCCTGGTTGTTGCTGTAGCGGGTTGTCAAATGCAGTTATTCATCAGTTAGTCAATGACCAGAGAATTGATTGTTTTGTCATTATTTTAATCACATTTAAAGCTGGTTCCAGTTTCTGAAATGTGAAGATTTGTCACGGCTGGGGGCAGTCGTGTGGTGTATTGAGAAAAGGATCCAAAATGCAGGCACTGGCTGGGGTGCGAGTGAGTGTTTATTTACAGCGGTGATAAGGTGACAAAAACAGGAAGAGCAGAGCGGGGAGTAAACAACCTAAACATGGAAAACTAAAGAACAAAACTTAAACCAGACACTCACAATTAGGCTAACGAGACAGGGGAGAGGTAAAACTGAACACACTGACATGAGACATGAACTTTCAGAATTAAACAGGAAACTAACAGACACAGAGAACCAGACAGGACACTGAACTTGACAGGCAGACTCATGAGCAGACACAATAACACCATGGACAGACAGAGGGAACACAGAGAAGTGGGAGCAGGCAGGCAAAGAACAGAAACCTAACAAATGGCAAAATCACAACAGAATACATACTCGGAATGAACAAAAGCATGATTTTCTTGATCATATATGATCTTAAACTTAATGTCTTTAAAGGTTTGAACTTTTAAAATGTAACAAAAGATTGAATCTTTGAGTTTTTTTTAATTGTTCTTATTGTATCTAGAGTGATGACATTTAATGTCATTTTTCAGATGACAGATGTGGAGGAGAGACATGTTTCTTTGCCCTAAGCTGTGTCTGGCAGGCAGAGCATCTCCACGCTCCACAAAGCTGATGCTTCTGATTTGGAGTAAATGAGCTGAGGGAGACATCTGGTGGACAAACACAGACATGACAAGAAGAAAGATTAAAGTGCAGAGGGGAGACAAACAGCTGGAAATACTTGTTGGAAAGGATTGTCATGCTTCAGAAAAACACACAGCACACACTCTAACAATCCTTTATTTGCACTGAAGGAGACACGTGAAGAAACCAAATCACACAATAATGACGTGAACACATTTATAGCCAGTGTTCAAGATGATGGATAGAAACGAAAATCATGGAGCATTTATGCATTTTTAGGTCTGTGTCACAGAAACTGTTCAGCTATTCTCTGTTTATTAGTCTATTTATTAGGAACCTCTGTTGGTTTTTATATGTAAAGCATTTTTCTTCTATCATTGAACCTTTTCAGGGTTTTCTCATAGTAGTTTTGGGGAGTTTTTAATTTTACAGATTTACAGCTTCAGAATAACTTTGTGATGTCCGATTAGAAAGTCTGTGTCCATGTGGATTTTTTTATATGAATGATGAATTTGTTGTATTGCATTTGAGTTCGATTTTTACTGATGGATGATCCAAGTCAATGCACACAGCAGCAAAAAGAACTACAGCAACACAACCGAGAACAAACGAGCAGCACAAACAGGAAAGCAAACTGAGAACAAAACAGCAGCTACAATATCTTCAGAGTGACAAACTGCATTTAGCAGAACACCAACTTCAATTCAAAGAACCGCAAACTGCAGTTTCTACAAACCCGCTAAATGACTCCACCTGAACAGGAGAGGAGCGCTTCCTGAACCGATGTTTGTCAAAACGTCACGCCGCTGTCAGATTGGCGTTCACACCGCCGTCGCTCCAGTACAGCTGAGCAGACTGCAGCCGTGGGAGAGAGTGACTGTGTTTCGCACGCTCAGCATTCTGATCCTGGACTTCATGACAGATCTGCCACTGTGAGTAACACTGCTTCGTCTTCCGTGGACTCTGTATCTGCTACATCAGATGACTGTGTGTTTGAACTCTACAGACATTGTTCAGAGGGACTCCTCGGTGTCACGTTATTCACCGGTTGTCCTCGCTCGTGATCTTTGTGTTCCTGAGCCGTCAGACTCTGCTAATGCTCGCAGTGTTTTCTCTGAGTTAGCCAATATGGATTTTCCAGCTGTTGAGTTTGCTGAACAAAGGACTGTTACTCCACCCCAGACTCACCTCCACACTATCACTGGCATTGTATCCCCACTGGACTGTTTTCCTCCTCAGCCTGCTGATTCTGAGGTTTCCCAGCCTGAGCCCAGCCACACCATCAACAGTTGTGAATAAAAGAGTGCGTGCTGAGGAGCCTGGACATCAGTAATCCTGCTGTTGATCCGCCAGTTTCCCAGTTTGTGATCTTTTCTGCGCCTCAGCTGGTAAACGTAAATGGTAGCAGAGTGCCACCTGCCATAGTTAAACTGGCTGAAATGCTGGAATTAGTGCCTCAGAAATAATGAATTAGGTTGGATTTTGTGTTTCACAGCCATTTATATGTAAACCAGCTCACCATGCTTTTGTGTCAGTCACTGTTAACACTGTTGTGGTATTGTTACACCCTTGGACTGTGCAGTTTATTCTGTGATGGCCTGTGAAAATACACCTGCTTCTGTAACCTCCTTCTGAGCTGAGAGTTACTGAGTTTGCTAAGCCTGAATCTGTGTATACAAAGACTGTTTCAAAGATTCGCTATTTCGAACATGGACAGCTTAAGAACAGCAGAGTTGCTAAAACCAGCCTGCCATACGTCTGTCTCCTGAAACTGTGTTTGGCACCATTAACCTAGTTTACCCAGTGACTGTTACTGAGCTCCGCTCTGCACCTTGCACCTACCCATACCATAGGTCAGTTTCTAGCTCTATTACCTGTTCAGGCTTTAGCTCCACTGCTAGCTGCTGAAAGCTCTAGTGAGCTTATTCAGTCAGCTGAGGACTGCATCTTTCTGACAAAGAGGACGAGCATCAAAATTTCCCCTCAGAGGTGAAAAAGATCATGATAAAGAAGACTTAAGGCGGCACCACAGAAGAGGGAGACTTTAATGTGGCAAAAGTACACACACGTTGTACTTAAGTAGAAGTACAGAAACCTGTGTTAAAAATGCTCCAGTAAAACTGATTCAATGTATTTACTTAAGTAAAAGTGAAAAAGTACAGGCTCTGAAATGTACTCAGTGTAAGACAGTAAAAAGTAGCTGAGTTCTGCCTCGTGAGCAGAGAAAAAGAAGGAAAATAAAACATGGCTCTATTTTCTGTTGCCTACGTTGTAGAGGGCGACTTTGTCCCTAAACAGGAAAATGAGGAGTCAGGAGTTAAAGTGGATTCAGCAGGTGGAGGAACCCTAAAATCAGCTGTAATGGCTCAGTGCCTGGAAAAGATCACAAATCACAATCATTTCTATTCAGAGCTCCAGTGGATTTTCTGAATGTACAGGCTGTGATCAGCTGACCTGCTGCTCTTTGTGGATTTACACAAGTGAATTCAACCAGATGTCAGCTGATGATTTTATGAGTTGAACAGGCTGATTTCCATTCTCTACACTGACAGTAAATTGTTTATGCTGTCTTTAGATTAGACACTATTCAGCTGCTCTGAAGGTGGAATTCAGTGAATCTAAGCGCCACAGTCACACACTGTTCTGTACTTTAAATCCATCACAGTGCAGCAAACTAACCTGTTTATCCTGCAGTAGCATGCAACCTTTAAATAACACAGTTAGTCTTCATCAGTTTGTTTAGCAGCACGTTTCAGAATATGAAAAAACATAATGTCACATGTACAGACCCAATATTTGATTTAAAAACTGAGCTTTAAATGTTACATGTGAGCTTTACCCCCTCCCTGTGAAATACAGCAGCTGGACCTTTAGCTACAACTCACTGTGACACAAACTGCACATGAAGAGTTTGTGTGTTTGTTGATGTTTGTTGAGCTGATAGAAACGTTGCATTTGAAATGTCCTCACGCTTAAAGTTTGATGCTTGAAGGCTGTCTTCATCCTGCTCTCTCAGGCTTTGTTCAATGTTGCAGTGAAACAGAATTTACAAAGACAAAAACAAAAAAAGACACGAACTGATCCACATCAGTTTATAACAATATTGAACACAGGCTGCAGCTGGACACTGACAGGTAACATCATTTTCACCTGCTGTTGCCTGGATGTGGAGCTGCACTGTAAACAAACACTGAAGCCCAATTCCATCAGAGCAGGAACAGAAATCTTTAACGAACTAAAATAATAAATTTCATCAGCTTCTCAGCCCCTGAATACAAGCAGACTAGTGGATCAGAAGGTTAGAGTTAGCTAATAATCTCTAATGTTTTTGATGCTATTTAGAGAACAGATAAAAACTTTTTGTCACAGCAACGTCCCCGTATTATCAGGACAGTTTGAACTTTTGCTGTATTTCAGTTAAAGTGTGTTTTAAATCTGCATCACTGATTTGTGCCATGACATGATCTCTTCATCGTCTTTCTGCCACAGCAAAGAAAGTCTTAATTAGGCGATTAATGACAAACCAGCCTCTGTGTGAGCGCACTGTAACATCATGACATCATAAACACTGCATATGAAACTTGTTCTCATCTGTCCTGTATGTCGTCATTAGGCAAGTTAAGAAAATATAATGTTTAATGATAATTCCAGAAAATAATACTAACATGTGGTATTATTACTAGTATTAATATAGTAGTAGTAGTATTTTTAGAGGTGCTCTGATTAAATTTGGGGGCGCTTGAACACCTCATAGGAGGAGTTATGAAAAAAGTGAAACCAAACGGAGCAACTTGTCATAGTCGACCTGGGCCGGTTCTAGACAAGCATATATAAGGGGGCAGACCGAAAGGGGGCAAATGGTGGCAGTGGAGGCAGGAAAGGGGTGGGGTTGGGTGGGGTGTTCTTAATAACTGTTTTTGTCATGTAACTGAATTGCACTTTGTCAGGCCTCTACCCTAAGACTAGACCAACTTGGGTGTCCCACCTGAAGGCTGGTCTTACTCTTAGGGTCACCGAGGCACGCAAACCCCCTGACCACATTAAGGTGGTAATCCGTCAGGGGGAAAACAGAAAAACAAAACAACCAAAATATTCCTCATCTGTCACGGTTTGCCGGGGCAGGCCGTGTGGATAAATAACGGACCCAAGATGCAGACTGCTTAAGTGGAGGGTGAGCTTTATTTACAACCGGAGAAGTACAACAAAAAGGGGTGGCGAGAAACAGGGGCCCGTTCTTCGTACCTCGCTTACTACATCCAAGATCAAATGACACATCCAAGACCAAATCATCGCGCTAACCGTGAGCTCGCTAATCCGGTTCTCCGAACACACCTGCTGTTGACGATTAGTACAGCTGGATGAAGTAATGTGAGATCACTGGGTGTCGTAAAAGGGGCTACGCATCGATAGTAGAAACATTGATCGGCAACCCTCTGATTGGTCGGCGAAAATGTCGAAGGAGCGCGCTCGGTATTTTTCGGCAGCAGAGCAAGAACTCTTGATTGAGGGATTTCAGGAGTTTCAGAGTTTAATCAGAACGCAAGGGAACACTGCAAAGGCTGCAAAAGCAAGGAGAGAGGGCTGGCAGAAAGTTGCTGACAAATTAAACTCGTAAGTAATTTAATAATAACAATAATAATGGAGTGGATTTATACAGCGCTTTTCAAGGCACCCAAAGCGCTTTACAATGCCACTATTCAATCACTCTCACATTCACACACTGGTGGAGGCAGCTACAGTTGTAGCCACAGCTGCCCTGGGGCAGACTGACAGAAGCCAGGCTGCCATATCGCGCCATCGGCCCCTCTGGCCAACACCAGTAGGCGGTAGGGTAAATTTATTGTATTACACTATATTATCCAATATTATATTATATTATGTTATATTATATCCCCTTACACATTAGAGCCACAACAGGACCCACTAGAACATGGGAACAAGTAAAAGTGAAATATAAGAATATTCTACAGAATGGTAATATTTATCACTTATATTGCTTTTCGTCTCTAGGAAAGAGACCCTGAAATAATCTGTTTGTTTGTTCATAACAGCAACCAAGAAAAGGGCCGAGCAAAAAAAAGACAGGTGGTGGTCCTGCACCCCCTCGTCAACAAGTTAGTTAAGTAAATAATACCCTCACGGGAATATCGATATCTCTCAATGAGCACACTGCCGCACTGAGCTAAAGGATCCTGTCTATCCCGCAATATACGCTGAATTCTGAAAACTCTCCTTATCAATCTTGCACCTTCCGCAATGGGCTGCTCGCGTATACGGACAGGACATGGCTGCGACAGGCTTCCCAAATCCACCTTCACTTTTATAGCCGTGGTCTCTCATCTTGATTACACAAAGTAATTTGCAATTACTACTGTGAAATATGAATTACATCTGTAATAATCACATACATGTAATAGAATGTTAATAGTACATTTCCCTTTTTTAGGAAATGACCTGTATGTATCTGTGTGAAATCAATAAAAGGATCAAGTGCTGCATTATCTTTAGTTACATTGATAATATTTATTTATGGTGAAACAGTGGTGGAATATCGCTGTTGCTTTCGTATAAATGAAGCGGACATACCTGCGTGGCCGCGATCTAATCCTGTTTACATAAAGTAAACCTGCTCCCGAGCAGGTTTACGCTTACGGCTCTGTTGCTATGGCAGCAAGTCCCGGATGAGCTTCGGGGAACCGAACGATCCAAGATCACGCGAAATCGTCAACAATCTAATCCAGCTAACTTACTTAGCGAGGTACGAAGAACGGGCCCCAGAACGGTAAAAACTCTAAACTGGGAAAACTAAACACAAAACCAGAACACGAGCGAGGGTACCTTGCAGGGAGAATGACCAGGAAGCCGGAGGCATAAACACAGAATGGCGTAAGGGAAATGACGCAGACGAACCAGCAACTACCATGACAGAAGACACAACTTAAATACACTCAGAGAACACAGGGAGATTACACACAGGTGGGGAACACAGCTGGGAGGAACTAGGCTAACGAGACAGGAGAAAGGTAAAACTGAACACTTTGACATATGACACAGACCTTCACAATAAAACAGGAAACTCAGACACAGGGAGACAAGACGTTGAACTAAACAGACAGATTCACACACAGACGGGGTGACACCATAGACAGACAGAGATACAGATGCAGACCGAATATAACACGTAGAACTCAAACAACAATAATCATCATGATAATAAACTGGAAAATGATAATAATAAACTTAAAGCGCTGGGTCACCGACCCAGGACCATGACATCATCAGATTCTAACAACAACTAAACAACAACTAACAACTAAAAGCACTAATTAGATGCCTTATATTAAATATATCCAAGCCCAGCAATAATACATCTTACTATTGCTAATATTAACAAAACTAAAAAGGGTAGGCGATGTTATTTAAAAAATACAGTTCACCAAGTCTTAAAAAATAAAACTCAAAAATAGAATTAAAAAAGAAAATAAAGAATAAATTAAACTATCCATCCAGATCTTTACAACCAACAACATCAAATCCATCTTTATTGAATGGCCTAATTCTCAAATAAATTTGTAAAATAAAGTAAGATTAAAATAAGACTTCTCAATATAGCCAATATTTACAAAACTAAAACGGGTTGGCATAGTAATGAAAAAAAAAATCACCAGCTCTTGAACAAAACAGATTTTGTCATGCTTTAAACTTATTTGTTTCGCAAGGGACTGAAGTCTGTTTGCAACTAAACAGCTCCACTCTCCTTTCTCCTCGGTCCACTCTACAACAACAGTCTCCTGTTTACCTTTCCAAAAACACTCTTACAGAGTCATCCATATCCAACTTATTTGTTATGGACTTCTCATGGACCAAGGTCACCAAATTCCTCTTTCTCTTATGTTGCAAAACTAAATAATCTTTGCTAAAATCACACTTTGTGTCGCGTCTGACAGACACAAGTCCCCCAGTCGGCAGCTGGCAGCAGACAGGCTCACAGTGGTGCTTGTGGGATTGAGAAACACGTCTTTTCCAGACTGAGGCCACGTCCACACCAGCCCGGATAGATTTGAAAACGGCGTCTTTGTCTGAAAACACTCCGCGTCCACACTAGTGTTTTCAGCTGTTTTCACAGAGTTGTGCATCCACATTGAAAGGGTTGAAACTCTTACGTCCCAGTACTGCGCATGCGTGAAACGCAAGACGATTCGACCTGCCTCATTTCTGTCTGCCGCTTATTTACTTCCCGGCTCTTAGAAACGTCTCATTGAAAAGCGCAGAGTTTTTTTAAATGGACTAACAATGAGGTGGAGTTGTTGCTGCGAGTAACACAAAAGTACAAAGTTGCAAAAGCGAGTGAGAATCATGAATCATGCAGCAGCCAACAACGGTCCAAGCGTGGGATTTCTCTCCTGGAAATGTGCACATTATCTTTTCCTTTCTATTGGTAGTTGGCACAGTGCACGTGTGGCAAGTAAGCAAGCTAGAAGACTGGCAATGCTGGGTATCCAGTTACAGAAGCAACACATTAACAAGAGAAGTCTGAGTAAAACCAAAGTTACTTTCCCTAGTAACTAGTTACTCTGAAAGTAATGAGTAACTTGAAGTAACTGAGTTACTTTTGATATAAGTAACTAGTAATGTAACTAAGTTACTAATTTAAAGTAACTTACCCAACACTGTACATAACATTCATCAATCTTCAAACATTAAAGAAGGAAAACCTCTGGGGGACAAACCCAGTTTGATCCGGATGGATAATTGATCCAACATGTCTATTTAATCTGTTTGCCAAAATTTTAGTGGAAATTTTCATATCCAAATTCAACAAAGCAATATGTCGATAAGAGGAACATTCTGTTTCATCCTTTCCTTCTTTCAATAACAAAGAAATATTTGCGCACGGCGGAATGCTTGAGTATGGAAAGAATGCTTAAACATTCTCAATAAAAGCAGGGCCACCTTTTCAGAGTATTTTTTATACAATTCAATGCCAAACCCATCTGGGCCTGGGGACTTTCCACTGGGGAATGACTTAATAGCTTTCGAAACTTCTTCAACAGTAATATCTGAGTTTAAAGCCTCTCCTGCAGCGTCATTCATTGTCGGGAGATCCTGCTTCCCAAACCAATGAGAAATATTGCCCCAAGATTTCGACATATAGAGCTCTTCATAATATTCTCTAAATCGCTCATTAATAGCTTTAGGGCTAATTAAAATTTCGCCTGATCTTGATTTTATTTTGTGTATAGCCCTACTAGCCTGTAGGCCTCTCAGCTGCCGAGAAAGAAGCTTATGGGGCTTATCTCCAAACACAAAATGCTTCTGTCTGATCCTAAATAGCTGATCTGTTACTTGACAAGATAAAATTGTGGTTTACTCAAACTTCCTTTTAATGATGTCTTGAAACAAAGAGGGACAAGAGGAGGCCTTGTGGTCCTGTTCTGTGTTAATTCAGCTTCTATTTCGAACAGGCGTTTCTGGCGTCCTTTTTTTAACGAGGATTCAAAAGAAATAATTTCTCCTCGCATGTTTCGCATAGAATCGAATCAGAAACGTCTTGTTTATCATTAGTTTCCAAGAATTCTGATATTTTAGTTGTCATAAATCGGCAAAAGGATGTCTCAGACAGGAGTGACGGGTGAAAACGCCAGTTGTTTCGTACCACAGAAGTCCAGGACTAAAGATCCAAGATCAAGATATTATAAGTTGAGCATACAACTTTAGACATCAATTTAGAATCAAGCAAAAAAATAATCTATTCTGGAGTACGATTTGTGCACTTGTGAAAAACAAGAGTAATCTCTACCAGTGGGGTTACACAGTCTCCAAACATCAACAGGTTAGTAACTCAACATATTATTATTCAGAACAGTCGAAGCGTTAAACAACTGGGAGGTTTGAGTGGATCTAACCAAGAGTTTATCAAGTACACAATTAAAATCGCCTCCTAAAATTACACGAGTATCAGCGAGACTAAGTAATAAATTAAATATTTGTTGAAAGACAGATCATAATTATAAAGCCAGGACGGTTTGCCACTTCATTTTACGCGTTAAAGCAGGGGTGTCAAACTCAAATACACAGTGGGCCAAAGTTCATAACTGGATCAAAGGAGCTTGCAAAGAAAAGCGTCTGGACTTCTTTAAGTTACTTGAAGACGTTTCACCTCTCATCCGAGAAGCTTCTTCAGTTCTGCACCAGTTCATAACTGGATCAAATAATCATTGAAAAAAAATCTTCCTCCAAATATAACAAGGAATCTTTTCTTATGGACTCAAACAAGTTTTGCTGAAAAACGAAATATGGAACAAGCAAAGCTTAATACTAAACAATATATAAAACTAATATAAACTTAATATTGCACACATGCAAAATCAAATTTCCAATTAAATAACAGATCAGTTGAAGTCATTTCTTAAATAAAAATTGCATTTGCAGCATTCTGAATTAAATTTTAAATTTAATTAAATTAATTTTTTTCATCATATTCTCCCACCTGTTCAGAAAGCTCCTGTTTTCTCCCTTTCTTTTTGCCACTTTGGGATTGGTAGCATGTAGGGATGGGTATCGTTTAGGTTTTATCCAATACCAGTACCAAACCAGTACTTTTGAAACGGTGCCGGTGCTTAAACGGTGCTCAAACTGGTGCTTAAAGAATGGAGAACACAAAATTGGTCCAAAAACCTCTCATGTTTAGCTGTTTTCCACTTTTTCTTTGGTCATTTTAGCCTTTTTGGCCAGGGTGAAGGGAGTATCTGCCATCAAACAAGAAGACAGCCGCATGGTACAATGGTGTTTGCTAGTTCACCTTATGTGCATTAATGTAATAACGTGGTTAGCCTACTCAACGTACATTACACACGAACAACATTAAGCTACTCATGCAGAGAAGAACACCTGCTGCTGCATCATCATCCTCATCATTTCTGCAACACTGGCAGGGCTAGGGGCCAGGACTCTCCTCTTCTTTAGAGAACCGGCTCTTTCTGCTCGGCTCACTAAAAAGAGCCGGCTCTTTCGGCTCCCAACTGGCTCTTCAGGTTGTTTTGTTGCTTTAATTAATTTATTATTAAAATCATGCACAAAAGGAATTTCTAATGTAAAAAAAGTGGTTACGTACAAACTCCAAAGAGCATGTACAAAGTCCAAAACACATTTCTAGCGTTAACTGAACTTCCAAAACAGAGCTATCGAGATCACTTAAATTACACAATTTAAAGCTGTGTTCTGTGGCTGTGATAAGATCCCCCGTGGGCAGTCCTTGGACTGTTTCACTGTGATGTTTTCTTTTGCAGTGGTTTTAGTTTAGCTTCTGTTTACAGTGAGGACAAATGATTATGGTTTTCATCTTGTGTATGCTCTGTGGAGGATGCACTCAGAAAAATTCATCTGATTCTGTCTCCCTGTTCATCTCTGTCCCTACAAACACACAAACGCAGTCAGGTCAGCCCAAACTTTATAGTCGATGCTCATTACCACAGTATTGTTAAGTAATGCTGCTGCTTCATTTGGGCTGCTAACAGGCTGCAGACATTAGCATGGTGGTAGCTGTGTTGTAAAAACTGTGCTGTTTTTCACATCTTGTGGACTTCTACCTTAATAAAACAGTCAGTTTGAGATTTACCTGGTTTAGTCTGAGTTTGCTGAACTGTAAAAGTAGCTAAAACAAAGCAGAGCCTGCGTTACCTTTGACCTGCTGTACTTACTGTAGCTGTTTTTGGATCAGCTGACTGCTTGTGTCTTTTGCCTCTCGTTTCCAGAAGTGCACAGTTACTTACTGCAAGTAATTCTTCAAATACAACCCCAGTAAATTAAATAAACATATCCGATGTTAGATTTTTATAAAAGCTTGAGAATGGAGTAGAAACTGGCACGCTAAAAAACAAATGCGGCGTTGGACAACACAGACAATGAGGCGGTTTCCAGGAGAGCGGGGACTCTAAGTTTGGTTTTTCTTTCCCTTCCCGCTTCCTTGTTCAGACGCACCATCACACATGACTAATTTATCAGAACAGGCAGCAGCAACACTCACGGTGCCTGTAATCTGTGAGAGATGAGACTGTATTGTCAGCACACTGGTTTTTTTCCCTTATCAGCTTTCTTCTTATTTCCTGTTTTATGGCAGTTTGGCTTTGTCTGCATGTATGACTGTGTGTGCTGCCTCATGCAAACAGGGTGGGCTGCAGGGGTCACGGTTTGCTACACAGCGTAGCTCCATCAAGACGAACAAAGCAAAGAAGGAGCAGTGCCAAGACCGCTGAAATCAAAGACCAGGTTCAGGACTGGGCTTTGTTCCAAGAGGCTGGGTCCGTTTTGCTGGTGCAGGGGGTCTGAGTGCTGAAAGAAGTGTCTGGAGCCTTTGTATGCAGCATGTCTCCTCATCCCGCCCCTTTGAAGTCTGCTTGCTTTTGTCCTTTACATAACTTGATTGAATTTTTTGAACAGCTAATTCTTATGGATTTTGTGAGCAAAAGGGTGGGGGAGGGAGGAAGACAGAAATGCCCCCCACCCAGAATTCCAAAGCAACAGGATGGCCAACATGATTGGCCACAGGGGAAATGACGGACACGAGCGAGCCAAAAGCATAGCATCCATGCACGTGTTTGAATTATGGCAGCTCTTTGCAAATTTGATGACAATGGCTGGGAGGTCGAGGATCCCTCTGCAAACAGAGGCCACGTACACTCTGGTGGTCTTCACTTTGTTGTCAGCTTCCCCGCTGGGAGAAACGGGAATGAGTTGAGGAGGAAAAACTATTCGTGAGCTGGAACCTGATTTTTTTTTGTGATTTCATTAATTTTGATTATCTTCACTTTGCAGTTATTTCTGTGTGGGTCAATGTGCATATTGTATGTTTGAGGTGAATAAATGCCATAACGTGACACGATCTCAATTCCAAGAAAAGCTGGAACGCTCTAAAATGTAAAACTTCATATTTCCATATTTTATGGACAGTAGAACAAACGTTTCAGCTGAGATCCCTGCATGTGTATTCTGTTCATCTGGATGTTGCATTTTCACTGAGTGACCACATCACTGCTTCAGCCTCAGCTGACTGCAGGTCACATGATGACCAAAACGTGGTCTTCATGTCATCTGGAGAAGAGAGACACGTATGTGAGAATGCTGTTTGTAGATTACAGCTCAGCATTCAATACCATCGTTCCCTTGAAGCTGGACAGGAAACTGCAGGATCTAGGACTGAGCAGCTCCCTCTGCAGCTGGATCCTTAGCTTCCTGTCTGACAGACGCCAGGTGGTCAGACTGGGCAGCATCACCTCATCCCCCATCACACTGAACACTGGTGCTCCACAGGGGTGTGTACTGAGCCCTCTCCTGTACTCACTCTACACCTACGACTGCACAGCCACTAACAGCTCCAACATCATTGTGAAGTTTGCGGACGACACTACAGTGGTGGGTCTTATCACCAACGGTGATGAGACGGCTTACAGGGAGGAGGTCAGCGCCCTGACCCACTGGTGTCAAGACAACCATCTCACCCTCAACGTCGCAAAGACAAAGGAGTTGATAGTGGACTTCCGGAGGTGCAGAGAAGTACACACCCCCATCACCATCAACGGCGCTGCTGTGGAGAGAGTGAGCAGCTTCCGGTTCCTTGGTGTACATCTGGCTGAGGATCTTACGTGGTCAGTACACACAAACAAAACAGTGAAGAAGGCGCAGCAGCGCCTCTTCTTTCTCAGGAGACTGAAAAGATTCGGCATGAGCCCCCGCATCCTCAGGACCTTCTATCACTGTGCCATTGAGAGCATCCTCACTGGATGCATCACCACCTGGTATGGCAACAGCACCGCCTACAACTGCAAAGCTCTCCAGCGAGTAGTGCGGTGCTCTGAACGGATAATTGGAGGTGAGCTTCCCTCCCTCCAAGACATCTACAGGAAGCGCTGCCTGAGGAAAGCGGGGAGGATCATCAAGGACTCCAGTCACCCCAGCCATAAACTGTTCAGACTGCTTCCATCAGGAAGGAGGTTCTGCAGCATCTGGTCCCGTACCAGCAGACTGAGAGACAGCTTCTTCCACCAGGCCATCAGACTGCTGAACACTTCATAGACACCTCAGCTTCACTACTGGAACTTCAACATTATGCACTACACACTGTACAGTAATGCCACTGTTTTGCACATATTCAACTCTGTATATTTTTATATATTTTATTTTATTATTTTTTTTACTATTTAATTTGTAAAAATGTGTATACACACACACACACACACACACACACACACACACACACACACGTAGAAAAACATTTAGTATACACATCCAGAAATGCATACACTATTATATATTGTACATATATTTATTAGTTTCAGGTTAGCCATTCTTGTATTTTGCTCGTTTGTGTTGTTGTGTTTTGCACATCTCTGTTGCTTGTGGGGCTCGCACACAAGAATTTCACTCGCATGTGCTGTACCAGTGTGCCTGCACATGTGATGTGACAATAAAAGTGATTTGATTTGATTTGAAAACTAAACTAACAGTGGGTCAAAAGCTCTGTTTCATGGTCAGCAGTAGAGATGGCCCTGTCCCAACTTTGAGATGCATCGGTTAATATTTTATTAGCTTAGTTATCCAGCTTAGAGTAATTAACCATTTAACCAAATTGATGATAGTAGCATTCATTGCATCGGTCCTATTAGCACTGCAGTCCTCAAGGAACTGTGTTATTGATGTCGGATATCTTCTTTATCTGCAAGGCTTCATCTCAACGGATTCACGTCACTGAGCCAAAGTCTGATGAGTCTGTATGTGGCTGCTTGAACTTGGTTACTTACAAAGGGTTTGTAAACATGCAGATCGAGCTGCTACTGTGTTCAGTGATAAATCCGCTGTGCTAACATGCTTGTTTGTAAACAATATGCCAAGGAAACTCAAAGAACACTTTTTTAAATGAATTAATATTTATTTTGTTTACAATTTACGATGAAATCAGTCAGTTGCACTTGCTTATGTGTAGAAGTGAAGGAAGTGTGTTTTCCCCAAGAAGCCTGCCTTCACAGCTGCAGGCAGTGATACGAGTGAGGAAGGGCAGATGTGTCATCATGTGCAGAGGTTTGTGTGGAGGTGAGGGTGGGGTTTGGTGGGTGGGCAGCTTTTCACTTCCTTGGCCTTATGCCAGTGTGACAGTCGATGTCTCTGTGTCTCTTCTGCGGGAGGTTATTTTGAAGGTCTCCCAGTTTTATTGGAGGAAGTGTTTGCCGGACCGCTGAAGCGTTCTCCCACCCCTCGGTTCCATTCTTCCTTTGTACCCAGCTCCTCTCCCTCAGCTACATTTTCTCAAGCGAGAATGGCTTAAAGGAGTCTCAGTGGGGACTTTCCCTTTTAGTTTAAAAAAGCAACACAAAACCCTCGTGGCTCGTAATGAAGCCTTTATCGTGTCCACCAGAGATAATGCTGTTTAAATAAATGATTACAATAGCAGTAGCAATGGTAGCATGAAGGGGAGACTACAATGATCCTAGCACATGCTTCCACTATGCTGTGCAGATGAGCTCATTTAGAACATCAGCAGAAACATGGCACCTCCATCCCCGGGATGAAACATCCCGCTGTTTCCTGCAACACCCAAGATGATCGTCCAAGACGTCTTATCCACAAAGCAGTTGGAAAACCTGACGAGGGGTGGGGGGTGTTAATGTCCATCTAAGAGATCAGCCCACTGTGGGTGGGCACTCCACCCTTTTCCTGCTGAGGACCATGGCCTCAGATTCAGTTATGGAAGTAAATACAGAAGGTACCAATCCTCCAGCTGCAGGAACATGAAGGCAGTCCAAAAAACCCAAAACTACTTTTGCTTGTTTAGCTTGTAGGAAACGAGGGAACTGATTTTACCAGCCTGGGTCTCCAGGCTCTGAGTACATCACTACAGTTTAGCAGCTGCACTACTTAAGTTTGTTGTTGGAACAGGCAGGTTAGTTTTAAGGATGCAGAACAGCTACTGTAATCTAAACAGGGGCCTCTGCAGCTGTCAGCCATAACGAAACGCACTGCTTTTAAAGCATCACATCAAAAACCGGTCAGATAATCACATTTTTATTAGTGCTATTAATGAGTTTATATTATTTTAAGGTGTAGTACAGAAGGGTGAAGCTGTCGGCCTGTACTAACAGCCAATAGGGGGCAATCAGTCTATTTTAGCTTCCTGTACGGAGGGCTGTCCTGTGACTGCTTTAACCAGGAAACAACATTTTACATATTTTTAGGCAAAGACATCGACTTTGGGGGTAACGATGGTCACAGAATCGTGGAGTAAGTCTGCTTGAACCAAAGGCAGGGCTTTGTATGCATCATTCACATTAACTTAATATAAGCAGTGAATAAAGATGAGATGAATCATTTAACTGTGGATTTCCCACTTCAGGGAGCTGTGCAGCAGTTTTAACATGCTACCACTAGGTGGAGCTAAAAGCTGATATTTTGAACTAATGATCAGAGGCTGCTGTAAGATGCACACAGCAAACATTTTGGGCCTGACACCACAATTTGTGCACAGTGTACACAGCTACTTCAGACGCACATACAAAAACCAGCTCATCCACATGTGTGCGATCTGCACATCATACAGAACATTTATAGTTCATTCAATCCTCAAAATACGAAATCATCCTCATCAGACTGTCACGTGTCCCTGTGGCGACTCCAAGAAAGGCCTCGTCTCACGCTGAGCTTTGATTTAACAGGTGAAACACATCCACACCTCAGAGTACCTGTTAACGGTTCCTCCTGCAGGTTTTGGGTCGGTTGTATGACTCCACGTGTTAGTGGATCTTTGTCTACAAACATCCTGAACCAACTGAACCCATGATCTGTGCTTAGGCAGGCGATCAGAAGCAAAAGCTTAGTGGGCAGGACCTCCTGAGAGGCAGCTCTCCTGTACCAAAGATGAGTGCTCAGCACAGGCGAGCAGCCATTCATGCCCTGCTATTTAAACAACATTAAACAGGTTTTTAAAGCAGCCGACATGAGTTCATCTGGTATTTAAAGCTGGTAAAATGAGTTCACTTTGTAGAGCCGAGTAACAGGACCACAGTAAGATTAAAAAACAATGTCGATCATTTTGAGAATAAAGTCAAAAATCTATTTAGAGAAAAACACTGAAATGTGACGATTACAGTCGTTTTAAGTGCCACAGCTGCACTGTGAGCTGGTGAAATGCTTCAGGATCAGGTTTAGTTGCAATAACTAATCTGCACATTTCCACTTTATTCTCAGAAGGACCTTTATGTTAATGTGCTCCCTACACTCCTATGTAGGAAGGACACTTTCAGCAGGAGACAAGGCCAAAGATTTTTGTAAAGCTCCAGTGGATTCAAAGTTCAGAGTTTGCATAAAGGTGGCTTTAATAAAGACACACTTACAAATAAAGTTTTTTTAAAGCTTTAACTCCAGAACAAACTGGAGAAACTTCTCAACTTTTAGTTTTCAGACGACGGCGCTCTCAACTCAGCACGCTCGCCACGATGTGTCACTTTGTATCCAGACCTCCTGCTGGATTCTTCTTCATATTTCACACGTCTTTGCAAACTGTGAGGTCGCACACAACAAAACAGAACAACAGAGATGCATCTGTGCGGACGCTGTTTGATCCCAGGGAAATGAATGACTCGGATATCTGATCGGAGACCGAAGCAGAGTAGTGTTACTGGTCAGACTTGTGCCTTATAGAGCTCTTCAAAGTCCTGTTTCACTTTTTTCCACCCAACACACACGCACACACACCTGCAAATTAAATTTAATAAATAAGACGTACAATGTTGTAAGGCAAAGTTGATCATGCACTTGTCACGATAAACAACAACATACATGGCAGCAGAATCACTCCCACCCACCAACCCTTCATATCAAGCTTTCAGATTGTTGCCTGCTGACATCCTGATCTCGTACATCTACCCCCGATTTCTGCAGCAGGGTGAACTCTTTGTTCGGGGGGGTCGAAGCAGCAGGCTGGACCCACTGTGAGGTTTAGACACGCCAACTACAGCTGGAACTGATACAGGACGAGTCAGAGGCTCGGATCCAGCACCCAACTGCTGTGTGCCTCAGGACGTCCCGAGATAGCTCTGCAGCTTCCTTACTGTACTTCTGTCCAAAGAGCAAAGGTCAAAGTCAAACGTAGTGTTTGTAATGTGGAAGTGTCCGGTCTCTTCAATCAGGTTTACAATCTGCAAGACAGAAAGTGAGAGTGGTGGGCACAGGCTGGGTCAAAGTAAAGTCTGAGACTATTAACTAACAGTTCTACATTACTACTTCATCATTATTATTTCGTCTAAGGTCTAATATTTATTTTAAACAAGCAGATTTCTTTATGCAGTCATCTGCTGCAGGCACAGCACGCTCTCAGCTGGCCAATCAGAAGAGAGCTTCGACCTGCGCTAACGTGTTTCCTCAACTGGTCGATTTAAATCGTGTGAATAAAATCTGAGATCTGAAAATCACTGAATTCAGTTTTTACATCTGACACGGATCCCAAACTTTGTAGAAGTGGGTTTGCGTCTGATGGACGTATCGGACACTGCTGACATCAGCTCACCTGTTGCAGTATGTGACCTTCTCTTAGTGTCATTAGTCTTTTATGCAGCTCCACCAGCTCATCCAGGTAAACCTGAAAAGCACACAGCAAACACGGCTGTCATGATGTAGCAGTGGCTGATGGTAACAAACCCCAAGACATAAAAACACTTTCCATATTTCAGAATATTTACTAGTCTACTCCACATCTAAAAACCAAAGACACTCGTTCTCACCTTATCACACTCCATGCTTTTGTCTTGCTTGCTCTGCTTGGTGGGACTTTTTACTTCCACTATCTGACAGACAGAAGAGCAAAGAGTCACCCAGGGTCACGCACACACCTGGATACTGTGGCTTTCAATCATGCTGATCTAAGCCAGTATATCACTGATATGATTACCTGGTTATTAGTAGACTTTAATAAGGGCGGGGCCTCACTGCACGACAGCGGGGAATGGGAGGAGCTGTCACTTCTGCTGCCATCACTTAAACTAATCCTAAGTGTGAAGTCACAAAGAATAATGACATTAAAACTGTTGTCTCAGCTGTTAGCTAAAAACCGCTAACAATGAAAAATCCCCCATCTGAGAGAGTGGGGACGAAGGACGGTCTTTAACATGAAGATGACTCTCGCAGAATCAGTGTCAGGGAGGGGCCTGCTAGATCAGGGGTGTCCAACTCCAGGCCTCGAGGGCCGGTGTCCTGCAGGTTTTAGATCTCACCCTGGGTCAACACACCTGAATCACATGATTAGTTCATTACCAGCCTCTGGAGAACTTCAGGACATCATGAGGAGGTCATTTATCCATTTGAATCAGCTGTGTTGGATCAAGGACACATCTAAAACCTGCAGGACACCGGCCATCGAGGCCTGGAATTGCCCACCCCTGGCATAGATGATAGAAAACTGGTCAACTGTTGGAGACGATCTGGTTAAGTTATGCTTTTTGGCCAAAGTTGACGGCACGCCTCCACCAACAGGATGGTGGAGAGAGTTGGAAAGAGCTTACATGAAATACTTGAAAAGTTAGTAAAAGGCACGTTGAAAGAACCTTTAGAAACTGTCACAAGCAATTTTAACCAAGATTTAAATAGCGGCTCTTCATCATTTTACAGGTTTGTTGTTAAAGGCTGGCTCTACTGCACAAACATGTGAGATACAAAGTAGCCCTCATAATAGCAATATCCTGGTTAGAAGGAATTCATTACCAATGTCTGCACACAGCTCTATGAAACTAAACTAGTGTGCGGTTCAGCCATTCGAAAAGCTGCCCTCGGGTTACTAACCTGTGCTGGTGGTGTGTGAGGTGTGCTGCTCGATCCCTGTCTGAATCCACGTCGTCGTTGTCGTCCTCTGAATCGTCGTCGTCGTCCGAGTGCAGATCCTGCATCACTGACTGCAGCGGGCCAAGCACTGAGTGGAACAGTTCAATAAAGCCTCAGTCATTGCAGTTTAAACCTCAGGAATACAAGCAGAAAGCTGCAGATTGTGACGTTGGTACTGTAAAGCTCAGCAAATGTGGACTGGTGATCTGACTTTCAAAGGGAACATGCACACATCTCGAACTCTACATAGCTGACTTACAGCTCTGGTTTTCAATTGTTCTCATTGCTCAGGAAAACAACACGATTCTTTCATGTTCTTCAATCTCAAAATGATTTAGCAGCCTCTCTTACGACGTCTTCAACTTTCTGAACCGACTCAAAGTAAAAGTTTATAAACCAGGGCTGTGCCCGTTTGTTTACAGGCTCAAAGTGATACTTTAAGAAGATTTGTGGTAATAATGTTTCTGATCATTTACACAAAAAGATATTTTCTGCAGCATTTCTAAGTTTGATTAAATGAAGGGCATCCCATGATTGCTTCCAATGAGCTACTGTCACTGATGACACAGCGCCGTTTGCAGCAGCGTGAAAGTGGCACGGCACTGCAACACAGAATAAGTCAAATGTAGTACAGAAACAGGGTTGGTGTTAGTCGTAGTTTGGCCTGGAAACTTTTGTTAAACAGTAACTAAAGTAACTTAACCTTGTGACTTTTTAGGAACCTGCACAATATTTTCACAATAAAACTGAAGACTCTCTTCTACCTGGGATGTTGGGTCATGAGTTGAGCTTTTTAACCTGCTGCTTTGGTCTTGCACCATGTACTGTATCAGTAACTTTCATCCACTGTTTGCTCTTCCTGTCACATGACGTCCTTCAGCCACACTTGGTGGAGTCATTTGTTTACATTTGGGTCACATGACACCAGCAGCTAATATCTCCCCACACACAGCCTGACTGTAGCGCACAGTTTTTTCACCTGAAGGGCTGAAACAGGTTCTTGCATATGTTGCAGAGCACTGTGATTGTTGGAGGTTCCTGAAGTTGCTCCACTGCAGACTGACACATGTGGCTCTCACTCCCAGACATGCCCAGGCTTGTCTCTTAATTGTATGCACTAGGGATCATAACCACCTGGTGTTGCTATAGCAATGATATCTCAGTACGACAGTTTTGTATCACGTAAGAATTTGTGTATGATTGCAGACAATATGATATACACAGCTAGTTAATGCTTCCACTTTACAATAATAAAGCTTATGGTTCATATTAGAATATGTAGGAGGGATCACTCTCCTCAGCCTTCCCGGGAAAGTCTGTGCCAGCGGGCTGGAAATGAGAGTTCGTCCACTGCAGGAGCACGATGTAGAGTGGCTACATAAGATGCAGGTTCAGGCATAACAGGCGAATTCAAGGTCTGGCTATACCAGCATGGTATAGTACCAAGACTCATTGGCAAGTCCTGCATGGGGCGTTAGGGACTCGGGTCCACCCACTTCCAACAATGGGCAATAGCTGAGCCCTGGCTGAGGAGAGGCATGGTCCGAGCCGAGGTCCGGCAGCTAGAGGAGGAAAGCACGGAACTGGGTTTACAAGGAATCTGGACATAGTGGGACCTGTCAAAGCAGACGATTAATTGGCTTTAACTTTGGAGCCTTTCCACATCTTAATATTGCTCCGCTTAGTCTACAAGTCAATGACGGAGGAGCCACAGTGCAGGTTATGTGGGGCGATGGCGCACAGGCTGGAAGAATGCAAGACTACTGTTAGCCAGGGAAGACAGAGATGGCGCCATGACCAGGTCCTGAGACTGAGCAGTACTGTGAGAAAGTAGCATCACACAACACCAACATCAGGTGGCTGGAGGACCCAACAGCAGACCAAAGAACCTCCCAGAAAAAGCCAACATAACAAACACAGACATCCAACAATGACTCCACAATGAAGAGCTGGATAGTACTGGACACCTACTGGCTAAAGAGGCAAACAGCCCTCCAAGAACACCTGGCAGCAGCTGCTGGCTAATCAACCACACACAGTGGTGCTGGACAAGGAGCAGAAGGCTGCAGTTGTGATAGATGTGGCAGTCCCAGCAGAGAGCATGTCAGGAAGGGGAGCATGAGAAAAACTGGAGGAAAACTGGAGCCAACGTAGAAGGTCAAGAACGAAGTGGTCCCAGTGGGAATGAACGCGTTAGGAGCTGTAATCCCTAAAGTGGAAGAGCCAGGCACAACATTTCTCACATGACCGGGTCCACTGCCAGAGACCTCGAGGTCGAGGTCACCGAGATTCAAACTCGTCGACGTCGTTAGCTTAAATCCTACGTAGCCTCGTTCTTGAGGTACTGCATGCACAAACCTGGCTCTCCACCCCAACCATCCGACCAGCGGGGTGATGACAATCAGCCTTTTTACAGCCGAGAGGAAAAACACAACATGCAGAGATATGTCAGGTTTTCATGATCCAGCCATTCATCCTTCCTTCAGTGGGTACTTCTTAACTTCAGTTCCAGACTTTCTCTTTGATATTTGGTCACATTGGGGCCCGATGAATGTAAAAACAAAGAATTACCAGATTTGGTTTTTTACCTTATTTTTGTTTTTAAGAAAAATATCAGCCACATCTGATAAAATTTTATAGAACAGCAGCAGTATAATGTCCTCGTAAGTGGATATCAGGCCCTTGTAGAGCAAAATTTAGTATTTTGGTCTAAATAACCCAAAATGTGATGTCCACATATGTGGACGCCCGGTCCTAGGAGGTTAACATGAGCATAACATTTTTCAGGCAAACGCCTCCATGTGTAATTAACATAGAGCCACAGTATTGTTACTGTTTTGTAATCAGCCATAGGCACTAGCACCGACTATTTTAAAGTGTTACTGTTACTAGTAAGCTAACATAAACTAACCAACCCAGTGACATCACATGCTGATGTCGGTAAACGTGTTATATAAACTTAAACTTTAAGCACTTACTTCTTAAATCGAGCTGCACAGACAGCGTTACCTTTGAGAGCAGGGCTCAGTGGTGTAAATTAGCCTTCATACATGTAGCGTTTCATGTCCACTTTAATGATAACAGCTAATTATCTCAAATCGTGAGCATGTTAAATTCCCACCAAGCAGGTTAACGATTATGGTAACTGTGTAACACTTCAGTTTTCTTTACATTGGAGTTTTGCTGAGTGCTGTGCATTGTTGTGAATGTCAGCTACATGTGTCGTAGTGAGGAAAGAGGTTGTGTGTCTGCCTGTGTGCAGGGGTGCTGCGTGTCAGCTGGAGGCGGTGAAACAACACTGTTCAATATCGATCCTGCTGCTAAGGAGCGTTTAATCCAAACAGTGTAGCAACCTTATGACAACCATACCACAGTCTCTACAGGGCACACAATAAGTGTTAGGCTACCACTGTGTACTTGGTGTTACGCTTGCATGACAACAGACTGTTGGACGCATCATTTTGCTTTCTTTGATTTCTACCAGTGAGTGTGATAAGTTTATGTCAGCTGGACCTAAAGTGATGTTAAAAACACTGTTTAAGCTTCACACTGCCAGACTGAATACTTCCACCTGTGTAACACAACAGTTGGACTCACTATAGTCTCGTCACATCCTGACATCACCCCAGCCCTGTCCTCTGTGCATCGTGGAAAGTGACGATGGGAAAACATTCAGACACTTTGTGCTCACGTTAGTTTTCCTCTCCCAGATTCTCCCAACAAGCAGCTGAAGATCTATTAGGATAATTGTTGTTATCACAGTTAATATTCCAGATTTATCTGATTACATCTCAACACCCCACCACCCACCCCCCTTTGTCCTGTGCTGTTGTTGATTTGTTGAAAAGAAAAGTCATTAACAAGTGAATTAAATTCTTCTACGGTGCTGCTGAGCACACGCATGTGTGCGAGGCGGCTGTTTGCTGGTTTGCTGAATGGCACTGAACACATGTGCCTGTACAGTTTAAATCAACCAGGACCATAATGAACCCTGACTCCCACAGACACTCAGGATCCACCTGCCCAGTAAGTCACCCGCTAACTGCAACTATCAGAGCCCTGACCTTCTGCAGAGACGAGTCACACTGAACACAGCAAGTGTCCCTGCTCTCAGATACAAAACCTGCCTTTAAAAGTTCAGAGTAATGAAATCAGCAGTTCTGATTCTAGAATTTGTAGTCTCACACACTTGTACACTTTTGTTGTTTTGGTTCACATCGGTTGATATTCTGCTGCAAACAAATAATGAGAACATTTTATAAACCTTTGAGTGTCCATCAGGATCCTGTAGAAACAGCTTCCATCTCAAACACTAAACATCATTATTTACATTCTGTTTATTTATTTTTTTAAAGTCCCTCTAGCACAGATTTCTTTAGCCGAATGTCTTTCTGTGTCTTCCATACAAACATTAAACATGCAAACACTCAACACAGCAACACTGAAAGCATTTGAGTGTAACTTTCATTCAAATCAAACTTTAGACACAATTACAATAATGGAAAAAAGACAATTTAAATAGTAATACACAACAACCACAGCAGAAATAAATAAAAGAAAACCAAACACAATCCAGACATGAATACACAAATATATTTAAATCTATATATTTATACATTTTAATATGATGTAAAAGAAAACAAATACGAAACCTATCAAACTACCAGTATATAAAAAAACAAGACCAGAATCAGAGAGACTTTATTTATCCCCAAGGGCCAATTAACATACAACAGAGCAGCATGACGTTGAAGATAAGCACAATAAAAGTGAGATAATAAATACACAGAATATACAGTTTTAAAATTACACAGTTTTAAAATTAAAGTGACTGAAGGTGAATAAATAACTGTAAGTGACTAAAAGTGAGTAAAGTGTTGGTAGTATAAGAGTGTAGTTTATGTTTCTGGTGTGGGAAATGTTCTTATCAGCTGGAGTTAAAAAGCAGAGCTGCTTTGGGGACAAAGGTGGCACTCCTCCTCCTCTCAGTCCTGCAGGAAATGCAGCGGAGGCGTCGCCCAGAGGGGAGCCATTGAAATGCAGGGTGAAGAATGTGAGAGGGGTCGTTGATGATTTTGGCAGCGTGTCTAAGGGCCTGTTGATGAAAACCTGCCAGAGTTCTGACAGGCAGGCCAATGATTTTAGAGCACACTGATGCTGCAGTCTGTTCCTGTATGAAGGCTGAGGGAGTGGGACCAGCAGCTGATGGAGAAGGTCATGATGCTTTCCAGGAAGGCGTAGTAAAAAGTCATCATGATGGGTGTGCTGACTCCAAAGGAGTTGAGTTTCCTAAGGAGGTTTAGCCGTTGGTTTTATTTCACATTCACCGATTTTCTCTAAGCTTAAGTTCACACAGCAGAGAAATTTGTGTCTGACTCAGTGACTGCAAGGTGCTGCGCAGGTCCTGTGGCTGCAACCCAAAAGCATCCCTATCAGAATCAGAATCAGAAAGGGTTTTATTGCCAAATGTTGAGCAGGTTTACAACATTAGGAAATTGCTGCGGTGCTTAGTGCAATCATACTGTCATAAATGCTTAAATAGATATAAAAATAAAAATAAGAATAAGAATTAAAAGTGCTAAGTAGATAGATATATACATGATATATACATGAGTGCAGGTGGTGATCAGTGCAAACATGGAATGATGCAGTGACACAGCGTAGGGTCATGTGTTAGTGGTGGGAACAGTCATACGGTTATTGTTCATGTGTCCGACAGCAGAGGGGAAGAAACTGTTCTTATGGCGAGAGGTTCTGGTGCGAATGGACCGGAGCCTCCTGCCTGAGGGGAGCAGGTCAAACAGACTGTGTCCAGGGTGAGAAGGGTCAGCTGAGATCCGAGCTGCACGCCCCAGTGTCCTGGAGGTGTACAGGTCCTGCAGAGATGGGAGTCTGCAGCCAATCACCTTCTCAGCAGAGCGCACAACACGCTGCAGTCTCTGTTTGTCCCTGATAGTGGCTCCAGCGTACCACACGGTGATGGAGGAGGTGAGGATGGACTCGATGATTGCAGTGTAGAACTGCATCATCGTCCGTGTTGGCAGGTTGAATTTCTTCAGCTGCCTCAGGAAGTACATCCTCTGCTGGGCTTTCATAATGACGGAGGTGATGGTGGGCTCCCACTTCAGGTCCTGGGTGATGGTGGTACCCAGGAATCGGAATGAGTCCACAGAGGTGATGGGGGTGTCAGTCAGGATGATGGGGGGGAGTCTATCAGATGTCCTGTGCTAATACGCCATGTTTGGTTTTGGCCTTTGGTCTTGTGTTTGTTTAGATGCAACTTTGCAAACCTAAGCTGTACTGCCATATCATTGTTAGAGAGGAGGAGAGCTTTCCAACAAGCAGCACTGCATGGTCTAGGATTCATCTGCTGGGACGGCCACTGCTGCACTGTGTTGAATCCTCCAGAGCAACAAATTAGCAAAACTTCTGTTTTTAAAAAGATGCTCACACTCGCTGATCCATTTATTAGTTACTGTGAAGTCCGACCAGAGCAGGACTCTGAGGACTGGACCCTCACACGTCTGTACTTTGTGCTTCTACCCAGCTTTACATTGATGTGCTAACTTTAGCTACCAAACACAGTGATGTAGAGATGTGACTCTACAGTGAGGTTAGAATATACAAACAGCTGGTGAGAGTCCTGTTTACAGACAGAACCACAGAGAAAAACATAACCTGGTGGAGTTCCTGTGTCGCTCTGTTAGCTCCTCAACACAGAGCAACATGAACGTTACGACGCACCTCGTACTGCTCTGATTTAACTGTGAGCTGAGGCACCAGAGCCAAAAGCTCAGCGATGGCTTGAACCACCTCTGGCTGTGAGTGACAGCTGAGCTCAGGCCAAACAGTTCTCCATGCTGAGATAATATCCACCACCTGAGAAAGAAAGATTTGTTTTAAGACCAGAACTTTGGAAAAGATTCAAAAGTTATGATCCAGAAAAATGATGATTCCTGAATTTAAAGAGACAAATGGAGACAGGCGAGGTACCTCTGCTCGACACAGCTCCTGTAGTCCCTGCAGGACGAGAGCAGCCGGGGTTGCCAGGTCTGGTCTGTTGCACTGTTTTAAAGTGAGTGAAATGGCAGCCACCATGTCCCCTGCATGCTGGTAAGGCCTGGTTAACACACACATCAGCGTGAACAAAGTGGGAAATGTGTTTCTTCTAATTTTGTTACAATTTTTATTTAAGAAAAAAGCATTAAAAGTGCCAGGACACGTGTAAGTAAGTAAATGCCAAACACAGCTTCTTATCATTGCAAACTCTTATGGCTGCAAATGTTTTACAATAAAAGCAAACGTAAGCATTTGTTGTTGTTGTTGTTTTTGTTGTTGTTTTTTTTTTTTTTTTGACAGACATGAGTGAGGGATAGGAAAGGGAGAAAGAAAGAGGAAGGAAAGGAAAAACAATGTTACATGTTACAATGTTAAACAATACAAAACAAAAAAAATAAAAATCTCCTGGATCACCTGTTGAGAGAAGAATAGAAAACAAGCAAAAAAAAACAAAAAAAACAAAGCAACATACTAAACACAACACCATCGCATTAATCTAGCTTAGTGTAAACAGCAGTAAATACTAAATATTCAATGTTGTTGTGCAGCACGCAGGACAGATGTGCTTCGAAGTAGCAGCCAAGAAAGGTGTAATTTAAGTCCACGAGCAGTGAACACCTGTGTGCATACCTGTGTGGATCAGCGTGCTTGTATTCCAAAGGTTTCTCCATGTAACGATCTGCTAGGGAGTGTGGGGGGGCCACAGCCCCGTCCTCCAGGGTATGAAGCAGGTATGGAGGAGATCAAAACTCCAGACATCCAGAGGCCCCCAGAACACAAGAGACCATGGAAGACCAACAGAGGGGCAGCCGCGCCACAGAAGCCAGGGGGAGTTGCAGTGACGCGCCCGTGAGCTCCGCCGGCAGCCAGCTGTGCCTGAGTGACCGAGCCCCAGGCCGAGAGGCCGGGGGCACCCCACCTCCGAAGTGGCCCGAGCGAGCCCCAGGTTCCAGGCCCCGATAAGCGGCCGCCAAGGAGTGAGCCAGTGTGTACCTGGACGCCCACCCCCAGACACAAAGAACCACCAACGCACCGATACCTGAGGGAGTCCGCCACTGGCAGGGGAAGAAAAACGTAAGCATTTGTGAAAACAACGAAACAGCTCAATGATTTGCTAAATTTGTACTGTAGCATATATCCAGAGGGTTTCCCAGGTTTTCACTAATGCTGCTAAAAAAGCTGCATGTACATGTTAGCAGGCGTAACAGGCCCCGGGAGGATGAACAGTGTGCACCAGCTGGTTAGAACAAAGGAAATAATCAAATAAAATCATCGTTTTATTTCATCAACACACATAAAGGCCATAAAGGCCTGGATGCAGTTTGTGGAGTTTATATGATGAATATAGTTTGGATTAAAGTTAAAACTATAAAGTTATGGCTCACTTGCTTAGAGTTGTATTATATGGGAAGCAGTGCTTACAGACTGACATAGTTGGATTTCTTTTGCTTCAAATGTATGCTTTTATTTTGATAGTCTGGCAGAGACAGGAAGTTAGCTGCCTCTCAGTCTCTCTGTTTGAACTGAACTTTGTAAGACTTTGATCCTTCTGGATTCAGGCACGTGTAGCTGCTCTGGACATTTGTACGGAAATATTTAAAACTGGACTCCTGCTGATTTTTGGAGAAACAGGGACTCAGTGGAGCGTTGAGCTGAGGCTTCATTCACTGCAAAGCTACAAAGTGCATTCATTTATCTTAACAAGCAAAGTTGATGTGATGTGACTGAAAAAACAAATATTTCTATGTTTCTGAACTTTCATCAGCTTGCTGAGCAGAAACATCTATGAAGAGTCCAGTCAGTGATTATTACTCATTAGAAGGGAAGATGAAGAATCCTGGTGTTGGAAGCTCACACTGTCTGCACTGTGCATGCAAAGTCCACTGAATGAATGAACCAGTGAATGTAGGAAGTGCCCACTGTTTCTGTAAGTATGGGAGGACCCACCTCTCTCTGCAGATGTCCCTGACACAGGCGGCCCTGGCCAGGATCTGCTCCCACTGGGCGTCCCTCCCCAGCACCACCCTGCTGTCCTGGTGGCTCATTAGACGCTGCAGCTCTGGGTAGACCCGGTCCTTACAGACATGACCAAAGCAGCACACAATCAAAGACAAACAGAAGCTTTGAACACATGAATATGACATTTATAGTAATGCGTTATTATTGCAAACCTGTTTTTTCCACAGAGCGGTCATGAGGCGCAGTCCCACTGCTCTCAGCTTGGGGGAGCCGGCCAGCATGTGCAGACTGTGCAGCACGATCGGGAAGCAAAGCTGGAATATTACAGCACATACGATCAGAGCCAAGTTTACAAGAGAAACACACGGTTACAGCTGAAGAAGGCAGATGTTAGACGATGACTGCTGGTTTGGAGAGTCCAGCTCACTGACAGAGTGCTTTATACTACAGAGCACTGCATCTATCCCACACAGAGGCTGCTGTGGTGGAGTCCAATCCCAGCTCCTACAAACTGGGTACAAGAAACACTGTCTGTGTTCACACAGAGAAAACTGTGTGGAAGACGTGGGAATTTCTCTTTGTTCCTTTGTCAAAGTGCTAAACATCGAGAGGGGAACATTTCAGTTATGTGCACAAACTGATTTACCAACATTTGCCACACACAGTGCCCTGCTAATGGTGCTAATATTTAGCACAGTTTGTTTAATGCAGTGTTTGATTTGTTGCTCTTGATATTGTGCCATTCATTTGTGCACAGAGATGGCATCACAGAGATTTGATGGACATCAGTCTGATCTCTGCTTTTACACTGATAAACCTCAAAAACACATCTTTGTTTATTAGGTTCATTTCAGGACCACAGACAGCGCAGGACGATCAGCTGTGCTTTATGGATCTACATAAACTCAGCTGCATTTGATGTGACAGACATGAGCTGTAGATCACAGATACACACACCCCATCAGCACAGATGTGTTAGTGGTGCTGTTAACACCAGCTGGAGACATTTACAGTTTGTTTTATCCCTCAGGTGTTGTCTAAATACAAGAATGTATGTGTAGGTAAAATACAGTGGGTTGCAAAAGTATTCGGCCCCCTTGAACTTTCCCACATTTTGTCACATTACAGCCACAAACATGAATCAGTTTCATTGGAATTCCAGGTGAAAGACCAACACAAAGTGGTGCACACGTGAGAAGTGGAACGAAAATCATACATGATTCCAAACATTTTTTGCAAATCAATAACTGCAAAGTGGGGTGTGCGTAATTATTCACCCCCCTGAGTCAATACTTTGTAGAACCACCTTTTGCTGCAGTTCCAGCTGCCAGTCTTTTAGGGTCTGTCTCTACCAGCTTTGCACATCTACAGACTGAAATCTTTGCCCATTCTTCTTTGAAACAGCTGCAGCTCAGTCAGATTAGATGGACAGCATTTGTGAACAGCAGTTTTCAGATCTTGCCACAGATTCTCGATTGGATTTAGATCTGGACTTTGACTGGGCCATTCTAACACATGGATATGTTTTGTTTTAAACCACTCCATTGTTGCCCTGGCTTTATGTTCAGGGTTGTTGTCATGCTGGAAGGTGAACCTCCGCCCCAGTCTCAAGTCTTTTGCAGACTCCAAGAGGTTTTCTTCCAAGATTGCCCTGTATTTGGCTCCATCCATCTTCCCATCAACTCTGACCAGCTTCCCTGTCCCTGCTGAAGAGAAGCACCCCCAGAGCATGATGCTGCCACCACCATATCTGACAGTGGGGATGGTGTGTTCAGAGTCATGTGCAGTGTTAGTTTTCCACACAGAGCATTTTGCATTTTGGTCTCATCTGACCAGAGCACCTTCTTCCACATGTTTGCTGTGTCCCCCACATGGCTTGTGGCAAACTGCAAACGGGACTTCTTATGGTTTTCTGTTAACAATGGCTTTCTTCTTGCCACTCTTCCATAAAGGCCAACTTTGTGCAGTTGTGATGGCATGCCACACATGGTAAGCTCCACACCTCACCACCCGTTGATTCACTTTAGTTTAATTTACAGTCACTACTTTAAAATATTCTACTTATTGTTCAATATTGTTTCTTTATTAAATGTATTTATTTTTCCATCACACCTTCCAATGTTTATATGGCGTGCACTAGTGATGGCCCGCTTGAAGCTGACGCTCCGGAGCGTGTGTTGAAAAAAACAACACACTGGTTCAGAAGCACTGTGTCGAGGCTTGCTTCGTTTGGCAAAAGTCACGTGACCAGTGACGTCCGAAGCTTCATTACGCACGTAACTGCTTCGGTACCTGATTCAAACGGATATAAGGAAGTGAATCATCCACTGGATTCGTGGAGTGTGTTGATGGTGACAGATAGCGAAGAGGTGATCATTCCACTGACAGATATGGAGCCAGCGAGGAAGAGAGGACGTTATGGCGTGTGGGAATATTTTGAGTTGATTTTGCT